>NC_091978.1:40180276-40780276 GCF_044704955.1 Pristiophorus japonicus
GTACCTCCTCTTTATCAATTTTTATCTCATCCAGTATCTCCGCGACCTCCTCCTTCACTATGTCTATGGCAGCATCTTCTTCCTTGGTGAAGACAGATTTTTTTTTTAAATTTTTCGTTGCCAATCTTTCCAATTCTTTGTCAAATCACAAACACCAGAGGTCACCTTGCGCACATCAAGGATCACTCTGCGCCAATGCTCTTAGCCAAAAGGCCTGGAGCCACTGCACCGTTCCTGGAAGTACTGCAATACCAGGTTCGTGCCGTGGAGGTGGATGGGTCAATCCACCCCACCCACCTCCTATTTCCTTGGTGAAGACAGATGCAAAGTACTCATTTAGTACCTCATAACCTCTGCCTTCACGCGTAGGTGTCCTTTTTTGTCCCTAGTTGCCCCCACCTCTCTTCTTACTACCCATTTACTACTTATACGCCGATAGAATACTTTTTGATTACTTCATGTTCAGGATAACTCAAAGCACTTTATAACCAATGAGTTACTCATTGAAATGCTATTACGCAGGCTAATGTGGAAAGAAATTTGTGCACAGCAGGGTCCTATGCAAACAACAAATGAAAGTGCTTTTATATTGCACAAGACTGCACTAGTGCTATTCAGTTGCTTAAGTAGGGGTCATACTACAAGCCAAATGTGAAAATGCCAGACTTACTAAGACCAGCTTCCAGGAAGGCATGTGTTAATTTAGCTGGAGAATTGTGTTTGGAACTTGTACTGATAGTAGCCTAAAAATTCACTGATGCAACGCCAATTTTAAAGGTGTAAAATTGGTGCCAAAGAATCTAATATGACGGTCACCATGCACACGCTCAGTCCGTGCTGGAAGTGCACTGCCTGCTATATTGGTATACGTTCCAGTGTCGATGTCGAGGTAATGTACCTGAAACCATCATTAGCCTTTTTCATATGCAAATATGTCCTTTACTGGTCCTTCCCGAAATTAGGCTGCCCTGGGCGCAGCTGATACCAGGCTGGCTGCGTTCAGGATAACATGGTCTACATGTGACCTAACCAGCAGTCCCTAAATGTGAATGTAAATCACCTCCTTCACCTACCCTCACCCACATCCCAGACCGACCTGAGAATCACTGCTGGCACCTCAGCGGGCCAAAATTGATCACCACTTTGCGATGAGCAGCAGGCGACTGCAGCCTGCCGTTATAATTTAAATGAGGTCCGAGGTCCAATTTACTTTAATGTACCGGCCCGGGGACTGTTCTCTGCCCTCAGCTCAAGCCGGTGGGCCAACACTATCCAATTTCTCCTCTAATATTTGTTTCCTGGATCTGATTTACAAATAGAAGGTTGTGTGTGGACAGAGAAAAGTTTAGTTGCCCATTGAGAAAGTCTTCAAAGCAACAGGCAAGAATGGCCAGAGATTGAGTCTTAGGGCAAGGGGTCGGCCATTTAAGACTGAGATGATGAGGAATTTCTTCATTCAAAGGGTTGTGAACCATTGGAATTCGCGACCCCAAAGGGCTGTGGATGCTGAGTCATTGAGTGTATTCAAGGCTGAGATAGATAGATTTTTGGACTCTCGGGGAATCGGGGAATCAAGGGATCAGGCGGAAAGTGGAGTTGAGGTCAAAGATCAGCATGATCTTATTGAATGGTGGAGCAGGCTCGAGGGGCCGTATGGCCTATCCCTGATCCTAATTCTTATATTCTTATGAGTCACAACTTCTTATTTGTAAGCCATACCCTACCTGCCCAGTCATATATGAGAGAAAAACTTTACCAGTGTGATTAAAGTGATGAATTAGGAGACTTTATTAGCTTTAAGGTATACCCCAGATACACACTGGGGAACACAGCAAAAGCACCAGGCATCAAACATAGGCAAGCCCAGTCACAGTAGAAATCTTGAAAACATGCCCAACAAACAATGGGGCTATAGTGCATAAATTTAATGTTTTTTTCCCCAGAATTATATTTTTAATGTGTTACTTATCAAAAACTATTATGTAACAATCTATTCAGCTGGAGCAGAAATACAAATGACTGTTCGAATCATAAATGCAGCCTTTCAAGTAGTAGATTGATGCTGTATCTTTTCTGTTCTACATTTCAGCTTATTACTATACTGAAGTTGCTTATTTGAATCAATAAAAAAATCAAGACTTGATTTTTCTATAACTGGACAAAGTTAATGTCCCTCCACAGATTTAATGTATTAAAACTATACATAAGACATTTAATTATATAGATTTGAGGTGTTGGTTAACATACATCCCCACATCTGTAATTTCCAAATATGAGTCACATGTAGTATTAAACTATCTTCAAAACTGCAACTGAACTTAATACATTCCTCCTTTCCACTATCCAGGGCCCCAAATATTCTTTCCAGGTGAAACAGCGATTTACTTGTACTTCTTTCAATTTAGTATACTGTATTCGCTGCTCACGATGTGGTCTCCTCTACATTGGGGAGACCAAGCATAGATCGGGTGATCGCTTTGTGGAGCACCTCCGTTCAGAACGCAAGTGTGATCCTGAACATCCAGTCGCCTGTCGCTTTAATTCTCCACTCCATTCCCACTCTGACCTCTCCGTCCTCGGTCTCCTACACTGTTCCAACGAAACTCAATGCAAGCTTGAGGAGCAGCACCTCATCTTTCGTTTCGGCACTTTACAGCCTTCTGGACTCAACATCGAGTTCAAAAATTTCAGAGCGTAACCGCTGCCAATCCTTGGCTGGCTGGCTTCCTTCGCCCCCACCCCCGCCCCGCCCCCTCTGAGCCTGTTTCTTTTTTTCTCCTTGTCTTTAATGGTCATAATCCCACCATTCACACCCTATCGCGACTAATGTTTTTCTAACTCCTGGCATTAGCATTTGAATTTGGGCCATCATTACTTTTGTCTCTCCTGTCTTCCACGCGATCACATACCTTCCCCTTTGTTCTTTCTTCCCCTCCCCCTTTCTGTGCATGTTAAGAATATGTTCTTTTCGAACACTCTCCAGTTCTGACGAAGGGTCATCGACCCGAAACGTTAACTCTGCTTCCTCTCCACAGATGCAGCCTAACCTGCTGAGATTTCCAGAATTTTCTGTTTTTTATTCCACATTCCAGCATCCGCAGTATTTTGCTTTTGTATTAATACATTACTGTTGCTATTTAAAATACTGTGGGAGTAATTTTTACTTTTGGCAAGAGTGTAAAATGGGCGATATTGGATCGGCCACCCGTTATATGGCTGTGGGTAGCACTCTCGCCTTTGAGTCAAAAGGTTATGGGTTCAAGTCCTGGGCGCAGGAAGTCCCGCCTCACCTCAGTTACTGGCCCCGAATTTCCACATTATTGCCCATCCTTAGTTGCCCTTGAGATGACGTGTGCCGCCTTCTTGAACGACTGGTATGCATGTGGTGAAGGGACTCCCACAAGGTTGTCAGGTAGGGAGTTGCAGGATTTTGACCCAGCGATGATGAGGGAATGGCGATGTATATCTACGTCAATATGTGTTACTTAGAGGGGAACTTGGAGGTGATGGTGTTCCCATGCACCTTCTGCCCTTGTCCTTCTAGGTGATAGAAACATAGAAACATCGAAAGTAGGTGCAGGAGTAGGCCATTCGGCCCTTTGAGCCTGCACCACCATTCAATATCATGGCTGATCATGCAACTTCAGTACCTCATTCCTGCTTTCTCTCCATACCCCTTGATCCCTTTTAGCCCTAAGTGCCACATCTAACAGTTGGTGAGAGGGGAGCGACCTGTCAAAAGCCCAGCGGGAGATCGAGCCAGCGGCAGTTGGTGAGAGGGGAGCGACCTGTCAAAGGCCCAGCGGGAGATCGAGAGCCAGCGGCAGTTGGTGAGAGGGGAGCGACCTGTCAAAAGCCCAGCGGGAGATCGAGAGCCAGCGGCAGTTGGTGAGAGGGGAGCGACCTGTCAAAAGCCCAGCGGGAGGTCGAGAGCCAGCGGCAGTTGGTGAGAGGGGAGCGACCTGTCAAAAGCCCAGCGGGAGATCGAGAGCCAGCGGCAGTTGGTGAGAGGGGAGCGACCTGTCAAAAGCCCAGCGGGAGATCGAGAGCCAGCGGCAGTTGGTGAGAGGGGAGCGACCTGTCAAAAGCCCAGCGGGAGGTCGAGCCAGCGGCAGTTGGTGAGAGGGGAGCGACCTGTCAAAAGCCCAGCGGGAGATCGAGCCAGCGGCAGTTGGTGAGAGGGGAGCGACCTGTCAAAAGCCCAGCCGGAGATCGAGAGCCAGCGGCAGTTGGTGAGAGGGGAGCGACCTGTCAAAAGCCCAGCGGGAGATCGAGAGCCAGCGGCAGTTGGTGAGAGGGGCGCGACCTGTCAAAAGCCCAGCGGGAGATCGAGAGCCAGCGGCAGTTGGTGAGAGGGGCGCGACCTGTCAAAAGCATACCGGTGCAGCTACAGCGGGAGAGAAAGCAAAATAGAAGTAGAAAGTAATCAAAAAGTGACGTCACAGCCAATGGGGTAAGTGATTGGCTGGTGTTGGGTGAGTAGCTTTTCTTTTATTTTTTATATCAGTAAGTGAACTATAACATTGTTATTACCAATTTAAGGGTATCTAAGGTTAAGACATGGCAGGAGAGCTCAGTCATGTGATATGCTCCTCCTGTACCATGTGGGAACTCGGGGACACTTCCGGTGTCCCTGACGACTACGTGTGTGGGAAGTGTATCCGCCTCGAGCTCTTGACGGTCCGCGTTGCAGAATTGGAGCTGAAGGTGGATTCACTCTGGAGCATCCACGATGCTGAGAATGACGTGAGTATCACGTGTAGTGAGTTGGTCTTACCGCAGGAGAAGGGTCCACAGCCAGATATGGAATGGAAGACCAACAGGAAGAGCAGTGCAAGAAAGATAGTGCAGGAGTCCCCTGTGGTCATCCCCCTGCAAAACAGATACACTGCTTTGAGTACTGTTGGGGAGGATGACTCATCAGGGGAGGGCAGCAGCAGCCAAGTTCATGGCACCGTAGGTGGCTCTGCTGCAAAGGAGGGCAGGAAAAAGAGTGGGAGCGCGATAGTGATAGGGGATTCGATGGTGAGGGGAATAGATAGGCGTTTCTGCGGACGCAACCGAGACTCCAGGATGGTATGTTGCCTCCCTGGTGCAAGGGTCAAGGATGTCTCGGAGCGGGTGCAGGACATTCTGAAATGGGAGGGAGAACAGCCAGTTGTCGTGGTGCACATTGGTACCAACGACATAGGTAAAAAAAGGGATGAGGTCCTACGAAAAGAATTTAAGGAGCTAGGAGCTAAATTAAAAAGTAGGACCTCAAAAGTAGTAATCTCGGGATTGCTACCAGTGCCACGTGCTAGTCAGAGTAGGAATCGCAGGATAGCGCAGATGAATACATGGCTTGAGCAGTGGTGCAGCAGGGAGGGATTCAAATTCCTGGGGCATTGGAACCGGTTCTGGGGGAGGTGGGACCAGTACAAACCGGACGGTCTGCACCTGGGCAGGTCCGGAACCAATGTCCTAGGGGGAGTGTTTGCTAGTGCTGTTGGGGAGGAGTTAAACTAATATTGCAGGGGGATGGGAACCTATACAGGGAGACAGAGGGAGACAAAAAGGAAGCAAAAGCAAAAGACAAAAAGGAGATGAGGAAAAGTGGAGGGCAGAGAAACCCAAGGCAAAGAACAAAAAGGGCCACTGTACAGCAAAATTCTAAAAGGACAAAGGGTGTTAAAAAAACAAGCCTGAAGGCTTTGTGTCTTAATGCAAGGAGTATCCGCAATAAGGTGGATGAATTAATTGTGCAAATAGATGTTAACAAATATGATGTGATTGGGATTACGGAGACGTGGCTCCAGGATGATCAGGGCTGGGAACTCAACATCCAGGGGTATTCAACATTCAGGAAGGATAGAATAAAAGGAAAAGGAGGTGGGGTAGCATTACTGGTTAAAGAGGAGATTAATGCAATAGTTAGGAAAGACATTAGCTTGGATGATGTGGAATCTATATGGGTGGAGCTGCAGAACACTAAAGGGCAAAAATCGTTAGTGGGAGTTGTGTACAGACCTCCAAACAGTAGTAGTGATGTTGGGGAGGGCATCAAACAGGAAATTAGGAGTGCATGCAATAAAGGTGCAGCAGTTATAATGGGTGACTTTAATATGCACATAGATTGGGCTAGCCAAACTGGAAGCAATACGGTGGAGGAGGATTTCCTGGAATGCATAAGGGATGGTTTTCTAGACCAATATGTCGAGGAACCAACTAGGGGGGAGGCCATCTTAGACTGGGTGTTGTGTAATGAGAGAGGATTAATTAGCAATCTCATTGTGCGAGGCCCCTTGGGGAAGAGTGACCATAATATGGTGGAATTCTGCATTAGGATGGAGAATGAAACAGTTAATTCAGAGACCATGGTCCAGAACTTAAAGAAGGGTAACTTTGAAGGTATGAGGCATGAATTGGCTAAGATAGATTGGCTAATGATACTTAAGGGGTTGACTGTGGATGGGCAATTGCAGACATTTAGAGAACGCATGGATGAATTACAACAATTGTACATTCCTGTCTGGCGTAAAAATAAAAAAGGGAAGGTGGCTCAACCGTGGCTATCTAGGGAAATCAGGGATAGTATTAAAGCCAAGGAAGTGGCATACAAATTGGCCAGAAATAGCAGCGAACCTGAGGACTGGGAGAAATTTAGAACTCAGCAGAGGAGGACAAAGGGTTTGATTAGGGCAGGGAAAATGGAGTACGAGAAGAAGCTTGCAGGGAACATTAAGGCGGATTGCAAAAGTTTCTATAGGTATGTAAAGAGAAAGAGGTTAGTAAAAACAAACGTAGGTCCCCTGCAGTCAGAATCAGGGGAAGTCATAACGGGGAACAAAGAAATGGCAGACCAATTGAACAAGTACTTTGGTTCAGTATTCACTAAGGAGGACACAAACAACCTTCCGGATATAAAAGTGGTCAGAGGGTCTATTAAAGAGGAGGAACTGAGGGAAATCTTTATTAGTCGGGAAATTGTGTTGGGGAAATTGATGGGATTGAAGGCCGATAAATCCCCAGGGCCTGATGGACTGCATCCCAGAGTACTTAAGGAGGTGGCCTTGGAAATAGCGGATGCATTGACAGTCATTTTCCAACATTCCATTGACTCTGGATCAGTTCCTATCGAGTGGAGGGTAGCCAATGTAACCCCACTTTTTAAAAAAGGAGGGAGAGAGAAAGCAGGGAATTATAGACCGGTCAGCCTGACCTCAGTAGTGGGTAAAATGATGGAATCAATTATTAAGGATGTCATAGCAGCGCATTTGGAAAATGGTGACATGATAGGTCCAAGTCAGCATGGATTTGTAAAAGGGAGATCATGCTTGACAAATCTTCTGGAATTTTTTGAGGATGTTTCCAATAAAGTGGACAAAGGAGTACCAGTTGATGTGGTATATTTGGACTTTCAGAAGGCTTTCGACAAGGTCCCACACAGGAGATTAATGTGCAAAGTTAAAGCACATGGGATTGGGGGTAGTGTGCTGACGTGGATTGAGAACTGGTTGTCAGACAGGAAGCAAAGAGTAGGAGTAAATGGGTACTTTTCGGAATGGCAGGCAGTGACTAGTGGGGTACCGCAGGGTTCTGTGCTGGGGCCCCAGCTGTTTACATTATACATTAATGATTTAGACGAAGGGATTAAATGTAGTATCTCCAAATTTGCGGATGACACTAAGTTGGGTGGCAGTGTGAGCTGCGAGGAGGATGCTATGAGGCTACAGAGTGACTTGGATAGGTTAGGTGAGTGGGCAAATGCGTGGCAGATGAAGTATAATGTGGATAAATGTGAGGTTATCCACTTTGGTGGTAAAAACAGAGAGACAGACTATTATCTGAATGGTGACAGATTAGGAAAAGGGAAGGTGCAACGAGACCTGGGTGTCATGGTACATCAGTCATTGAAGGTTGGCATGCAGGTACAGCAGGCGGTTAAGAAAGCAAATGGCATGTTGGCCTTCATAGCGAGGGGATTTGAGTACAGGGGCAGGGAGGTGTTGCTACAGTTGTACAGGGCCTTGGTGAGGCCACACCTGGAGTATTGTGTACAGTTTTGGTCTCCTAACTTGAGGAAGGACATACTTGCTGTTGAGGGAGTGCAGCGAAGATTCACCAGACTGATTCCCGGGATGGTGGGACTGACCTATCAAGAAAGACTGAATCAACTGGGCTTGTATTCACTGGAGTTCAGAAGAGTGAGAGGGGACCTCATAGAAACGTTTAAAATTCTAACGGGTTTGGACAGGTTGGATGCAGGAAGAATGTTCCCAATGTTGGGGAATTCCAGAACCAGGGGTCACAGTCTAAGGATAAGGGGTAAGCCATTTAGGACCGAGATAAGGAGAAACTTCTTCACCCAGAGAGTGGTGAACCTGTGGAATTCTCTACCACAGGAAGTAGTTGAGGCCAATTCACTAAATATATTCAAAAGGGAGTTAGATGAAGTCCTTAGTACTCGGGGGATCAAGGGGTATGGCGTGAAAGCAGGAAGTGGGTACTGAAGTTTCATGTTCAGCCATGAACTCGTTGAATGGCGGTGCAGGCTAGAAGGGCTGAATGGCCTGCTCCTGCACCTATTTTCTATGTTTCTATGTTTCTAACTCCCTTTTGCATATATCTAACGAACTGGCCGCAACACCTTTCTGTGGTAGAGAATCCCACAGGTTCACAATTCTCTGAGTAAAGATGTTTCTCCTCATCTCGGTCCTAAATGGCTTACCCCTTATCCTTAGACTGTGACTGGACTTCCCCAACATCGGGAACATTCTTCCTGCATCTAAGCTGTCCAATCCCGTCAGAATTTTGTATGTTTCTATGAGGTCCCCTCTCATTCTTCTAAATTCCAGTGAATATAAGCCTAGTTGATCCAGTCTTTCTTCATTTGTCAGTCGTGCCATCCCAGGAATCAGTCTGGTGAACCTTCGCTGCACTCCCTCAATAGCAATAACGTCCTTCCTCAGATTAGGAGACTAAAACTGAACACAACATTCCAGGTGAGGCCTCACCAAGGCCCTGTACAACTGCAGTAAGACCTCCCTGCTCTCCTATACTCAATTTCCCAAGCTATGAAGGCCAACATACCATTTGCCTTCTTCACCGCCTGCTGTACCTGCATGCCAACTTTCAATGACTGATATACCATGACATCCAGTTCTTGTTGCACCTCCCCTTTTCCTAATCTACCGCCATTCAGATAATATTCTGCATTCGTGTTTTTGCCCTCAAATGGATAACCTCACATTTACTGCATCTGCCATGCATTTGCCCACTCACCTAACATGTCCAAGTCACCCTGCAGCCTCTTAGCGTCCTCCTCACAGCTCACACCGCCACCCAGTTTCGTTCATCTGCAAACTTGGAGATATTACACTCAATTCCTTCATCCAAATCATTAACGTATATTGTAAAGAGCTGGGGTCCCAGCACTGAGCCCAGCAGCACCCCACTAGTCACTGCCTGCCATTCTGAAAAGGACCCATTTATCCCAACTCTCTGCTTCCTGTCTACCAACCAGTTCTCTATCCACGTCAGTACATTACCCCCAATACCATGTGCTTTAATTTTGCACACCAATCTCTTGTGTGGGACCTTGTCAAAAGCCTTTTGAAAGTCCAAATACACCACATCCACTGGTTCTCCCTTGTCCACTCGACGAGTTACATCCTCAAAAAATTCCATAAGATTTGTCAAGCATGATTTCCCTTTCATAAATCCATGCTGACTTAAACCGATCCTGTCACTGCTTTCCAAATGCGCTGCTATTTCATCTTTAATAGTTGATGGACAATCTCGCTCCAAACACTGGCACCTGCTCGACTATGTCATTGTCTGAGCCAGGGATCGCAAGGATGTGCGCATCACCCGCGCCATGACAGGAGCTGACGACTGCTGGACGGATCACCGCCTAATCCGATCCATCATCGACATCAACATAACCCCAAAGCAGAGGCAACAGCGGAAGCAGTGCTGCAAAAAAGTCAATGCCGGAGCACTTAAGGACCCAGCTAAGAGAGTCCGATACAGTCAGCGCCTCACAGCTAACCTGGCGTGTCTTGACAATCCTAAGACGCAGAATGCCCACAGCGCTTGGTCTGCCCTCCAGGCCTCTATAACCAGTGCCTGCAAAGAAACGCTCGGTCACTCAACCAGGAAACAACAGGGCTGGTTTGATGAGAATGATCAGGCGATCCAAGAGCGAATAGATCGCAAGCACTGGGCATTTCTGAGCCTTAAACAACAATCCAACTTGGGAGCAGCAAAGCAGCATTACAGATGGCTCAAGGTAGAGGTCCAACAAAAAACCCAGGACTTAAGGAACAGATGGTGGATGGAGAAAGCACAGGAGACACAGCAGCTGGCCGACAGCCATGATGTGCGTGGATTCCTCATCGCAGCTAAGGCCAGCTACAGTCCAAACACCCAAGGCCCCACCCCACTGCTGGCCAAGAATGGGGAAACACTCATCAAGGACACCAAGGCAGTCAGGGCCCACTGGAACGAGCACTTCGAAGATCTCCTCAATCGAGACTCTGCCTTTGACTTGAGTGTTCTCAACTCTATCCCGCAGCACGCGACCCGCCACCAACTCAGTAAGACCCCAACACTGCACAAGATAGAAAAAAAACCATAAGACAGCTTAAAAACAACAAGGCAACGGGAGCGGATGGAATCCCTGCTGAGGCACTGAAGTATGGCGGAGAGACACTGTTGGCGCGAATACATGACCTCATCACTCTCATCTGGAGGGAGCAGAGCATGCCGGGAGAACTCAGAGATGCAATGATTGTGACCATCTTTAAAAAAAGGGGACAAGTCCGACTGCAGCATCTACAGAGGAATCTCCCCATTATCAGCCACTGGGAAAGTCGTCGTTAGAGTCCGCCTCAACCGTCTTCTTCCTGTGGCCGAGGAGCTCCTCCCGGAGTCACAGTGTGGATTTCATCCCCTACGGGGCACAACGGACATGATTTTGGCAGTCTGACAGCTCGAGGAAAAATGCAGGGAACAGTGCCAGCCCCTATACATGGCCTTCTTCAACCTTACAAAGGCCTTTGACACTGTCAACCACGAGGGTTTATGGAGCGTCCTCCTCCATTTCAGATGACCCCAAGAGTTCATCACCATCCTCCGCCTGTTCCATGACGACATGCAGGCCGTGATCCGTACCAACGGATCCATCACAGACCCAATCCACGTCCAGACCGGGGTCAAATAGGGCTGCATCATCACTCCAATCCTCTTCTCCATCTTCCTCGCTGCCATGCTGCACCTCACAGTCAACAAACTTTCCGCTGGAGTGGAACTAAACAACAGAAATAGTGGCAACCTGTTCAACATTCGCCATCTCCAGGCCAGGTCCAAGACCACTCCAACCTCTGTCGTCAATCTACAGTACGTGGACGACGCCTGCGTCTGCACACATACAGAGGCTGAACTCCAGGACATAGTCGACGTATTTACTGAGGCATATGAAAGCATGGACCTTAAGCTAAACATCCGTAAAACAAAGGTGCTCCCTCAGCCTTTCCTTGCCACACAACACTGCTGCCCCAGTCATCAAGATCCATGGCGCGGCATTGGACAACGTGGACCACTTCCTATATCTCGGGAGCCTCCTATCAACAAGAGCATGCATTGACGACGAGATCCAACACCGCCTCCAGTGCGCCAGTGCAGCCTTCGGCCGCCTAAGGAAAAGAGTGTTTGAAGACCAGCCCCTCAAAACTGCCACCAAGCTCATGGTCTACAGGGCTGTAGTAATACCCGCCCTCCTGTATGGCTCAGAGACACGAACCATGTACAGCAGACACCTCAAGTCGCTGGAGAAATACCACGAACAATGTCTCCGCAAAATCCTACAAATCCCCTGGGAGGACAGATGCACCAACATTAGCATCCTCGACCAGGCCAACATCCCCAGCAATGAAGCACTGACCACACTTGATCAGCTCCGCTGGGTAGGCCACGTAGTTCCCATGCCAGACATGAGACTCCCAAAGCAAGTGATCTACTCAGAACTCCTTTACGGCAAATGAGCCAAAGGGTGGCAGTAAAAGCATTACAAGGACACCCTCAAAACCTCCCTGACAAAGTGTGACATCCCCACTGACACCTGAGAGTCCCTGGCCAAAGACCACCCTAAGTGGAGGAAGTGCATCCGGGAGGTCGCTGAGCACCTTAAGTCTCATCGCTGAAAGCATGCAGAAATCAAGCGCAGGCAGCAGAAAGAGCGTGCGGCAAACCTGTCCCACCCACCCCTTCCCTCAACGATTATCTGTCCCACCTGTGACAGAATCTGTGGCTCTCGTATTGGACTGAGCAGCCACCTAAGGACTCATGTTAAGAGTCAAAGCAAGTCTTCCTCGATGCCAAGGGACTGCCGATGATAATATAGATTGTAAATAGTTGAGGCCCCAGCACCGATCCCTGTGGCACCCCACTTACTGCGGTTTGCCAACCGGAAAATGTCTCATTTATCCCGACTCTCTGTTTTCTCTTAATTAGCCAATCCGCTATCCATATTACCCACAACCCCATGAGCACTTATCTTGTGCAGTAACCTTTTATGTAGCATCTTATCAAATGCCTTCTGGAAATCCAAATAGACCACATCCACTGGTTCCCCCTCATCCACCCTGCTCGTTAAATCCTCAAAGAGCTCCAGCAAATTTGTCAAACATGATTTCCCTTTCATAAAACCATGCTGACTCTGCTTGACGACATCATGCTTTTCCAAATGTCCTGCTACTGCTTCCTTAATAATGGACTCCAGTATTTTTCCAACGACAGATCTTAGGCACACTGATCTATAGTATCCTGTTTTCTATCTCCCTCCTTTTTTAAATAGAGGTGTTATATTTGCGGTTTTCCAATTGGCTGCCATCTCTCCAGAATCCAGGGAATTTTGGTAGATCACAACCAATGCATCCACTATCTCTGTAGCCACTTCATTTAAGATCATAAGATGCAGGCCATCAGGTCCAGGGGACTTGTCCACCTTTAGTCCCATTACTTTACCGAGTACTTTTTCTGTAGTGATAGTGATTGTCTTGAATGTCTCCCTCCCTATAGCCCCTTGATTATTTATTATTGGGATGTTTTTAGTGTCTTCTACCGTTAATAAGAACATAAGAAATAGGAACAGGAGCAGGCCATATGGCCCCTCAAGCTTGCTGCGCCATTCAATAAGATCATGGCTGATCTGATCATGGACTCAGCTCGACTTCCCCATCCGCTCCCCATAACCCACTATCGTTTAAGAAACTGTCTATTTCTGTCTTAAATTTATTCAATATCCCAGTTTCCACAGCTCTGTGAGGCAGCAAATTCCACAGATTTACAACCTTCTGAGAGAAAAAATTCCTCCTCATCTCTGTTTTAAATGGGCGGCCCCTTATTCCAAGATCATGCCCTCTAGTTCTAGTCTCCCTCATCAGTGGAAACATCCTCTCTGCATCCACCTTGTCAAGCCCCCTCATAATCTTATACGTTTCGATAAGATAACCTCTCATTCTTCTGAATTCCAATGAGTAGAGCCCCAACCTACTCAACCTTTCCTCATAAGTTAAACCCCCTCATCCCCGGAATCAACCTAGTGAACCTTCTCTGAACTGCGTTCAAAGCAAGTATATCCTTTCGTAAATATGGAAACCAAAACTACACGCAGTATTCCAGGTGTGGCCTCACCAATACCTTGTATAGCTGTAGCAAGACTTCCCTGCTTTTATACTCCATCCCCTTTGCAATAAAGGCCAACATTCCATTGTCCTTCCTGATCACTTGCTGTATTTGTATACTGTCCTTTTGTGTTTCATGCACAAGTACCCCCAGGTCCAGCTGTACTGCGGCACTTTGCAATCTTTCTCCATTTAAATAATAACTTGCTCCTTGATTTTTTTCTGCCAAATTATACTCCATCTGCCAAACTTTTGCCGACTCACTTAGCCTGTCTATGTCCTTTTGCAGATTTTTTGTGTCCTCCTCACACATTGCTTTTCCTCCCATCTTTGTATCATCAACAAACTTGGCTACGTTACACTCAGTCCCTTCTTCAAAGTCATTAATATAGATTGTAAATAGTTGGGGTCCAGCACTTATCCCTGCAGCACCCCACTAGTTACTGGTTGCCAACCAGAGAATGAACCATTTATCCCGACTCTCTGTTTTCTGTTAATTAGCCAATCCTCCATCCATGATAATATATGACCCCCAACCTTTTATGTGGCACCTTGTCAAATGCCTTCTGGAAGTCCAAAAACACCTTTATCAACCTTGTTCGTTACATCCTGAAAGAACTCCAGCAAATTTGTCAAACATGACTTCCCCTTCATAAATCCATGCTGACTCTGCCTGACCGAATTTTGCTTTTCCAAATGTCCTGCTACTACTTCTTTAATAACTGACTCCAATATTTGCTCAAAGTCACTGCCATTGCCCTGTTCCTCATTATTAATTCTCCAGTTTCATCCTCTAAGGGACCAACGTTTACTTTAGCTAGTCTTTTCTTTTTTATATACTTGTAGAAGCTCTTACTATCTGTTTTTATATTTCTTGTTAGTTTACTTTCATAATCTATCTTCTCTCTTATTATTATTTTAGTCGTCCTTTGCGGTTTCAAAAAAAATTCCCAATCCTCTGGCCTCCCACTAATCTTGGCAACTTTGTATGCCACTGTTTTCAATTTGATACCATCCTTTACTTCCTTAGTTCGCCACGGATGGTTATCCCTTCTCTTAACGTCTTTCCTTCTCACTGGAATATATTTTTGTTGAGAGATATGAAATATCCCCTTAAATGTCTGTCACTGTTTATCAACCGTCTTACACTTTAATCTATTTTCCCAGTCCACTTTAGCCAACTCTGCCTTCATACCTTTGTAATCACCTTTATTTAAGATCAGGATGCTGGTTTGAGATCCAACTTTCTCATCCTCCAACTGAATTTGAAATTCAACCATGTTATTTGCCACTTGCATGCAGCAGGACCTGGACGACAATCAGGCTTGGGCTGATAAGTGGCAAGTAACATGCTCGCCACCCATGCGCCAGGCGATGACCATTTCCAACATGAGGGATTCTAGCCACCTCCCCTTGACGTGCAACGGCTTTACTCTCGCCGAATCCCCCACTATCAACATTCTGGGGATCACCATTGACTAGAAATCTAACTGGACCAGCCACGTAAATACTGTGGCTACAAGAGTGGGTCAGATGCTGGGTATTCTGCGGCGAGTGCCTCACCTTTTGACTCCCCCAAATCTTTTCACCATCTACAAGGCACAAGTCAGGTATATGATGGAATACTCTCCACATGCCTGGATGAGCGCAGTTCCAACAACACTCAAGAAGCTCGACACCATCCAGGACAAAGCAGCAGTTTGATTAGCACCCCATCCACCATCTTAAACATTCACTCCCTCCACCACTAGCGCACCATGGATACAGTGTGTACCATCGAAAAGATGCTCTGCAGCAACTCGCCATGTCTCCTTCGGCAGCATCTCCCAAACCCGCAACCTCTATCACGTCGAAGGACAAGGGCAGCAGGTGCATTGGAACACCATCACCTGAAAGTTCTCCTCCAAGTTAAACACCATCCTGACTTGGAAATATATTGCGCCATTCCTTCATCATCACTGGGTCAAAATCGTGGAATTCCCTCCCTAACATCACGATGGGAGAATCTTCACAACGCAGACTGCAACCGTTCAAGTAGGCGGCTCACCATTACTTTCTCAAGGGCAATTAGGGTTGCCTTGCCAGCGACACTAACATCCCAGAATGAATTAAAAAAAATATGGAATAAGCATTCCTATTGTTAAAAAGCAGTATTTCCATGATTCACTGTGAGCAACACCAGGTTAGCTCCGCTAGTACTCTTAATTATTACTTACACACACACACACACACTTTGCTCCTCTCCTAAAGGCAGTGAATCATGCTGGGGTATGGTTCCACATGCAGTGCCAGCTCACTCAACTGACCGATCTTCATCTGTGATCCCAGTCAATGTCTGTTAGAAGACTACTTTTTGCAGGGCGAAGGTTTCACAACAAAACTGTGCCAGATGGAGTCCAAGGTAGTTGCACCCATCTTCAGTCGGCCCACATTCCCCCTTACCACTCTTAATATATTTATTAAAATAGCAAAATAGAAGTAGAAGGGAATCAAAAAGTGACGTCACAGCCAATGGGGTAAGTGATTGGCGGGTGATTGGTGAGTAGCTTTTCTTTTTATTTTTTATATCAGTAAGTGAACTTTAGCATTGTTACCACCAATTTAAGTGTATCTAAGGGTTAAGACATGGCAGGAGAGCTCGGCCACGTGATATGCTCCTCCTGTACCATGTGGGAACTCGGGGACACTTCCGGTGTCCCTGGGCGCTACGTGTGTGGGAAGTGTATCCGCCTCAAGCTCTTGACAGTCCGCGTTGCGGAATTGGAGCTGAGGGTGGATTCACTCTGGAGCATCCACGATGCTGAGAATGACGTGAGTATCACGTGTAGTGAGTTGGTCTTTCTGCAGGAGAAGGGTCCACAGCCAGATAGGGAATGGAAGACCAGCAGGAAGAGTAGTGCAAGAAAGATAGTGCAGGGGTCCCCTGTGGTCATCCCCCTGCAAAACAGATACACTGCTTTGAGTGCTGTTGGGGGGGATGACTCATCAGGGGACGGCAGCAGCAGCCAAGTTCATGGCACTGTGGCTGGCTCTGCTGCACAGAAGGGCAGGAAAAAGATTGGGAGCGCGATAGTGATAGGGAATTTGATGGTGAGGGGAATAGATAGGCGTTTCTGCGGCCGCAACCGAGACTCCAGGATGGTATGTTGCCTCCCTGGTGCAAGGGTCAAGGATGTCTCGGAGCGGGTGCAGGACATTCTGAAATGGGAGGGAGAACAGCCAGTTGTCGTGGTGCACATTGGTATCAACGACATAGGTAAAAAAAGGGATGAGGTCCTACGAAAAGAATTTAAGGAGCTAGGAGCTAAATTAAAAAGTAGGACCTCAAAAGTAGTAATCTCGGGATTGCTACCAGTACCACGTGCTCGTCTGAGTAGGAATCGCAGGATAGTACAGATGAATACGTGGCTTGAGCAGTGGTGCAGCAGGGAGGGATTCAAATTCCTGGGGCATTGGAACCGGTTCTGGGGGAGGTGGGACCAGTACAAACCTGACGGTCTGCACCTGGCCAGGACCGGAACCAATGTCCAAGGGGGAGTGTTTGCTAGTGCTGTTGGGGAGGAGTTAAACTAATATTTCAGGGGGATGGGAACCTATGCAGGGAGACAGAGGGAGACAAAAATGAGGCAAAAGCAAAAGACAGAAAGGAGATGAGGAAAAGTGGAGGGCAGAGAAACCCAAGGCAAAGAACAAAAAGGGCCACTGTACAGCAAAATTCTAAAAGGACAAAGGGTGTTAAAAAAGCAAGCCTGAAGGCTTTGTGTCTTAATGCAAGGAGTATCCGCAATAAGGTGGATGAATTAAGTGTGCAAATAGATGTTAACAAATATGATGTGATTGGGATTACGGAGACGTGGCTCCAGGATGATCAGGGCTGGGAACTCAACATCCAGGGGTATTCAACATTCAGGAAGGATAGAAAAAAAGGAAAAGGAGGTGGGGTAGCATTGCTGGTTAAAGAGGAGATTAATGCAATAGTTAGGAAAGACATTAGCTTGGATGATGTGGAATCTATATGGGTAGAGCTGCAGAACGCAAAAGGGCAAAAAACGTTAGTGGGAGTTGTGTACAGACCTCCAAACAGTAGTAGTGATGTTGGGGAGGGCATCAAACAGGAAATTAGGAGTGCATGCAATAAAGGTGCAGCAGTTATAATGGGTGACTTTAATATGCACATAGATTGGGCTAGCCAAACTGGAAGCAATACGGTGGAGGAGGATTTCCTGGAGTGCATAAGGGATGGTTTTCTAGACCAATATGTCGAGGAACCAACTAGCGGGGAGGCCATCTTAGACTGGGTGTTATGTAATGAGAGAGGATTAATTAACAATCTCATTGTGCGAGGCCCCTTGGGGAAGAGTGACCATAATATGGTGGAATTCTGCATTAGGATGGAGAATGAAACAGTTAATTCAGAGACCATGGTCCAGAACTTAAAGAAGGGTAACTTTGAAGGTATGAGGCGTGAATTGGCTAAGATAGATTGGCGAATGATACTTAAGGGGTTGACTGTGGATGGGCAATGGCAGACATTTAGAGACCACATGGATGAATTACAACAATTGTACATTCCTGTCCGGTGTAAAAATAAAAAAGGGAAGGTGGCTCAACCGTGGCTATCTAGGGAAATCAGGGATAGTATTAAAGCCAAGGAAGTGGCATACAAATTGGCCAGAAATAGCAGCGAACCTGGGGACTGGGAGAAATTTAGAACTCAGCAGAGGAGGACAAAGGGTTTGATTAGGGCAGGGAAAATGGAGTACGAGAAGAAGCTTGCAGGGAACATTAAGGCGGATTGCAAAAGTTTCTATAGGTATGTAAAGAGAAAAAGGTTAGTAAAGACAAATGTAGGTCCCCTGCAGTCAGAATCAGGGGAAGTCATAACGGGGAACAAAGAAATGGCAGACCAATTGAACAAGTACTTTGGTTCGGTATTCACTAAGGAGGACACAAACAACCTTCCGGATATAAAAGGGGTCGGAGGGTCTAGTAAGGAGGAGGAACTGAGGGAAATCTTTATTAGTCGGGAAATTGTGTTGGGGAAATTGATGGGATTGAAGGCCAATAAATCCCCAGGGCCTGATGGACTGCATCCCAGAGTACTTAAGGAGGTGGCCTTGGAAATAGCGGATGCATTGACAGTCATTTTCCAACATTCCATTGACTCTGGATCAGTTCCTATCGAGTGGAGGGTAGCCAATGTAACCCCACTTTTTAAAAAAGGAGGGAGAGAGAAAACAGGGAATTATAGACCGGTCAGCCTGACCTCAGTAGTGGGTAAAATGATGGAATCAATTATTAAGGATGTCATAGCAGCGCATTTGGAAAATGGTGACATAATAGGTCCAAGTCAGCATGGATTTGTGAAAGGGAGATCATGGTTGACAAATCTTCTGGAATTTTTTGAGGATGTTTCCAGTAGAGTGGACAAAGGAGAACCAGTTGATGTGGTATATTTGGACTTTCAGAAGGCTTTCGACAAGGTCCCACACAAGAGATTAATGTGCAAAGTTAAAGCACATGGGATTGGGGGTAGTGTGCTGACGTGGATTGAGAACTGGTTGTCAGACAGGAAGCAAAGAGTAGAAGTAAATGGGTACTTTTCAGAATGGCAGGCAGTGACTAGTGGGGTACCGCAAGGTTCTGTGCTGGGGCCCCAGCTGTTTACATTGTACATTAATGATTTAGATGAGGGGATTAAATGTAGTATCTCCAAATTTGTGGATGACACTAAGTTGGGTGGCAGTGTGAGCTGCGAGGAGGATGCTATGAGGCTGCAGAGTGACTTGGATAGGTTAGGTGAGTGGGCAAATGCGTGGCAGATGAAGTATAATGTGGATAAATGTGAGGTTATCCACTTTGGTGGTAAAAACAGAGAGACAGACTATTATCTGAATGGTGACAGATTAGGAAGGGGGAAGGTGGAGCGAGACCTGGGTGTCATGGTACATCAGTCATTGAAGGTTGGCATGCAGGTACAGCAGGTGGTTAAGAAAGCAAATGGCATGTTGGCCTTTCATAGCGAGGGGATTTGAGTACAGGGGCAGGGAGGTGTTGCTACAGTTGTATAGGGCCTTGTTGAGGCCACACCTGGAGTATTATGTACAGTTTTGGTCTCCTAACTTGAGGAAGGACGTTCTTGCTATTGAGGGAGTGCAGCGAAGATTCACCAGACTGATTCCCGGGATGGTGGGACTGACCTATCAAGAAAGACTGGATCAACTGGGCTTGTATTCACTGGAGTTCAGAAGAGTGAGAGGGGACCTCATAGAAACGTTTAAAATTCTGACGGGTTTGGACAGGTTGGATGCAGGAAGAATGTTCCCAATGTTGGGGAAGTCCAGAACCAGGGGTCACAGACTAAGGATAAGGGGTAAGCCATTTAGGACCGAGATGAGGAGAAACTTCTTCACCCAGAGAGTGGTGAACCTGTGGAATTCTCTACCACAGAAAGTAGTTGAGGCCAATTCACTAAATATATTCAAAAGGGAGTTAGATGAAGTCCTTACTACTCGGGGGATCAAGGGGTATGGCGAGAAAGCAGGAAGGGGGTACTGAAGTTTCATGTTCAGCCATGAACTCATTGAATGGCGGTGCAGGCTAGAAGGGCTGAATGGCCTGCTCCTGCACCTATTTTCTATGTTTCTATGTTTCTATGTAAAACTTTTACCGTTTGCTTTGATATCTCTTGCAAGCTTTTTGTTCCTATTTCCTTTTTTTTAACCTCTTCGTTGTTTTTTTCATAACTCTCCCGGTTTGCTGGATTTTCACCTTTCTTGCGTCTGAGTAAGCCTTTGCATTTAGCTTAATATTGTCACGTACCTTGTTTGTTGACCATGGTTGCTTATCTGCAAAAGTGGAGCTTTTGCCTGTTAGGGTTACATACTGGTTTTTAATTGTACTGAAAAGCCCAGGATACACAGAAAGCCGATTGTGGAACCATGAAGTAGAAGCAAGTACTTGGTATTTAGTGGTAGTCATCATCGGCAGTCCCTCGGAAATCGAGGAAGACTTGCATCCACTCCTGAAACGAGTTCCTTGGTGGCTGAACAATCCAATATGAGAGGCATAGACTGTCACAGGTGGAACAGAGAGTCATTGAGGGAAGGGGTGGGTGGGACTGGTTTGCCGCACGCTCTTTCCGCTGCCTGCGCTTGACCTCTTCACACACTCGGCATTGAGACTCCAAGTGCTCAACGTCCTCCCAGTTGCACTTTCTCCACTTAGGGCAGTCTTTGGCCAGGGACTCCCAGGTGTCAGTGGTGATGTCACACTTTATCAGGGAGGCTTTGAGGGGTCCTTGGAACGTTCCCGCTGTCCTTTGGCTCGTTTTCCGTGAAGGGGCTCCGCATAGAGCACTTGTTTTGGGAGTCTCATGTCAGGCTTGCAAGCTTTGTGGCCTGCCCAGCAAAGCTGATCGAGTGTGGTCAGTGCTTCAATGCTGGGGATGTTAGCCTGGAAGAGGATGCTGATGTTAGTGCGCCTGTCCTCCCAGGGGATTTGCAGGATCTTGCGGAGACATCGTTGGTGATATATCTCCAGCGACTTGAGGTGTCTTCTGTACATCGTCCATGCCTCTGAGCCATACAGGAGGGTGGGTATTACTGCAGCCTTGTAGACCATGAGCTTGATGGTAGATTTGAGGGCCTGGTCTTTGAACACCCTTTTCCTCAGGCGGCCAAAGGCTGCACTGGCAAACTGGAGGCGGTGTTGAATCTCCACATCAATGTCTGCCCTTGTTGATAAGAGGCTCCTGAGGTATGGGAAATGGTCCACGCAGTCGAGGGCTGAGCTGTGGATCTTGATGACTGGGGGCAGTGCTGTGCAGCGAGGACAGGCTGATGAAGGACTTTTGCCTTACGGATGTTTAGCGTAAGGCCTATGCTTTCATATACCTCAGTAAATACATCGATTATATCCTGAAGTTCAGCCTCAGAATGTGCGCAGACACAGGTGTTGTCCGCGTACTGTAGCTCAACGACAGAGGTTGGGTGATCTTAGACCTGGCCTGGAGGTGGCGTAGGTTAAACAGCTTCCCACTGGATCTGTAGTTTAGTTCCACTCCAGCGGGGAGCTTGTTGACTGCGAGGTGGAGCATGGCAGCGAGGAAGATTGAGAAGAGGGTTGGAGCGATGACGCAACCCTGTTTGACCCCAGTCCGGACATGGTTGGGTCTGTAATGGATTAGTAGGGAGGTGAGGATTGTGGGAGTCAGCAAAAATGGAAGTATAGTGGATTCTGGTAATACAATCCCCATTGCTTACAGTGGGAGGGTTCATGTGAACGCGATGGCCGGTATAATGTGGTAGTGTTAATAAAATTAAAAATCATTTAAATTCCCATTAGTTGGCATTGAGTGGCTGCTGAGCACAATTTGTAATTTACAATTTTAAAGACTTCCAGAGAGAGAGGACAGTGAACATATCAGTGGTGATTTTCAAGAGTGGGTCAACTTCCTCAGTCTTCACTGTCTCTCTTGTTTTTTTTTCCAATAAGGCTACCATGTCCTGGACCCTTTCTCTTTTGCCCACTGCTGCCATGCCCCATGAATCCTGAAGCAAAACAAAATCCATATTCCACCTCTATCCCAATTCTGCCAAATGTCAGAACCACCCAACCCTTGCTAATACAGTCCCCCCACCTAAACTGGGCACGCGCCTATACCAGCTAAAAAGCAATAACCATTGTCCATTTGTATAAACATTGATTTCAAAGTTGCTGGTTATAGCGTCTTAAGTGCTCCATTTATTTTGGGCAGAAACAGCTGTGTTTACTCACTAGTTCGCACCTCGTCAAGGTGCACTGAATGTAGTAGTCATAGTCAATGGATATTTTTGTGGCTTGAAGTCTGTTTCTCGTGGGGTTCCGCAGGGCTCAGTACTAGGTCCCTTGCTTTTTGTGGTATATATCCATGATTTAGACTTGAATGTAGTGGGCAGATAATACAAAAATTGGCTGTGTGGCTAATAGTGAGGAAGAAAGCTGAGAACTGCAGAAAAATATCAATGGACTGGTCAACTGGGCAGAAAAGTGGGAAATGGAATTCAATCCGGAGAAGTGTGAGGTAATGCATTTGTGGAGGGCTAACAAGGCAAGGGAATACACAATAAATGGCAGAATATTAAGAAGTGTAGAGGAACAGAGGGACCTTGGAATGCAGGTCCACAGATCCCTGAAGGTAGCAGGACGGGTAGATAAGGTGGTTAAGAAGGCATACGGAGTACTTCCCTTTATTGCCAGGACTGGAGAATTTTAGCGATGAGGAAAGATTGGATTGGCATGGGTTGTTTTCTTTCGAACAGAAGAAGCTGAGGGGAGACTTAATTGAGGTTTATAAAATTATGAGGGGCCTAGATAGACTGGATAGGGAGGACCAATTTCCCCTAGCAGAGAGGTCAATAACTAAGGGGCATAGATTTAAAGTAATTGGTAGAAGGGTTAGAATGGAGTTGAGGGTGATGGGGGTCTGGAATTCACTGCCTGAAAGAATGGTGGAGGCAGAAACCTTTATCAGATTTTAACATTACTTGGATATGCACTTTTTCAGTCAGCACAGTCACGGTGGATCGAATGTCCTCCTTCCGTGCCATAAATTTCGATGATTCAATCCATTATTCCGACAGCATTCATTTCTTATCTGTTAACTTCACATTTCACGATGAATTCCTGCCAATTTTACAAATAATTCATGCACACTTTCTAGTTAACTTATCAGATGCAATTGTTCATAAATCCATCCGAGTGGGAAAAGTAACAGAAGTCTTCACAAAATTCCATAGCAATTCCTTTCAAATTATTCATCTTGAATGTTTTGCTCAGAAATCGCCATAGAGAAGTGAAGCCCAGGAACTGTCACTTACATTTACCATCTGTTCTTGGCTAGCAACTGAAAGCAATTGTATTCAGATTTATGTAATTACAAACAAAATCATTTTTAACTGTTCTGTCGCTAACTTGTAAGTTTTAAAGGGAAACTATATCTCGAATTAATTAATTCCTTTCATTTCACACCTTTTTTCTCTCATAAAGAACAGTATTTTGAATATGTACAGACTTTTAAGGAATTTTAGAGGAAAGGGTATTTTATACCTATTTATACTGCGAACATCATTTATTTGCATTCTTTAATGTTTTTTTCCTTTATCCTAATATATTCAACCACGTTTATAAAATAATGAAGACGCTGTGAATGCTTAAAAAGAAAACAGTTCTGGCAAAAGGTCGACAACCAAGATCTTGACTTATATATCAGCTGCCATGTGTTCCGAGCATTATTAATTTTTTAATTTCATGTATCCAACATCTGCAGTTGTCTTTGTTCACTATTTGCATGTCTAACTTTCATATCAGACACCTTACATTACATTTTTCCTCTTTATAGCTAAAATGATAAATGGCAGGCTATCCTCGTGTCTAATGTTTTCTCACAGTGATCTGTCTCGGACAACCAGATGCTTCCCAGAGGGGAGATAAGACTCCAGGGCACATATCTCAAGCAGAACTGACAAGTGCTGCAAAAGGATGAAAGGGTAGTGGTTGCTCCTGGCTCACAAACAGAGGAAACGGTGTAAAATCTTCAATATATGAGCACCTGTCACTCAGAAGGGGGTGTTGCACTCTCACTTCTTGAGAGGAGCCACAAATACTTATGTATCTCTCAAAAGCTTGACAAAGGTGACAGAAATCACCCTTGATTTGGATTGATGAGACTTGCACCTCACAGTAGTTAAGGAGCTCAAACAACTTCAAATAACTACAAGAATTACTGTCCAAAATGGAAATTATAAATCAAGGGTGAGAGCTCTCAAAGTCTATATTAACAGAGTGGAAGATGCCTGTGCATGAGTTCTTTTAACGTGGGGTAGTGTTGCACACTGGCTACTACACGGGCTTAGCTGAGCAAGGTCTTGATCCAGTGGCAAGGGGGTCCAAGACGGCTGTAGACCAGGCACTGCTATATAAGCCTAGTTGCCTACAGCGAGATGTTGGCCATAGGCACGGCGCTGGGTAGGGTCCTTGGCAGTAGGTGGTCCGAGGCTTGGTTGGGGGCAGGCATTGGGAGGGTCAGTGGCCCACTGGGTTTCAGGGTGGGAGGGCAGGGGGGGTTCACAGCCATGGAACTCACCACGTGTTGGAGGAGAAGAGGCCAGGTTGACATTGGAGAAGGAGAACTCCAGTCATCACTGAAGGGAAGGAGGGGAGGCCAGTTGCCAACGTAGGAGAGGGGGACCCAGTTGTCATTGAGGAGGAGGTTGCCTGTCGCCATGGGAGGTCCAGCCATCGCCGTGGGGGCCCAGACGCTATCGTGGAGGAGGCCCATCTGCCGTCGCTGTAGGTGTTCCGATCAGATCATCGCTGGGGGGGGGGGGGGGGGGCGGGTGGGTGGAGGTCTGATAGCCAGGTCCAGGTTGAGGACACTGCCTCTGGAGGTCGTCTGAGGTCGCTGGAGGTCGTTGGAGGTCATCGGGGGACGTCGGAGGTCGCCAGAGTATGTCGGAGGTCGTCGGGGGTCGGCGATGGGTGATGCGGTGGGAAGCCTACAGTAGGCCCGAATGGCCCGAACTCGTGGGACTCGCCGGAGGTCGCCGATGGGTGATGTAGTGGGAAGCCTGAGGTAGGCCCGAATAGCCCGAACTCGTTGGACTCACAAGGATGGGACTAGGGTAAAGGGTAAGGGTTTGGGTTTGATACGTCCTTACTACACAGTATAAATGCACACGAGGCCCATGCTTGAGAGAAGGTCAGTCTGTGACCTGTCCTTTATTCCTTAGCACTCAAGGGATGAAGGTGGGTGGAGCTTCCCCTTTTATACCTGAAGGTCCAGGTTAGGAGTGTCTCCCACCTCGTGGTCAGTGTTCTCACGGTGTACAACTTAGGTCAGTTTATACATGGGTGACAATGCTGGTTGAATACATGACATCACCTCCCCCCCCAAAGTCTGATTGGGATCACAGGTTGAGTCTCTCTGGTGGTTTACGCTCCCTTGTAGAGCGCCTGAGTTGGGGCTCCTGTTGTTGGGCGCTGGCCTGAGTGTCTGCTGTTTGCAGTGCCTCAGGCCTGTCCGGACTGCCCACAGTGACTGGGCTCTCCTCCCTTTGGTTCCGGTGTTCGGTCACCTGTGGTGGAGTGAACTCTATATCGTGTTCTTCCTCTGCTTCTTCTATGGGGTTGCTGAACCTCCTTTTTGTTTGATCCACATGTTTGCGGCAGATTTGTCCATTGGTAAGTTTAACTACCAGAATCCTATTTCCCTCTTTGGCAACCACAGTGCCTGCGAGCCATTTGGGCCCTGCAGCGTAGTTGAGGACAAAAACAGGATCATTTTCATCAATACATCGCGCCCGCGCAATTCTGTCATGGTAGTGATATTGTGAATGGCGCCTGCTCTCGACAATTTCTTTCATGGTGGGGTGTATAAGGGATAATCGGGTTTTGAACGTCCTTTTCATTAGTAGCTCTGCGGGTGGAACCCCTGTGAGCGAGTGTGGTCGGGATCTATAGGCCAACAGGAGGCGTGATAAGCGGGTTTGTAGGGAACCCCCTTGGAATCTGAGCATCCCCTGTTTGATTATCTGCACTGCTCGTTCTGCCTGGCCGTTTGAGGCCGGCTTGAACGGTGCCGTTCTAACATGGTTAATTTCACTGCCTGCCATGAAGTCCTGGAATTCAGTGCTTGTGAAGCACGGGCCATTGTCGCTGACCAAGATGTCCGGTAGACCGTGGGCGGCGAACATTGCCCATAGACTTTCTACCGTGGCAGAGGATGTGCTTGAATTTAAAATGTCACACTCGATCCATTTGGAGTAGGCGTCTACTACAACCAAAAACATTTTCCCCATGAAAGGACCTGCGTAGTCCACATGGATGCGTGACCAAGGCTTGGCGGGCCATGGCCAGGGGCTAAGGGGGGCTTCTCTGGGCGCATGGCCCAGCTGGGCACACATGTTGCACCTGCGAACACAAAGTTCCAGATCTGCGTCTATCCCTGGCCACCAAACGTGTGACCTGGCAATTGCCTTCATCGTGACAATGCCCGGGTGCCCATTGTGGAGTTCTCTGATGAACACCTCTCTGCCCATCTGGGGTATGACTACGCAGTTTCCCCACAGTAGGCAATCGGCCTGAATCGAGAGTTCATCCTTGCGCCTGTGAAATGGTTTAAATTTCTCAGGGCATGCCCTGTACGTGGCTGCCCAGTCCCCATTCAGGACACATTTCTTGACTAGAGACAATAGCGGGTCTCTATTTGTCCAGACTTTAATCTGACGGGCTGTCACGGGTGAGCCTGCGCTTCCGAAAGCTTCAACAGCCATGACCATCTCAGCACCATGCTCGGTAGCCCCCTCAGTGGTGGCTAGTGGGACCCTGCTGAGTGCATCGGCGCAGTTTTCGGTGCCCGGTCTGTGCCGAATTGTGTAGTCATAGGCAGCTAACGTGAGTGCCCACCTCTGTATGTGGGCCGATGCGTTTGCATTTATGGCCTTGTTGTCGGCCAAAAGGGAAGTTAGGGGTTTGTGATCTGTCTCCAGCTCAAATTTCCTGCCAAACAGGTACTGGTGCATTTTCTTTACCGCATATACACATGCGAGCGCCTCCTTTTCTACCATCCCGTAGCCCCTTTCTGCCTGCGACAGACTCCTGGAGGCATAAGCTACCGGCTGTAACTGACCCTTGGCATTGACATGCTGCAACACACACCCGACACCATAGGACGACGCATTGCACGTTAACACAAGTTTCTTACATGGGTCATATAGCAGTAACAGATTGTTGGAACATAACAAATTGCGTGCTCTATTAAAAGCCCTTTCCTGGCTGTCCCCCCAGACCCATTCGCGACCTTTGCGTAGAAGCACGTGTAGCAGCTCTAGCAGCGTGCTCAATTTGGGAAGAAAGTTACCAAAATAGTTCAGGAGCCCCAGGAACGAACGCAGCTCCGTCGTGTTACGGAATCTGGGTGCTCTCTGGATCGCTTCCGTCTTGGATGCAGTAGGGCTGATCCCGTCTGCTGCGACCGTCATCCTCAGGAATTCTACCTCTGGAGCTAGGAAGACGCACTTCGCCTTTTTCAGTCGCAGACCTACCCGGTCCAGTCTGCGTAGCACCTCCTCCAGGTTGTGGAGGAGTTCTTCAGTATCATAACCCGTAATGAGGATGTCGTCCTGAAAAACCACCGTCCCTGGAATCGACTTAAGGAGGCTTTCCATATTTCGTTGGAAGATCGCGGCGGCCGAGCGAATCCCGAACGGACATCTGTTGTACTCAAACAACCCCTTGTGTGTCGTGATGGTGGTCAGCTTCTTTGACTCACTCGCCAGCTCCTGGGTCATGTAAGCTGAGGTCAGATCCAATTTTGAAAAAAGTTTGCCACCGGATAGCGTCGCAAAGAGGTCCTCCGCTCTCGGTAGCGGGTACTGGTCTTGGAGTGACACCCGATTGATGGTGGCCTTGTAATCGCCACATATCCTGACCGACCCATCCGCCTTGAGCACCGGCACAATCGGGCTCACCCAGTCACTGAATTCGACTGGCGAGATGATGCCTTCCCTCAAAAGGCGGTCCAATTCGCCTTCTATCTTTTCCCGCATCACGTACGGCACCGCTCTGGCCTTGTGGTGTACTGGTCTGGCGTCCGGGTTTATGTGAATCACTACCTTGGCCCCCATGAAAGTGCCAATGCCGGGTTGAAATAATGAGTCAAATTTGTCCAGGACCTGTGAGCATGATACTCGCTCCACAGAGGAAATTGCATTGACATCGCCCCATTTCCAGTTCATGACAGCAAGCCAACTCCTCCCCAGTAGTGCGGGACCGTCCCCTGGGACAATCCAGAGTGGCAACCTGTTCTCCGAATCTTTGTGGGTCACGACTACCGTGGCGCTGCCTAGCACCGGAATGATCTGCTTTGTGTAAGTCCGTAGCTGTGCGTCAATCGGCGATAATTTTGGCCTCCTGGTCTTGGATGCCCACAACTTTTCGAACTGTTTGATACCCATCAGGGACTGGCTGGCACCCGTGTCTAACTCCATTGATACTGGGATGCCATTGAGGAGCACTTTCATCATTATCGGTGGCGTCCTGGTATATGAACTGTATACGTGCTCCACATGAACTCGCTGAACTTTAGCTTCCAGCGATTTCCCCCAGTGTCCATTTCTGCAGGTATTTTGCTCATCTCTGCAAACTCCGGCTGAATGTGTGCCTCCATGCCTCCAGCATGAGTTAGAAACATAGAAACATAGAAAATAGGTGCAGGAGTAGGCCATTCGGCCCTTCTAGCCTGCACCGCCATTCAATGAGTTCATGGCTGAACATGCAACTTCAGTACCCCATTCCTGCTTTCTCACCTTGCCCCTTGATTCCCCTAGTAGTAAGGACTTCATCTAACTCCTTTTTGAATATATTTAGTGAATTGGCCTCAACAACTTTCTGTGGTAGAGAATTCCACAGGTTCACCACTCTCTGGGTGAAGAAATTCCTCCTCATCTCGGTCCTAAATGGCTTCCCCCTTATCCTTCGACTGTGTCCCCTGGTTCTGGACTTCCCCAACATTGGGAACATTCTTCCTGCATCTAACCTGTCTAACCCCGTCAGAATTTTAAACGTTTCTATGAGGTCCCCTCTCATTCTTCTGAACTCCAGTGAATACAAGCCCAGTTGATCCAGTCTTTCTTGATAGGTCAGTCCCGCCATCCCGGGAATCAGTCTGGTGAACCTTCGCTGCACTCCCTCAATAGCAAGAATGTCCTTCCTCAGGTTAGGAGACAAAAACTGTACACAATACTCCAGGTGTGGCCTCACCAATGCCCTGTACAATTGTAGCAACACCTCCCTGCCCTTGTACTCAAATCCCCTTGCTATGAAGGCCAACATGCCATTTGCTTTCTTAACCGCCTGCTGTACCTGCATGCCAACCTTCAATGACTGATGTACCATGACACCCAGGTCTCTTTGCACCTGCCCTTTTCCTAATCTGTCACCATTCAGATAATAGTCTGTCTCTGTTTTTACCACCAAAGTGGATAACCTCACATTTATCCACATTATACTTCATCTGCCATGCATTTGCCCACTCACCTAACCTATCCAAGTCGCTCTGCAGCCTCATAGAATCCTCCTTGCAGCTCACACTGCCACCCAACTTAGTGTCATCCGCAAATTTGGAGATACTACATTTAATCCCCTCATCTAAATCATTAATGTACAGTGTAAACAGCTGGGGCCCCAGCACAGAACCTTGCGGTACCCCACTAGTCACTGCCTGCCATTCTGAAAAGTCCCCATTTACTCCTACTCTTTGCTTCCTGTCTGACAACCAGTTCTCAATCCATATCAGCACACTACCCCCAATCCCATGTGCTTTAACTTTGCACATTAATCTCTTGTGTGGGACCTTGTCGAAAGCCTTCTGAAAGTCCAAATATACCACATCAACTGGTTCTCCCTTGTCCACTCTACTGGAAACATCCTCAAAAAATTCCAGAAGATTTGTCAAGCATGATTTCCCTTTCACAAATCCATGCTGACTTGGACCTATCATATTACCTCTTTCCAAATGCATTGCTATGACATCCTTAATAATTGATTCCATCATTTTACCCACTACCGATGTCAGGCTGACCGGTCTGTAATTCCCTGTTTTCTCTCTCCCTCCTTTTTTAAAAAGTGGGGTTACATTGGCTACCCTCCACTCCATAGGAACTGATCCAGAGTCTATGGAATGTTGGAAAATGACTGTCAATGCATCCACTATTTCCAAGGCCACCTCCTTAAGTACTCTGGGATGCAGTCCATCAGGCCCTGGGGATTTATCGGCCTTCAATCCCATCAATTTCCCCAACACAATTTCCCGACTAATAAGGACTTCCCTCAGTTCCTCCTCCTTACTAGACCCTCCGACCCCTTTTATATCCGGAAGGTTGTTTGTGTCCTCCTCAGTGAATACCGAACCAAAGTACTTGTTCAATTGGTCCGCCATTTCTTTGTTCCCCGTTATGACTTCCCCTGATTCTGACTGCAGGGGACCTACGTTTGTCTTTACTAACCTTTTTCTCTTTACATATCTATAGAAACTTTGCAATCCGTCTTAATGTTCCCTGCAAGCTTCTTCTCGTACTCCATTTTCCCTGCCCTAATCAAACCTAATCAAACCCTTTGTCCTCCTCTGCTGAGTTCTAAATTTCTCCCAGTCCCCGGGTTCTCTGCTATTTCTGGCCAATTTGTATGCCACTTCCTTGGCTTTAATGCTATCCCTGATAGCCACGGTTGAGCCAACTTCCCTTTTTTATTTTTACGACAGACAGGAATGTACAATTGTTGTAGTTCATCCATGCGGTCTCTAAATGTCTGCCATTGCCCATCCACAGTCAACCCCTTCAGTATCATTCGCCAATCTATCCTAGCCAATTCACGCCTCATACCTTCAAAGTTACCCTTCTTTAAGTTCTGGACCATGGTCTGAAACCATGTTGCGGTTTGAAACAAAAGGTCCCTTGCCAGTCGATCGTCCCTGACTGCCCCTGTTATTGTCCTTGAGTGCACCATTAACAGGTGTTGATGGCCCCATTACTGGCCGCATTGTCCCTTGCAATGGCGTGAATCGCTGTTCAGCTTGCCATTGTCTCTGTCGAACTCCCGCTCTGGGTTCGACTACATGTTGGGGCATGCCTGACTGCCCTTGTCTGCCTGGAGAACTGTGTGCTGCTTTAACAATGTTGAATCTCTGTCCCAACCATTCCTTAACACAGTACCTCTCGTCTGTTCTGCTAGTGGCCATGCTCGCGTGGTTTAAATCCCAGTTTCTTGTCGCCATTGATACGTCCTTACTGCACAATATAAATGCACACGAGGCCCATGCTTGAGAAAATGTCAGTCTGTGACCTGTCCTTTATTCCTTAGCACTCAAGTGATGAAGGTGGGTGGAGCTTCCCCTTTTATACCTGAAGGTCCAGGTTAGGAGTGTCTCCCACCGAGTGGTCAGTGTTCTCACGGTGTACAACTTAGGTCAGTTTATACATGGGTTACAATGCTGGTTGAATACATGACACGGTTTACATGCTTCGGACCCCCTATTAGGGTCTATTTGGTATAGGGAGGTTTAGACAGCGGGAGGGGGGAGGTTGGGGCGTGGAAAGTTGTCAAGAGCTGGTGGGAGTTGTTTGGAGCGGGGGAGGTCCCGAGGGAATTACCACCCTGGCAGCCATCTTACCTGAGGCTATATAATGCTCAAGGGACCTACATGCTGAGAGTTGAAACAATGGCAGCAGAGGATAGGGAGCCTCCTTATATATAATCATAGAAATTTGCAGCATGGAAGGAGGCCATTTGGCCCAGCGTGTGCATGCCAGCTGACAAAGAGCTATCCAGCATAATCCCACTTTCCTGCCCTTGATCCGTAGCCTTGTAGGTTACGGCACTTCAAGTCCTTGGTTCCTAGGTCCAACTGAAGTGGATGTCTCTGCAATTGCCGATGCTGGGGGAGAGCTTCTGCACTTTTTATTCCAACACGTCTTGACAGCAGTGGGTGTTTAAGTATCCTCTGCTGATGACAATTGCAAAACACAAGGTTAGAAGCAAGTCTGTCTTGATAGATCAACACTGATGGGCTATAACCAGAACTCAATATTCAGTGCCACTTAGCACCAAAGAAGCCCTGTGGTCTGTTACAATGCACACAAGCTCGCTCCAAAGCAGACATTGGGGTCAGATTGCTGCATTGTCAGCATTACATCTAAACCCAGAACTGGCACAGTAGTTGAATTCTTTACAGCCTTTGAAGGCTTGTTTCTTTTTAAAGCTATTGATGTCTTTGACAAAAGGCTGGAGACAATTTCATATGTGGAGCCCAGAGTCACTGGAGTGAGATGCACAGTGTTAATTGGGCCCAGAATCTATTTTGGATATTCACTTCTAAGATGGCATGAAGTCATATGTAGCAGGTGTATGCTGAGGCTTCGAAGGTGATTGAACATGAATTGGTAAAAAGCATATCGGGCAGGAATTTTAAAAGTAAACCTTTTACTGCTTGTGATTTCATGATCCCAATCAGTCCAGAAAGCTGTTCCCTGCAAAGAGTGCGCCATAAGTGAAGGATATGGAAAAGTGACAAGTTTTACTGTGAACCAGCAACAACAACTTGTGCAAAAATTGCTAAGAACACTCAATAGCACAAAATACCACAAGATTGTTTTAAACTATTACTTCATGCTGAGTTTTGTGAAAATGACATCTTGCTGTCTGGCTCTGCATCAAATACATTGAGTCGTGTAAGTTCCTGCACTTGCACTGCAAATACAAAGTAAACTCGCCACAGAAAGTTAAGTAATTTCAAGTGTTAATTAGTGTCAACCTCTTTGGCACTGAAAATTAACTATTGCAAGTGTGGAGTCTCATTCCTTCAGGTTTTAATTGTTGCTGGAGATGTTAAAAATGTCTCTTTTCACTGTCCCTTAATCCAATCTTTCTTTCCCTCTCTTTCTGTGCCTGATTTGACACTAAATTCACCATTCTAACTTCGACTTCCTTCTCAGTCTTTGTGCTGTTAATTTCAGAATCCTTCAGGAGATACACAGTTGCTTGCCTTGTACAATCAGATCCCAGATCCCCGTTTCCACCTCACACTTCCAGCAACTTGCAGAACAAAGTGTAGGTCAGGGCAAGTCTAACAGCGGGCACCATCCGTTGCCCAGCCACTGCAACATTTGTGCCAATAAAGCTTTCTCCTTTCCAGAAAATAACGAGATGGTTTATTCTTCCAAATTATAAACCCCAGTTTCCAGAAAGTGGGAAACTTTTCATAAGAAATTTCACTCTCAAAACTCGGAAAGCAATTACAGTAAAATCTATTTCCCCATATTTCACACCTATCACTGGATTTTGAGTGGATTTTAATTTTAATGATTGAACACAAAATAACAAGTTGCCATTAAGATCAATGTTTTCACAATGGACATCAAAATTAACCAGATTATTCCACAGTAGCTTCAGAATTTTCCATGCTTTGCAATACTGTGCCACAATTCTCCCCCATTTTGTTGTCCAAACACATCCCCTGAAAGCATTTGCCAGATCTACATCCTCCAAACCTACAATCAGTGTCTCTCAATGCTGACTGGCACTGTTCTGACTGTTCCACGATTGAGGACAACGATTACGATTTCGGGTCTGCAGCGGGTATCTACTTCCTTCTCTCTGATCAGTCATCCTGAACCCTCCCCTTACCCCAAGTCTTCAGCCTTTGCTTCTCAAGATAGTATTCTAGCCCTTGTTCATGTTCCCCTCCGTTCATCATTTTCTGCCTGAGGCCCAAACCCCACTTTCACTCCCCCCTCAAGAAAATTTAAAGACCATGCTCTCCTCACCCAGCTGAGAAAGTGTAATGCCTTTGCCACACCCTCCACTAAGAATGTTTGCAGACCATGGTCCAGTACAGCTTCATCTGGGATTGCATGCATACCCTACAGTTCCCCTTCTCTCCCATCCCCTGCATCCTTCCTTCCCCTCCAACCCTATCCACTACCCATCTCCTCTACATTCCTCCCAGGCTTACACCTCTGCCCTCTTTTCCCTTTCCTCTCTCCCATCTGCCCCATCAGTAATTCCTCAAGTAAGGAATGTTAGCAATTACATAATTTGTACATTTTATGCTTAAAAAATTACTGCAGAATTGCTAAAGTCAGAACCCTATTATTTTCCATTTTCCTAAAGGAGATCATGCTATCCTTAGTAACCAATAATGAGTATGTACTTATTGGTGGATCTCCTGTGGTTTTGTTCCATGAGAATCAGAGATTACTGTGGGTAACATCAAGGGTGTTGTGCCACGTTGCCCACAATGTAGTATTTTTAGGGCGACTCTGTAATCTGCTGCAAAACTGGTGAAGAAGGAGGTGCTTGTTGGTTTAATGGGCAAGAGAGGGCATGGGGTCAGAGCACTGACCGGCAAATGATCCAAGGCACAGGAAGCTTGTCAGGGATACAAGGGACAGGATTGAGGTCGGCGTAGAACACAGAAGCGCATGACCCAATTCCCAAATTGTCCAAAGCAGGAGCTGAGCTATGGTGATCGGACAGATAAGGCTTAACAGATTATCTAGTCATTATCATATTGCTGTTTGTAGAACCTTGCTGTGCGCAAATTGGCTTCCACATTTCCAACATTACGACATTCACTACACATCAAAAGTACTTAATTGGCTGCAAAGCGCTGTGGGACACCCTTAGGACGTGAAAGGCGCTTTAACGAGTCTTTTTTTCTTTTCACCTAAATACGTGTTATATAGATGGTAGGGCAGGAAAGTGGTAGGAGGGAGGGGTGCAAGGCCCTACGTTTGAAACAGAGAAAACACGTCGGCTGTGGAAGCATCTTTTCAAAAAAAAACGTTTTGGGGATTTTGGCAATTCTGGCAAGGCCATATTGCCCCGAAAAAGGTAGTGAGTGGGTCAGGCTTCTTGTCGTACTGTTGCAATCCTTGTGGTGATGGGTGTTCCCCCAATGGTGTTAAGTAGGGAAATCTGGGATATTAACCCAGCAACAATGAAGGAATGGTGATATAAGTTCGTCAGTTTGGTGAATTAGACTGAAACTTCAAGGTAATGGTGTTCCCCCAATATTACTGCTCTTGACCTAATATGGTAGAGGTCGTAGGACTGGAAGCTGCTCTCAAAGTTATCTTTGATAGATGCTGCAGTGCACTGTGTAGATGGTACACAATGTAGCCCCAGTGTACCAGGGATGGAGAGGCTGGATATGGAGTCTGGGGCACCAATCAAATGAACTGCTCTATCCTTGTATTATTCTTTTGTTTTTTTATTGCGGTGGGACCCATCCAGGTGAGTGGTAAATATTCCATCACAATCGTTAGTTGAGCCTTGGAGAAGATGGAAACGATTTGAAAGATCAGGTGGTGAGTCACTTGTCTTAAGGTACCCAGTCTGCCCTGCTCTTAGAACCACCACAGAGCTGTTATGGCTGGTTCAGTTCAGCTTCTAGTCAATAGCGGTGCCCCAAGAATAGTATAAGAAGTTTAGGGGTGCAATTAAAAAAGATATCCGGAAAGAACATAGGAAATAGGAGCAGGAGTAGGCCATTCGGTCCCTCGAGCCTGCTCCGCCATTTAATAAGATCATGGCTGATCTGATCTTGGGCTTAGCTCCACCTCCCTGCCCGCTCCCCATAACCCTTCACTCCCTTAATGTTCAAAAATCTGTCTATCTCCACCTTAAATATATTCAATGACCCAGTATCCACAGCTCTCTGGGGCAAAGAATTCCACAGATTTACGACCCTCCTCATCTCAGTTCTAAATGGATGGCCCCTTATTCTGAAACTATGCCCCCTAGTTCTAGAATTCGCCATGAGTGGAAACATTCTCTCTGCATCTACTCTGTCGAGCCCCCTCATAAGTCAACCCCTTCATCTCAGGAATCAACCTAGTGAACCTTCTCTGACTGCTTCCAATGCAAGTATATCCTTCCTTAAATAAGGAGACCAAAACTGTACACAGTACTCTAGGTGCGGCCTCACCAATACCCTGTACAATTGTCGCAGGACTTCCCTGCTTTTATACTCCATCCCCCTTGCAATAAAGGGCAACATTCCATTTGCCTTCCTGATTACTTGCTGTACCTGCATACTAACTTTTTGTGTTTCATGCACAAGGACCCCCAGGTCACTCTGTACTGCAGCATTTTATAATCTCTCTCCATTTAAATAATAATTTGCTTTTTTATTTTTCCTGCCAAAGTGGATAACCTCACAAATACAAAAGCTCCCTCTGCGACACCCTGGTCAATTCCGCAGTCACCCCCAGCAGCCCCTCCCCTTCCCATGACACCTTTCCGTGCAAGCGCAGGAGATGCAACACCTGCCCTTTTACCTCCTCCCTTCCCACTATCCAGAGCCCCAAATATTCCTTCCAGGTGAAACAGTGATTTACTGACCAGGAGTTAGAAAATCATAAGTCAGGATAGGGTGTGAATGGTGGGATAATGATCAACTGCTGCCAATCTATGGCTCCCTTCCCCCACTCTCCTCAGATCCTGTTTCTTTATTTATTTTTTTCTCCTTTAGAATACTATATTCGCTGCTCATGATGTGGTCTCCTCGACATTGGGAAGACCAAGCGTAGATTGGGTGACCGCTTTGCAGAGCACCTCCGTTCAGTCTGCAAGTGTGACCCTGAGCTTCCGGTCACCTGTCACTTTAATTCTCCACTTCATTCCCACAATGAACTCTCTGTCCTCAGTCTCCAACACTGTTCCAACGAAGCTCAACGTAACTTCGACACCCTATCTCGACAAATGTTTTTCTAACTCCTGGCATTACCATTTGAATTTGGGCCATCATCCCTTTTGTCTCTCTAATCTCTACTGTCTTCCAACCTATCACAGACCTTCCCTTTTGTTCTTTCTTCCCCTCCCCCTTTCAGTGCTTGTTAAGAATCTGTTCTTTCTGAACATGCTCCAGTTCTGACGAAGGGTCATCGACTTGAAACGTTAACTCTGCTTCCTCTCCTCAGATGCTGCCTGATCTGCTGAGATTTCCAGAACTTTCAGTTATATTCGGGATAATCTCACTTTCCCACATTATACTCCATCTGTCAAATGTTTGCCCACTCACATATCCCTTTGCAGATTTATTGTGTCCTCTTCACAACTTGCTTTCCTACCCATCTTTGTATCACCAGTAAACTTGGCTACATTACACTTGGTCCCTTCATCCAAGTCATTATTACAGATGGAAAATAGTTGAGGGCCCAGCACCGATCCCTGTGGCACCCCACTCATTATGTTTGCCAACTGGAAAATGACCGATTTATCACGACACTGTGTTTTCTGTTAGTTAACCAATCTGCTATCCAGGCTAATGTTTTACCCCCAACCCCGTCTGCACTTGTCTTGTGCAGTAAACTTTTATGTGGCATCTTATCGAATGCCTTCTGGAAATCCAAATACACCACACCCACTGGTTCCCCCTTATCCACCCTTCTCGTTACATCTTCAAAGAACTCCAGCAAATTTATCAAACGTGATTTCCCTTTCATAAAACCATGCTGACTCTGCTTGACTACATTCTGCTTTTCCAAATGTCCTGCTACTGCTTCCTTAATAATGGACTCCAGCATTTTCCCAACGACAGATGTTAGGCTTACTGGTCTGTAGTTCCTGCTTTCTATCTCGCTCCTTTTTTAAATGGGGCGTTAGATTTGCAGTTTTCCAATCCACTGGGACCGCCCCAGAATTCAGGGAATTTTGTTGGATTACAACCAATGCATCCACTATCTCAGCAACCACTTCTTTTAAGACCCAAGGATGCAGGCCATCAGGTCCAGGTGACTTGTCCACCTTTAGTCCCATTATTTTATCGAGTACTACTTCATTAGTGATAGCGATTGTTCCTTCCTCCCGAGAGCCCCTTGATTATCTATTATTGGGATGTTTTTAATGTCTTCTACTGTTAACACCGGCACAAAATATTTTCTCAAAGTCTCTGCCATTTCCCTGTTCCCCATTATTAATTCCCCACTTTCATCCTCCAAGGGACCAATGTTTATTTTAGCTTCTCTTCCTTTTTATATACCTGTCGAAGCTCTTCCTATCTGTTTTTATATTTCTTACTAGTTTACTTTCATAATCTATCTTCTCTCTCTTTATTATTTTTTCAGTTGTCCTTTGCTGTTTTAAAAAAAATTCCCAATCCTCTGGCCTCCTACTTATCTTGGCAACATTGTATGCCATTGTTTTCAATTTGATACAATCCTTTACTTCCTTAGTTCTCCCTCGTCTTAAAGTCTTTCCTTCTCACTGGATTATGTTTTTGTTCAGAGTTACAAAATATCTCCTTAAATGTCTGCCACTGCTCATCAACAGTCCCACACTTTAATCTATTCCTCCAGTCCACTTTAGCCAACTCTGCCTTCATATCTTTATAAATTGCCTTTATTTAAGATTAGGACACTGGTTTGAGATCCAACTTTCTCACCCTCCAACTGAATTTGAAATTCAACCATGCTATGATCACTCTTTCCAAGAGGATCCTTTACTATGAGATAATTTATGAATCCTGTCTCATTACACAGTACCAGATCCAAGATAGCCTGCCCCCTGTTTAGTTCCGCAACATACTGTTCCAGGAAACCATCCCGGATACACTCTATGAACTCTTCCTTAATGCTACCATGACCAATTTTATTTGTCCAATCAATATGAAGATTAAAATCGCCTATGATTATTGCCGTACCCTTCTTACAAGCCTCCATTATTTCTTGATTTATACTCTGTCCACCAGCTATGGTTAGGGAGCCTATAGACTATGCCCACCATTGACGTCTTCCCCTCATTATTTCTTATCTCCACCAAAACCGATTCTACATCTTGATTTTCAGAGCATGAAAAAATGTTTGCAAGTAAAATCAGGGAAAACCAAAGATGTTTTATAAACACATTAAGAGTAAGAGGATACTAGAGAAAGAGTGGGGCCTACTTGAGACCATAAAGGAAATCTGTGTGTGGAGGAAGAATACATGGGTATGATTCTCAATGAATACTTTGCATCCGTTTTCACAAAAGAGAGGGGCGATGCAGACTTTGCAATGAGGGAGGAGTGTGAAATAATAGACGACTTAAACATAGTGAGAGAGGAAGTTTTAAGGGGCTTAGCAACTTTGAAAGTGGATAAATCCCCAGCCCCGGATGAAATGTATCCCAGGCTGTTAAGATAAGCAAAAGACGAAATAGCAGAGGCTCTGACCATCATTTTCCAATCCTCTCTGGCTACACGTGTGGTGCCAGAGGACTGGAAGACTGCTAATGTTATATCTTTGTTTAAAAAGGGAGAAAGGGATAGACCGAGTAATTACAGGCCAGTCAGCCTAACCTCGGTGGTGGGAAAATTATTGCAAAAAATCCTGAGCGACAGGATAAATCTTAATTTAGAAAGACATGGATTAATCAAGGGCAGTCAGTATGGATTTGTTCAGGGACGGTCGTGTCTGACTAACCTGTCTGAATTTTTCAAGGAGGTAACCAGGAGGGTCGATGAGCATATATGGATTTTATCAAAGCTTTTGATAAGGTCCCACCTGGCAGACTGGTCATGAAAGTAACAGCCTATGGGATCCAGGGCAAAGTGGCAAGTTGGAACCAAAATTGTCTCAGAGGCAGGAAGCAAAGGGTAATTTTTTGTGACTGGAAGGCTGTATCCAGTGGGGCTCCGCAGGGCTCAGTGGCGGGTTCCTTGCTTTTTGTGGTATATATCAATGACTTGGATGTTGCGGGTATGATGAAGAAATTTGCAGAAGACACTAAAATAGGCTCTGTGGTAGTTAATGAAGAAGAAAGCTGTGGACTGCATAAGATATCAATTTCTTTCTCTTTTATAACAGATCAGTCTAACTAGAGGGATGGCAGGGCAGCTCAGTCCTGTGGAGTGCTTTCCTGCGGCATGTAGGAAGTCCTGGACGCTTCGCGCAACATAGACAACCATGAGTGCAGGAGGTGTCTCCAGCTTCAACTACTCGAGCTCTGCATTTCAGAGTTTGAACAGCGGCTGGAGTCACTGCGGTGCACCCGTGAGGCTGAGAGCTACATGGATAGCACGTTTCAGGAGGTGGTCACCCCGCAGCTTAAAAGCATGCAGGCAAAGGGGAAGTAGGTGAACACCAGACAGAGGAAGACAGCTAGGCAGATAGTGCAGGAGTCCATCTCGCTTTCCAACCAATATTCTCTTCTGAGCACCGGTGAGGGCGAAGGTGCCTCTGGGGAATGCAGCCAGAGCCAAGTCCAAGGCACCACAGGTGGCTCAGCTGCACAGGGGGGAGGGACAAAGAATAAAAGAGCTTTAGTGGTAGGGGATTCAATAGTTAGGGGAATAGAGAGATGTTTCTGCAGCCGCAGACGTGACTCAAGGATGGTATGGTGCCTCCCCGGTGCCAGGGTCAAGGATGTCACAGAGCAGACGCAGGGCATTCTCGGGGGAGAGGGTGAACAGCCAGAGGTCGTGGTCCATATTATAAGAACATAAGAAATAGCAGGAGTAGGCCATACGGCCCCTCAAGCCTGCTCCGCCATTTAATACGATCATGGCTGATCCGATCATGGACTCAGGTCTACTTCCCTGCTCGCTCCCTTTCACCCCTTATTCCCTTATCAGTTAAGAAACTGTCTCTTTCAGTCTTAAATCTACTCAATGACCCAGCTTTCACAGCTCTCTGTGGCAGCGAATTCCACAGATTCACAACCCTCTGAGAAAAGAAATTCCTCCTCATCCCGGTTTTAAATGGGCGGCCCCTTATTCTAAGATCATGCCCTCGAGTTCTAGTCTCCCCTATCAGTGGAAACATCCTCTCTGCATCCACCTTGTCAAGCCCCCTCATAATCTTGTACGTTTCGATAAGATCACCTCTCATTCTTCTGAATTCCAATGAGTAGAGGCCCAACCTACTCAACCTTTCCTCATAAGTCAATCCCTTCATCTCTGGAATCAACCTTGTGAACCTTCTCGGAACTGCCTCCAAAGCAAGTATATCTTTTCTTAAATACGGAAACCAAAACTGTACATAGTATTCTAGGTGTGACCTCACCAATTCAATGTATAACTGTAGCAAAACTTCCTTCCTTTTATACTCCATCCCATTTGCAATAAATGCCAAGATTCCATTGGCTTTCCTGATCACTTGCTGTACTTGCATACTGACCTTCTGTGTGTGATGCACAAGTACCCCCAGGTCCCGCTGTACTGCAGAACTTTGCAATCTTTCTCCATTTAAATAATAACTTGCTCTTTGATTTTTTTCTGCCAAAGTGCATAACCTCACACTTTCCAACAATATACTCCATCTGCCAAATTTTTGCCCACTCACTTAGCCTGTCTATGTCCTTTTGCAGATTTTTTTGTGTTCTACTCACACATTGCTTTTCCTCCCATCTTTGTATTGTCAGCAAACTTGGCTACATTACACTCAGTCCCTTCTTCCAAGTCATTAATATAGATGGTAAATAGTTCGGGTCCCAGCACTGATTCCTGCGGCACCCCACTAGTTACTGATTGCCAACCTGAGAATGAACCATTTATCCCGACTCTCTGTTTTCTGTTAGTTAGCCAATCCTCTATCCATGCTAATATATTACCCCCAACCCCGTGAACTTTAATTTTGTGCAGTAATCTTTCATGTGGCACTTTATCAAATGCCTTCTGGAAGTCCAAATACACCACATCCACTGGTTCCCCTTTATCCACCCTGTTCGGTACATCCTCAAAGAATTCCAGCAAATTTGTCAAACATGACTTCCCTTTCATAAATCCATGCTGACTCTGTCTGACAGAATTATGTTTTTTCAAATGTTCTTCTGCTGCTTCTTTAATAATGGACTCCAACATTTTCCCAACCACAGATGTTAGTCTAACTGGTCTATAGTTTCCTGTTTTTTGTCTGCCTCCTTTTTTAAACATTTGAGGTTTTCCAATCTGCTAGGACCTCCCCAGAATCCAGGGAATTTTGGTAAATTACAACCAATGCATCCATTATTCCTGCTGCTACTTCTCTTAAGACCCTAGGATGCAAGCCATTCGGTCCAGGGGATTTATCCACCTATAGTGCCATTATCTTACTGAGTACCACCTCCTTAGTGAATGTGATTGTGTTAAGTTCTTCCTCCCTTATAGCCCCTTGACTATCCACTGTTGGGATATTGTTAGTATCCTCTACCGTAAAGAGTGATACAAAATATTTGTTCAGAGTTTCTGCCATCTCCATGTTTCCCATTACTAATTCCCCAGTCTCGACCTCCCAGGGACCAACATTTACTTTGGCCACTCTTTTCGTTTTTATATACCTATAGAAACCCTTGCTATCTGTTTTTATATTTCATGGTAGTTAACTTTCATAGTCTATCTTCCCTTTCTTAATCATTGTTTTCGTCATTCTTTGTTGGCTTTTAAAAGCTTCCCAATCTTCTGTTCTCCCACTAGTTTTGGCCACTTTGTATGCCTTTATTTTAATTCGATACCATCCTTTATTTCTTTAGTTAGCCACGGATTGCTATCTTTTCTTTTGCACCCTTTCCCCCTCACTGGAATATATTTTTCTTGAGAGTTGTGAAATATCTCCTTAAATGTACGCCACTGTTCATCAACCGTCCGACACTTTAATCTATTTTCCCAGTCCACTTTAGCCAACTCTGCCCTCATACCTTTGTCATCTCCTTTATTTATTATATATCGGGACCAATGACATAGGTAGAAAGAGGGATGAGGTCCTGTAGGCAGAATTTAGGGAGCTAACAGAAAAACTAAAGGGTAGGACCTCAAAGGTAGTAATCTCCGAGTTACTATCGGTGCTACGTGCTAATGAGTACAAGAACAGGATCGAGAGGATGAACGCATGGCTGGAGAGTTGGTGCAGGACGGAGGGCTTTACATTCCTAAGGCATTGGGACCGCTTCTGGGGGAGATGGGACCTATACAAACCAGACGGGTTACAACTCAACAGCGCCGGACCAATATCCTCGTGGGGAGTTTTGCTAGTGATGTTGGGGAGAGTTTAAACTTGCTTGGCAGAGGGATGGGAAACCTAGAACAAATTCAATAGGGAAGCAAAGAAATTGGAAAGCAAGAATTTAGAAAGTGAATCTGTAAGACAGAGGAAACAAGGGTTAGTAACTCGTAATCAAGAAGGTCTTCCTGTGCTAAATGGTATATACTTCAATGCAAGGAGTATAGTGAACGAGGTGGATGAGCTGAGAGCACAGGTAGACACTTGGGAGTATGGCATTATGGCCATTACAGAGACATGGTTGAAAGAGGGGCAGGTTTGGCAGCTCAATATTCCTAGTTACAGGATTTTTAGACAGGACAGAGAGGAGGGTAAAAAGTGTGGGGTGCGGGGGGCAGGAGGGGGTTGGCGGGTCATGGTGTTGATTAAATAAACTATGACAGCTGTGAGGAAGGATGATATGTTAGAGGGATCACCAAATGAGGCCCATATGGGTTGAACTGAGAAACAAAAAAGGGGCGATCACACTGCTGGGCGTGTATTATAGACCCCAAAACAGTGGGAGGGAGAGCAAATATCTGTGAAGTCCAAAAGCCATAAGGTAGTAATTGTAGGGTATTTCAACGACAGAAACATAGAAATTTACAGCGCAGAAGGAGGCCATTTCGGCCCATCATGTCCACGCCGGCTAACAAAGAGCCGCACAGCCCTTGGTCGGCAGCTCTAAAGGTTACATCTAAACTTATGAACAATGACGGAAAGACAAAGAGCACCCAGCCCAACTAGTCCACCTCACACAACTGCAACACTCCTTATACTGAAACATTCTACACTCCACTCAGAGCCATGTGATCTTCTGGGAGAGGCAAAAAACAGATAGAAATCCAGGCCAATTTAGGGAGAAGAAATCTGGGAAAATTCCTCTCCGACCCATCCAGGCAATGGAAACCAGTCCAGGAGATCACTGTGGCCGTATTCTATTCCCTGCAGTACTTACCATTATATCTGCGCCGTCCAACAAAAGGCCATCCAGTGTAATCCCAATTACCAGCTCTAGGTCCGTACCCTGCAAGTTATGGCACTTTAAGTGCCCATCCAACAGTGGTGAGGGTTTCTGCATCCACCATTCTTCCAGGCACCGAGTTTCAGATCCCCATAACACTCTGCGTAAAGAAGCCCCCCTCAAATTTCCTCTAAACCTTCCACCAACCACCTTAAAACTATGCCCCCGCGTAATAGACTCCTCCACCAATGGAAATAGGCCTTTACTATCCACTATGTCCAGGCCCCTCAATATTTTGCACACCTCAATGAAATCTCCTCTCAACCTCCTCTGTTCCAATGACAACAAACCCAGCCTATCCAATCTGTCCTCATAACTAAGAGTCTCCATTCCAGGCAGCATCCCAATAAATCTCCTCTGGACCCTCTCGAGAGCAATCACATCCTTCCTATAATACGGCGACCAGAACTGCACGCAGTACTCCAGCTGTGGCCTAACCAAAGTATTATACAACCTCCCTGCTCTTATATTCTATGCCTCGGCCAATAAAGGCAAGCATTCCATATGCCTTCTTAACCACCTTATCCACCTGGCCTGCTGCTTTCAGGGATCTGTGGACAAACACTCCAAGGTCTCTTTCTTCATCTACACTATTAAGTGGCCTACCGCTTAATGTCTATACCCTTTCCTTATTAGCCCTCCCAAAGTGCATCGCCTCACACTTCTCTGAATTAAATTCCATTTAACACTGCTCTGCCCACCTGACCAGTAGATTGTTATCCTCCTGCAGCCCATGACTTTCCTCTTCATTGTCAACCACACAGCCAATTTTAGTGGCGTCTGCAAACTTATTCAAATCTAAATCATTGATATGTACCACAAAAAGCAAGGGACCCAGTACTGAGCCCTGCGGAACCCCACTGGAAACATCCTTTCAGTCACAAAAACATCCATCAATCATTACCCTTTGCTTCCTACCTCCAAGCCAATTTTGGATCCAACTTGCCACTTTACCTTGTATCCCATGGGCTTTAACCTTCATGACCATTCTACCATGTGGGACATTATCAAAAGCCTTGCTAATGTCCATATATACTACATGGTATGCACTACCCGCATCGATCCTCTTGGTTACCTCCTCAAAAAATTCAATCAAGTTATTCAAACACGATCTTCCCTGAACAAATCTGTGCTGACTGTCCCTAATTAATCCATGCCATTCAAAATGTAGATTTATCCTGTCAGGATTTTTTCCAATAATTTTCCCACCACTGAGATTAGGCTGACAGGCCTGTAATTACTCGGCCTGTCTCTTTCTCCCTTCTTAAACAAGGGTACTACATTAGCAGTCCTCCAATGCTCCGGCACCATGCCCAGATCCAAAGAGGACTGGAAAATGATGGTCAAGGCCCCTGCTGTTTTCTCTTTTACTTCGCTCAACAGCCTGGGATGCATTTCATCCGGGCCTGGGGACTTATCTTCTTTCAAAGCTGCTAAACCCCTTAATACTTCCTCTCTCACTATATTTATTTCATCCAGAATATCACACTCCTTCTCGAAAGCAGTATCTGCATTGCCCCTTTCCTTTGTGAAAACAGATGCAAAGTATTCGGTAAGAACCCTACCAACATTTTCCGCCTCCACACAAAGATTACCCTCATGGTCTCTAATAGGCCCTACCCTTTCTTTAGTTACCCCCTTACTCTTAATATATTTACAGAACATCTTGGGGTTTTCCTTAATTTTACTGGCCAAGAATTTCTCGTTCTCTCTCTTCGCATTCCTAATATCCTTTTTAATTTTGTCTCTTAACATTCTATATTCCTCCGTAGATTCTACTGTATTTAGCCGTTGGTATATGACATAAGTGTCCCTTTTTTTCTTAGTCCTCCCTTGTAAGTCCCTCGACATCCAGGGGGCCTCTAGAATTATTTTACCCAGCCTTTCTCTTTAAGGGCATATGTTTGGTCTGAGCCTTCCGGATGTCCTCCTTGAATGCCTCCTACTGTTCCGACACTGATTTACACACAAGTAACTGTTTCCAGTCCACTGCAGCCAAATCATTCCTGAACTTAGCAAAATTAGCTTTTCCCCAATTTGGAACTTTTATTCCAGGCTTATTCTTGTCCTTATCCATAACCAACTTGAATCTGACTGAATTATGATCACTGGCACTCAAGTGCTCTCCAACGAATACCCCTTCAACCTGCCCAGCTTCATTCCCCAAAACTAAATCCAAGACCGCCTCCTCTCGTGTTGGGCTTGCTACATACTGACTAAAAAAGTTCTCTTGAATGTATTTCAAGAATTCCGGACCCTCCATACCCTTCACACCAAATTTGTCGCAATCAATATTTGGATAGTTAAAATCCCCTAATATTACTTCACAGCAATTTGCCTACATATTTGCTCCTCTATCTCTCTCCCACTGTTTGGGGGTCTATAATACATGCCCAGCAGTGCAATCGCCTCTTTTTTATTTTTCAATTCTACCCAGTGTACAGTTTTGGTCTCCTAATTAGAGGAAGAACATTCTTGCTATTGAGGGAGTGCAGCGAAGGTTCACCAGACTGATTACCGGGATGACAGGACTGGCATATGAAGAAAGACTGGATTCAATGGAATTTAGAAGAAAGAGGATCTCATTGAAACATATAAAATTCTGACGAGATTGGACAGGTTAGATGCAGGAAGAATGTTTCCGATGTTGGGGAAGTCCAGAACCGGGGTCACAGTCTAAGGATAAGGGGTAAGCCATTTAGGACTAAGATGAGGAGAAACTTCTTTACTCAGAGAGTCGTGGGGATGTGGAATTCTCTACCACAGATATTTGTTGGGGCCAGTTTGTTAGATATATTCAAAAGAGAGTTAGATGTGGCCCTCATGGTTAAGGGGATCAAGGGGTATGGAGAGAAAGCAGGAATGGGGTACTGAAATGCATGATCATATTGAATGGTGGTGCAGGCTCGAAGGGCCAAATGGCTTACTCCTGCACCTATTTTCAATATGGCCTCATTTGATGATCCCTCTAACATATCATCCCTCCTCACCACTGTAATAATTTCTTTAATCAGTACCACAACTCCGGCCCCCGACCCCCCCACCACCGCCCCCCGGCCCTCCGCCTTTTTACCCCCTCTCTATCTTGCCTAAAAATCCTGTAGCCAGGAATATTGATCTGCCAAACCTGCCCCTCTTTCAGCCATGTTTCTGTGATAGCTATAATGTGATATTCCCAAGTGTCTACCTGTGCACTTAGCTCATCCGCCTTATTTGCTATACTCCTTGTATTAAAGTATATACCATTCAGCACAGGAAGACTTGCTTGCTTACTATTTACGAAGCCCTGTTTCCTCTGTCTTACAGATTCGCTTTCTAGATTCTTGCTATCCAATTTCTGCTTTACTTCTTTCCCTTTGTATTTGTTCTCAGGTTCCCATCCCCCTGCCAAACTAGTATAAACTCTCCCCAACAGCACTAGCAAACTATCCTAATATTGACTGGGACAAATATAATGTGAAGGGTATAGAGGGGGTGGAATTCCTAAAATGCATTCAAGATAACTTTTTTAGTCAGTATGTAACAAGTCCAACAGGGGAGGGGGCGGTTCTGGATTTAGTTTTGGGGAATGAGGTCGAGCACATGGAAGGGTATAAGTAGGAGAGCTCTTGGGGGCCAGTGACCAGAATTCAGTCAGATTCAAGGTAGTTATGGATAAGGAAAAGGATAGATCAGGAATAAAAGTCCCAAATTGGAGAAAAGATAACTTTGATAAGTTGAGAAGTGATTTGACCACAGTGGACTGGGAACATTTACTTGAAGGTAAATCAGTGTCGTAACAGTGGGAGGCATTCAAGGAGGAGATCCGGAGGGCTCAGGCCAAACATGTGCCCTTAAAGAAAAAGAGTGGGAGTAGCAATTATAGAGCCCCCTGGATGTCTAGGGACTTACAGTGGAGGATAAAAAAAAAGGGAAGCAAAGGTCATATACCACTAACTAAATACTATAGAATCTCTCGTGGAATATAGGAATTTCAGAGGTGAAATAAACATAGAAACATAGAAAATAGATGCAGGTGTAGGCCATTCGGCCCTTCGAGCCTGCACTGCCATTCAATAAGATCATGACTGATCATTCCCTCAGAACCCCTTTCCTGCTTTCTCTCCATACTCCTTGATCCCCTTAGCCGTAAGGGACAGATCTAACTCCCTCTTGAATATAAAAAGGATATTAGGAATGATAAGAAAGAGCATGAAAAATTCTTGGCAAGTAAGATCAAGGAAAACCCAAAGATGTCCTATAAATATATTAAGAGCAAGAGGATAACTGAAGAAATGGTAGAGCCTATTAGAGACTATGAGGGTAATCTGTGTGTGGAGGTGGAAGATGTGGGTATGGTTCTTAATGAATACTTTGCATCTGTTTTCACAGGAATCCAGGGTGAAGTGGCAAGTTGGATCCAAAATTGGCTTAGAGGTAGGAAGCAAAGGGTAATGGTTGATGGGTGTTTTTGTAATTGGAAGGATGTTTCCGGTGGGATTCCGCAGGGCTCAGAACTGGGTCCCTTGCTTTTTGTGGTATACATCAATGATCTAGATTTGAATAGAGTGGTTATGCTTAAAAAGTTTGCAAATTACACTAAAACTGGCTGCGTGGTTGACAATGAAGAGGAAAGTCATGGGCTGCAGGAGGATAGCAACCTACTGGTCAGGTGGGCAGAACAGTGACAAATGGAATTTAATTCAGAGAAGTGTGAGGTAATGCATTTGGGGAGAGCGGATAAGGCAAAGGAATACATATTAAATGGTATGACACTGAAAAGTGTTCATGAACAAAGGGACCTTGGAGTGCTTGTCCACAGATCCCTGAAAGTAGCAGGCTAGGTGGTTAAGGTGGTTAAGAAGGCATACGGATTGCTTGCCTTTATTGGCTGAGCCTCAGAATACAAGGGCAGGGAGGTTATGCCTAAATTGTATAATACATTGATGAGGCCACAGTTGGAATACTGCGTGCAGATCTGGTCGCCATATTATAGGAAGGACTTGATTGCACTGGAGAGGGTGCAGAGGAGATTTACGAGGATGCTGCCTGGAATACAGAATCTTAACCATGAGAATAGATTGGATAGGCTGGGTTTGTTCTCCTTGGAACAGAGGAGGCTGAGGGAAGACCTCATTGAAGTGTGTAAAATTTTGAGGGGCCTGGGTATAATGGATAACAAGGACCTATTTCACGGTGGAATTACAAGCGGGCATAGGTTTAAGGTGGTTGGTGAAAGGTTTAAAGGGGATTTGAGGGGAAGCTTCTTCACGCAGAGGGTCACTGCCTAGAAAGGTGGTAGAGGCAGGAACCCTCACCACATTTAAAAGGTGCTTGGATGGGCACTTGGTCATAACCTGCAGGGTTATGGACCTGGAGCTGGTAAGTGGGATTAGACTGGATAACCACTTGTTGGCTGGCGCAGATACGATGGTAAGTACTTCAGGGCATCTAATATGGTCCACAGTGGTCTCCTGGACTAGTTTCGATTGCCTGGATGGGTCGGAGAGGAATTTTCCCAGATTTTTTCCCCAATTGGCCTGGGTTTTTATGGTTATTTTGCATCTCCCAGGAGATTGGGGTGGAGTGCAAAATGTTGCGATACATGAGGTAGCGTAATTGTGGGGGGTTGACTGGTTGGGCCGGATGCTCTTTACCTGTCCGCCATTGTTCATAGTTTTATATATAACCTTCAGGGCTGCTGACCGAGGGACATGTGGCTTTTTGTCGGCCGGAGCGGACAAGATAGGCCTCAATAGCCTCCTTCTGCGCTGCAAATTTCTATGTTTCTATGTTTAACAGTGGCAAATGGAATTCAATCTGGGTAAGTGTGAGGTAATGTATCTGAGGAGATCTAAAAAGGCAAGGGAATACACATTAAATGGTACGACACTGAAAAGTAAAGAGGAACAAAGGGACCTGGGAGTGCAGGGCCACAGATCCCTAAAGGTAGCAGGCCAGGTAGATAAGGTGGTTAAGAAGGCATATGGAATACTTGCCTTTATTAGTCGAGGCATGGAATACCAGAGCAAGAAGGTTGTGCTTGAAATTTATAAAACACTGGCTAGGCCGCAGCTGGAGTACTGTGTGCACTTCTGGTCACCACATTACAGGAAAGATGTGATTGCACTGGAAAGGGTGCAGAGGAGATTTACAAAAATGCTGGTTGGATTGGAGAATTTTGGCTATGAGGAAAGATTGCGAGATGCTGGGTCTGTTTTCTTTGGAATAGAGGAGGCTGAGGGGGGACCTGATTGAGGTGTATAAAATTATGAGGGGCCTGGATAGAGTGGATAGGAAAGACCTGTTTCCCTTAGCAGAGAGGTCAACTGTTGTGTATCTGTAAAGCATGCACTCCCATGTTCCGCCACCAGGGAGCGCATCCCCTGAAGTCCCAAGGGATCCCAGCATCCCTTGGGAGCACTGTATATAAGCCGGCCCCTCAGGCCTGTTCCTCATTCTGGAGTGTCTTAATAAAAACTGAGGTCACTGTTACTTTAACCTCCCTGTGTGCAGTCTCATCTGTGTTAGGAACACAGTAACTGGCGACGAGTATATGAATCCAACGCAAAGATGAAGCAAACTGTGGGCATCCTGGAGAAGTTCTCAGAGGGCGAGGACTGGGAAGCCTATGTCGAACAGCTAGACCAGTACTTTGTAGCCAATGAGCTGGAAGGAAAAGGAAGCGCTGCAAAAAGGAGCGCGGTCCTCCTCACGGTCTGTGGGGCACCGACCTACAGCCTTGTGAAGAATCTTCTGGCTCCGGTGAAACCCACAGATAAGTCGCATGAGGAGCTGTGTACACTGGTTCGGGAGCATCTTAACCCAAGGGAGAGCGTGCTGAATGGCAAGGTATCGGTTCTACACGTGCCAGCGATCTGAAGGTCAGGAAGTGGCGAGCTACGTCACTGAGCTAAGATGACTTGCAGGACAATGTGAGTTTGATGGCTACCTGGAGCAGATGCTCAGAGACTTTTTTGTACTGGACATTGGCCACGAGACCATCCTACAAAAACGTTTGATTGGAGAGACACCGACCCTCAGTAAGGCCATTGTGATAGCACAGGCGTTGATGTCTACCAGTGATAACACCAAACAAATCTCTCAGCACATAACTGCTAGCAAGGTTCACAAATTAACTGGAACTGTGTTTGCGAGCAGAAATGTACAGGGCAGAAACCATGAGTCTGCAACTGCCAGCAGGCCTCAGGTGACCCAGATGACTCAGAGTCCGCAACAAAGGATGAATGCAAGGCAACTCACACCTTGTTGCCGTTCAGCCTATTCATGCCACTTCAAAGGGTATGTTTGCAAGAGCTGTGGAACAATCTGCAAAACCTGCTAACCACTACATGGCAGAGGAAGATCAGACCATGGTGGATCAAAGCAATTTCAAGCCTCAGAGAGAGGAGGCAGATGCTGAAGTACACGGGGTGCACACATTTTCGACGAAATGTCCACCTATAATGCTAAATGTGAAATTGAATGGCTTACCCATAGCCATGGAACTGGACACTGGCGCTAGCTAATCCATCATGAGTAAAAAGATGTTTGGGAGACTGTGCTGCAACAAGGCACTCAGACCAGCCCTGAGCCCCACCCACACGAAACTGAGAACGTATACCAAAGAGCTTATCACTGTCCTGGGCAGTGCCATGATCAAGGTCACCTATGAGGGCACGGTGCATGAACTGCCACTCTGGATTGTCCTGGGCGATGGCCCCACACTGCTTGGAAGGAGCTGGCTGGGCAAAATACGCTGGAACTGGGATGACATCCGTGCGCTATCACATGTCGATGAAGCCTCAAGTATCCAGGTTCTAAACAAATTTCCTTCCCTTTTTGAGCCAGGCATTGGAATCTTTTCCGGGGCGAAGGTGCGGATCCACTTGATCCCAGAGGCACGACCCATTCACCACAAGGCGCGAGCGGTACCTCACATGATAAGGGAGAGAGTGGAAATTGAGCTGGACAGGCTGCAACGTGAGGGCATCATCTCCCCAGTGGAATTCAGCGAGTGGGCCAGCCCGATTGTTCCAGTACTCAAAAGTGATGACACGGTGAGGATTTGTGACGATTATAAAGTAACTATTAATTGTTTCTCGCGACAGAACCAATACCCGCTGCCCAAGGAAGACGACCTATTTGCGACGCTGGCAGGAGGCAAGACGTTCACCAAGCTCGACCTGACTTCGGCTTACATGACGCAGGAGCTGGAGGAGTCTTCGAAGTGCCTAACCTGCATCAACACGCACAGGGGACTGTTCATCTACAACAGATGCCCATTTGGAATTCGGTCGGCTGCAGCGATCTTCCAGAGAAACATGGAGAGCCTGGTCAAGTCGGTACCACGCACGATGGTTTTTCAGGACAGCATTTTGGTCACGGGTTGGGACACCGTCGAGCACCTACAAAACCTGGAGGAGGTCTTCCAGCGACTGGTTCGTGTAGGGCTGCGGCTGAAGAGGTCGAAATGCGTCTTCATGGCAACAGAAGTGGAGTTTTTGGGGAGAATGATCGCGGCGGACGGCATTCAGCCCATGAGCCAAAAACCAGCTTTTGAAATCTGTCAAGTTTCTGGCTTGTCAGATCCTCCACATCTCGGGGAGGAGAATCTGACAAGCAGCCTCTTTGCAGCCTCTCTGTGTCCTCTACACAACCCGCTTTCCCACTAATCTTTGTGTCATCTGCAAATTTTGTTACACTACACTCCGTCCCATCTTTCAGGTCATCTATGTATATTGTAAACAGTTGTGGTCCCAGCACCGATCTCTGTGGCACACCACTCACCACCGATTTCCAACCCAAAAAGGACCCATTTATCCCGACTCTCTGCTTTCTGTTCGGCAGCCAATTCTCTATCCATGCTAATACATTTCCTCTGACTCCGCGTACCTTTATCTTCTGCTGTAACCTTTTGTGTGGCACCTTATTGAATGCCTTTTGGAAATCTAAATACACCACATCCATCGGTACACCTCTATCCACCTCGTTATATCCTCAAAGAATTCCAGTAAATTAGTTAAACATGATTTCCCCTTCATGAATCCATGTTGCGTCTGCTTAATTGCACTATTCCTATCTAGATGTCCCGCTATTTCTTCCTTAATGATGGCTTCAAGCATTTTCCCCACTACAGATGTTAAACTAACCGGCCTATAGTTACCTGCCTTTTGTCTGCCCCCTTTTTTAAACAGAGGCGTTACATTAGCTGCTTTCCAATCCGCTGGTACCTCCCCAGAGTCCAGAGAATTTTGGTAGATTATAACGAATGCATCAGCTATAACTTCCGCCATCTCTTTTAATACCCTGGGATGAATTTCATCAGGACCAAGGGACTTGTCTACCTTGAGTCCCATTAGCCTGTCCAGCACTACCCCCTAGTGATAGTGATTGTCTCAAGATCCTCCCTTCCCACATTCCCATGACCAGCAATTTTTGGCATGGTTTTTGTGTCTTCCACTGTGAAGACCGAAGCAAAGTAATTGTTTAATCTGCTGTCTTTACCCGTTCTGGCCTATATGTGAATCCAACCCCACAGCAAAAAGTTGACTCTTAACTGCCCTTAAATGGCCTCGCAAGCCAATCAGTTAAAACTGCTATGACATACCAAATGGACTACAGCAATTCAAGAAGGTGGCTCATCACCACCTTCTCAAGGACAACTAGGGATGGGCACATCCCATAAATAAATTGAAAAAGATAAGCCAGATTTCAAACTCAGCCTAATAATTATATTATCATTTATTTCTATCAAATGGATAGGATGAAGGTTGCAACCTGATTGCTGCTTGGTAAGATGTCTGCAAGGACAAGCCTGAAACCAAGTTTTTTTCAATTTCCATCTGGCATGACACACCTCCAACCAACGGTTGAACCCAGGCCAAGACAAGACAATTACCTTCAGAATCAGGCAGCAGAGATCCATTTTGAAGTCATAGTACATAAAGCCTAGTTTCAATTTCACAATAAGATATAATACATAAATATTTTATATGAAGCAGGACAGAGCTTAACATGCATCAAAGTTCAAGAACAAAATTCTCTACATAAAGCCAACTGAATCATTCTAAAACTATCTTTGTAATTACTAACAGCACTTGCAAAGATTTATTCTGGAGGATAATTAAAATTAAAATGAAAAAAAATTCACCAGTTATACTGCAGGAACCACTGCCTTTGTTTAGAGTAGTGTGAGCAAGCTTCATCTAGTTATACTTGCTTGCATCACTTCATTCTGGGGAGAGCAAAATTCTACATGGGTGTACCAAGGACTGGTATTAGAGATTCATAGTAGATGGGGATCACATACGTATATATTTAGTTGTAGGGGTACTGAAGTGCATGATCAGCCATGATCATATTGAATGGCGGTGCAGGCTCGAAGGGCCGAATGGCCTACTGCTGCACCTATTTTCGATATAGTCATTGACCAACTAATCTTATCCATAATTCTCTGTGGACATGGGAATGGTAGAGACTGTTTGAATGTACGTGAAGGCAGTCAAAAAGCAGTTTTGACTAAGCTCATATAAAAAGCAGCCACAGGCTGCGAGTGAAGGTCAAATTGTTGAATAACACGCAAAGTAGAAATTAGAGTTTGTTTAACAAAACTAATTACAAAGATATTTGAACTATAGTTAGTATAAAGAAACATAAAATAAGGCAGGTCATTGGAGTTAGGGTATCCATCTGTTAGATTAAAGTGAAATAGTCTGGACATCAAGACGAGAGAGTTTAAAATGGGCCCTTGGTACCAGACCGTGTACAATGGTTAGGAGTAAAAAAGATAAGGTGAATTCCAGTGAGGTGAAAGAATGTAAAACATGGACAAAGTAGGGTTGATGGAAAATTACTGGAGGCAGGAGTGCCCAAGATACGACCTCTGGTCTGAGCGACAAGGTATTTTGACCAATTAAAAAAGGTGATTTTGTTAAAGAACATCTATGGACACTGGCCAAGTAAATTTTTGATAAGAAATAGTTTAAAAAATCAATACTCAAGAAATAACTTCACTCAGAGGCTGCTGGAAGAACAAAGAACCGACTGAAGATGACGGCACCTGTGTCTGAGAGGTTCCAGAAACCAAGGACTGTGAATCACCCGTTGAGCTATCGTCTGTTGAGTATTTTACACTGCAAGCTTAATAAATCTTGATCTATTGCTCAAACATACTAACTGCTGCCTAATTGGTGTCCTGTCCAAGAACCTTTCAAAAGGTTACATGGGTATGCAATTCTGCTACTAAGCTGTTGATTTTTTTTTATATGTTAAGATAATTGGCTCTTTTCTAACATTAAGACCCATAAGACTTTCAAAATGGAGTCTAATTGGACTTCTTTTTTTCAAATCTTAAGTTTAAGAAGTTAACCTCACATCAGCTGCACCCAGTGAAAAACCAAAGAAGTGAGAGATCACCTCTTGGGGTGATCTGAGATTCAGTGTTGAATCCCCAAAGAATGCTGGTTTGGCTACAGTTCATTTTTTTGTCATTGTGAAACTTTGACAGCAACATAAATGTTCATGACAATTATCACACGGGCAAGGTATTACTGCACAAATACACAGCAAGTACAAGAATTATAAATACATACTGTTAAATGATTCACCCCTGTTTTTCTGAAGTTGTTCAAATATATCATGCAAAAAGCTAAGATTTAGGTTTTCCTTAATCAGATTACAAATATAATCAGTCTACCATTTGTATCTTCTGTATCATTTCAGATGCCTCTATTGATTTGGCATTTCTTTACATAAAATGTGCTGCATTCAGTGCTATATGAGCAACTTACATAAATATAAATGCTAAACAACGGCAATTGGTTCACTTGATAGAAATTAGATAAAACAGAAAGAGTATATTAAAACTACAAAGTAATCCATTAAATACTAACAAAAGGATTGTGAAAAATACTGCACAGACTTTCTAATACTTTACGACTCTGATCTCATGCCTAATTTATATGTGCCATATAAATGACAAGAGAACCTGGTTTGCATAGGTTATAGATTTTCTTCTTCAATTACAAGAAGACAGGATTAATATCTGCTGCAATATTTAATCAGTGAATTTACTATTTGGAATAATGTAAAAAAAACATTTGGTGCTGGATTGATTTTTCAATGATCAGAGTAAGCGAAATACAGGATTTAACACTGCTAGATTCAGCATGACAAAGCGATGAGTGACATGTAAAATGAAACCATACTTGACACATGGGGTATGGGAGGTGATTTTTGTCAAATATTTTGCGAATAAAAATATAATACTCCTTGGAATCTATGGGCCCAAATTTCAGATCCCCGGTAGAATGGCGCACCTCGGAGAGGTCCGCTTAATTTCTAGAATGGAAAAAGTGCCAAATACTTACTGTTATGTATCTGGACTTGTATATACTCTGTACAGCGTTCAGAGGGCTCATTCCACGGAGTCCCAAGGGATCTCATAATCCCTTGGCAGCACAAGTATTTAAGAGTGCTTCACAGGTTGGAGAGGCACTCTGGAGACCTGCAATAAAAGACTAAAGTCACATTTTACTCAGAACTCACAGTGTTCAGTCTGACTCTTTCTCCATACACTACAACTGGCGACGAGATACAGATAGCGAACCCAAAGATGCAGAGAACAGTGGGCATCCTGGAAAAATTCGCGGAGGGAGATGATTGGGAATCTTTTGTGGAGCGACTCGACCAATACTTCGTGGTCAACGAGCTAGATGGGAAAGAGAGTGCTGCCAAACGTAGAGTGATCCTCCTCACCGTCTGTGGGGCACCAACGTATGTCCTCATGAAGAATCTGCTCACTCCAATGAAACCCATGGAGAAATTGCACCACGATTTGTGCACACTGGTCTGGGAGTATTTGAACCCAAAGGAAAGCGTTCTGATGGCAAGGTACCAGTTCTACACATACAAAAGATCTGAAGGTCAGGAAGTGGTGAGTTATGTCGCTGAGCTAAGACACCTTGCAGGACATTGCGAATTTGAAGGACATTTGGAGCACATGCTCAGAGACTTATTCGTACTTGGCATTGGTCACAAAACCATTCTTCCAAACTTTTGACTGCAGAGGCCCCAACCTTGAGTAAGACCATAGCGATAGCCTAGGCGTTCATTGCCACCAGTGACAATACTAAGCAAATCTCTCAGCACACAATGCTGCTACAAGTACTGTGAACAAAGTGATGTTATTTTTGAATCGTAATGGACAGGGCAGGTCACACATACCTGCAGCTACATGTCCGCAGATGTCTCAGAGTCCACCATCAAGGGTGATGAATGCAAGGCCATTAACACCTTGTTGGCGCTGCGGGGGTGATCATCGTTTCTATTCATACCAATTCAAAGGATACATTTGCAAGGGCTGTGCAACAATGAGACACCTCCAACCAGTGTGCAGGCGAGCTGCTTGGCCTGCTAAACCTGCAAACCACCACGTTGCAGAGGAGGACAGATCCACGGAGGAGCATGACGAAACAGAACCTCTGATAGAGGACGCAGAGGTACATGGGGTGCACACATTCACGACAAATTGTCCCCCGATAATGCTGAAGGTTGAACTAAATGGACTCCCGGTGTCAATGGAGCTGGACACGGGCGCGAGCCAGTCGATCATGGGCAAAAAGATTTTCAAAAGGTTGTGGTGCAACAAGGCCTCAAGGCCAGTCTTAACTCCAATTCGCACGAAACTAAGAACTGACACGAAAGAACTGATTCCTGTAATTGGCAGTGCTACCGTAATGGTCTCCTACGATGGAGCGGTGCACAAGCTACCACTCTGGATGGTAGCGGGTGATGGTCCCACGCTGCTCGGCAGGAGCTGACTGGGAAAGATACGCTGGAACTGGGGCAACATTCGAGCGTTATCGCCCACTGACGACACTTCGTGTGCACAGGTCTCAAACAAATTTCCTTTGCTGTTGGAACCAGGCATTGGGAAATTCCAAGGAGCAAAAGTGCAGATCCACTTAATTCTGGGGGCGCGACCCATCCATCACAAGGCAAGAGCAGTACCATACATGATGAGAGAAAGGGTAGAAATCGAGCTCAACCGGCTACAAAGAACGCATCATCTCACCGATCGAGTTCAGCGAGTGGGCCAGTCCTATTGTCCCAGTCCTCAATAGAGACAGCACTGTCAGAATCTGTGCCGATTACAAAGTAACTATCAATCGTTTCTCCCTGCAGGACCAATACTCACTTCCAAAAGCCGACGACCTCTTTGCAACGCTGGCGGGAGGAAAGACGTTCACGAAGCCAGATCTGACCTCAGCCTACATGACGCAGGAACTGGAGGAATCATCGAAGGCCCTCACCTGCATCAACACGCACAAAGGTCTTTTTGTTTACAACAGATGCCCATTTGGAATCCAATCAGCGGCGGCGATATTCCAGAGAAACATGGAAAGTTTACTGAAGTCGGTCCCGCACATCGTGGTCTTCCATGACGATATCTTGGTCACAGGTCGGAACACAGTCGAACATCTGCAGAACCTGGAGGAGGTTCTTAGTCGGCTCAACCGTGTGGGGCTAGGTTAAAATGCTCGAATGGAATTCTTGGGAAGGAGGATTGCGGCAGAGGGCATCGGGCCCACCAACACGAAGACGGACGCAATCGAGAACGCACCGAGGCCACAGAACGTGACGGAACTGCAGTCGTTCCTGGGACTCTTGAACTACTTTGCTAACTTCTTACCGGGTCTCAGCACCCTGCTAGAACCACTACATGTCTTACTACAAAAAGGGGGCGAACGGGTTTGGGGCAAAAGCCAAGAAAATGCCTTTGTAAAAGCGAGAAAATTGTTATGCTCAAACAAATTGCTTGTGTTGTATGAACCATGTAAGCGTTTGGTACTAGCATGTGATGCGTCATCATATGGCGTCGGGTGTGTACTGCAACAAGCTAATGATTTCGGGAAACTGCAACTGGTTGCTTATGCATTCAGGAGTCTGTCTTAGGCCGAGAGAGACTACAGCATGATTGAAAAAGAAGCGTTAGCGTGTGTCTATGGGGTAAAGAAAATGTATCAATACTGTTTGGGCTAAAATTCGAATTGGAAACTGACCATAAGCCACTTATATCCCTGTTTTCCGAGAGCAAAGGGATAAATACCAACCCATCGGCCCGCATCCGGAGATGGGCGCTCACGTTGTCCGTATACAGCTACGCCATCCACCAGAGGCCAGGCACAGAAAACTACGCCGATGCTCTCAGTTGGCTGCCATTGCCCACCACGGGGGTGGAAATGGCGCAGTCCGCAGATCTAGCCATGGTTATGGAACATTTGAGAGTGAGCAATCACCCGGCGCTGCCTGGCAGATCAAAACCTGGACAAGCCAGGACTCCTTATTATCTCTAGTCAAAAGCTGTGTGCTTCACAGGAGCTGGTCCAGTGTCCCAGTGGAAATGTAGGAAGAGATAAAGCCGTTCCAGCGGCGCAAAGATGAAATGTCTATACAGGCAGACTGCTTTCTGTGGGACAATCGAGTAGTGATCCCCAAGAAGGGCAGATACAGCTTCATCAATGACTTCCACAGTATCCACCCAGGCATCGTAATGATGAAAGCAATAGCCAGATCCCAGGTGTGGTGGCCCGGCATCGATGAGTCCTTCGTTCACAGATGTAATACATGCTCGCAGTGAAGCAATGTACCCAGGGAGGCGCCGCTATGTTTATGGTCTTGGCCCTCCAAACTGTGGTCTAGCGTACACGTCGACAATGCAGACCCGTTCTTGGGTAAAATGTTCCTTGTGGTTGTAGACCCGTACTCCAAGTGGATTGAATGTGAGATAATGTCGGCTAGCACGTCCGCTGCCACCACTGAAAGCCTGCCGGCCATGTTTGCCATACATGGCTTACCTGATGTCCTGGTGAGCGACAACGGGCCATGTTTTACCATTGCTGGAGTTCTAAGAATTTATGACCCGTAACGGGATCAAACATGTCACATCTGCCCCGTTTAAACCAGCGTCAAATGGTCAGGCAGAGAGAGCAATGCAAACCATCAAGCAAGGCTTGAAGAGAGTAATTGAAGGTTCACTGCAGACTTGCCTATCCCGAGTCCTGCTTAGCTACTGCACGAGACCCCACTCACTCACTGGGATCCCACCTGCTGAACTGCTTATGAAAAGAGCACTTAAGCAAGGCTTTCGTTAGTTCACCCTGATCTACATGAACAGGTGGGAAGCAGGCGGCTTCAACAAAGTGCATACCATGATAGCGCAAATGTGTCACGCGAGATTGAAGTCAATGATCCTGTATTTGTATTAAATTATGGACAAGGTCCCAAATGGCTTCCCGGCACTCTCATGGCCAAGGAGGGGAGCAGGGTGTTTCGGATCAAACTTTCAAATGGACTCATTCACTGGAAACACTCGGACCAAATCAAACTCAGTGTCATGTATGTAACCTTCATGCAACTGTAAACTTCATAACAACACTGCATACTGTACACACCTAAGAAATGCACACCTTGACCACAGGGGGTGAACTTGTGGGAGACACTCCTCACCTGGTCATCCAGGTGTATAAAGGAAGGTCCCACGCAGGGTCATCATTTCTTGGTCCTGTGAATAAAGGTTCAGGTCACAGAGTGACCTTGTCTGCAAAATGTGCCTCGTGTGAATTTATAGTAGTATGTAAGGACATTACATTTGGCGACGAGAAACAGGAATCAACAACTCATGAGAATGGCCACTGGTAGGACAGAAGAATGGTACTGTGTTGGTAAGGACTGGGACGATTGCGTTGAGAGGCTCCAGCAGAGCTTTATCACGAAGGACTGGCTGGGAGATACAGCGGCTGACAAGCGAAGGGCGCATCTACTGACCAGCTGTGGACCTAAGACGTACGCGCTGATGAAAGACCTGCTCGCACCCGAGAAGCCGGCGGACAAAACCTTTGAAGAGCTCAGCAAACTGATCGGTGAGCACCTCAAACCGGCGAGCAGTATACACATGGCCTGACACCGATTCTATACACCCCGACGTCGGGAAGGACAGAGCATACCGGACTTCATTGCGGACCTTCGGCGCTTGGCCAGCCTCTAAGTTCACAGACGCCTGCAGGGGGGAGATGTTAAGGGATTTCTTTATTGAGGGCATTGGTCATGCCGGGATTTTCAGAAAGCTAATTGAGACCAAGGACTTGACCTTGGAAGCGGCAGCGTTGATGGATCAGACCTTCATGGCGGGGGAGGAGGAAACCAAGATAATATACGCGCGCAACTCTGGATCAGGGAGTTAACGTTGTAAATGCGACTCAGAACCCCGCAGGCAGGCAAGGGCAATTCAACACCACCCAGGCAGCAACAGACTCTAGAGTGGGTCCTCAACAGAGACAATGGCAGGTTGAACGGATATTTACGCCATCACGGTGGACAATGCGTCCCGGGATGGGGCCATTGACATCCATTAACAGAGTGCTCAAGAGTAATCAAAGAGACAATCAGAGAGGAATGCCTGGTCACAGCCCTTTTGTTCACAATGATCTCAGCTCATGCTGGAGGTGCGGGGGGCAGACATGCTGCAAAAATCTGTAGGTTTCAACAATTTATCTGTAGAAATCGTAACTTCAGTGGACATTTAGCCAGAATGTGCAGCAAGCCCACAGCGAGGCTAATTTACGAGACAGGTGAACCAGAAGAGGGGTCTGCAAGGCATGTTGATGCTTGGGACAAAGCAATGGACGCTGAAGTTCAGCGGGTTCATGTGGCAAACATCCATAGCTCATATACCAAAACGCCACCTATGATGATGAAAGTCCTATTAAACGGCATCCCGGTACGCATGGAGCTGGACACAGGGGCCAGCCAGTCACTTATGAGTGTCCAACAATTCGAGAAACTATGTCCACTCAGAGCTAGCAGACCCAAACTAGAACGCATTGACACGCAATTACGGACATTCACGAAAGAGATCATCCCAGTGCTAGGCAGTGCAATGTTGGTGGTCACACATAATGGATCAGAGAACCGGCTGCCACTCTGGACTGTCCTGGGAAATAGTCCCGCGCTTTTGGGGAGGAGCTGGCTAGCCAAGATGAACTGGATGGGGGGATGTGCACGCCATTTCATCTGTGGAGCGAAGTTCATGCTCACAGGTCCTGCAGCAATTTGAGTCACTATTTCAACCTGGTGTCGGGACTTTCAAAGGTACCAAAGTAGTGATACGCATCACCCCAAACGCCAGACCAGTGCACCACAAAGCCAGAGCTGTGCCGTATGTGATGTGGGAGAAAATTGAGAGTGAGTTGGACAGGTTGCTAAGAGAAGACATAATTTTGCCCGTTGAATTCAGCGATTGGGCAAGCCCCATCGTCCCTGTCCTAAAAACGGATGGCTCGGTGAGGATCTGTGGCGACTACAAGGCCACTATCAACCGAGTGTCACTACAAAACCAATACCCACTTCCGAGAGTGGAGGATCTTTTTGCCACGCTGGCAGGCGGCAAGCTGTTCACCAAGTTGGACCTCACTTCAGCCTACATGACCCAGGAACTGGCCAAAGAATCCAAGCTACTGACCACCATCACCACGCACAAGGGGCTGTTTGTCTACAACAGGTGTCCATTTGGCATTCGATCAGCGGCCTCTATCTTTCAAAGGAACATGGAAAGCCTGCTCAAATCCATCCCTGGAACGATCGTATTTCAGGACGACATCCTTATCACGGGTCGAGGAACACTTCCACAACCTGGAGGAGGTGCTACGCCGACTGGACTGGGCAGGCCTGCGACTAAAGAAGTCCAATTGTGTGTTTTTGGCTCCAGAGGTCGAGTTTTTGGGCAGGAGGGTTGCCGCAGACGGGATCCGGCCTACCGAATGCATAACGGAGGCGATTCATTGTGCGCCCAGGCCCAGCAACACGTCGGAGTTGCGTTCATTTCTGGGACTCTTGAACTATGTCGGGAACTTTCTGCCGAACTTAAGCACATTGTTGGAGCTGCTGCACGTTCTCCTACGTCAGGGTTGCGATTGGTTTTGGAGGGACTGTCAGGAACAGGCTTTCAATCGGGCGTGGAACCTGCTTTGTTCTAATAAGCAGTTGACTCTGTACAACCCATGTAAGAAATTGGTTCTGACATGTGATGCATCATCCTATGGGGTTGGGTGCGTGTTGCAGCAGAGTAATGATGAGGGCCAACTACAACCTGTGGCTTATGCCTCCAGGTCGCTCTCCCAAGCAGAACGGGGATGTGGGATGGTTGAAAAGGAAGCACTCGCATGTGTCTACAGGGTGAAAAAGATGCACCAGTACCTTTTTGGCAGAAGGTTTGAGTTAGAAACGGACCACAAGCTGTTAACATCACTGTTGTCAGACAGCAAAGATGTCAATGCCAATGCGTCAGCTCACATACAGCGATGGGCTCTCACGCTGGCTGCGTATGACTACACCATACGGTACCGGCCAGGCACCAAAAATTGCACTGACGTGCTCAGCAGGCTTCCACTGGCCACCACTGAGGAGGCAGCGGAGCAAAGCGCTGAGATAGTCATGGCCTTTGAAGCCTTTGACGACACAGGCTCCCCCATCACAGCCCGCCAGATCAAAATCTGGACAAACAGATATCCCCTCCTATCCTTTGATTAAGAAATGTGTCCTGACTGGGGATTGGGCGCCCGCACACGGAGCATGCCCAGAGGAGGTCAGACTGTTTCACAGACGGATGGATGAGCTCTCCATCCAAGCCGACTGCCTACTATGGGGCAGCCGGGTAGTCATGCCCCAGAAGGGAAAGGAAGCGTTCATCAGGGAACTCCACAGCGAGCACCCAGGCATCGTGCTAATGAAGGCAATTGCCCGGTCACATGGAACACTGTGTTCGCAGGTGCACGTGTGCCCAGCTGGGCAATGCCCCCGGGGAGGCCCCACTCAGCCCGTGGCCCTGGCCCACCAGGCCATGGTCACGTATTTACGTAGAATACGCGGGCCCGTTCATGGGAAAAATGTTCCTCATTGTTGTTGATGCGTACTCGAAATGGATCGAGTGCATCATATTGAATTCATGCACGACATCCACCACTGTGGAGAGTCTGCGTGCGGTCCTTGCGACCCACGGCTTGTCGGACATCCTTGTTAGCGACAACGGCCCATGTTTCACTAGCTATGAATTCCGGGAGTTCATGTCGGGTAATGGCAACAAACATGTCAGGATGGCACCGTTCAAGCAGGCTTCCAATGGCCAGGCAGAACGTGCGGTCCAAATCATAAAACAGGGCATGCTCCGGATTCAAGGACCCTCCCTTCAATGCCGCCTATCGCGCCTCCTGCTGGCCTATAGGTCCCGACCGCATTCGCTCACGGGAGTCCCGCCCGCGGAACTACTCATGAAACGTACACTTAAAACTCTGCTGTCCCTCATTCATCCTGTCCTGTCAGACATTGTTGAGGGCAAGCGCCAATCCCAAAATGAGTGCCATGACCATAACTCAAAGGGGAGATGTATAGAAATCGATGACCCTGTATTTGTTCTTAATTACGCTTTGGGGCCCAAGTGGCTTGAGGGTACTGTAATTGGCAAAGAGGGGAATAGGGTTATAGTGGTCAGACTTAACAATGGACAAATATGCCACAAGCATCTGGACCAAGTAAAAAAAAGGTTCAGCATGGACACTGAGGAACCTGAGGAAGATCATGAGATGTTGCCCACACTACCGCCAGTGAACGAGCAACAAGAACATTCAGCAGCATGCACAGTCCCTGAGGCCAGCCCGGAAAAGCCGGAATCACCACAGGTGCCAAGGCTCAACAATCAGAGCCCCAACTGCGGCGTTCCACAAGAGAGCATCGACCGCCTGAAAGACTTATACTTTGATCCCATAAGACGTTGGGGGGCGGGGGGGGGGTGAGGTGATGTCATGTATTTAACCTTCACGTAACTGTAACCTTCAGGTAACAACACTGCATACTGTGTACACCTAAGAAATGCATATCTTGACCACAGCGGGTGAACTTGTGGGAGACATTCCTCACCTGGTCATCCAGGTATATAAAGGGAGGTCCCACGCATGGTCATCACTTCTTGGTCCTGTGAATTAAGGTTCAGGTCACAGAGTGACCTAGTCTGCAGAATGTGTCTCGTGTGAATTTATAGTAGTGTGTAAGGACATTACACTCAGATTCACGGAATACCCTGAGCAACCCACCTTGGACCCTACCTTTTTGATCCCCCAACACACACACCAGTGGCAACTGACACCACGGATGACCACAAAACTGAACCCATCATCCACAGCAGCCCTGCAGGACCCAACACACCGGGCAGCCCAGCAAGGTCAGCTGCACAGCAGCCCAGCGAGGGCCCAACAAATGACTCAACAACACCAGCCTTCACACCGAGACGATCAACCAGGGCAAGAAGGGCCCCAGATCGACTCTCATTGTAAATAGTTACACTATTGACATTAGGGGGGAATGTTGTTATGTATCTGGACTTGTATATACTCTGCACAGCCACCAGAGGGCTCATTCTCCAGAGTCCCAATAATCCCTTGGGAACACAGGTATTTAAGAGTGCTTCACACGTTGGAGAGGCACTCTGGAGACCTGCAATAAAAGACTAAGGTCACACTTTACTTTGAGCTCACAGTGTTCAGCCTGACTCTTTCTCCATTCACTACACTTCTCACAATTTTCCGGTATCTGTCGGCCCGTTTGCAGCTCAGCGTGGCACAGCAGGAGCTGCTGGGGGCGGAGCTACGGACCTGCACCAAAAACAGTGCCGGCAGCTGCGCACGTGCGCAGTATCTCCTGGCCCTCCCAGCGCATCCTGTCTCCGGGCGACCCTATCCCTGGCCGAAGGGATGTTGCCCCTATCCTGGGCCGAGTGGCCTGCCTGCCCTTACCTCCTCGGCGGTGGAGCCCGCCCGACCAGCAGCTCTTCGGTGGCGGGCCCAGCTTGAACTCCTCCTCGATGGCGCGCCCTGCCCGAACATCTCCTCGGCGGCGGGCCCCGCACGAGCATCTTGTTGGCGAAGGGGCCCCCCGAGCAGCATCTCGTCGGCGGCAGGCCCTGCCCGAGCAGCATCTCGTCGGCGGCAGGCCCTGCCCGAGCAGCATCTCGTCGGCGGTGGGCCCTGCCCGAGCAGCATCTCTTCGGTGGTGGGCCCCGCCCGAGCATCTCTTCGGCGGTGGGCCCCGCCCAACCAGTTCTTCAGCAGGTTGTTGGAGGGCTCCCGGTGCTGTAGTAGGTGAGCATAAACTTAATATATTTTATTTATTGATTGATTTTTTATTATTTTTTTATTTTGCATTTAAAAAAATTTTTTTTGATTGATTGATTTATTGGTTGATGTATTGATTTATTTGTTGATTTATTGATTTATTTATAATTTATTACTGATGATGGCTCTTTATTGGTTAAAGTGAAGTGTTTAATACTTTGTCAAATCCCTGAACTTCCCTCTAACTTCCCTTCCCTCCCTCTATCTCTTGCTACCTGTGCCTAATTTAGAAAGTGTAGGCAAGCTTTTTCTGAGCGTACAAAAATCGACACTTACTCCGTTCTAAGTTAGTTTGGAGTAACTTTTCGCTGCCTAATCTTGCAAAACAGACATAAGTGGCTGGTAACACCCCCTTTTGAAAAAAAAACTACTAAAACAAAACTACTCTAACTAACTAGACCTGGAGCAAACTAAATGCTGAGAATTGCGATTTCTAAGATACTCCATACTAAACTAGTTGCTCCAAAAAAATAGGAGCAACTTGAGCCGAAACTTGGGCCCATAGAATCTGCTCAGCTAATGTCACAGAGGGATTTTATCTATGCTAAGCAGGAAGAATAATCACCATTAAATTATGAAAAGGTCAGCTCATTAGATATATTAAAAAGGGAGTTAGAGATGGCCCTTAAGGCCAAAGGGATCAAGGGGTATGGAGAGAAAGCAGGAAAGGCGAACTGAGGTTGAATGATCAGCCATGATCTTACTGAATGGCGGTGCAGGCTTGAAGGGTTTCTATGTTTCTATGAAAAACAAGATGGTGGAAATATGTCCGTTATCAGTGAAGATTGAAGATCGTCAACTTGGATCTACAGCAAGAAACTGAAAATCTATCTTGATCTTCACTTCCCTTGCTAGGTTTCTGATGAGGACCACTTATCCCTGTATATGTTCTTTCCTCCTTTATAATTAAGTTATGAATAAGGTATGAAGATTTGCATCACGACGGTACAAAAGTGCACTTCTGATTCAAAATTAAAATACTAGTATAATTACAACAGTTCTACTGCCATCTCTGGCTAGTGAAATAGCTAAATGAACCAGTTTGAGCTTAAATCAGTGTCAGTTCTGTGGTGTATGTAGCACTGTGAATCACTGACTCCACACGGTCTGGTGTAAGTCTAACTGCTGTGACCTTCGTCCTTTATTGTTCCGCTCCAGAGTGCCTCCCAGGTGTGGTGGTCAGCCTTATAAAGTCCTTGTTACAGATACTACCAGGGTTTCCCACCGCAGCGCCCTCTGTGGTGTGGCATAGTACTTACATTACATTTAAGGTACTGGGACGATACACACATCATTACATAACATCACCTTCCCCCTCCCCCCCCACCTGGACGCAGAACAACGATACACACATCATTACATAACATCACACTTGTCCAACGGAAGGCAGGTGGGCATAGACAGTGCGTTAGTATGGTACATTTTATCTGGTACATTAACTGGTTATTGACTGGTAGCGAAACCTTGATTTCCTTGTTAGCCGTTATCATTAATTGTACTTCATCCATTATTTTACACAAATAGTGGCCATTCAGCATAAAAAAAGTAATTCTTATTATAAATTCACTTTCTCACATTAACATTGCTCATTTTAGACTCGCTCTGCCTAACAGAAGTCCTTTCTGGGGACCACCTCTTTGTAAGGCCCTTTTAAGACGCCCGGGTGCATTTCCTCTTTAAGGCGCCATCTTTGATGCAGGAGGATTCCACGAGGCTTCTCCTTGGGCGCTGCCATCTTTGATGCTCTGCAGCTCCGACACGATGCCGCCGCCATCTTCTTCTCCGCCGCTCCGAATGCCCTCCGCCGTCGCAGCCTTCGCTCCCCTCCGCTGCCACCTGACTTGCCGCCTCTCCTGCGGCCGCCGTGGCCTCTCCAGCGGCCGCACTTGCCGCGTCCCCTGCGGCCTCCATGGCCGCCGACCTCCAGCTGCTGCCGCCGCCCGACGCTACCAGCTCCTCTGCAGGGCCCGCCCAACAGCCTCTTCCTCTGCGGGGCCCTTCCGAACCGCCGGCCCCTGGATCCCTCATCACCCCGCCCGCAGCGCCCCGCCGGCTCACCCCCCCCCCCTCCCACTAGGCCCCTCTGTGCAGGGCTGCTTGCCTGTGGGGGCTGTGGCTGCAGGGTCTCTGTGTGAGATCCGGGCCTGGGACTTGCCTGTGGGGGCTGAGGCTGCAGGGTCTCTGTGTGAGATCCGGGCCTGGGACTTGCCTGTGGGTGGATTGAGGCTGCAGCTCCAGTTCGGTCTGCGCTGCTCTCTGGGGACCCGGGGCACGGCAGCACCCCGGGGAGCAGCAGCCTGTGGAGGAATGAAGTCTTCCCAGCTCCCAAGGACCGTCCCCATCCACCTCCGGCCGAGGAGTGTCGGCCCATCGCCTACAACAACCCACAGAGGTAAAGCGTGCGTCTCGTCCCCATGGGATACCTGCACCATTGCTCTGCCGAGAACAGGTATTAGTTCCCTGGTGTTGGTACGCAGCTTCGCCGTGACCGGGACCAGCTTGGGTCGTGCAGCTGGGTTAATCCACAGTTTATCAAAAGTTCTCCGACTCATCAACGATGGACCCGAGCCCGTGTCCACTTCCATACTCACAGGGACTCTGTTGATTTTTACTTCCCTTATCACTGGGGGCGAATCGTCGGTGCACGTATACAGTCCAAGCACCTCATCTTCTTCTACCTGCTCCTCGCTGAACAGTGGATCATCCCCTATCTCCTCAGCCACATGGTGAGTCCGATTTCTTTTACACATACGCTGAAAGTGGCCTTTAACGTGGCAGGTATTGTACGTGTACTCCGCAAACCTGCACCGGTGAGTCCCATGGCTTCCTCCACAGCGCCAGCATGGTGCTGCTTGATTGGCCCCCCTCGGCGGACTCTGAGCTCCAGGATCCCGAGATCCGTGCTCTCTGACCCGGGCAGAGCCACGTTCTGCAGTTTTGTCCGTGGTGGCCGCTATCCTGTGGACAGTGCCTGCCGGGTTCGAGACTGTGTGGATTATTTGCTTGGTGCTGCAAGTCGAGGTCATATATGCCCGGCTGATGGCAATGGCCATTGTCAGAGTGACTGTGGGTTCCGTGGCCAGCAGGTTGTGACGGAGGCCTTCGTGGCCAATCCCCATAATGAAAACGTCCCGCAAAGCCTCGTCAAGGTGTGCCCCAAAATCACACGGTGCCACGAGTCTCCTGAGGTCCGCAGCATATTTGGTGACATCCTGGCCCTCGGGTCTGCAGTGATGGTAGGATTTGTATCTGGCCATGAGGATACTCTCCTCCGGTTTCAACTGGTCAAGAATGAGTTCAGTCAGCTCCTCATATGACTTGTCCCTGGCACTCACAGGTGCCAGCAAATTCCTGACGAGACAGTAAACCTCATCTCCACAACTGGAGAGCAATATCGTCTTACGCTTCTCTCTCATTGCGTATGTGTCCTCCGTCAGGTCATTTGCTGTGAAGTAGTACTCGAGTCTTTCCATAAAGGCCTCCCAATCATTGCCCACGGTAAAATCCTTTAGCGAGCCCAGAGTAGCCATGGTTGCGTGGAGTTCATCCGCTTCCTCGTTGCCAATGTTATGTATGTAGCACACAAATCACTGATTCCACACGGTCTGGTGTAAGTCTAACTGCTGTGACCTTCGTCCTTTATTGTTCAGCTCGAGAGTGCCTCCCAGGTGTGGTGGTCAGCCTTTTATAGTCCTTGTTACAGGTACTACCAGGGTTTCCCACCGCAGCGCCCTCTGTGGTGTGGCATAGTACTTACATTACGATACACACATCATTGCATAACAAGTTCCATCAACAAAATCAGGGGAACCTAAGGGCACAGGCTGGTTTGATGCAGAGGCGAGTGCATGAAGGGATTTGTCGGTACAGCTGAATAGCCAGTCAACAATCGCCATTCAGGCTCACAAATTTAAAAAATGGCCACCTGAGCAAGACGACAGAGTGTTGCCCGTGAAAATGGAATTATAGCCCAGAAAGCAGCAGACTGGAAAAAAATTAACGAAAGTAACTTTGCAGAATATAATAAAGGGAGATGCCACGGTGTGCTATTTCAAATTACTGTGCAAAATGTTTTGTTTAAATATTCTCACATTTGCACATGCTTAGAAACATATGCAGTTTAGGTCTTGGAAAAATACTCAAAAAGATGAGGTTACACAAAGATTTGTAATTTATGTGTCTTATAAATGGAACCAATATATAATTAAGTGGTAGTTTTGAAACTTATCACAAATGCGCTACTTGTGAATTAAGTGTCAGTCTTGGCTCAGTGGTATCTGAGTAAGAAGGTTGTGGGTTCAAGCCAAACACCACAGACTCGAGCACATAATCCAAGATGACACCAGTGCAGTACTGAGGGAGGGCTTCACTGTTGGAATAGCTGTCTTTCGGATGAGACGTCAAATAAAGGCTCCATCTGCCCTCTCAGGTGGAAGTAAAATATCCCATGCCACTTTTCGAAGAAGAGCAGGGGAGTTTCTCCCAGTTGCCTGGCCAACATTTATCTCTCAACGAAAAAGCTACAACAGATTATTTGGTCATTTATCTCGTTGTTGTTTGTGGGACTTTGCTGTATGTAAACTAGCTGCCACGTTTTCTACATTATAAAAGTGACTTCACTGGCTGTCAAATGGAGTGTCCCAAGGTCATGAAGGACACTACATAAATACAAGTTCTATCTTTTTTTCCAAAAAAGGTCCCATATTTTGAATAATATACAATTTACATAAAGAGATAGATAATAGTCTGGGTCCGCTTTTGGGCCCAGACTCGCATGCACCCGAACAGAGGCCTGAGGCCATCCCAATATTGGGCATCCGGCCCACATCTGCATCTTTGGGGTAAACTGCCAGCACGGTCGCACCTCCACAGGCAGCTCATCCACAAGGGGCCCTCATATAAGTTCCATGGGGGGATTGGATCAAGCAACTGGGAGGTCGAAAGCCAGCATTGTGGAGTTGGGCGAAGCACGCCTGCTCATCCTGGCTCTAGAGAAAAGATTTTGTTTGTTTAAAAAATGTACCTTTTGTTGCTGGCAATCACTTAAGACCTAACGTATGCCCCGCTAATTTTTGTAAAGTGTCTTCCAACACATGTTAGGCCCCTCATTAACATATTTAAGCGGCTTAATGCCCGTTTTAGGTGTCTGCCTGGGACGCCTAAAAAATAGTCCGCAAGAATTTAGGCATGGGACTAATGCGTAGGTGTGTTAAATTTGTTTGCTTTGTGTCCATTTTACACCCAAAAAACAGGTGCAACGTGTGCCAATTTCTCGCCCAAAATGTCCTTAAATTTAAATTGTATACATTTCATATAAAATTATATACATTTCAACCATATATCAAAAGCTCGAAATACAAAGGAGTGGAAGTTATGTCACAGCTATATAAAGCTCTGGTTAAACCCTATATAGTGTACTGCGTTCAGTTCTGGGAAGGATATATTGGCCTTGGAGGGGACGCAACACAGATTCAGCAAATTAAATTGAAGCTAAAAGGGTTAAATTATGAGGACAGGTTGCATAGGCGAGGCTTATATTCTCTTGAATATACAAGATTAAGGGGTAATCTAATTGAGGTATTTCAGATGATTAAAGGCGTTGATCGGGTCGAGTGAGTCCAGAAAAAGGGGACAGAACTTAATTGGAGCGAGGCTGTTCAGGAGTGTTATCAGAAAGTATTACCTCATACACGGAGGGTAGTGGAAATCTGGAACTCTTTCCCAAAAGGCTGTTGAAGCTCGGTCAATCAGTTGAAAATTTCAAAACTGAGATGGATAGATTTTTGTTAGGCAAGAGTAAAGGGTTACGGAACCAAGACAGGTAGATGGAGTCAAGATGGAGATCAGCCATGATCTAATTGAATTGCGGAACAGGCTCAAGGTGCTGAATACAGATGATCAACACAATTACACAACAAAATTAAAATATAAACATTGCAATCAAGCTGTTGTATTGCTGTAATTAATTCATCCACGTTCATTTGGATTCAGTAGATGTAACTTCCTCTGTTTTTTCCAATTTATTGTACGCAGATGAAACTGTATAAAAAATGGCTAAGTGGTTATTTATTGCAAAATATTCACTAAGACCATGCAATATCTTGTTTTTCAACTGGTAATCAAATCAAATACACCAATGGCACATTTGCAAATGTGCAATGGGCAGTTATAGGATGTAGCGGAAAAAATGTATCACGCCAGTCTGAAGGTTGTTATTCCATCTAAAAGTGCCGAAAAAGTGAGTACATCCACTATTCAAAAAACAAAATAAAATGATTTGTTTTCACTTTAAAAAAAAAAGTGAATATTTTATTGGGGGTATTCACTTGCATGCATTTATTTTTGATCCGCCAGACATCTGTGTACAAGCAAAATCCTATTGCGAAAATGAAGAGTTTCCAAACTAAACACCTGTAATATGGCGTGCAGTTTTGGTTTCCATATTTAAGAAAGGATAAACTTGCTTTGGAGGCAGTTCAGAGAAGGTTCACTAGGTTGATTCTGGGGATGTGGGAGTTGACTTATGAGGAAAGGTTGAGTAGTTTGGGCCTCTACTCATTGGAATTCAGAAGAATGAGACGTGATCTTATCGAAACGTATAAGATTATGAGGTGGCTTGACAGGGAGAATGTTTCCATTGGTGGGGTAGACTAGAACTAGAGGGCACGATCTTAGAACTGAGATGAGGAGAAATTTCTTCTCTTAGAGGGTTGTGAATCTGTGGAATTCGCTGCCTCAGAGAGCTGTGGAAGCTGGGACATTGAATAACTTTAAGACAGAAATAAACAGTTTCTTAAACAATAAAGGGATAAGGGGTTATGGGGAGCGGGCAGGGAAGTGGAGCTGAATCCATGATCATATCAGCCATGATCTTATTGAATGGCGGAGCAGGCTCGAGGGGCCCTATGGCCTAATCCTGCTCCTATTTCTTATGTTTTTATGTAAACGACTGAGACATCTCTAGTTTCCATTTTCCCAATGTAGATTGCACACTCTCTCCCACTTTATCTATCTGGAGAGAGTTTAAGCACAGATTTGCAACAGCCAAGACTTAAGGAGTTCAAGTGTATGTAAGGATAGTGTTGAAGTTTAACTGGCTAAAATTTTGCAGTTTACTAGCATAAAACACTTGTATCACAAAGCAATTCTCAGAGTGGCAGACTCAAGTTGTTAAAGTTACAACTGAGAGATAGCATGTCAGAAGACAAAAAGAATGCCATTTTTATTCGTAGTTGTTTAGTTCCTTTGTTATTGAGGGCTGAGAAGTTATGGAACTAAACACAGCACATGACACACTTGGATTTTATTTCATGGTTAACCTGGGGCCATTATAATCCGATGTTGCTCTGCGAGGTAGAAGTGATAGTAAACAACAACTTCCATTTATACTGCATCCTTAACATCCCAAGGCGCTTCATAGGAGCATTAACAAAATTTGACACCAAGACACTTAAGGAGATATTAGAATAGATGAGAAGTAGGTTTTAAAGAGCATCTTAAAGGAAAGAGAGGTAGAGAGATGGAGAGGTTCAGAGAGGGAGGTTCAGAGTTTAGGTCCAAGCAGCTGAAGGCATGGCCATCAATGGTGGAACAATAAAAATCAGGAAATGTGCAAGATGCCACAATTGCAGGAGCGCAGAGATCTCGGAGGGTTTCAGGGCTGGAGGAGGTTACAAAGATAGGGAAGGGCAAGACCATGGAGGGATTTGAAAACAAGAATGAACAGTTTAAATGTTTAAACATAAAGAAGAAGAAAAAAGGAATAGGGCAGTCGATCTAGGTGGGATCTTCAGCTAACTGAATAATGGCCACTTGGAACGAGGCACCAGAGGTTATTTGTGGGATTATATCCAAGTGGGGAAGCAGAAAATTGATGACAAAAAAAGACATCAATCCTGAAATCCAAACTTTGTTTTTGTTTTAACTCAGATATTTCTGTGAAGTGTTGGATATTTTTCAACATGCTGTGAAACGTAGGTCCCCTGCAGTCAGAATCTGGGGAAGTCATAACGGAGAACAAAGAAATGGCAGACCAATTGAACAAATACTTTGGTTCGGTATTCACTAAGGAGGACACAAACAACCTTCCGGATATAAAAAGGGTCAGAGGGTCCAGTAAGAAGAAGAAACTGAGGGAAATCCTTATTAGTCGGGAAATTGTGTTGGGGAAGTTGATGGGATTGAAGGCCGATAAATCCCCAGGGCCTGATGGACTGCATCCCAGAGTACTTCAGCAGGTAGCCTTGAAAATAGCGGATGCATTGACAGTCATTTTCCAACATTCCATAGACTCTGGATCAGTTCCTATGGAGTGGAGGGTAGCCAATGTAACCCCACTTTTTAAAAAAGGAGGGAGAGAGAAAACAGGGAATTATAGACCGGTCAGCCTGACATCGGTAGTGGGTAAAATGATGGAATCAATTATTAAGGATGTCATAGCAGCGCATTTGTAAAGAGGTGACATGATAGATCCAAGTCAGCATGGATTTGTGAAAGGGAAATCATGCTTGACAAATCTTCTGGAATTTTTTGAGGATGTTTCCAGTAGAGTGAACAAGGGAGAACCAGTTGATGTGGTGTATTTGGACTTTCAGAAGGCTTTCGACAAGGTCCCACACAAGAGGTTAATGTGCAAAGTTAAAGCACATGGGATTGGGGGTAGTGTGCTGACGTGGATTGAGAACTGGTTGGTAGACAGAAAGCAAAGAGTAGGAGTAAATGGGTACTTTTCAGAATGGCAGGCAGTGACTAGTGGGGTACTGCAAGGTTCTGTGCTGGGGCCCCAGCTGTTTACATTGTACATTAATGATTTAGATGAGGGAATTAAATGTAGTATCTCCAAATTTGCGGATGACACTAAGTTGGGTGGCAGTGTGAGCTACGAGGAGGATGCTATGAGGCTGTAGAGTGACTTGGATAGGTTAGGTGAGTGGGCAAATTCATGGCAAATGAAGTATAATGTGGATAAATGTGAGGTTATCCACTTTGGTGGTAAAAACAGAGAGACAGACTGTTATCTGAATGGTGACAGATTAGGAAAAGGGGAGGTGCAATGAGACCTGGGTGTCATGGTACATCAGTCATTGAAGGTTGGCATGCAGGTACAGCAGGCAGTTAAGAAAGCAAATGGCATGTTGGCCTTCATAGCAAGGGGATTTGAGTACAGGGGCAGGGAGGTGTTACTACAGTTGTACAGGGCCTTGGTGAGACCACACCTGGAGTATTATGTACAGTTTTGGTCTCTAACTTGAGGAAGGACATTCTTGCTATTGAGGGAGTGCAGCGAAGGTTCACCAGACTGATTCCCGGGATGGCGGGACTGACATATCAAGAAAGACTGGATCAACTGGGTTTGTATTCACTGGAGTTCAGAAGAATGAGAGGGGATCTCATAGAAACATTTAAAATTCTGATAGGTTTAGACAGGTTAGATGCAGGAAGAATGTTCCCAATGTTGGGGAAGTCCAGAACTAGGGGTCACAGTCTAAGGATAAGGGGTAAGCCATTTAGGACCGAGATGAGGAGAAACTTCTTCACCCAGAGAGTGGTGAACCTGTGGAATTCTCTACCACAGAAAGTTGTTGAGGCCAATTCACTAAATATATTCAAAACGGAGTTAGATTAAGTCCTTACTACTAGGGGGATCAAGGGGTATGGCGAGAAAGCAGGAATGGGGTACTGAAATTGCATGTTCAGCCATGAACTCATTGAATGGCGGTGCAGGCTCGAAGAGCCGAATGGCCTACTCCTGCACCTATTTTCTATGTTTCTATGTTTCTAAATTAGGGATACCTAAACGTAATATTGTGTTTAAATGATTGTATGTTTTTGCTCAAGACAAGTAAAGGGTTAATAATTTATGTTTTACCTGAGAATGCTTAAGTTTCGCTTCCCTAGGAAGACTTGCATTGAGACAGTATTTTTAATGAGTTAGATTAGAGAATGCATAACATTTTGACTGAGTCTTTAATTTGGCCAATATAGGCCAGCCTATATTTCTTCCATTATTGATAATAACCAATTATAATGATACGGTAGAATTTGGAGTTTGTTCAAAAGAACTACTTTCGAAGATAATTAAAAATTAATTCGTATAAAAGACAGAGAGTAGAAGGGTATCCATGAAGACTGGCTGAAGTGAGACAGCTCTAATCCAGGGCCTTTGATCTTAGAATAAGGGGCCACTCATTTAAAACTGAGATGAGGAGGAATTTCTTCTCTCAGTGGGTTGTAAATCTCAGAGAGCTGTGGAAGCTGGGACATTGAATAAATTTAAGACAGAGTTTCTTAACCGATAAGGGAATAAGGGATTATGGAGAGCGGGCAAGGAAGTGGACCCGAGTCCATGATCGGATCAGCCATGATCGTATTAAATGGCAGAGCAGGCTCGAAGGGCCTTATGGCCTACTCCTGCTCCTATTTCTTATGTTCTTATGGATTTAATGGCCCAAGGTTGTGCCTGAGAATGCACCTGGAGGACAAGGCAGGATGAGATAGGATAAAAGAGTCCAGGTGGATGGATTGGTCTTCAAAACTATAAACAAGAAAAGATGTGAAATGGTGGGTTTTCATCGTCAAGTTTAGACAAAGAACTCAAAGCTCCATTGAGTATTGAGTTTTGAAGAGAACTTTTAGAGGCCAAAAGATGTTCTCAATATTCCATTCCAGGCCCACCCCTAAAAACATAATAAAAGTAACACCCTGAGGGCTCATCCCCGCAAACGGTGGAGGGAAATACCAGGAGTTGTGCTAGTTGATTGCTCTTTGAGAGCAATCCCATGCTTTACCGAAGGAGGCTCTAGACGAGAGAAAGAGAAGCAAGCCAGAGAACTGATCACGTGCACCAGCTGTTTGTCCGATCAGGAATGGGTACCAGCTACTTTTCACTATCGTATGTTTTTGCTCCATAACTAATGTGTTATATTCCATCTTAAACTCTGATTAAATATAATATACCCAGCAGACTGGTTTACAGTCGATCCTGATTTTTAAAGAGACTCGGGATAGCCTTAACTTGGCTATTTCTAACAATGCCACATAGACTACCAATCAGGTGCTATTATGGGATGAGCCAAGTATTAGTTCATGAACCCAAGTACATCGCTTGACTGCTCATATATAAAAGAGAATTGTGTCACAGCCGAAATAAACACCTGAAGTGAATCAACTAGAAATTTTACACCAGAGGAACATCGCACAAAAACCGACAACTATACAAAAGGGTTTAAACTCCAGTCAGAGCAAAGTATACAAAGCGCAAAGTCACCAAAGTATCATGCTTTACAGTTGCCTGTAAAATTAGAAATGAAAAGCTATCAGCAAATTAATATTTACATCACCTTTTTACCATTAATCACATTTTAAAGACTATATAGAGCTCGATGAAGAATTGTGGATACTCCTGTGCAGTGTACCAAAGAATTAGATTATCAACACAAAAGCAAAATACTGCGGTTCAAACATTTGCAGTATGGGAGCAAGTGTCGTCCAGGTAGCTATGGGAGTCAGTGAGCTTATAGTGAATGTTTGTCAATAGACTATCCCCAGAAATGGAGACAGAGAAGTCGAGGAAGGGAAGGGAAGAGTCAGAGATGGACCATGTGAAGGTGAGGAAGTGTAGTCCAAGTAGCCCAGGTAAATTGTTATCAACCTTGCTGCAAGGAGTGGCGTGAAGCAATCACTACATGGAAGCTAATATAAAACTGGGTTATATACATTGTCTGGAAAGAAAGGCCAAAAAAAGCATATATTTGTTCGTCAATAACCCTGCAGCTTTGAAGACATAACAAGTGCTCACTATGTGCTTCACAGAAAATAATTTCATGTTGCTATAAAGCACAACTGCAGTTTTTTCCCCTCCAGTACCATCATTCTTAACTGCTGGTACTGCAGTAGTTGCTCCGTTTATTTTTGGAGCAACTTGATTTTTCTGGAGTATCTTAAAAATCCCCATTCTGCACATTTAATTTGTGCCAGTGTAAGTGAGTTAGTTAGGATTTTTTTTAGTTTACTTTTTTTTCCCAAAAAGGGACGTTATCAGCCACCGATGCCTGCTTTGGCCATTTAAACCACTTTGGACAGCTAATAGTTGCTCTAAACGAACTTAGGTCAGCGTATGTGGCCACTTTTGGCCGCACAGAAAACCCTTGTGGAGAGTTAAGAAATCAGCGCAGGTAGCCAGAGATAGGGGAGGGGAAGGGCAGCGGAGAGGACCTTGCAAAGCAGTAAACACTTTCACAACAACTAATACAGATCTTGTACTGTAACTTTTGCATAATTTACACATTCCACATTATAAAGCTTCATAAAATATGTACTTTTTAGTGTCATTTATATCAGAAGACAAAGGGTTTCATTAAACCATTTATGAATCAAATATTTTGCGAGCAGGGCTATATGAATGCAAGTTGTTATCTTGTGTCATCACACCATCATGAGATAGTGATTGTGGGTGGTGCAATGATAGGAACAATACAACTTGCCTTGTTGTCAACGGGTTAGGGAGCTCCTGGTCGCTATCCATTGAGCCTGCTGGAACTGTTCTATGTGTAGAGATCAGGTGAAAAATGGAACAGACTGTGATGTCCCTCGTGGTCACATAGCCTGCTTTTCTCCGATTGTCAAGGCTCGGGCTTATACCTGAATGAACGATGGTCACTTGCGCAAGGTACCTGAGGATGTCCATGCAGTTACTCCCCAATAAGGCACCCGTGGGTGCTGATGGAATGTTCCCAACAGGGTATCTACGGGCATCCATGCAGTTGTTCACTAAGAATTGGTGGGATTTAAAAAAAATTAACCTAAGTCATGATTACTACCAAAACAAAAGTCAGGAAAAAATATTTGCTGGTACTGAGAGACCAAACCTAATGAAAGTTTTCTCTGGCAATTCTCATCTCTTAACAGCCAGTTGCATTGTGCTTGTTATTCTGCAATGCACTTATGAATGACATCACGAGGCAATGTGTTGTACTCAAACTGTTGTGACCTTGGTCCTTTATTCGTAACTCCAGAGTGAGGCACAAGCATGGTGGGCAGTCTTTTACACTGGGCCCCGCACATCTCTGCAGGTGACCCTCAGGTTTCCCACCACAGTGCCCTCTGGTGGACAGCCTCTGCCACAGGGGCAGGAAAACCCAGTCTCCACTAGTTGCACCCTCTAGTGGTGCCAGCATAGTATATACACAGTGTAAACCTTATTGATAGTACATCAGGTAACAAGTCTCCATCTTATGCAACTATATAGTGACTACACAGAGAGTGTAACTATAGTCTGCATATATAACATCACTCTCCCCCAAGTCCTTTGTGCCGATTATCTTTGCACTATGTGCTCTGGCTTAGCTCTCCCCAGACTTAAGTGCCACTAGCCCTTGCACCATGGCTGTGCTTTGGCTTGGCTCTCTCCCTATTAACCCCCAAGTTACCAATTTGGATGGTTCGATGATGCAGTGGAGGTTTCAATGGGTTCTGGGTGTGATTCATGTGTGTGTCCATGGCTACATACATCCACTTCCCGCCCCGCACCCTACAGCGAGATCATGCAGCAGGCCCGTTACATTAACATAGAGGATCAGACACAGTGCAAGTACAAAGAAAGGAAATTACAGTTTGTATCGTGACACCTTGGATCAGTGACTTACATTTGTTACGTTTTGCGGTCGTGCTGCAGGATTGGGTAGATTGCATTCATAGTTCAGCCATGGTAAATACTGAGGTAGCAGTACAGGTATGCGAGGACGCAGGTTCCAGACGGGACGGGGTCCTCATCGTCTGATAGCGGCGCTGCACCCCTGCTAGTGGGGTGGGCTTGGTTTTCTCACCTATCCAGGACTCAGGGCCTTTGCCGTTGCCTTGTGGTGGGCAGAGCCACAGATGTGAGTGGCCTCCCTGTCCTCCTTTGAGGGCTGCAGAACTTCTGCCTGCTCTCTAACGGTGTTGGGAACTTGGGTGTGCCAGGTCCCGTTTGGGGAACTCGTTGGTTCTGATCTTTCGCTCCCGGACATGGCCGAGGTAGCGACTGGGTCTGGGGACTGCGCCGTCTCCACCCCGGTGTTGGGTAACGGCGGCCGACTGTGCCGTTTTTGTTTCCAGGTCCGTGGCGAATAGTGCCATTGGCTGCCTGCAGCGTTGGATAGACCTGGGGCAGGGTATCAGGATCAGTGCCTTCACCCTCCTGAGGTCGCTGGCCTATAACTTGTGGGACACCTGGGGCAGGGCATCAGAATCAGCGCCTTTACCCTCCCAAATTAGCTCGCTTGCTACTTTTGGGGACACTCTATTCCCGACATCTTGCTACAATATTTTGTTCTTTACATTAGGAATAGTACCGACATCTCGCAACAACATTTTGTTCACAATCTTAATCGGTTCGTTACATTCATTGCCAAGCATACAATGTCTCTTTAAATTCAGTTGGTTATAGGTCTCCTTTAAGAGAATCCTGCTGCTTTACCCCAATCAAGTCCTTTGTTAGACGCCACGTGTTGGTCCCTCAGTGTTGCACCTCGTGATATGGCCATGGCCATCTTTTTTTTCAGCCACGCTGCATCTCGCTGCAGCAGGGACGCCATCTTGCCTCTGTCCTCGAGGTCGACTGCCTTGATCCTTCTCTCCTGCGATTCTGCCCAAAAGCTGGAAGAGTGCCTGTGAATTCGATCTTCCTCCCTAGGAGTCCTGCCACTGGAGCCGGGAAGGTACTTTTGTTCCGGTCGGATCATTGCCATGCAGTCGTAATGGATGGCCTGTGCCTCAGGTACTGTGCTGGTCTGTTCTCTGGTGCCTGGCCCAAGCGAAGGTGAGGTTTTGCTCTGCCTCTGAGCATGGGGGACATCGATTGCTGAAGTGAAGAGGTCTTCCTATTTCCACTGGATCTTCCCCATCCACCTTCTTCCTAGTAGCGTTGGACCATCACCTGCAACAATCCACAGTGGTAACTTGTGCACCACGCCATTATGGATTACACTTACATCCACACTACCAAGGACTGGGATCAGCTCCTTGGTGTAGGTGTGCAACTTTTCCTGAACTGGAACCAGCTTGGGTCATTTTTCGTTCCATAGCCTCTCAAAGGCATCCTGCTCATCACTGACTGGCTCGCTCCCATGTTCCCTTCCATGAAGACTGTAACGCCGTGTATCTCGACTTCCATCTTCACTGGAGGACAATCGGTGGTGCAGGTATACACTCCATACACTTCTTCTTGGGGCTGAGCTGCCTCTATGGCCAAATTATCATACTCCCCGTTGGATTCAAAGTTATCTACCGACTCCTCTGCAAAACGGTGAGTCGTATTTCTTTTACACATATGCTGGAGGTGGCCCTTCGTGTTACAGGCTTTGCATACGTACTCAGCAAACTGACACTGGTGAGCACTATGGTTTCCTCCGCAACACCAGCATGGTGCTACTCAATTAGCACCCCTCGGCGGACGCTGAGTTCTGGAACACTGAGGTCTGTGCTCTCTGCCCTGGGCAGAGCCACGTTATACAGTCTTGCCTGTGAAACGCACCATTCTGTGTACAGTACTTGCCGGGTTTGAGTCCACAGGGTGAATAATTTTCTTGGTGCTGCAGGTCAAGGTCATGAATGCCTGACTGATGCTGATGGCCTTCTGCAGGTTGGCTGTGGTGTCGGCAGATAATAGCTTGTGAAGAAGGCCCTCGTGGCCAATTCCCATGACGAAAATGTCTTGCAATGCTTTGTTGCGGTACATGCCGAAATCACACGGTGCCGCAAGTCTCCTGAGGTCGGCAGCATATTTTGCAATCTCCTGGCCCTCAGGTCTGTGGTAGAATCTGTACCTGGCCGTGAGAATGCTCTGTTTTGGTTTTAGTTGGTCGCGAATCAGTTCATTCAACTCATTGTATGTTTTATCCTTGGCCTTCGTGGGTGCCAGCAAGTCCCTGACGAGGCGATAGACCTCGGGCCCACAACTGGTCAGCAGTATAGCCTTGCGTGTCCGTCTCCCCGCCAGGTCGCTTGCCACAAAATATTGCTTGAGCCTTTTCATGAAGGCATCCTAATCATCACCCTCTACGAAGTCTTTAGTGTGCCAAATGTACCCATAATTGCATGAAAGTCTATATTCTTGTCGCCAGTTATTATGTCTGTAATGCACTTATGAATGACTCCATGAGGGAATGTCTATGTGTTGTACTCAAACTGTAGCAACATTGGTCCTTTATTCATAACTCCAGAATGAGGCACAAGCATGGTGGGCAGCCTTTTATTCTGGGCCCCGCACCTGTGCAGGTGACTCTCAGGTCTCCCACCGCAGTGCCCTCTGGTGGACAACCTCTGCCAGAGGGGCAGAAAACCCCGGTCTCCGCCAGTTGCATCCTCTAGTGGTGCCAGCATAGTATATGCACAGTGTAAACCTTATTGATAGTAAACAGGTAGCAAGTCTCCATCTTATGCAACTATACAGTGACTACACCGAGAGTATATCTTTAGTCTGCATATATAACAGTGCCATTGACAGAGACTTTTTCCAAATCATTTAAAGAAACTCTCCTCCTTCCCCCCGATCAAAAGTCTCCCCGCACGAACCTGTTTCTTGTAGCGCTCAGCACGGGAAAGCAGCGACCGGCCTGTGCGGTAGGCCACTCGGCCCGGGATAGGGGCAGGACGCGTTGTGTCCCACGCTGCAGGCACGCATCATCACAATCATGGGAGGAGCTACTGTGCATGCGCGAACGCTCAAGCGCATGCGGACAGCTGCCGGCACTCTTTTAGGCACAGGGCCCTAACTCCGCCCCCCCCAGTGGACTCGCCACACCGCGCCAAGTCCTGGGAGAGTTGGCAGAGGGGCCAGAATACGGGGATATCTTTTCGGCACCGTCTTGAGCGCAGCACCTCACGTAAGTGCTCCTCAAAACCGGAGGGCCAAATTTGGGTCCATTATTTCAGAATGATTGAAAGCACTTTGAAATCCACAAAATTTGTCAATTCTAGTTCACGTCATTCCAGAGTACAATAATCAGTGTGCTTAGAATAAATAGTTCAAAATGATAAGTAAGTAATATGCCTGCTCTTACAAGTCTCCAACAGAAATAACTGTTCTACCTCCGAACAAGGGAAAATATATAGCTCTCCACAGAGTACATGTTTTGAGTGACGGAGTGGGGGGAGAAAGAAAGAAACAAATATGTCAAGGCCAAGCCTCGGCAAGCTTAACCTATCCCACATGGCACAAGCTGACTGTTCAAGAAATTATCTGATTTTATACCTCTGCAAATCATTCATTGTTCAGTGAATCTGACATTTGTCATAGTGACAACATTGCACTGGTTCATCAACACACTACAACAGGCGTTCAGATGTGGATATGAGGAAATGAAGGCATAGATGACGTTCCTGGTGTTAAAAGCACCAAGAAGTACTTGGGTACTACTTCAAAGGAAGGAACTGCAGTCTCTGTGCACCTCCTAGCTGCTGGATCATGATCAACATCAGCAAAAGGCTGCATCAAGACTTCAAAAGAGAAAAAGAAATACTAAATTAAAAAAAAAAATACAGTTATCAGTCAAAAATTTAATCCCATCTCAGTACATTTAACTCAACACTTGTTTTTATGAGTGATAATAGATATATTTTATAGAATACAGGGTATTACTTTTTAAATAAATTATTCACGATGAAATATTCTTTTTCCTCAAACTTCTTCAAATAGTAATTCAGTGCCCAAAGAGTAATTAACAAATTATCCAGATTTGAGCAGTAAAATAGTTGGCCCTCACAAACGGAAATAATCGCGCATCCTTCATGCATAATTTTGCTGTCATAATGTAATGTTTTTCACTTCTCCATAATCAATGCTGTAATTACCTTTGTCAAGTTTAATTTTGCAAATGCAAAGCAAACATCCAAATCTAGTATAAGTGTCACTTTGTTCTCTTCAAACACTTCACAGAGCCTTCCAACCATTGTGAGCTCAAGTTCTACAACCCACTGTCATTTTCTTAAATCATTCAAGTACTGGAATCAGCGATGACAAGAAAAATAAGATTAAAAGATGCCCCTGTGGGCTGAATGACAGTGATCTGGGGGAACATAACACTTTTTCCAACTAAGATCTGTGTTCAACTGCGTGGTTAGCGGACTGCCCCTCCACATTGTTTTGAGTTTAAATTCTGCCTGGAATGATGACAGCTGTAAGAATCTAAGTGAAGTACGTTTCAGCAACCAGTTCTTTGTGTTTATGAATGCACAGAAATAAACTGCCCATCATTAAACAACTGTGTTTAATTCAGAGGGTTCACAAAGATGACCAGTGTGAGGAACGAAATTGGAAGTACATAAGAAATATGGCCCCTTTTGGCCCTTCGAGCCTGCTCCGCCATTCAATAAGATCATGGCTGATCTGATCATGGACTCAGTTCCACTTCCCTGCCTGCCCCATAATCCTTTATTCCCTTATCGCTCAAAAATCTGTCTATCTCCACCTTAAATATGACTCAGCCTCCACAGCTCTCTGGGGCAGAGAATTCCATAAATTTACAACCCTCAGAAGAAATTCTCAGTTTTAAATGGACAGCCCCTTATTCTGAGACAGTTCCCCTAGTTTTAGTTTCTTCAATGAGTGGAAATATCCTGTCTGCATCCATCTTGTTGAGCCCCCTCATTATCTTATATGTTTCGATAAGATCACCTCTCACTCTTCTGAACTCTAATGTGTACAGACCCAACCCATCAACCTATCTTCATCAGTTAACCGCCTCACCAATGCCCTGTATAACTGTAGCAAGACTTCCCTGCTTTTATACTCTATCCCCCTTGAAATAAAGGCCAACATTCCATTTGCCTTCCTGTTTACTTGCTGTACCTGCATTCTAACTTATTGTGTTTCATGCACAAGGACCCCCAGGCCCCTCTGTACTGCAACACTTTGCAATTTTTCTCCATTTAAATGTAATTTGCTTTTCTATTTTTTCTGCCAAAGTGGATAACCTCACATTTTACCACATTATACTCCATCTGCCAAATGCTTGCCCACTCACTTAGCCTGTCTATATCACTTTGCAGATTTTGTGTGTCCTCCTCACAATTTGCTTTCCCACCCACCTTTGCATCATTGGCAAACTTGGCTACATTACACTCGGTCCCTTCATCCAAGCCAATATAGATTGTAAATAGTTGAGGACCTAGCACGGATCCCTGCGGCACCCCACTAGTCACTGTTTGCCAACCGGAAAATGACCCATTTATCCCGACTGTGTGTTTTCTGTTAGTTAGCCAATCCTCTATCCATGCTAATATATTACTCCCATCCCTGTGAACTTTTATCTTGTGCAATAATCTTTTATGTGACACCTTATCAAATGCCTTCTGGAAATCAAAATACATCACATCCACTGATTCCCCCTTATCCACCCTGTTAGTTACATCCTCAAAGAACTCCAGCAAATTTGTCAAACATGATTTCCCTTTCATAAAATCATGCTGGCTCTGCTCGATTGAATTATGCTTTTCCAAATGTCCCGCTACTGCTTCCTTAATAATGGACTTGAGCATTTTTCCAACAATAGATGTTAGGCTAACTGGTCTATAGCTTCCTTCTTTTTGTCTGCCTCCTTTTTTAAAATAGGGGTGTTACATTTGCGGTTTTCCAATCTGCAGGGACCGCCCCAGAATCCAGGGAATGTTGGTAGATTACAACCAATGCATCCACTATCTTTGCAGCCATCTCTTTTAAGACCCAAGGACGTAAACCATCAGGTTCAGGGGACTTGTCTGCCTTTAGTTCCATTATTTTACCGAGAACAACTTCATTAGTGATGGTGATTGTATTACGTTCCTCCCTCCCTACAGCCCCTTGATTATCCATTATTGGGATGTTTTTAGTGTCTTCTACCGTGAATACCGATACAAAATATTTGTTCAACGTCTCTGCCATTTCCCTGTTCTCCATTATTAATTCCCCAGTCTCATCTTCCAGGGGACCAACATTTACTTTAGCCACTCTTTTCCTTTTTATGTACCTGTAGAAACTTTTACTATCTATTTTTATATTTTGAGCTAGTTTACTTTCATAATCTATCTTCCCTCTCTTTATAATTTTTTTAGTTGTTCTTTGCTGGCTTTTAAATGTTTCCCAATCCTCTGGCCTCCCACTAATCTTGCCACATTGTATGCCCTTGTTTTCAATTTGATACCCTCCCTTATTTCCTTCGTTAGCCACAGATAGTTATCCCTTCTCTTCCAGTCTTTCCTTCTCATTGGGATATATTTATGTTGCGAGTTATGAAATATCTCCTTAAATGTCTGCCACTGCTCATCAACCATCCCACACATTAGTCTATTTTCCCAGTCCACTTTAGCCAACTCTTCCCTCATACCTTTGTAGTCTCCTTTATTTAAGCTTAGCATCCTGGTTGAGAACCAACTTTCTCACCCTCCAACTGAATTTGAAATTCAACCATGTTATGGTCACTCATTCCTAGAGGATCCTTTACTACGAGATAATTTATTAATCCTGTCTCATTACACAGTACCAGATCTAAGATAGCCTGCTCCCTGGTTGGTTCCACAATGTACTGTTCAAGGAAACTATCCCGGATGCACTCTATGAACTCTTCCTCAAGGCTGCCCTGGCCAATTTGCTTTGTCCAATCAATATGAAGGTTAAAATTGCCCATGATTATTGCCGTTTCTTTAATACAAGCCTCCATTACTTCTTGATTTATACTCCGTCCAAAGTGTAGCTACTGTTAGTGGGCCTATGGACTAAGCTCACCAGCGACTTTTTCCCCTTATTATTCCTTATCTCCACCCAAAGTGATTCAACATCTTGATCCTCTGAGCCAGTGTTATTTCTCACTAGTGCACTGTTCCCATCCTTTATTAACAGTGCTACCCCACCACCTTTTCCTTTATGTCTGTCCTTCCTTCGTTTCAATAATCGCAAACCAATTCTTTGAAAAAAACTGCCCATAATTAAACAACTGCAGTCTAATTCAGAGCGTTCACAAAGATGACCAATGTGAGGAATGAAATTGGAAGTAACTAGAAGGGTTGTCAAGTTGGTGAAAGGGTATAAGGAAGCTTATTCTATATCGAGTAGAAGATATACGTGACTTAGGGGCGCTTGATACTGCCGTTGGCTGCCAGAAGTGGAAACTTGTTCATATTCTAAAATTTCACCTCATCTACCACTTTTATCATTTAAAAAGCTACATTCTCCTTATGACAACAAAAACAACTTACATTTATATAGTGCATTTAATGTAGCAAAATGTCCCAAGGCACTTAACAAGAGCGGTATCAATAAAACCATTTTTGACACAGAGCCACAGAAGGAAATATCAGGACAGATGACCAGAAGCTTGATAATGGTAGGTTTTAAGGAGCATCTTAAAAGAGGAGCAAGGGATAGAGAAGCAGAAAGGTTAAGGGAGGGAATTCCAGAGCTCAGGGCCTAGGCCGCTGAAAGCACGGCCGCCAATGGTGGAGTGATTAAAATCGGGGATGTGCAAGAGACCAGAATGAGTATTGGAGAGATTGCGAAGGCTTGTAGGGCTGGAGGAGGTTACAGAGATAGGGAGGGGTGAGACCATGGAGATATTTGAAAAAAAGGTTAAGGATTTAAAATTTGAGGCATCGTTGGTCTGGGAACCAGTGTAAGTCAGCGAGCACAGGGGTGATGGGCTGATGTTCCTGAGGACCTGTTTTTTCAATGTTAAATTTTGTGCATCCATGAAACTGTGAATAGGCCACACACCCCAACAAATTAGGGGGAACGTTGGTGAAGGGGGAACGAGACTTGGAGCGAGTTAAAATACAAGCAACAGAGTTTTGGGTGAGCACAAGTTTATGTAGGATGGAAAATGTGAGACAGACCAGGAGAGCATTAGAATAGTCAAGTCTAGTAGTAACAAAGGCATGGATGAGGGTTTCAGCAGCAGATGAGATGAGGCAGGGTCGGAGTTGGATGATGTTACGGAGGTGGAAGTGTTATGTATGCAACACCTTGTAATTTATTACCCCACCCTCAACAGAACTGCCTCTTGGCTGGATTATTCTGTTCAATATAGATAGTGTTTTGATCAGGGAAAAATTATCTCCTACAATAAATGAGCTCCTTTTTCACAACATAAGATTACTTTTAATAGCTTATACCACGTAACTTAATCTGTAGCTCTTTTATCCTCATCTTTCATTTATCCACAAATTAGAGGAACAAATGGATCAATACTTTACGTATTTATCCCATCTGTAAGATTACTCACACTGATGCACAGTGTACTCTTGGTTAACTATATATAGTAAATTAGAATAATGATGCTGTAAGAGATCAAGAATTTCATTATAAAGGTCATCTGTTTGGTGCTTCCTGTTATGTTTTAAATAAGGCAATGTGACTGAGTACTGTAGACTTGAGTAAGTGTGACCTTAGTCTCTTTATTCTGACTCCGGAGTGCTGGCACAGCATGGGAGGCCTGCTTATATGCAATGATCCCAAGGGATGCTGGGATCCCTTGGGACTCCAATAGATGCACCCTCTGGTGGCGGTAGAATGCTGGTTACAAGGTGTTGCATACATAACACTTCATAAGATATTCTCATCTTCTCCACAGACCACTCCTATAAAAGCAAGCCCTCACACCCTACAAACTGGAGTGCAACTTCACATGCACGATATCTACAACAACAACAACTTGTATTTATATAGCCCCTTTAATGGAGTGAAACATTCCAAGGCACTTCACAGGAGTATTAGATTCTAAAAAATAATCTACAACAACATCTCGCATTTATGTAGCCCCTTTAACATAGCAAAAGATGCGAAGGTACTTCACAGTCGTGTAATCAGACAAAAGTCGACACTGAGCCAAAGGAGGAGATATTCAGAGGAGTGACTAAAAGCTTGGTCAAAGAAGTGGGTTTAAAGGAAAGTTTTAAAAGAAAAAGAGGGAGGGGGAGAGGCAGAGAGGTTTAGGGAGGGCTCTGGACGAGTAAAGGTACGGTCACCAATGGTGGGGTAAAGGAAGTAGGGGATGTGTAAGAGGTCAGATATTGAGGAGAGCAGAGTTCTTGGAGAGTCCAAGAGCTGGCAAAGACTATAAAGAAAAGAAGGGTGAAGGCCATGAATGAATTTGAACACAAGGATAAGAATTTTAAATTGGAAGCTTTGGGGAACCAGGAGCCAATATAGGTCAACGAGGTGATGATGGGTGAGCGGGACTTGGTGCAGGCAGCAGAAATGGAGCAGAAATTTATGGAGACTGAAATATATGAGGTCAGTCAGGAGAATATTGGAATCGTCGAGTCTGGAGGTGGATAAGGGATTTGGCAGCAGCTGGGCTGAGGCAGGGGTGGAGAGGTGTGATGTAACAGAGGTGGACGTAGGTGGGCCTTGTGGTGGTGAAGTTATTTGGTTGGAAGCTCGGTTCCAAGTCAAAGAGGATATGAACAGGCTGGTTCAATCCAAGACAGTGGCCAGGAAGGCAGATGAAATCAGTGGCATGGGTACAGAATTTGTGGCAGAGGCCGAATACAGTGGCTCTTCTCAATCTTCTCAATACTTAACTGGAGGAAATTGCGGCTTGTAATGTAGCATTGCCTAGGGGTCAACCAAAGCCACTGTTACTATACTTAGCTTATGATCTCCCGGTCTTTGTAAAGTAGAAGATTAAAACTGTCAGATTATGTCGTAGGCTATAAGCTAATGGAACAAATTTATTAAAAGAAACAAATAAGCATTAGCAAGACAATACATACATTTGCACAACTTCAGCATAACTTTTAACTCATGCTCTCCTTGTTTAGAAAACCAGAAACACAGCACTTTGATAATTCTACACAATACTAAACCCAGATTAGCATCGATCATGTAATGATTATGCATGGTGATATGGAACACAACACAATACGAGGTACAATCCAGTGATAAAGACAGCTAGCGAATTTGGAGCGTGTTAGTTGGAAAATATATATTTTTTAATTTCAAAGGATATCAAGGTGAGACAACAGAAGAAAAAGTGTCCCACTGTTAAACTAAGTTCATCAAATTAATGAAATGGAATTTGATCTTCACCTTACAGGTATTAAGACTTGCTTTGCAATAAAACACTGTTTGCATTGAAATAATACCTGGGAAGTGACATTTTGGACAGTAAGGTACATCCCCCAGTCTGAAGAAAAGCAAGCTAGCAGTAACTATTGTACATTTAAAGTGACCAGTCACATCTTATAGCAGATAGATATTAAAAATATCTAAACCTGATGGCTAGAATTGTGACATTTGAATTTTTTTAAACAATTTTCTCCATATTAAAAATGATTTCTAGGACTAAAGCAAGATTGTTAGAAATACAGTAACTAAAATTCCATGTGTGTCTAAGCAGAAAGGAAATAAGTAGGACAGTACTTTGACAAGCACTTGCAATTAATTACATTTAATCTAGCATATATTAAAAGGTGGTAATAGATTTTGTATTGGCTTCTTGATCTGCTCCAGAGTCTGCCATCATCATGCTACTGTCCTTCTGCTGAAATACTATATATTTACAGTATTAAAACATACATGAGAATCAGCGTTTAATAACCCATTCCAACCCCCGCAGAGATACAACGCTCTTGAATTAGTCCAAAGCACTTCGCGTACTGCCAGCTGCGAAGTGCCAACCACAAAAATCAACAAGTTTCACAATGCCAGTATTTGCGATTGTCGAATAAAACTCTCCGACGTGTTTTGTTAAAAGTCAAGCGCTCATCCCAAAATACAAAAGATAGTGCAGGAGGAGAAAGAGACAGGAAGGGAAGGGGGGGAAATGGATTGTAGATAGGTCACTCCCCTCAACCTTGTTCTATCTGAATAAACAAAAACATGGCGAAAGTGGCCTGAGCTACGAATGCCATCGGTTTCCAGCGCAGATACTCTATTGTTACAGAGGAGGCATTTTCATTTACACTAACATTCATATCTCAACACAAACTAAAAGGGGGAGGAGTGGTCTCGTCAACCACATAAGCAAGGAAATGTGCATAGCGCTAAGCTTGATTGAAATCAATTTACAGTGTAATTAACAGTAACCGTACATTTCAGCAGGATCATTAATATCACGTACAAACCTTACATTTTTTGCCGAAATCGAGAGTCTCTTCACTGTTATTTAGACCTGCGACTACCGACAAATGGCTAAGTTCATGCTTTTTGCACGAAGCGACCGATTTATTAACAACCTCCGCCCAAAGAAATGTTTTCCCCCTCTCCGCTGCTTTTCACTGCAAATTATACTTCGATACAAAAGCACGCAAGCCCTTCACAGACACACGACGACATAAAGGTATTTCGGACCTCTCAGCATCAACCGAACAACGTCGTATGATTTACTTACTCATCAGCGATGCACATCATTGCTACCCCCTGCAAACATTGGTTTTTACAGAGATATTCACTCCAAACTCATAGCAACAGCTCAGAAAACACGTATATACAAAAAAAACCACAACTGGCAATTCTAGACTAATGCACAACGTGAAACATTATATTATTCAATAACATATTTAGCTCCCATTCGAATTACACCATTGAATAGATTTGAACATAAAGTCCATGGACAGATTTACAAAAAGTGTCAGCTACCAAAAAATGTGAAATGAAATCGACGTTTTCATTCAAAAATACATTTTATTCAGAAAAAAATGAAATGGATGGATTTGCACATTTTTGCTGAGCATCAGAAACAATCCGGCGCACTCAATGTAATGATTTTCAAAAAGTTATATTAAATAACAAGAGTGTTCTGTACTCATTTTAAATTGATTCTCAATGTTCAGAGACTTTTACGGAACATGTCAGATGGACTAGACGATGATTAAAATGAAAACCCCACACCTCTTGCTTCTTGTAATGCTGAAGTAAATGACAAAATAAGTGATCACGAGTTGGGATTTATTTTAGAGATGATGAGAAAGAGGGGCAGGCTCAAAAACCGGAATGGATTCACGTCATTATATAATTATAACAAAATGTGTATTTCACTGTACAAAACAGCCAGCTCCAATCTTTAAAATTCACCTTCCAACTGTTTCCACATTAAACAGTGTTGTTTTGCAATGTTCATTGGGAACAGAAAGATATTGAAATGAGAGTTTAAACCGACAAAGCATGATTGTTTTTTTTTCTAATCTGCTGTTTTACTGGGTCACTCATGTTTGGTCTTTGCCCCCGAACAAATCTGACAATAAGCAAAAAGTTAGTCCTTTGCTCCAAATTTGTTCCGGCAAAAAAGTATATGATGTAATTGTGTCATATTTAAAGTATCTTGAAAATAGATTTTTAAAAACTTGCATTTATAAATAGCGCCTTTCAAGACATCAAGAGCGACCCAAAGCACTTTACAACCAATGAATGTGCCTCATAAAGCGTACGTGCACCTTGGAAGGAACGACATATACTATTCATGTAACGTGTAAAACAAAAAATGTTTCGAAAAAAACTTTATCTACATGTTGCGGTGACAGCCCGCACTCCTGAAATGAGATATTACTGGAACTGGGGTGGGGAAGGACTTCGTTTCATTCGATTGTGTTGTATTTAATGATTATGGCTCAATTAATAATTGTCAGCACAATAATAACAATGAAATGTTAAAATGGGGTTAAATGCAACTCACGATGAACTCTCTTCATATTTGCTCCCTCACACTTTACTATCGTTTAATAAAACACACACGTCAACCGAATTTGAACTTGACCTTATGTGGCCGGGAGGGATGGAGTCAGGGGAAGGATAAAAGAGGGAGAGATGGAGGAGAGGGATAGCGTAGGAGGGAGGGAGGAGGGGGCGGGGTGGGTGCGTGAATTCCAAACAGTTTTCGCTCATGCAGCCGGCTGATTGGTTGGTAGTTTTGAACGCAACGGTCAATGCGACCATCCGGCGCATGCGGAGTACAGAATTAACCGCCAGCAGCCATCGGCCGGCGCATGCGGAGTACAGGATCGACCGACAGGAACCATCGGCCGGCGCATGCGGAGTACAGGATGAGCCGCCGGGAATGCCAAACATTGTTGTTTGGGCAGGAGTGGGCGGGGCCTTGTTTCCGTTATCGCGTTCGTTCACTTTCTGAGGACTTAAATACCGCCGCTGCCGCCGCTGCCGGGTTCCCAGTAGGATCAAAACGAGGCAGGGGTGTTAAATATAGTGAATAAAACAAATCCAATGGTAGACTTCCTCTAACTTTTATCACTCGATTCCCGTTCCGATTTGGTCACTTTCCCAAGTTTTGATTTACATTTGATCTCCTGTTTTTTTGCTTCGGTCTTTACCCATGTTGCACCACAGTATTGATAGTTGAGTTAAGATGGCGGTGCAGGAATCTGCTGCCCAACTCTCGATGGCATTAAAGGTCCAGGAATATCCTACTCTGAAGGTATGCTTTGTATATGGCCAATATAATCAGTTGAATAATGATTGTTCCTAGTTAATATTTCTATGCCGCGGCACACAAAATATGAGCTTCAAGTACTAGGAAGAAAAGCAGCCAGAATAAAGTGCCAATTTTAGTCTCTCTAGACTCTAAATGCTTATTTTATGTGTGTGTAGATTTACAAATATCACATAAATATATATCTCCTGGTATCACTTCAAGATGAGCGATTCGCAATTTTTTTGTATAAGTCTCGAGTTTCGAATAAGGAAAATAATTAACTTCAATTTTGCTCTGATGCCATAAACTCCATTTCTTAAGATTAACGAATCACCGCTCACTCGTGTTCTAATGAGCTACCTTGATGGGTGTCATTCATATTACAAACCTAAATGGCCTCAACTGTCATTGCCATTCGAAATTGGAGGATTTTTTTCTCATCAGTCAGGTAATGTTGGACACTTACTGAAAGTTAATACAAAATAGGGTTATAATTGAGTGGGCGGTATCCTTAATGTTTACTCTTATGTCGTTGTCCAGATGCATGCAGAGAATAAAGCAGGAAAGTATCTGTTAACGTCACAGTTTAAAATCATGTGTACTTAGCATTTAAACATATAATCAGTTGAATAATATTTCCTAATGGCTACTCCAATGGCTTCACTTAATCTATTGGAACAAAATAAAAATACTGTGGATGTTGGAAATCTGAAATAACTGAAAATCCTGGAAATACTGGGGTCAGGGAGCATATCTGGAAAGAGAAATGCTTTCTCCATATAGATGCTACCTGACTTGTTGAGTATTTCCAGGATTTTCTATTTTTATTTAACTTAAATGTTGATTAAGGTTATTTTAATTGTGAAATATTGTTGAAGTATGGGGCTGTTATTAATTTTGGTAATTCTATCAGATATTCGTGTGGAATTTGCTGCCTCAGAGCTGTGGAAGCTGGGACATTGAATAAATTGAAGACAGAAATAGACAGTTTTTTAAACGATAAGGGGTTATTGGGAATGGGCAGGGAAGTGGAGCTGAGTCCATGATCAGATCAGCCATGATATTAAATGGCGGAACAGGCTCAAGGGGCCAAAAGACCTACTCCTGCTCCTATTTCTTATGTGCAGTACTGAGGGAGCGCTGTCTGAGGGGTTGTCTTTCAGATAAGACATTAAAGCGAGGCCTCGTCTACTTGCTCAACTGGATGTAAAAAATCCCATGGCACTATTTCAAAGAGCAAAGCAAAAGCTATGAGGCTGCAGAGTGACTTGGATAGGTTAGGTGAGTGGGCAAATGCATGGCAGATGAAGTATAATGTGGATAAATGTGAGGTTATCCACTTTGGTGGTAAAAACAGAGAGACAGACTATTATCTGAATGGTGACAGATTAGGAAATGGGGAGATGCAACGAGACCTGGGTGTCATGGTACATCAGTCATTGAAGGTTGGCATGCAGGTACAGCAGGCGGTTAAGAAAGCAAATGGCATGTTGGCCTTCATAGCGAGGGGATTTGAGTACAGGGGCAGGGAGGTGTTACTACAGTTGTACAGGGCCTTGGTGAGGCCACACCTGGAGTATTGTGTGCAGTTTTGGTCTCCTAACTTGAGGAAGGACATTCTTGCTATTGAGGGAGTGCAGCGAAGGTTCACCAGACTGATTCCCGGGATGGCGGGACTGACCTATCAGGAAAGACTGGATCAATTGGGCTTGTATTCACTGGAGTTCAGAAGAATGAGCGGGGATCTCACAGAAACGTTTAAAATTCTGACGGGTTTAGACAGGTTAGATGCAGGAAGAATGTTCCCAATGTTGGGGAAGTCCAGAACCAGGGGTCACAGTCTAAGGGTAAGGGATAAGACATTTAGGACCGAGATGAGGAGAAACTTCTTCACCCAGAGAGTGGTGAACCTGTGGAATTCTCTACCACAGAAAGTTGTTGAGGTCAATTCACTAAATATATTCAAAAAGGAGTTAGATGTAGTCCTTACTACTAGGAGGATCAAGGGATATGGCGAGAAAGCAGGAATGGGGTACTGAAGTTGCATATTCAGCCATAAACTCATTGAATGGCGGTTCAGGCTCGAAGGGCCGAATGGCCTACTCCTGCACCTATTTTCTATGTTTCTATCAAAAAATAGATTATCTGGTCATTATCACTTTCCTGTTTGTGGAAGCTTTGGTCTACTCCTGTTCCTAGTTCTTATGTTCTTATATCAGTTGTTCAATACAGTTATCAGATTTTAGTTGTCTTAATGTTGGGTCACATCTTTCAAACTTTGAGTTGTATACTCAAGATAGAAGTTTCAGGGCATTGCATATCTTAGGAAATAAATTCTATCCTTTCGAAGCAGGAATGTAAGAACCAGATTCACCTCAAAGTGGGATTACCATATATGTTAATTGTTAGCTTGCTATAGTAATTTTAAGAAGCATTAGACCATGAAGAGATACAAAGGTTTCGAACTATCTATAAGAAGACTGATCTTTTTTTCCCTTAAAATAATTTTGTTAATAGAAAATATCAAGACAAATTACTGCTGGTGTTTTCCCCTATTTAAGTTACAACATAATTGGGATTAGACTGGATGAACTTTTGTTGGCCGTTGCAGATATAATGGTAAGTACTGCAGGGAATCGAATACGGCCAGGGTGATCTCCTGGACTAGTTTCGATCGCCTGGATGGGTTGGAGAGGAATTTTCACAGATTTTTTTCTCCCTCAATTGGTCTGGGTTTTTATCTGGTTTTTGTCTCTCCAAGGAGATCGCATGGCTCTGTTTGGGGTGGAGTGTAGAATGTTTCAGTTGTGTGAGGCGGACTGGTTGGGTTGGGTGCTCTTTGCCTTTCTGTCATTATTCATAGGTTTATATATAACCTTTAGGGTTGCTGACCAAGGGCTGTGCAGCTCTTTGTAGGCTGGCATGGACATGATGGGCCGAGATGGCCTCCTGCGCTGTAAATTTCTATGCTTCTGTGTTTCTATAAGAACATAAGAAACAGGAGTAGGCCATTCGGCCCCTCGAGCCTGTTCTGCCATTCAATAAGATCATGACTGATCTTCTACCTCAACTCTACTTTCTTGCCCTATCCCCATATCCCTTGATTCCCTTAATATCCAAAAAAAAAGTTTTGTGGAATCATTTAATAATTGTAATGTTTTCTTGTAGGTACCTTATGAAACCTTGAATAAACGTTTCCGAGCTGCCCAGAAGAATATTGACCGAGAAACTAGTCATGTTACCATGGTAGTTGCAGAACTGGAGAAAACATTGAGCAACTGCCCAGCAGTGGATTCTGTGGTGACCTTATTAGATGGGGTCGTTGAGAAGCTTAGCGCTCTGAAGAGAAAGGTAAAATAAATGTTTTATGTTGGTGACAAATGCTGAAGCTATTACTGTCACAATATATCGTTTGGTACACTTAATACTTTGTAACAGCACTATTATTAGAACTGACCCAAGATACAAAATTCAGTCTTTTGTTACATAAAGTAAGAATTAAAAAAAAAATTACGAACAATTATATACTTTTTATTTGAAAATTAGGTTCCATAATCATTGAAATTCTGATGGTTTGAAACGAAATTGACTTTGTTGTATGCATGCAAATCAGAAACCTCAGTGTAGATTCTGCCTCCTTTTTTAAAAAAAAAGTTCAAAATCAAACGTTCATCTATGTTTCTAGTTTTTCTTTTAAAGCCATTCATTTTGAGAAGATAATGAAAATGTTAAATATTATTGTACACTTTTAATTGTAGGCTTAGGAAGTGGGCATTGGTCATTCCTATTGGAAATGCTGGACTTTTGAGCAACATTAATACCATCCTTTTTAAAAGCTCTGTTCTCAGATCCAGAACATGCATTTTTATTGAAGTATTTCTTCTTTGCCCTACCACTCCAGACAGCAATGTTATGTTTATTTCATTTGCATAGTGTCAGTCGTGGCTCAGTGGGTAGTACTCTTGCCACTGAGTCCGAAGGTTGTGGGTTAAAGTCCCACTCCAGAGACTTGAGTACAAAAATCTAGGCCGACACTACAAAGCAGTGCTGAGGGAGCACTGCACAGTCAGAGGTGTCGTCTTTCAGATGAGGCATTCAACCGCGGTCTCGTCTGCTCTCTCGGGTGGAAGTAAAATCTCCCATGGCACTATTTCGAAGAAGAGTAGGGGACTTATCCCCTGTGTCCTGGCCAATATTTATCCCTCAATCAAAATCACAAGAACACATTTTTTTGGGTCATTATCGCAGTGCTGTTTGACCTTGCTGTGTGCAAATTGGCTGCCACGTTTTCTATGTTACAACAATGACTGCACTTCAAAAGTACTTGATTGAGAAGCGCTTTGGTATGTCCGGAGTTGTGCAAGTCGTTTTTTTCTGCAAGTACAATGCAGAAATATAACTAACCAAAATTATTCCTAATTTAAAAAAATATATATTCAAAACTCAGTGTTTCAGTAATAATACTTGTAGCAGGTTAATAATTGAGGAATTGGATTGCTCTCTTGAAACACACACATCTGCCCTTTGGCCAGGAGATTAGCATTAATGTGTTCTACATTAACTACCCATACCCGAATCTTAGTTTTGCAGCTTCGATCTACCAATTCAAGCGTTGGCAATTTTTTACCACTGACATTTACAAATTTCCAACAAACGGAATTTTGCAGCTGAAATTTCACTGGTGCAAATTTTGAACCGGTGCTAAATTGACATTTTGGACATTTTTCTAAACCAGTATGTGTGGGTGCAGAATGTAGTCGATAAGTCGATGAGCCTGCACAGGTACATTGTCATTGAGGTAGTTGATAGAAATGTTCATGTTTTGGATAAATGTTATACTTTTATTTTCTTCACTGTTCTGCTATATTTAGCAGTTTGAGCCATTAGTTCTTTAATTATGAGTGATGCCATTATTTGAGTTCCTTTCATGCTAGTTCCACCTCAATTGGGTCAGCTGTGGCTCAGTGGGTAGCACACTAGCATTTGAGTCAGAAGGTTGTGGGTTCAAACCCGACTCCAGCACATAAAAAATCTAGGCTGACACTCCAGTGCAGTGCTGAGGGAGTGCTGCACTGTCGGAAGTGCTGTCTTCCGGATGCAACTTCAATCTTGTGCAGTAACCACTTATGTGGCACCTTATCGAATGCCTTCTGGAAATCCAAATACACCACATCCACTGATTCCCCTTTATCCATCCTGCTCGTTACATCCTCAAAGAACTCCAGCAATTTTGTCAAACATGATGTCCCTTTCATCATCACCATCATCATAGGTGGTCCCTCGAACGAGGATGACTTGCTTCCACGAGTTCACAGGTGTTTCGATGAAGCATCCGATGTTCCAGTCCTGAACTCCAACTGAGGGGGTGGAAGATGCCTGTGCATGAATTTTTTTCACATGTGGTGACCGTTGCACACCAGCCACCACATGGGCTTGACAGAGCTAGGCCGTTATCCAGTGGCAAGGATAAACCAAGATGACTGGAGACCTGCTCTGCTGCACGGACCTAGCCCTCACACACATATCGCAGTGTGGGCTGGATCGTGCTGCCCCTGGGCCCTCGGCTCTTCTGGGCCCCGTACCCTCATCTGTCGTACCTCCGCCACGATCTCTCACTGCTCCTCCGCCATTAACATTCACCACATCTCGCCACAAATGCTCACCGCTCATCAATTCACTAAATATATTCAAAAAGGAGTTAGATTCAATAGGGAAGGAAGTAAAGCTGAAATCGCAAAGCAAGAATGTAGAAAGTGAATTTGTAAGACAGGAGACAAGGGTTCGTAAGTCGTAATCAAGAAGATCTTCCTGTGCTAAATGGTATATACTTCAATGCAAGGAGTACAGCGAACAAGGCGGATGAGCTGAGAGCACAGGAAGACACTTGGGAGTATGACATAGATATTACAGAGACATGGCTGAAAGAGGGGCAGGTTTGGCAGCTAAATATTCCTGGTTGCAGGATTTTGAGGCAAGACCGAGGGGGGTAAAAAGGAAGGGGGGAGTCACGGTTTTGATTCAAGGAACTATTACAGCTGTGAGGAGGGATGATATGTTAGAGGGGTCGCAGGAATAATTCAGCATTCTAATTTAACTCCTTCACATAGTTATGCTCAGTAACCGTTCCACATCAGTGCTCCTGAAGTGTTCATCATTATTCTTTTTAAACAAAATGTATTCCAAAAAAATGATCTGCAGTGGAGGAAACAAATGGATATTGATTCGATAATTTGTAACTGTTTTAAATGGTCCTCATAGTTTCGTTGGCCCCAAGTTTCCACATGATTTGCTCCTGATTTTTAGGAACAACTGGTGTAGAACGGAGTATCTTCGAAATCTGAATTCTCGTCATTTAGTTTGCTCCAGTTCTCGTCAGTTAGAACAGTTTCACTTTGGAACAGAATTTATTTTTCAAAAGGGGGCGTGTCCGGCCACTTACGCCTGTTTTCAAAGTTTCGTCAGTGAAAACTTACTCCAAACTAACTTAGGAGGAGGAGGAGGGCAAGGGCGAGGGCGGTCCGGAGTCGAGTCTGGAGGAAGCAGGAGCTGGCCGTGGGAAGAGCCATTCGGCCAGGGCAAGGGGCTGCGTGCTTCGGGCCTCTCCCACACAGTTTCGGGAGCCTGGAGCTACTGCACTTGCGCGCCCACTGTAGCGCGCATGTGCAGAGGTCCCGGCACTGTTTTCAGCGCAGGGACCTGGCTCCGCCCCCTACAGCTCCTGCTGCGCTGCGCCGAGGGCCAGAGGACCTGCAGGGAGGTGGAGAATACGGAGGGTTTTTTTAGGCGCACTTTGTGGCGTGAAAAACGGGCGTCCAAGTCGGGACTGCGCCGTTCTCGGCGCGGCTCGAAACTTGGGCCCGTTAAAACAGCAAGTCTGCCGTGGATGGAATAGTGATAACTAAGATCTATTTTCAGGTGAAATGTGTTTTGCTTGGCAGGGCATTACACTACAATGGATTGCAAACATACAATATTACACAATAGCTATTCCTTTGTGTTTATCTGGATAATAACACTTGTATCTACTGTTTGTGTCAAGTCTGAAGTCTCTGTCATGACCCATCAGTGCGATGTTCAATTTTCTTCCGTGTTGGTTAGTTGTTTACGTGTCTGATATTCTCATTCTCATTCCTTATTGGTGCTTTTCACTTTCATTATCCTCCAGTCATATTGCACAAAAAGCTTTTTTTTTCCCCCATCTAAATTTTCTCCCAATCTCATTCCAGCAAAAAAAGTGCCAGATGCAGGCAGCATGACCATTCCGTATCCCACTCTAAATGCTGAAGAAAGTAGGCCACGGGAAATTAGAGAAGGAAGAGTGAGGTTGAGAGTCTGAGACATGTGACACAGTGTGAAGCATGACCGAATGGTTGGATGATAGAGGCAGGAAGTATTTGAGTGGTTGGAAAGCAATATTTGTCCAGGACAATGCCATTGGCGATCAAATAATTATCAAACTCTCGGTGTCTTTTTTGTAATAAACTGTAGTGTAAAAATGAACACAAACAAAACAAAGAAATAATGATTAGTCTGTCTTCTTGCCACATTTGGTTGAGTTTCCAATTCTCCATTTTATTTTTAATAACTACATTTTGATTCTTTTTCTTTCCTTTGGTCTATTGAACACCTCTTTCCATATTCAAGGTAGTTGCCTTCTTTTTTTCCTGTGTCTCCCATGTCCCGTTGTCTGTTTTGGAGATTGGACCTACATTTTTTTTTAAAGTCTGCATCTGATCAGCTGCAGTTCTAATGGCCAAAAGATTGATTTGATGATCAAAGATGCAATCTGGTCAACATTTAAGCAATCTTACAGCATTAAGAACATAAGAACATAAATAGCCATTTGGCCCTTTGAGCCTGCTCCACCATTCAACAAGATATTCTACCTCAACTTCATTTTCCTGCGCTATCCCCATATCCCCATTGTTCAGCCATGAACTCATTGAATGGCGGTGCAGGCTCGAAGGGCCGAATGGCCTACTCCTGCACCTATTTTCTATGTTTCTATCCCTTAATTCCCTAAGACCGAGAAATTAACTTCCTTCGCGCCTTCCGTTCTTGCCTCCGAGTGGCGATAACAAGGCGCCAACCAGGTACTGACTGGGCACGGCGATAACACCGACTCCCGCTATATCCGGAGATCATGACATCCTCACTGTGTGCATCGATCTGGTCGCGCTTCGGACCTGAACTTGCATTCTGCCCCCTGCAGCATTGTTGAGCGAAAACACCGGTAGCTGCAGGAGGCGCCCAGTGCTTCGGGGGTGATGATTAAAGGCGAGGTAGTCAAGGTAAGCGGGGGAAAAAAAGAATTTAAATGCACTCAGGTCTGTTGCCGTTCTTCTTTGCTTGCGGTTGACCAGCCCGGCATTCTGCTTCAGTGCATTGGGCTCATCGGGCCATCGGGGAGAAGGTAAGTTTTTATTTTGCAGAGCCGACAGCGATGGCCCTTCCATTTAAGGGAGGGAAGGAGCCTTTCAATGTGGCAGTGCTGTACGGCCAAGTGTGCAGCACGACTCAACTTACCACCCCGCCTTCTGCGCTCCAGGAAGGAAGTGGAGCTCTACCTCCGTATTTTTTAAAAGAAGTAGAAATAGATTAGCGTCTGGTACTAATTATTCTACTTTTTAAAAGTTAGTGACCCAAACAGGGCGGTCCCGAATTTCTCCCCCTTGGCTCCCAAAAATTTAGCGACTTCCGTCTTGAATATACTCAATGACTGAGCATCTGCAGCTCTGGAATTCTCTACCCAACAAAGATTCACAACCCCTTGAGTAAAGAAATTTCTCCTCATTTCAGTCCTAAATAGCCTATCCTTTATTTTGAGACTGACCCCCGAGTTCTGGATTTCACAGCCAGGGGAAACATTTTCCCATCTTTAACCCTGTCAAGCCCCTTAAGAATTTTATATGTTTTAATTAGATCGCCTGTCATTCTTCTAAACTTGAGGGAATATAGGCTGAGTCTAGTCAAACTGTCCTCATGGGGGTAATCCCTTATCCCAGGAACCAGTCTAGTGAAACTTTTTTGCACTCCCACAAAGGCAAGTATGTCTTTCCTTAGGAAGGAGACCAGAACTGCATAATACGCCAGGTGTGGCCTCACCAATGCCCTGTATAATTGTAATAAGACTTCTTTATTCTGATAGTCTAATAGCTTTTGTTACAAAGGGAACATACCATTTGCTTTCTTAATTGCTTGCTGTACCTGCATGTTATCCTTCTGTGATTCATGTACAAGGCCCTCTGAATACAAACATTTCTCAGTCTCTCGCCATTCCAAAAAATTCTGTTTTTTTTGTTTTTCCTACCAAAGTGGATAACTTCACATTTTCTCACATTGTATTCCATTTTCCATGTTCTTGCCCACTCAGCCAACCTGTCCATATCTCTCTGCAGCCTCTTTGCGCCCCCCTCGCAGCTTATTTTCCCACCTAACTTTGTATCAACAGCAAACTTGGATACGTTATACTCAGTCCCTTCATCTAAGTCATTAATATAGATTTAAATGTAGGGGGAAGAAAACAAAGACTTGCATTTATATAGCGCCTTTCACGACCACCGGACGTCCCGAAGCGTCTTACAGTCAATGTAGTACTTTTGAAGCGTAGTCACTGTCGAAATAAGAACATAAGAAATAGGAGCAGGAGTAGGCCATTTGGCCCCTCGAGCCTGCTCTGCTATTTAATAAGATCATGGCTGATCTGATCATAGACTTAGCTCTACTTCCCTGCCCACTTCCCATTACCCTTTATTCCCCTATGGAGCGTCCTCCTTCGTTTCGGATGCCCCCAAAAGTTTGTCATCATCCTCCGCGTGCTCCACGACGACATGCAGGCCGTGATGCTTACCAACGGATCCATCACGGACCCGATCCACGTCGGGACCGGGGTGAAACAGGGATGAGTCATTGCTCCAACCCTCTAAACCTTTCTCGCCGCTATGCTCCACCTCAGTCAACAAGCTCCCTGCTGGAGTGGAACTAAACTATCGAACCAGTGGGAACCTGTTCAACCTGCGCTGTCTCCAGGCCAGATCCAAGACCTCCCCAACCTCTGTTGTTGAGCTACAGTACGCGACGACGCCTGCGTCTGCGCACATATAGGTTGAACTCCAGGACATCATCGACGTATTTACTGAGGCGTACGAAAGCATGGGCCTTCCGCTAAACATTCGTAAGACAAAAGTCCTCCACGAGCCTGTCCTCACCGCACATCACTGCCCCCCGCCCCCCCAGTCATCAAGATCCATGGACCACTTCCCTTATCTAGGGAGCCTCCTATCAACAAGAGCAGGCATTGACGACGGGATCCAACACCGCCTCCAGTGCGCCAGTGCAGCCTTTGGCCGCCTGAGGAAGAGAGTGAAGACCAGGCCCTTAAAACTGCCACCAAGCTCATGGTCTACAGGGCTGTAGTAATACCTGCACTCCTGTATGGCTCAGAGACATGGACCATGTACAGCAGACACCTCAAATTGCTGGAGAAATATCACCAACAATGTCTCTCCGCAAGATCCTACAAATCCCCTGAGAGGATAGGTGCACCAACATCAGCATCCTCGTTCAGGCTAACATCCCCAGCATTGAAGCACTGACCACACTCGATCAGCTCTGCTGGGCAGGCCACATAGTTCGCATGCCAGACACGAGACTCCCAAAGCAAGTGCTCTACTCGGAGCTCCTTTACTGCAAACGAGCCAAAGGTGGGCAGCGGAAATGATACAAGGACACCCTCAATGCCTCCCTGATAAAGTGCGACATCCCCACTGACACCTGGGAGTCCCTGGCCCAAGACCGCCTTAAATGGAGGAAGTGCATCCGAGAAAAAGCTGAGCACCTCGAGTCTCAACGCCGAGAGCATGCAGAAATCAAGCGCAGGCAGCGGAAAGAGCATGCGGCAAACCAGTCCCACCCACCCCTTCCCTCAACGACTATCTGTCCCACCTGTGACCGAGTCTGTGGCTTTCGTATTCGACTGTTCAGCCACCAAAGAACTCACTTCAGGAGTGGAAGCAGGTCTTCCTCGAGTCCGAGGGACTGACGATGATTATTCCCTTATTGATTTTTTTTAAAAATCTGTCCATCTCCGCCTTAAATATATTCAATGAAATGTAGGAAACTGATGTTATCACTGGGCAAGTTCTGGGCAACAAACAAACAAATGGTAATGGCATCATTTTCCCATGGCATTTGGAGGGCTAAAACTTCACGATTTTGGTTTTTTCAAAATCTTTTTTTTTTTAAAGAAATTAACTTTCTGTGCAGCAATAAAAACAGAAAATGCAGCATCAGTGGAGAGAGAAATGTAGAGTTAGTGTTTCAGCTCAATGCCTTTTGATCAGAAATCTAAAGAGACGTCACAACGTGAAATGTTAACATTGGCCCAGAAATTCCGATCGAGGCCTTCCCATAGGCAAACTACTGAAAAAAGGAAAATAAATGTGCACTTTGCTGAAGGTGCTGCGCCCACTCGAACTTCCGATCCTGAGGCCTTCACTCCCTGCGCATCGGAGCGCATGCATGTTGGAACATCCGTATGCTGGAGCTAGAGTCATAGAAACATAGAAAATAGGTGCAGGAGTAGGCCTGCTTCCACTCCTGCAGGAGTTGATCATTCCCTTAGTACCCCTTTCCTGCTTTCTCTCCATACCCCTTGATCCCTTTAGCCGTAAGGGCCATATCTAACTCCCTCTTGAATATATCCAATGAACTGGCATCAACAACTCTCTGCGGCAGGGAATTCCACAGGTTAACAACTCTCTGAGTGAAGAAGTTTCTTCTCATCTCAGTCCTAAATGGCCTACCGCTTATCCTAAGACTATGTCCCCTGGTTCTGGACTTCCCCAACATCGGGAACAATCTACCTGCATCTAACCTGTCCCGTCCCGTCAGAATCTTGTATGTTTCTATGAGATCCCCTCATCCTTCTAAATTTCAATGTATAAAGGCCCAGTTGATCCAGTCTCCTCATATGTCAGACCAGCTATCCCGGCTCAGTCTGGTGAACCTTCGCTGCACACACTCAATAGCAAGAATGTCCTTCCTCAGATTAGAAGACCAAAACTGAACACAATATTTCAGGTGATGCCTCACCAAGGCCTTGTACAACTGCAGTAAGACCTCCCTGCTCCTATACTCGCATCCCCTCGCTATGAATGCCAATATACCATTTGCTGCCTTTACTGTCTGCTGTATCTGTATGCCAACTTTCAATGACAGTTGAACCGTGACACCCAGGTCTCGTTGCACCTCCCCTTTTCCTAATCTGCCAACATTCAGATAATCTGTCATCGTGTTTTTTTCCCCCAAAGTGGATAACCTCACATTTATCCACATTATGCTGTATCTGCCATGCATTTGCCCACTCCCCTCACCTGTCTGTCATCCTACAGCCTCTTAGCGTCCCTCTCACAGCTCTCACCGCCACCCAGTTTAGTATCATCTGCAAACTTGGAGATATTACTCAATTCCTTCATCTAAATCATTAATGTATATTGTAAAGAGCTGGGGTCCCAGCACTGAGCCCTGCGGCACTCCACTAGTCACTGCCTGCCATTCTGAAAAGGACCCGTTTATCCCGACTCTCTGCTTCCTGTCTGCCAACCAGTTCTCTATCCACGTCAGTATATTAGCCTCAATATCATGTGCTTTGATTTTGCACACCAATCTCTTGTGTGGGACCTTGTCAAAAGCCTTTTGAAAGTCCAAATACACCACATCCACTGGTTCTCCCTTGTCCACTCTACTAGTTACATCCTCAAAAAATTCTAGAAGATTTGTCAAGCATGATTTCCCCTTCATAAATCCATGCTGACTTGGACCGATCCTGTCACTGCTTTCCAAATGCGCTGCTGTTTCATCCTTAATAATTGATTACAACATTTTCTCCATTACTGATGTCAGGCTAACCAGTCTATAATTACCCGCCTTCTCTCTCCCTCCCTTTTGAAAAGGTGGTGTTACATTAGCTACCCTCCAGTCCATAGGAACTGATCCCGAGTCGATAGACTGCTGGAAAATGATCACCAATGCATCCACTGTTTCTAGGGCCATTTCTTAAGTACTCTGCGATGCAGAATATCAGGCTCTGGGGATTTATCGGCCTTCAATCCCATCAATTTCTCTAACACAATTTCCCGCCTAATAAGGATATTCTTCAGTTCCTCCTTCTCACTCGACCCTCAGTTCCCGAGTCCTACCGGAAGGTTACTTGTGTCTTCCTTTGTGAAGACAGAACCAAAGTATTTGTTCAATTGGTCTGCCATTTCTTTGTTCCCCATTATAAATTCACCTGAATCTGACTGCAAGGGACCTACATTTGTCTTCACTAATCTTTTTCTCTTCACATATCTATAGAAGCTTTTGCAGTCAGTTTTTATGTTCCCGGCAAGCTGCTTCTCATACTCTATTTTCCCCTTCTTAATTAAACCCTTTTTTCTCCTCTGCTGAATTCTAAATTTCTCCCAGTCCTCAGGTTTGCTGCTTTTTCTGGCCAATTTATATGCCTCTTCCTTGGATTTAACACTATCCTTAATTTCCCTTGTTAGCTACAGTTGAGCCACCTTCCCTGTTTTATTTTTACTCCAGACAGGGATGTACAATTGTTGAAGTTGATCCATGTGATCTTTAAATGTTTGCCATTGCCTAGCCACCATCAACCCTTTGAGTATCATTTGCCAGTCTATTCTCGTCAATTCACGCCTCAAACCATCGAAGTTACCTTTTCTTAAGTTCAGGACCCTAGTTTCTGAATTAACTGTCACTCTCCATCCTAATAAAGAATTCTACCATGTTATGGTCACTCTTTCCCAAGGGGTCACGCACAAAAATATTGCTAATTAGTCCTTTCTCATTACACATCACCCAGTCTAGGGTGGCCAGCTCCCTTGTTGGTTCCTCGACCTTGTGTATCTGTAAAGTATGCACTCCCATGTTCCGCCACCAGGGAGCTCATCCCCTGAAGTCCCAAGGGATCCCAGCATCCCTTGGGAGCACTGTATATAAGCTGGCCCCTAAGGCCTGTTCCTCACTCTGGAGTGTCTTATTGAAGACTGAGGTCACTGTTACTTTAACCTCCCTGTGTGCAGCCTCATCTGTGTTAGGAACACAATAGACATATTGGTCGAGAAAACCATCCCTAATACACTCTAGGCAATCCTCCTCCACCGCATTGCTACCAGTTTGGTTCGCCCAATTAATATGTAGATTAAAGTCACCCATGATAACTGCTGTACCTTTAATGCATGCATCCCTAATTTCTTCTTTGATGCTGTCCCCAACCTTACTACAACGGTTTGGTGGTCTGTACACAACTCCCACTAGTGTTTTCTGACTCTTGGTATTCCCCAGCTCCACCCATACCGACTCCACATGATCCAAGCTAATGTCCTTTCTTACTATTGCATTAATTTCCTCTTTAACCAGCAATCCCACCCCTCCTCCTTTTTCCTTTCTGTCTGTCCTTCCCAAATGTTGAATACCCCTGGATGCTGAGTTCCCAGCCTTGGTCACCCTGGAACCATGTCTCCGTGATGCCAATTACATCATACCCGTTAACCGCTATCCGCGTAGTTAATTCGTCTACCTTATCCCGAATACTCCTCGTATTGAGGCACAGAGCCTTCAGGCTTGTCTTTCGAACACACTTTGCCCCTTTTGAATTTTGCTGTAATGTGGCCCTTTTTGCTTTTTGCCTTGGGTTTCGCTGCCCTTTTCTTCTTTTTGCCTCCATTTTATTTCTCTCTCTCTCCCTGAATAGGTTCCCATCCTCCTGCCATATTAGTTTAACTCCTCCCCAACAGCACTAGCAAACACTCCCCCTAGGACATTGGTTCCGGTCCTGCCCAGGTGCAGACCGTCCGGTTTGTACTGGTTCCACCTCCCCCAGAACTGGTTCTAATGCCCCAGGAATTTGAATACTTCCCTGCTGCACCATTCCTCCAGCCACGTATTCATATGAGCTATGCTGCGATTCCTATTCTGACTAGCACGTGGCACTGGTAGCAATCCTGAGATTACTACTTTTGATGTCCTACATTTTAATTTAGCTCTTAGTTCCCTAAATTCATCTTGGAGGACCTCATCCCTTTTTTTTTAAGCCTATATCGTTGGTACCTATTTGCACCACGACAACTGGCTGTTCACCCTCCCTTTTCAGAATGCCCTGCACCCGCTCAGAGACATCCTTGACCCTTGCACCAGTGAGGCAACATACCATCTTGGAGTCTCTGTTGCGGCCGCAGAAACGTCCATCTATTCCCCTTACAATTGAATCCCCTATCACTATAACTCTACCTCTCTTTTTCCTGCCCTCCTGTGCAGCAGAGCCACCCACGGTGCCATGAACTTGGTTGCTGCTGCCCTCCCTTGGTGAGTTATCCCCCTCAACAGTACCCAAAGCGGTATATCTGTTTTGCAGGGGAATGACCGCAGGGGACCTCTGCACTACCTTCCTTGCGCTGCTCTTCCTGTTGGTCATCCATTCCCTATCTGGTTGTGTACCCTTTTCTTGCGGTAAGACCAACTCACCTAAACGTGCTATTCACGTCATTCTTAGCATCGTGCATGCTCCAGAGTGAATCCACCCGCAGCTCCAGTTCCGCATCGCGGTCCGTCAGGAGCTGCAGCTGGATACACTTCCCGCACATGTAGTCGCCCGGGACACTGGAAGTGTCTCTGACTTCCCACATAGTACAGGAGGAACATAACACGTGTCTGAGCTCTCCTGCCATGACTTAACCCCTAGATCAACTTAATTTGGCAACAACAATGCTAAAGGTTACTTACTGATAAAGAAAAAGTAAAAGGAAAAACTACTTACCAATCACTTACCCCCTTGGCTGTGATGTCACCTTTCGATTTCTTTCTACTTTTTTGCCTTCTCCCTGCAGCTTCACCAGCTGGCCTCCTCCTCGACGAACTCCCGACTGCTGAACTCGCCGCCTTTTTATAGGCCTCCGATCCCAGACTCCGCCTCCTCCTCGATGAACTCTCGACTGCTCCTGAGTTACATGGCTCTGGGCAGCCAATCAAGATATAGTACTTTCTCATTCATAATAATGGGAACTCTGTAAGTTGGAATTCCCATTATGATGAATGAGAAACCCCCGCAAACGCACACAACACTAATTTAAAAAAAAATAGAAAAATACACTACATAATTAAGATTCATTTAAATTAAAGTTCTTATTTAAAAATATATATATATTTGTCTGACTTTTTAAAAAGTTTTTTTAATTATGCCTTAGTGGGGAGGGTTTTTAAACAATAAAGTATGTTTTCATTTGTGTTTATTTAATTTTAATGTTTGTTTTTAAACACTTACGCCTGTAAAAGTAGGCTATACGCCTGCTTTTTCAGGCGCAAGGCTTTTGAGGCCATTTGCTGGGCAAGCTATGCGTAAATATCGCAAATCTTGCCCTGCAAATGTCCTCGCTCCCGATATGCGTGAGATCTATCAAGCCAGAAACTTGACAGATTGGAAAAGCCGTTTTTCAGCACATGCGCATTGCGCGTTGAAAACTGGCTTTTCCGATGCCATCCCGGGTCCGTAGAAACTTCGTATGGACCTGGGACGTCGGAATTTCAGGCTCGATATGTTTCTCTAGCCACAGGTACTGCCTGATCATCTGATTGTTGAGTGTATTTGGTTTTTATTTCAGATTTACAGAATCAGCAAAATTTTGATTTTTTTTTGCTTCGGTGTTCTTTTAATAATTTAGGAAGCTGTTTGGTAATTGTCTTGTCAGAATTGAATTCTACCTCTTCAAGGTTCACACACTTGCTTTTTCAAGATGTAATATAGTATTTTCAAACTTTGTGTGGGGATTCTTTGCAAATATTGACACTACCACGGGTCACCCATTCTAACTTCAAAAAGACAATGTTGGTTATGAAAAGGAAACGGTTTTATTGTTGCAGAAAAGGTTGTGTTATCAAGTGGAAATAGAAACATTTAGGAGAATTCTCTTGATGCTGTATTTGAGGTGGCAGTAATATCTGTGGTCTCGAAGGGGCTGAAATTTGATGAACCTGTGGATGTGGCACATGGTCCCCAGGTAGAAAACCTGTGTGATCTATGATGTAGAATAGCACTGTCCCAGTTACAATAAATTCTCTTGTATTCCTGAGTGATAGGGTGGGTGGTTTTGCTTGTTGATCTTCCTGGCGAATTATTACTACTAAATGAAAGTATTACATTTACAAATTTCTCCCTCGGTGTGCCAGTAACTTTTTCTCAGAAAGTGGATGCTGTTAAATTTAATACAAAACAAATTAGGTCATGCATGTATGATATCAAACTTAAAAAGACATTCTCAATTATCACACATGTAGATGTTGGAAAGAGAGATATTACTGGGCATATTAGTATTCTTGTTAAATATTTAGGGCAGGAAATTCACCAACCTTGCGCCTGTTTTTTCGGCGCTATTTTGCCGTTTTTAGCGAAAGACAGTGATCTGCTAGATTCGCTGATGTCTTACGCCAACGGTATTGAAATACCGCTGAAAAGCGGACCGCCGGCATGCAAGACTGAAAATTCCGCTATTGCCGTTGTTTGGACGTTTGGCTCGCCCGTATCCTGGGCGAAAAAAAGCCTGAGAAAAACCTGCATTGCAGCCCCAAAAATGGTACTCCGTATGAAGACCTGCAAAAGAGTTTGTTAATGTTTTTATTTTTAAATGTTTTTTGCAGCGATTACTTAGTTAAAAGTCTTGTAAAAGCTTTGTGATTTTTAAAAAAATTGTTTTTTGCAAAATATTTGTGTTTTTACCCCCTCCCTTGGCCCAACTCACCTCGGACTAAAGTTGACGACGATCGCGGTTTCCGCTGCGAATCCTCGTGCAACGCCGATTTTTACTGTTGGGAGCATTTTTTAACTCAACTTAGGCCTTTAAAAAATGGAGGTGTGATTAGCGGTATTTTTGGCGATAAATGCCGAAAAAATACCACTGGCTAAAAGACAAATTTCTAACCCTTAGACTGCTAATTTATTTTGGTGGACTAGAACCTCGCGATGTTAAATTCAGTAGACGGGAGGGAGTTATTCACAACATTATCATTCAGATTACAGTTGTCGAGCAGTTCAATATATAGGACACAAGCATGTGATTTTGCTAAGTGTTGGCACATCTCTTTATATCCTCATGGCTTATACTAAGATTGCGTAGAAAATCTTCCCCCTTTTTATGCTTTTTGTTCAATTAATATCTGGAAATTATTCTAGTATTGCAAAATCATATTTTCATAAATGTTTGGCAATGATATGTTCCATAACTGCTACCAGTTCTTAACACCGGGATGAGTGGACACAGGATAATGGAGGAATTTATCTCCAGTGTGGCATGAGTTGCAACTTTTTTGTTGCAGTTACGTGATTCTTGCAGCATTTTAGAATTGCATTTGCGACAAAGTTCTAAAAATGTCGCCAAATGTTGTAAACGATGTTGTAAATGTATTTTGTTTAGTGGTGTCTTACTCCATTAAACTTTTCTTGGCCAGGTGGATAGGGTGGTCTCAACTGTTTTCTATATTGCTTCTTGGTTGCTTATTGTCAGATATGATCATTTCATCCTCCTCCCGCCCCCGCCTTTCTCTCCCACCTATTCTATCCATGCATTGAAAGATGACCATTTGGCCTGCTAGTGTGCAATTTGCACCTTCAAGTCGTCTCCCTGACTTATCTTTATTGCTTAAGAGAAAGCTATGCAAAATGTTCTCCTTGACCCCTCCTCCTCCCTTCCCATCCTATTGGTGGTCGAGTAAAATTCCATACTTTCAGTGACATCATCAGTTGATTCCCATGGATGACATTTCCATGGCTCCAGTGGCGCAAGAAGCATCCAGAGAGTATATGATTATCTGTCTGTACAATAATATTTTATCTTATTCCTAACCAGATATTTAACAAGTCGTTTTTTCAAAAGGAGTTAATTAACATATTAACTACCAGGAGTCTGCTTCATGTGCAGATATAGTGAAATATATCCCTGTATAGGTATAAAAATGGTAAATTTTGCCAGTCCACATTGGTTTAGATTATTCCCTGTTCACATTAAAAATATTTCCCATTTTATCCACATTTTGAACCTGTCCAGAAAAGTGGTTTCAATTGGCGATTTATATCTTCAACTAGGGTTTGAGATGTCAGACAATGAGTGTTTTGGGGCTAAATTTTCTGCCTATTCACTACAGATGGGTAAAAAAAAAAAATCTATTTGATCTTTTTGAAGCTATTTTAACCATTATTTGAGGAAGCAAAATACTGAAACACAGTTTAAGGGTTTGGGTAGTGTTGAGCTGGAAGACACCTGCATAATTTTAAATGATAGATGGGGATAAATTATCAGTATTAAACCGGACTTCACTGTACCTTTCCAAGTCAACAATCAGTTGCATTTATATAGTGTCTTTAACGTCGTAAAAGTGTCTGTGGTGCTCCACAGGAGTGTTATTAGACAAAATTTGACTCAAGCCATGTAGATAGATTAGGACACGTTACCAAAAGCTTGGTCAGGGGTTTAGGGGGAGTATTCCGGAGCTTGGGGCTTCGGCAGCTGAAGGCACAGCCGCCAATAGTAGAATGATGAAAATCGGTCCATTTAAAAGGGAAAGCTTCAACAAAATGTATGTAGATTTGAGTTGTGCTCTGAGAATCTTGTCATAATATCAATTTTAAAAACACGAGAAACTGTCAGGGTTGAATTATGTAGGTTGTAATGTTAGACACTGTTTACATTTTTGATTGGTTAAAGACATTTTCAGGTTAATCTATTTTTGGAGAGACCATGGTACAGTTTGGGAGTTTTCTCATTTCAGATTTGTGTGTTTGCTTTGCCAACTCACAGGGGAAAAAAATGAGTTACTTCTGTAATAATACTTACAAACACGTATGCAGGTAGAAAACTATATTATAGATGAGAAAAGCAATTATTATATAAGATAATTGATGCTTTTTCTTCTAAAAGCAAACTGAGCTTGATCTAAACCAGGCCCCTCCTAATAATTTGGAAATGATTTTGAAGAAAAAGTGACAATGGCCCCAAGTTTCCACACGCGGCAAAACAGGCACCCCTCCGAGCTGGGCGCCCGTTTGTCGCGCCGAAAACGGCGCCTGAAAAAAAACGCGCTTTGCAGCTCGATGTCTTCTTGGCGCGGAGCCCAGGGGGCGGAGCCTACCACTTGCACCGATTTTGTAAGTAGGAGGGGCGGATACCATTTAAATGAGTTTTTTTCGTGCTGGCGACCCTGTGCGTGCGCGTTGGAGCGTTCGCGCACGCGCCGTGTGAAGGAAACATTGATACTCGGCCATTTTTGTAGTTCTTTGTAGCTGTTCAATTTTTAAATAAAACCACATTGCCCTTCCATGATCAGCACTGAGGCTTCTTGCAGCTTTCTCACTGCCTCCCTCCCCTGCTGTCGGGAACGGCTGCCTCAACTTCTGAGGCTTCCTGCAGCCTTCTCACTGCCTCCCCCCTTCCTACCGTCGGGAAACCGCTGCCTGAAAGGCCTGCCTGAAGCACTTTCACACAGGTAGGAACATGGTTTATTTCATCTTTTCTTTGCTTATAAATTTTTATTCAGGTTGGATTTATTTGTATAATATTTGTATAAGTATAACTAAGGATTTATTGTAGAATGTAATGACTTCCCTTCCCCCCCCCCCAACCTTGTTCCGGACGCCTAATTTGTAACCTGCACCTGATTTTTTAATGTGTCGACAAGGTTTTTTCAAGCCTACAAAAATCTTCACTTGCTCCATTCTAAGTTAGTTTGGAGTACGTTTTCATTGGAAACTTTCAAATCAGGCGTCAGTGGCCGGACACGCCCCCTTTTGAAAAAAAATTCTGTTCAAAAGTGAAACTGTTCTACCTGACTCGAACTGCAGAAAACTTAAATGTGGAGAATTCCGATTTCTAAGATACTCCGTTCTCCACCAGTTGCTCCTAAAAATCAGGAGCAAATCATGTGGAAACTTGGGGCCATTGTTTCCAGATAATTTCAAGTCTACTATATTAATCAAATCAGTCATGTATCCAGATTTCCAACAGTTAATCATGTCATACTGCAGCCTTTGAATCAATTTGAAGTAATTTTATAGGTATGTCAACACAAAAAATAATATAATTAAGCAACTGCTTAAATATACTAATACTAGCTTGGTGACCTGACTCTGAATCAGAGTTCCAGGTGGTTTGATTCTGCTTCTCGTATGTCATTTCACAAAGTCATCTTTAAAAATTTCCCAGAGAGTCAATTAGACTTTAAATTTGCTTTTTAATCATCTTATCCATTTTTTCCCAATACTATTAAGGTCACTAGCTCTCTAATATAATAAATTAATAAAACCCTTAAGTTCTTGCCTTTTATTGAAAACCTTTTAAACAAATAGCAAAAAATAATCTGCTGTAACATGAGGGGAAATTACAATGTGCAAAGTCAACAAAATTCCTCATTAGTTTTCTTTGCTTAAATCAGCTTAGCTAATATTAGTCCCAATGAGTTTTCCATATTTAATTATTAAAAGGTTGTATTCTATATCATTGTTGCAACCTCCGTGTTCACTTGATGCTATATCCTGTTTCTTATATGGACATAATTTTTCAGCCTGCTATTACTCATCCAGAAAACATCAGTTGTGTAATTAATTGTTTCATGTAATTTATTTTTGATGCTATTCTCTCTTTACCCCACCCAAAAAACATTTTGAAGCTATTATTGCAGTTATGCTGCAGCCACCAACTGCTCGATTGCAAATCGGACTCTATTTCAGGAGAGAGCTCTGTAGAGCCAGGTGTTCAACCCTTTGTCATCATCATAGGTAGTCCCTCGGAATCGAGGAAGACTTGCTTCCACTCTTAACATGAGTTCTTCGAGGGACTGTACAGTCCAATACGAGAACCACAGTCTCTGTCAGAGGTGGGACAGATAGTTGTTGAGGGAAGGGGTCGGTGGGACTGGTTTGCCGCATGCCCTTTCCGCTGCCTGCTCTTGATTTCTGCATGCTCTCAGCGACGAGACTCGAGGTGCTCACCGCCCTCCCTGGTGCACTTCCTCCACTTAGGTCTGTCTTTGGCCAGGGATTCCCAGGTGTCAGTGGGGATGTTGCACTTTATCAGGGAAGCTGTGCGGGTGTCCTTTTAACGTTTCTGTTGCCCACCTTTGGCTCGTTTGCCGTGAAGGAGTTCCGAGTAGAGCGCTTGCTTTGGGAGTCTCATGTCTGGCATGCGGACTATGTGGCTTGCCCAGCGGAGCTGATCCAGTGTGGTCAGTGCTTCAATGCTTGGGGATGTTTGCCTGGTCGAGAACGCTAACGTTAGTAGGATCTTGTGGCGACATCGTTGGTGATATTTCTCCAGCGACTTGAGGTGTCTGCTGTACATGGTCCATGTGTCTGAGCCATACAGGAAGGCGGGTATTACTGCAGCCCTGTAGACCATGAGCTTGGTGGCAGTTTGTAGGGAGACAGAATTGCCATTATAATTGCACCTTTGCATCAGCTTGACTTATTTCACATTACATTATCACATTAACAAGCTGATTGAAGCATATTTATACATTTGCAGTACTGGTCTTAATATCAGGCACAGAAGTGATGCATTATGGAACTTTGGGCCCAACTTTGCCCATCACTGGGCGCCGTTTTTTCGGTCACCCAGTGAATGTTTGGCACCAAAGTTTACTCCAAACATTCCCCAGTGTTGGGGCACTGGCATCTACTACCAGTGCCAGAATGTTTGGCGCCAAAGAAGGTTCTGTGTTATTTTTACACATAAGGCAAACTTTCCCCACCTACAAAAATTTTTAAACCGGCACACAGACCGTAAGAAAAAACCCTACCTGCAATTAGAGAATCCGCACTGGCCCGCTACTATCCCTGGCCGAAGGGATTTACATTTAGTTCACAATTTAACTTACCTTACAGTTTAAGACAAAATTTCAACTATAAACAGGTATAAATATAAAATAAATAAAAACTCACCCATACTGCTGATCCTGTGATGAAAAAAAAAGATGGCCAAAAAAAAATCCTAAACTGATTCCATCGATGTCCCCACGGCCCAAAATAATCCAAAAAGTGCAAGGAAACCATTAAAAAGGTGCAAAAATGCATAATCACCTTACCGAACATCACCTAAAATGCAGAACAGTCTTCTCCCCACTCTCTTAGATGTCGAAAGGAGCCCCTGCTAGCCCCTGGCCGAAGGTCTACACACAAAGGACAGTGCAAAACACTGCAGGCTCAAAGGCAAGCAGCAGTGATCTTATTCAAGGTGGAACTTTAAATTGAAAAGAAAACATAATCCCACCACAAATCTGAGGTTTTTATGGAGTGTTGGTGTGCCGAAGTGGAAAATATATAATTTTTAAATGTTGCCACCAGAAATTTTTTATGTTTCAAGGGATGTTGGGAGTGCTTAGATGGACACAACCTTATGTTTATTAAATATTCCCACCACAAATCTTGAATGTTTAACTGGAGTTTGGATGTGTTGGAATGCTAAGGTGGACAAAAAGACTCGGTTGTTCATGGATCCAGACTGGGTGAGGGTCACTGATGCATGCAACGAAGTACCATGGTGCATATATCAGTGACCCAGAACAAGGCAGGATCCATGAACACAGTACTGGAACCTGTCCCTATCATTTAAACCAATAGGTTGCAAAGGGTGATGCCATTTTAGATTTTCAGTCCAGTTATCCTGCAATATTTATTAGTGCAGCAACAAAAAATGAAGTGCAGGAGTAAGGTTAAAAGTCCAAAATTAAAATGTTTGTTAAACATTTGAAAATGCACAGTTGTGATTAGCTTGACTTTACTTCTGTTTAAACCTTCAAAACTTTATTCAGAGCCGTGGCAAATAATCAACGAAATCAACCAAAAAACAATTATTCTATCCTCTTCATTAGCGCTGTGAGTCAATCCTGCCACTGCGTGTGCCCGACGTTGCAGAATTCTGCTTTCTTTCCCCCTGTACCCAAGTGTAGTCTGTTCCTTTTCCAGTGCGGCGTTTCTTGAGGCTATGACACGGACAGCGCCAAAATGTGTCATGGCGGAATGCCCGGGTACCTCTTCGTCGTCAACCTTATCCTCAGGATCAACCCTTGAATTTGGTGTTGAGTGGACAGTGCTCCTCGCGTTAAGGACAGCCTGGTGAGCCCCCCTATTGCCAATGCATCCTCGTCCAACCGTCCCGAAAGTCTCTATCCTCTGCTCCAGGGCTGTTCGTTGGAGCCTACTTGGCGGACCTCCTCCAGTTTGTGACCGTTCACAGTTGATCTGTGACACCATCTTCTGCAAAGATGCAAATGCAACTTTTTAAAGAGAGGGTCCTTCTGAACACATGCGTGCACACACACACGAACACTGATCACATGTACAGATGTTATCGCAGTGCATAAATATATATAAACTTACATTTATTTGGGCTTTAAAATACAACGTATTACTCAGTCACTGCTTGCTGGAGGTCCTGCCACTTTTTCAGCTGCGCACTGGTTCTCGGGGTCATGGACATTCCATTAAGCTCGACTGCGGCCTGGTCCCAAACTTTTGCGAGTGCAGATGGTTTAAGCTTATTGTTACCGAAGCACCCCTTGTTCTCGAGCTCCCCATTCACTCGCGATTAAGTCTACCAGGCGCTCAATTTCATCCGCACAAAATCTCTTCGCCTTTACAGTTTCCCCTTCCTCGTCCCTGGCCTTTTCGCCTTCTCTGTGCTCTTCCATTGCAGCCATCTCGTGAACGAAGCTGTATTTCCTACCTGCGAAACTACCTCTGCCACCAACGGATTCTCAATGGTGAGCCGCACTGTCCCCACACGTGCTGTTTTTTTAATACTTTGCACTGCGCCTGTGCAGATGGGTTCTTGTTTTTTTTTTAAATTGTGCGCATGCAGATTAAGGGGCCACCCATTTAAAACTGAGATGAGGAGAAATTTCTTTGAGGGTTGTAAATCTAGAATTCTCTGCCCCAGAGAGCTGTGAAGGCTGGGTCATTGAATATATTAAGGGCGGACAGACAAATGTTTGAGTGAAAAGGGACGAAGGGTTTTGGGGAGTGGGCAGGGAAGTGGAGCCGAGTCCATGATCAGATCAGCCATGATCTTATTGAATGGCGGAGCAGGCTCGAGGGGCCAAATGACCTACTCCTACTCCTATTTTTTTATGTTCTTAAATACATCTTGAATTATCACATTTCTAAAGTGAGTGGAGGAGTAGAGGTCCATGATATGTAAATAGAGATGTATTAACCTGGTAGCTCAGGTAGATGAGGCCGTTAAAAGGCAACTGATTTCTTCTTGATATCTAGAGGCATAGAATACATAAGCAAAAAGGTAACACTGAATTTGTACAAGATGTTAGGATACAGTTGTACTAATGTGTATAGTTTTGCGCACCCCATTGCATAAAAGCAATGGAACAGTTGCAGCTAAAGGAGCTGTATGCTTCAATTTTCCCATGTAACATTTACTGCACTTCGTTATCTGAGTTCAAGAAAAGGCGTCAGAAGGATCCCAAAATATTATTTTTAAGCAACTGAAGAAGTAATGTCAAAGTCCTGACGTCATCTTGAGGGATGTGCTGTGTTGAAATGCAACAACTGTTTAAAAAAAAAAATAGGTATGTTTAAGTGAATTCTTCTCATTGTGAAATTATTCTAAATCTAGCCGATTGCTTGAAGAATATAAAAGATGTAGAGGTCAGTAACACCTGTTTTGAGAAGGAAATAGTCATGGTTCGAGTTTATAGGTTTACATTCAAACGTTTCCTTCTCTGGCTCGCTGTTCATCTTTGTCTGATTTATGCTTTTGCAAAGTGCCTTGAAGTTTTTTTATGTTAAAGCCGCTATGTAATTGCAAATTGTTGAAGGTGGTGCATTTAAAATTTGACTTGGGAGTGGGGAGGTGGGGGGGGCAGGTAGGGTGAAGGTGACAAATGTAGACCTAACGGGGTTGGAGGGTGAAGATGTTCTGATCATCTGGCTGTTTGCATGTACGTACTTTAAATGATGGTAACATTTGCAGGTGAGACTGAAATGTTGCTTTGTGATGAGATAATTAATAGCATTGAAGGACCTAGACAAATTGGATCATGGAGCAAAGGATGGCAGAATTTAATGTGAATAAATTTTGAATTACTGCATGTAACAACTGTGTAATGAGTGTCCATTACCAAGCTAGAAAATGATTTTTATGTCCTTATTGATCGTTACTAAAAGTACCCAGTAAATGCACTGCTGTTATTAACGAGGCTAATCAAGTCTTGAAATGTGTCTTGGGCATTTGATTATGAGTTAGTTCCAGTTATTTTGACAGCATATACTGCATCACTAGGTTATGCATAGAATTTTTGGGTACCTTGCCTTCTCTGGCTACAGATGTGGTGCTCGAGAACTGGAGGACTGCTAAAGTTGTACAGGTTGAACCTCCCTTATCCGGAACCCTCGGGATCTGACCTGTTTCATATAAGGGATGTTTCCGGACGAGGGGTGGTCACGTTAAATTTGAGGGTGCAAGTACTGAGTAAGGGGATATTGGGGCTGGGAGTGCGGCAGAGAGATTGGGGGGCGGGGGAGGGGGTGGTGGGGTGGTGGGGGAGGGCGCTGAGTGACCAGGCCAGCGGATTGTGGGAGTCGGCAGCGAGGAAGGACTTCAATTTGTTCATGTCGGGGTTCTGCGCATGCGCCACCCGGTGGCCGGGAATGGTTCTGGACGAGGGGTGGTTCTGGATTAGGAAGTTCCGAATAAGGGCGGTTCAACCTGTACCATTATTTAAAAAGGGAGAAAGAGATAGAACAAGTAATTATAGGCCAGTCAGCCTAACCTCATGGTGGGTAACTTATTGGAAAAATTTCTGAGCGTTAGTATTAATTATCATTTTCGAAAGCATGAATTAATCAAGGACAGTCGGCATGGATTTACTAAGGGAAGGTCATTGGAAACAGTTTCTCTTTATTTACTCTGTCTAAACCTTTCATGATTTTAAACATCCTCCATCAAATCTCTATTTAGCCTTCTTTGCTCAAAGGAGAATCCCAGCTTCTCCAGTCTATCCACATAACTGTAATCCCTCATCCCTGGAATCATTCTAGTAAATCTCTTCTCTACTCTCTCTCAGGCCTTGACATCCTTCTGAAAGTCTGGTGCCCAGAGTTGAACACAGTATTCCAGCTGAGGCTTGACCATAAAGTTTTAGCATAACTTCTTTGCTGTTATACTCTCTCCTCTATTACTGAAGCCAAGGATTCCAGATGTTTTTTTTAAACAGCCTTCCCAATTTGTCCTGCCCCATTCAAAGATTTATGTACATATTCCCCCAGGTCTCTCTTCCTGCACCCCCTTGAAAATTGTACCATTTGGTTCATATTGCCTCTCCTCAATCTTCCTGTCAAAATGTATCACTTCACACTTCTGTGTTAAATTTAATCTGTCATGCATTTGCCTATTTCACCAGTCTGTCCTCCTGAAGCCGACTGCTGTCCTCCTCGTTGTTTACTACATTTCGTGCCTTCTGTAAATTTTGAAATTATGCCCTATCTGCCCAAGTTCAGGTCATTAATCTATATCAAAAAGAGCATGGGGAACAAATCTGTGCTAACTTCTTATTAGCCCATACTTTTCCAAATGCCAATTCATTTCATCCCGGATTATTGTCAAAGTTTCCCCACCACTGACATTAGGCTGACTGGCCTGTAGTTACTGGGTTTATCCCTCGGCCCTTATTGAAACAGGAGTGTAATATTTGCAATCCTCCAGTCCTCTGACACCACCTCCATTTCCAAGGAGGATTTGAAGATCGTGGCCAGAGCCTCTGCAATTTCCACCCTTACTTCCCTCAGTTACCGAGGATGCATCCCATCTGGACTGGGCGACTTACTTAATTTGAGGATTGCCAACCTTTTAAGTACAGGTTGAACCTCTCAAAACCGGCACTCTTTTATATCTGGCAACCTCCTTTGTCCGGCATTATTCCCGGCCCGGGGGGGGGGGGGGGGGTGGCGGTGCGCATGCGCAGAACGTACCGAGTCGTTGACAGCGGCGTTGTCAGAATTGCCCTTCGTTGACATTTAATACAGCAACCACTTTCTGTTCTTTAAATCTTTCCTCCTCCTCCGGTGCTCTCCGCACCCCCACCCCCCAAACGGTTGCTGGGCCCGATGCTGCACAGTAGGCTTCGGCACAGCACATGCGCAAATCCAGCTTCGGGGTCGGAAAGCCATCTTGTGAGGCAACGTTCAAAAAAGCAGCGCGGAGGAGGAGTGTGGCGGGAGTTTAGGAGCGTGGCGGAGGCGGTCGGGGCACGAGCGCTGTTATCAGGACCGGTTAAATCGAGGGTCAGCGTGATCTCCCGTCGTCCAGCAAATTCTCTTGTCCGGCACAGGCCAGGTTCCAAGGGTGCCGGATAAGACCAGTTCAACCTGTACCTCCTTTTCATCTATTATTATCCTGTCCAATATTGCTGCTACCTCCTCCTTTACTGCTGACAGATGCAAAGTAATCATTTCGTACTGTAGTCATGCCCTCTGCCTCTACAAGAATATCTCCTTTCTCTAACTTTGGGCGCCCTTCCTTTTCCCCCTCATGAGAATGTGCGGCCTATCCATCTCCTCTTTGAAGGCTACTCGTTGTTCAATTACAGTTTGCCTTTTTTGATTCCATTCTACCTAGGACAGATCCCTCTTCAATTCACTGAAGTTATCCCTCCTCCAGTCAAGTATCTTTGCACTTGATAGTTCCTTGTCCTTTTGCATAACTATTCTAAACCTGACGATATAATCACTGTTCCCCAAATGCTCACGCTGAAATAAGCTCCACTTGTCCCTCTTCATTCCCCAGAACTAGATCCAGTACTGCTCCTTCCTCGTTGAGCTGGAAACACACTGATCAACAAAGTTCTTGTGTACACATTTTAAGAATTCCTCCTCCTCTTTGGCCTTTATCCTGTTACTATCTCAGTCTATATTTGGATAATTTAAGTCCTCCATTATCGTTCTTGTATCTTTCTATACTTTGCCTGTAAATTTGCTCCTCTCTTGCTATCCCACTATTTAGTGGCCTATAATATACATCCAGTAGTATAATAGCTCCTCCATTTAATTCTAACCAAATAGGTTCTATCAAGTACATCATCTCTTTCCATTGTGATAATAGTTTCCTTGATCATTACTGCTACAGCTTTTTTCTGTTCTCAATCCTCTCCTTCTTTGAGCCAGGTCTCTGTTATTGCCACTATATCATTGTCCCATGTGGAAACTTGTGTCTGCAGCTCACCAACCTTACTTGCCACGCGACATGCATTGACACATATGCACTCCACACCTATCTTAGACTGTCTTGCGTTTGCTCCCTGTCTCATCCTTCCTGTTTCTGAATTTTTCTTTACTCGAGTACTGCCTGTCTCTCCCAGTCCACTCTGTGCCTTGTTTCTCCCCACTAATGTTTCATCCTGAGAAGGAATTTCTTCTCCCAGAGGGTTGTGAATCTGTGGAATTCTCTGCCCAAGGAAGCAGTTGAGACTAGCTCATTGAATGTATTCAAGTCACAGATATAGATTTTTAACCAATAAGGGAATTAAGGGTTACGGGGAGCGGGCGGGTAAGTGGAGCTGAGTCCACGGCCAGATCAGCCATGATCTTGAATGGCGGAGCAGGCTCGAGGGGCTAGATGGCCTACTCCTGTTCCTAATTCTTATGTTCTAATGTTCTTATTATGTTCTTATCCTGATGCCCATCTCCCTGAAAGTAAACGTATAAGTTTCAGACCCCTGCTAGAACGGCGCACATCGGAGAGGCCCGCCTAATTTGTAGAACTGAAAAAGCACCAGATACTTACCTCCGATATCTGTAGGGCAGTTTCCAGCTTGGCACGGTGCAGCATGAGCTGCTGGGGGTGGAGCTACATCCCTGCGCCAGAAACAGTGCCGGCAACTGCGCGCGTGCGCAGTAGCTCCTGGCCCTCCCAGCGCGTCCTGTCTCCGGACAATGATCCTATCCCTGGCCGAAGGGACGTCTCCCGTATCCCGGGCTGAGTGGCGTGACATTACTTACCTCTTCCGCGGTGGCCCGCCCGGCATCTCCTGGGGGCAGGACCCGCCCGAACACCTCGGAGGCGGCGGGGCCCACCCACCCGGCATCTCGCTGGGAGTGGGCCCCACTCAAAGTGGCGTCCTCTGCGGCGGCGGGGCGCAGCCGAAGCCCTGGTTGGCGGTGGGCCTCGTCCAAACGGCATCTCCTGGGGGGGGCCCCATTCCAGCACGCTATTGGAGGGCTCTCAGTGCTACAGTAGGTGAGTAGAAATTTTGAATTTTGAATTTATTGATTTAAAAAAAAAATTGTGTTGCTTTATTGGTTGATTTATTGATTTATTTACTATTGATCATGGCTCTATTATTTGTAAAAGTGAAGTGTTTAATGCTCGTAAACTTCCCTTTCTCCCCCCCCCCCCCCCATCTCTCACTCCCTGCGCCTAATTTATAAAGTGTAGGCAAGGTTTTTCTGAGCGTACAAAAATCTACACTTAGTTCATTCTATGTTAGCTTGGAGTAAGTTTTCGCTGCCGAAACTTGCAAAACTGGCGTAAGTGGCTGGTAACGCCCCCTTTTGGGAAAAAAAAACTGTTCTAAAACGAAACTATTCTAGCTCACTAGAATTGGAGCAAACTAAATGCCGAGAATTGCAATTTCTAAGATACTCCATATTCAACTAGTTGCTCCAAAAAAATAGGAGCAACTCGAGCCGAAACTTGAGCCCCATAATTAGGGACAAAATTAATTGTCACTTGGAAGAACATGAGTTAATAAATAACAGCTCATGTGGATTTGTTAAAGGCAAATCCTGTCTGACTAACTTGATTGAGTTCCTCGATGAAATAAAGGGGATGGTTGATTTAGATAGTACAGTTGATATTTGGTAAACGGACTTTCAAAAGGTGTTTGCTAAAGTGCCACATGATAGACTTGCAAAAATCAAAACCCATTGGCATTAAAGGGGCAGTGACAGCGGAGATATGAAATTGGCTGAGACAAAAAGCAGAGAGTAGTGGTCTAAGATTGTTTTTCAGACTGAAGGGAAGTGGTGTTCCCCGGCGATCGGTATTGGGACCTTTGCTCTTGATATATATTAATGAACTGGACTTGGGTAGAGGGAGCATAATTTCAGAGTTTACAGATTACATAATGTAGAAAACGGAGTAAGATAGTAGCAGTCTTCAGTAGGGCATAGATTCGTGAAATGGGCTTGCATATGGCAGATGAAATTTAATGCAGAGAACTGTTAAGTGTAGCATTTTGGAAGGGAGAATGGAAACTAAATGATACAATTTTAAAGTGGGTACAGGAACAGAGACCTGGGGGTTCACATACACCATTCTTTAAAGATGGCAGGACAAGTTGAAAAGGCTGTTTTTAAAAAAAAACATATAGGATCCTTGGCTTTATAAATAATGGAACTAATTGGATAGCTCTTTCAAAGAGCCGACTTAGCACAATGGGCTGAAAGGCCTCCTCTGCTTTATGATTTTGTGTAAAAGACATTCATCATACAAATGAAACAGGTTAAAGAATGGTGGTGTAACCCATTGCACCATTCAGTTCTTTCAAGATGACTTAAATTTATGGGCTATCACTTTTTAAATGGAAAATCTTTAACTGGCAAAGGATTAACACCTAATGTGAGCTGATCCTCTGGAGCAGGTGTGTTCAGCTACAGCTTCTGGGTCAGAAGTTGCCCACAAACTCTGACAATCTAGCCCAGATAACTTGTGTCTGACTTACTAACTTTTTCAATGTTTGGGATTTGGAAAGTACTATTCTTAGCATTGTTCTAATTGGATGAATCCTAACTCAGAATAGCAAGGGATGGTTCCATGCCATATCCCGAGATCCTCGATTGCCGCATGGCATCACCAGTCGACGGTTCGATATAGTAAATTAATGAGAACATTGGTTTTAAATAAGATTTGTGGTCCAAAGGAATACAGGATATGCACAGAGGTCTGTAAATCCAAAAAGCTTGAACGCTCCTCCTTTGCTGCACTGTGGTGATCAATAGCGACATACTGTTGGTATGCTGCTCTGCGATGTTGGCAGCTATCCCAGCCAGGGCCTGGAGAAGGTCTTAACCTAGGTCGACGCTCGTCCTCGACAGCTCAACCATTTTCTGCATTGCTTTCGCCCGTCTTGCATCATCATCATCTTGCTGCATCAACCTGGGTGGATGCGGTTTGGTGGCTTTAACGGTACGGGTGCAGCACTTCACCACACTTGGTCTCGAGTCGAAGCCCAAAAACTGGGACCCCAATACCGATGTTGTGCGCACAGGTGGCACACATGTCAAGAGGATGGAGTCCTCCTTTTCCAAATCCTCGAGCTCAAGTGGGACAAACACTGGGCCTTCTCCCTGCTCTTCCTCCTGGTCATCATCTGTGTTTTGCGGAGTTGGATGCGGGGGCTATGGGGGATGTTGAGTGAGGGGAGGGGGGGCCAGAAGGAGCTGCTGGGGTGGGCTTGTGATGAGGTCAAGGTGGATGGTGTTGGTGTTGCACATGGCTTTTGTGTGCCAGAGCTGGATGGGGTGCCTAAGTCGGTGCTCTCCGATTCATCATCTGCAAGTACCATACAACATTTCAGTGTGTAGCAGCGGCGGGGGCAGGGGGTGGGGGGTGCTGGTAATGCTGATTTGAGTCCCGTGACGTATCAGTCTTATTTCAAGGACTACCATGATGACATCATCATACCCTAAATGGCCGACAGACAGTACATTAAAATGCATTTGACATCACATTGCATGACATGAACGTAAGACAGACCGGCGATTATGATCAACTTACCATGCTGTAACACTGGATCGGCACCACCATGTGTGGTGGCATGGAGGTGGTCGCCCACCAACCCCGAAGCACGCTCCTCGATGTAGTCACATTGATGACCGCTAGTGGACCCCTTCCCGTGTCACAGTGCTTTGAGGCGTTGGCTGTTCTTTTCCTCTGCAGAAATAAAAGTTGCAATCTTTTTTTTTAACCGGTTTGCAGATGCAACACACGCGCACACGCACAATTTTCAAATCTCGTGAGATGAGGGGACCAAATGTAATACTTGTATATGCAAGTTAACTGATTATATAAAGCTAGGTGGGACTGTGAGTTGTGAGGGGGTTGCAAAGGGATACAAAGGTCAACCAATCCATGTTAATATATTACCCCAAATCCCATGAGCCCGAATTCTGTTGAAAAACCTCTTGTGTGGTACCTTATCGAATGCCTTCTGAAAATCCAAATGTACCACATCCACTGGTTCCCCCTTATCTATTCTGCTAGTTACAATCTCAAAAAACTCTACATTAGTGCTTCCATAAGAACAGAAGAAATAGGAACAGGAGGAGGCCATGCAGCCCCTCGAGCCTGCTCCGCCATTCAATAAGATCATGGCCGATCTGATCATGGACTCAGCTCCACTTCACCGCCTGCTCCCCATAACCCTTTATCCCCTTATCGTTTAAGAAACTGTCTATGTCTTAAATTTATTCAATGTCCCAGCTTCCACAGCTCTCTGAGGCAGCGAATTCCACAGATTTATAACCCCCTGGGAGAAGAAATTCCTCCTCAGCTCTGTTTTAAATGGGCGGCCCCTTATTCTAAGATCATGCCCTCTAGTTCTCGTCTCCTCCATCAGTGGAAACATCCTCTCTGCATCCACCTTGTCAAGCCCCCTCATAATCTTATACGTTTCGATAAGATAACCTCTCATTCTTCTGAATTCCAATGAGTAGGGGCCCAACCTACTGAACCTTTCCTCATAAGTCATCCCCCTCATCCCCGGAATCAACCTAATGAACCTTCTCTGAACTGCCTCCAAAGCAAGTATGTCCTTTTGTAAATATGGAAACCAAAACTGCACGCAGTATTCCAAGTGTGGCCTCACCAATACCTTTATATAGCTGAAGCAAGACTTCCCTGTTTTTATACTCCATCCCCTTTGCAATAAAGGCCAAGATACCATTGGCCTTCCTGATCACTTGCTGTACCTACATACTATCCTTTTGCATTTCATGCACAAGTAACCCCAGGTCCCGCTGTAATGTGGCACTTAGCAATCTTTCTCCATTTAAATAATAACTTGCTCTTCGATTTTTTTTCTGCCAAAGTGCATGACCTCACACTTTCCCACATTATACTCCTTCTGCCAAATTTGTGCCCACTCACTTAGCCTGTCTGTCCTTTTGCAGGTTTTTTGTGCCTTCTCACACATTGCTTTTCCTCCCATCTTTGTATCGTCAGCAAACTTGGCTACGTTACACTCAGTCCCTACTTCCAAGTCGTTAATATAGATTGTAAATAGTTGCGATCCCAGCACTGATCCCTGCAGCACCCCACTAGTTACTGGTTGCCAACCAGAGAATGAACCATTTATCACGACTCTGTTCAGTTAGTTAGCCAATCCTCTATCCATGCTAATATATTACCCCCAAACCCATGAACTTTTATCTTGTGCATGTAATGATGAACACCAAATTTACTCCTATGCCACACAAAGTACAAAATTGCATTGATTTTTTTTTTTGTTTTCCAATTCCTTGAAGCGTTTGCCTTCAATTGGACAGAAATTTAGTTTTTATTAAGCTGCGTTTCATTGAAATACTATTAAATTCTGTGAAGCGTGTAAATAATTGCAATAAAGTACAATATTTTTGTTTGTACATGTTAATGTAAGATTAATGTATCACTATCAAACAATGAGTAACATTGCTGGTGCTTTAATGCTGCCATACTATAGTTTTGCATTTTGCATAATTTGAACTAACAGAATACCAACCGTAGAAGTACATTTTTCAGTGAGTTGTTTTTGTAATACTTGAGATGAATTTATTTGTTGTGGAACATTGTGGTACAATCATGCTGGAGAATATGCTGCTTCGATAATTTTCCAATGGATATTTGTTTATTAGCTCATTTGTTTGGTACACAAAGGTGAAATCTAATCTTGAATTTTCAAAACCCACAGTTGTACTGAAGTTTACAATAGTGTTTGCCATTTTATGGAATTCTTAATCCAGTTTGGGGATATTTCAATTTTGAAATTGCTAATTTCTTAATAATAAAGTACTTTGTATCTGTTTTCAGAGTAGATGAAGAAGACATGACACTAGTGATAGAAGGGAAACTAAAAATAAATCAAGGGGAGGAACTTAGTGGATTCAATACAAATTTTGAAAAAAATGATAATGGAGATATTAATGGGACTTTAGGATAGATAAATCTCCAGGACCTATGTTTTCCACCTCAAGTTATTAAAAGACGTAGATGAGGCAATTGTAGAAGCATTCGTCAGAATCTTTCAAAACTATTTGGGAAATGTGCTGTCAGATTTGACATTTGTTAAAATGTCACTTCTTTAGGAGAAAGCAGGTAACCACAAGCCTGTCAGTTTAAGGTCAGTTGTGGGGAAGCTACTCGAATCTTGCATTAGGGATAGAGTGACTGAACACTTGAACAAATATGAGCTGATCAGAGAGAGCCAGCATAGCTTTGTATAGGGCAAGTCGTGTTGAACCAATCTGGTTGAATATTTTGAGGAGGTGACCAATAAGGAAGTATCTATGAATGTTGTCGATATGCATTTCCAGAAGCCATTTGATAAAGTTCCACACAAGAGGATTATTGGCAAAAATGAAAATGCACGGAATTTGAGAGAGCCTTCTGATTTGGATTGGAAATTGTTCAGGAGGAAGGAGACGAGGGGGAATAAAGGGTATGTGCTCTGATTGGTGGGTTGTGCCAAGTGGTGTTCCCCAGGAATTTATTCTGGGGCCTCAATGTTTCACTATACTTTATACTTTAAAAAAAAATTAACTTGGATGAGGGAACAGAATTTTCTGTCCAAGTTTGCAGATGACACTAAGTTAGGGACAACAAATGGTGCAGATAGGAGCAGGAAGTTGCATGAGTACATAGACAGATTAATTGGGCAAAACTGTAGCAAATGGAGTTCAATGTCATCAAGTGTGAGGTCATTCACTTTGGACCCAAGAAAGATAAATCAGAATAGCTTCTCACCATTTAGAAAATAAGAACTGCAGAGGAGCTAAGAGATTTGTGAATCTAAGTATACACATCATTAAAAGCTAATTCGACCCTTACAAAAAGCAGGCAGAAAGACTGATGCAATGGTGGCCTTTATCTCCAGGGGGGCAAGAATACAAAGGGGAGAACATTTTGCTTCTGTTGTAGAGCTTTGGTCAGACCCTATCTAGAGTACATTGTTCAGTTTTGGACACCGCACCTCAGGAAGGATATATTGACCGTGGAAGAAATGCAGCATATTTTCATCAGAATCTTATCGGGGCTTCGAGGGAGTAATAATGAGGACAGGTTGCATTAAATTATTTTGTATTCCCTTGTGGTGCAGAAGATTGAGGGGCGATTTAAAAAAAAAAAAAAAAAAAAATTCATGCATGGGATGTTGGAGTTGCTGGCAAGGCCAGCATTTATTGACAGTCCCTAATTGCCCTTGAGAAGGTGGTGGTGAGCCACCTTCTTGAACTGCTGTTCTATTTATAGCGGTACAGCTGAGTGGCTTGTTCACCCAATTCAGAGGGCAATGAAGACAAATATGGCAGCCAATTTGTCTCTCAAACTACAATGAAATAAATGACTTATTTTGATTGTTGAGAGGTAAATATTGGCCAGGATACCACGAGAATTCTCCTATTTATAATAAAGGAACGGCAATAATTATGGGTGATTTTAACCTTCATATTGACTGGACAAAACAAATTGGCCAGGGAAGCCTTGAGGAGGAGTTCATAGTGTATCCGGGATAGTTTCCTTGAACAGTATGGTGCGGAACCAACCAGGGAGCAGGCTATCTTAGATCTGGTACTGTGTAATGGGGCAGGATTAATAAATGATCTCGTAGTAAAAGATCCTCTAGAAATGAGTGACCATAATATGGTTGAATTTCAAATTCAGTTGGAGGGTGAGAAAGTTGGGTATCAAACCAGGGTCCTAAGCTTAAATAAAGGAGACTACAAAGGTATGAGGGCACAGTTGGCCAAAGTGGACTGTGAAAATAGACTAATGTATGGGATGGTTGATGAGCAGTGGCAGACATTTAAGGAAATATTTCATAATTCGCAACAAAAATATATCCCAATGAGAAGGAAAGACTTGAGAAAGGATAACCAACTGTGGCTACCTAAGGAAATAAGGGAGGGTATCAAATTGTAAACCAAGGCATACACTGTGGCAAGACTAGTGGGAGGCCAGAGGATTGGGACATTTTTAAAAGCCAGCAAAGAACAACTAAAAAAAAATGTTTGAGGGGGAAGCTAGATTATGAAAGTAAACTAGCACAAAATATAAAAACAGATAGTAAGAGTTTCTACAGGTACATAAAAAGGAAAAGAGTGGCTAAAGTAAATGTTGGCCCCATGGGGGATGAGACTGGAGAATTAATAATGGAGAACAGGGAAATGGCAGAGATGTTGAACAAATATTTTATATCGGTCTTCAAGGTAGAAGACACGAAAAACATCCCGATAGTGGATAATCAAGGGGCGATAGGGAGGGAGGAACTTAATACCATCAGTATCACTAATGAAGTAGTACTCAGTAAAATAATTTGACTAAAGGCAGACAAGTCCCCTGGACCTGATGGTTTACATCTTAGGGTCTTAAGAGAAGTGGCTGCAGAGATAGTGGATGCATTGGTTGTAATCCACCAAAATTCTCTGGATTCTGGGGTGGTCCCAGCAGATTGGAAAACTGCAAATGTAACGTCCCTATTTTTAAAAAAAGGAGGTAGACAAAAAGCAGGAAACTATAGACCAGTTAGCCTAACATCTGTCATTGGGAAAATGCTGGAGTCCATTATTAAGGAAGCAATAGCGGGACATTTGGAAAAGCATAATTCAATCAAGCAGAGTCAGCATGGTTTTATGAAAGAGAAATCATGTTTGACAAATTTGCTGGAGTTCTTTGAGGATGTAACGATCCGGGTGGATAAGGGGGAACCAGTGAATGTGGTGTATTTGGATTTCCAGAAGGCATTCGATAAGTTGCTACATAAAAGGTTACTGCACAAGATAAAAGCTCACTGGGTTGGGGGTAAGATATTAGCATAGATAGAGGATTGGTTAATTAACAGAAAACAGTGAGTCGGGATAAATGGGTCATTTTCCGGTTGGCAAACAGTGACTAATGGGGTGCCGCAGGGATCGGTGCTGGGTCCTCAACTATTTACAATCTATTAATGACTTGGATGAAGGGACCGAGTGTAATGTATCCAAGTTTGTTGATGCAAAGGTGGGTGGGAAAGCAAAGGAGGACAGAGTTATCTAAAGTAGACTGGTAACATAGACTAAACAGTGGCACAATTGAGGAACAGTGGAGGACTTTTAAGGAGCTCTTTCATAGTGCGCAAAAAAAATATATTCCAGTGAAAAAGAAGGGCGGTAAGAGAAGGAATAACCAGCCGTGGATAACCAAGGAAATAAAGGAGAGTATCAAATTAAAAACCAATGCGTATAAGGTGGCCAAGGTTAGTGGGAATCTAGAAGATTGGGAAAATTTTAAACGACAGCAAAGAATGACTAAGAAAGCAATAAAGAAAGGAAAGATAGATTACGAAAGTAAACTTGCGCAAAACATAAAAACAGATAGTAAAAGCTTTTACCGATTATATAAAACGGAAAAGAGTGACTAAAGTAAATGTTGGTCCCTTCGAAGATGAGAAGGGGGATTTAGTAATGGGAAATGTGGAGATGGCTGAGACTTTAAACAATTATTTTGCTTCGGTCTTCACAGTGGAAGACACAAAAACCATGCCAAAAATTGCTGGTCACGGGAATGTGGGAAGGGAGGACCTTGAGACAATCACTATCACTAGGGAGGTAGCGCTGGACAGGCGAATGGGACTCAAGGTAGACAAGTCCCCTGGTCCTCACAAGCATGAAATGCATCCCAGGGTATTAAAAGAGATGGCGGAAGTTGTAGCAGATGCATTGGTTATAATCTACCAAAATTCTCTGGATTCTGGGGAGGTACCAGTGGATTGAAAAGCAGCCAATGTAACGCCTCTGTTTATAAAAAAAAAAAGGGGCAGACAAAAGGCAGGTAACTATAGGCCGGTTAGTTTAACATCTGTCGTGGGGAAAATGCTTGAAGCTATCATTAAGGAAGAAATAGCGGGACATCTAGATAGGAATAGTGCAATCAAGCAGACGCAACATGGATTCATGAAGAGGAAATCATGTTTAACTAATTTACTGGAATTCTTTGAGGATATAACAAGCATGGTGGATAGAGGTGTACCGATGGATGTGGTGTATTTAGATTTCCAAAAGGCATTCGATAAGGTGCCACACAAAAGGTTACTGCAGAAGATAAAGGTACGTGGAGTCAGCGGAAATGTATTAGCATGGATAAAGAATTGGCTGGCTAACAGAAAGCAGAGAGTTGGGATAAATGGGTCCTTTTCAGGTTAGAAATCGGTGGTTAGTGGTGTGCCACAGGGATTGGTGCTGGGACCACAACTGTTTACAATATACATATATGACCTGGAAGAGGGGACAGAGTGTAGTGTAACAAAATTTGCAGATGACACAAAGATTAGTGGGGAAGCGGGTTGTGTAGAGGACACAGAGAGGCTGCAAAGAGATTTGGATAGGTTAAGCGAATGGGCTAAGGCTTGGCAGATGGAATACAATGTAGGAAAATGTGAGGTCATCCACCTTCGGAAAAAAACAGTAAAAGGGAATATTATTTGAATGGGGAGAAATTACAACATGCTGCGGTGCAGAGGGACCTGGGGGTCCTTGTGCATGAAACTGCATGAATCCCAAAAAGTTAGTTTGCAGGTGCAGCAGGTAATCAGGAAGGCGAATGGAATGTTGGCCTTCATTGCAAGAGGGATGGAGTACAAAAACAGGGAGGTCCTTCTGCAACTGTACATGGTATTGGTGAGGCCGCATCTGGAGTACTGCGTGCAGTTTTGGTCACCTTACTTAAGGAAGGATATATACTAGCTTTGGAGGGGGTACAGAGACGATTTCACGAGGCTGATTCCGGAGATGAGGGGGTTACCTTATGATGATAGATTGAGCAGACTGGGTCTTTACTCGTTGGAGTTCAGAAGGATGAGGGGTGATCTTATAGAAACATTTAAAATAATGAAAGGGATAGACAAGATAGAGGCAGAGAGGTTGTTTCCACTGGTGGGGGAGACTAGAACTAGGGGGCACAGCCTCAAAATACGGGGGAGCCAATTTAAAACCGAGTTGAGAAGGAATTTCTTCTCCCAGAGGGTTGTGAATCTGTGGAATTCTCTGCCCAAGGAAGCAGTTGAGGCTAGCTCATTGAATGTATTCAAATCACAGATAGATAAATTTTTAACCAAAAAGGGAATTAAGGGTTATGGGCAGCGGGGGGGTAGGTGGAGCTGAGTCCACGGCCAGATCAGCCATGATCTTTTTGAATGGCGGAGCAGGCTCGAGGGGCTAGATGGCATACTCCTGTTCCTAATTCTTGTGTTCTTATGTTCAAATTGTGAGGAGGACACACAAAATCTGCAAAGGGATACAGACAGGCTAAGTGAATGGGCAAAAATTTGGCAGATTGAGTATAATGTGGGAAAATGTGAGGTATTCACTTTGGCAGAAATAATAGAAAAGCAAATTATAATTTAAATGGAAGTACAGAGGGACCTGGAGATCATTGTGCATGAAACACAAAAAGTTAGTCTGCAGGTACAGCAAGTAATCAGGAAGGCAAATGGAATGTTGGCCTTTATTGCAAGGGGGATGGAGTATAAAAGCAGAGAAGTCCTCCAACTGTACAGCGTATTGGTGAGGCCACACTTGGAGTACTGTGTGCAGGTTTGGTCTCCATATTTAAGGAAGGATATACTTGCATTGGAGGCAGTTCAGAGAAGATCACTCGGTTGATTCTGGAGATGAGGGGGTTGACTGATGATCGATTGAGTAGGTTGGGCCTATACTCATTGGAGTCCAGAAGAATGAGATGTGATCTTATCGAAACACAAGATAATGGGCACAAGTACGGCGCAGCCCCGACCTGGACGCCCGTTTTTCGCGCCAGAAAGTGCACCTAAAATAAACTTACCTATTCTCCGGCTCCCTGCAGGCCCTCTGGAGCTGGGCGCGGCGCAGCATGAGCTGTGGGGGATGGAGCCAGGTCCCTGCGTTCAAAACAGTGCCGGGTCCTCTGCACATGCGCGCTACAGTGAGCCCAAAACTGTGTGGGAGGGGCCCGAAGCATGTAGCCCCTATCCCTGGCTGAATGGCCTCACTGGGGCTGCGTCGATAAGGCGGCCTCCTACGGCCAGCTCCTGCTTCCTCCCGACCGGGACCCGACCCGACTTGACCCCCACCCCACCCCCCCCCCCCCAGACTCCTCCCTTCTCTTTCCCTGCTCCCTTCTCTCCCTCCCCTGCTCCATCCCCCCCCCCCCCACGCTCCCTTCTCCCCCCTGCTCCCTTCTCCACCCCCCCCCGCTCCCCTCTCCCTCCCCGCGTTCCCCGCTCCCTTCTCTCCCTCCCTTCTCTACCCCCCCCCCCCCCGCTCCCTTCTCTTCTCTCCCTCCCTTCTCTCCCCCCTCCCCGTCCCCTCCCCTCCCCTTCCCTTCCCCCCCCCCCCCGTCCCCTCACCCTCCCCTCCCTCTCCCACTCCCCCCCTGCTGTCCGAAACACAGACACTGACAGACAGAGTGAGAGAGACACAGCCAGACAGACAGAAAGATAGAGACACATGGGGGGCGTCCCAGCACGCTGTTGGAGGACTCCCGGTGCTGCAGTCGGTAAGTAGAAAATGTTTTATTTATTGATTTTTAAAAAAATGTATTTTATTTTTTTTTTTATTGATTTATTGGTTGATTTATTGATGTATTTATCATTTATTATTGATGATGGCTCTTTATTTGTAAAACTGAAGTGTTTAATGTTTGTAAACTTCCCTTTTAAACCCCCCCCCCCCCAATTCCCTATGCCTGATTTGTAACCTGCGCCTGATTTTCTAAATGTAGACAAGGTTTTTCTGAGTGTACAAAAATCTACACTTACTCCATTCTAAGTTAGTTTGGAGTATGTTTTCACTGCCTAAACTTTCAAAACGGGCGTAAGTGCCGGACATGCCCCGTTTTGGAAAAAAAGAAATCTGTTCCAAACTGAAACTGTTCTTTCTGACTGGAACTGGAACAAACTAAATGCCGAGAATTGCAATTTCTAAGAAACTCCATTCTAAACCAGTTGCTCCAAATAAACAGGAGCAACTCAGGCCGAAACTTGGCCCCAATGGGTTATCGACAAGGTGGATGCAGCAAGACTATTTCAACTCAATAAAGGAAACTAAAACTAGGGGATGTAGCATAAGGGGCCGCCCATTTAAAACTGAGATGAAGAGGAATTTTTTCTTAAGAGGGTTGTAAATCTATGGAATTCTCTGCCACAGAGAGCTGTGGTGGCTGGATCATTGAATATATTTAAGGTGGCGATGAACAGATTTCTGAGCGATATGGGGAGTGGGCAGGGAAGTGGAGCTGAGTCCATGATCAGATCTGCCCTGATCTTATTGAATGGCGGAGTAGGCTCGAGGGGCCAAATGGCCGACTCCTGCTCCTATTTCTTATGTTCTTATTTAAATTGTGCTGAGAGATCTTTTATGTTCACCTGACCAGCAAACGGGGCCTGAGTTTGGCATCTCTGCTGAAAGACAATACTGAGAGGTGTACTAAAGTATCTTGCTAGATTATATACTGAAGTTTTGGAGTGGGTCTGGAACCTTTGACTTCCAATTCAGAGTTGAGGTGTGGCCATTGAGCCAAGCTAACAATTTTAGGTAAAAGACCAAGAAATAAGTAACATTTGTTTAATGTTGCTTCTTTGTACCTTCCCTGCCTCAATGCCGAGGAGTTTCCTATGAGTGTCCAAAAACTACCATTGAAAAATTACCCATTTTTGTTAAGAAAAATCTGTGCAAACAAGGTTTTTGTTTTATTAAATTGGCTGGGGTCAAAATTAAATCAAAATGTACCTTTTTATTATGAGCTATGCACACTTGCTTAACCACCTCGAGGTACAATTTTGCTGAATTTCTCCCAGCACTCCTGAACGTAGTCCTGGAAAACTCTCGTATCTAAACTTAGCTTCATTATTCAAAGCCAGCCAGTTACTTTGCTACTGAATACTCGCTCCCAGCAATACTGAAACCATTGTGTTCTATTGAGTATTCAATAATTTCAATGTATACTTCTCCCGGTAACCTTCAAAGGTGGAATAATAGACTTCACTACCTTTTGGAGTCCGAGGGAAGTTTGTCTTTTCGTGAATATTTTCTGTGGTTGGCTGTCTTTAGTCCATGACCAGAAAAAATATCTGTCTTCTGTGGAAAGCTTTCCATTTTTCTGTTTTTATGATCTGCAGGCTATTTACTAATATGATGGTATTGCCATTTATTCTGTTCCTTTCCAATCCCATGCAATGATTATCACAAGAAGCCTTTGTTATTGCGTGAAGCTTTATTTCTGTGGCCACAACATTGAGAAAATTAGATAGTTGGAGCATCAGTTGATCTTAATGTGGAATAGCAATCTTTTGAAGGTGATTTATTGAAACAAAATGCAGGTTAAAGTACAATACTAAAGCAAAATTGATACATTTCATACACTTAGTATTTGAAATAAAGATCATAGTGAAAATGTTAATATATGTAAATGAAGCAGATGCCCCTTGTATTGAAGATAAAAGGAATTTACATTTATATGATTTTTCATATTTGCAGGACATCTGAAGCACTTTAAATGCAACAGACAATTTGCATGGAATAAAGTCCCACAAACACAATCAGTTCATGTTTTAATGGTAGTTACTAGGACACCAAGACTTGTATCTGCTTCTCTTTGAATAGTGCCATGGGTGTTTTATATCCACATGAACATGCAGAAATGGCTTTGACTTAGCGTCTCTTTCAAACTTGTGTTGCTGGATTTGATTCATCTTAAAGAAAATTACATATGGTTATTAAAGATTATTTAATCGATTTTGAAAGAAAAAAAACTAGTAAACACTCAATGGAAAAATGCTCAAGGGTGTGGAGGATTAAATACATAATTCCGTGTAAGTGCAGATAAATAAGTAAAACTCAGTGGATTCCTGGGATGAGGGGATTGTCCTACGAGGAGAGATTAAGTAGACTCGGTCTATATTCCCTAGAGTTTAGAAGAATTAGACCTGATTTCATTTAAGCATATTGGGTTGGATTTTTGGGCGATACGTGACAATTACCGTTTTTCGCTGCGTTACCGATTTTAGGCCGAACTTTCGGCCTTTGGGGCCTGAACCAGGGCAAAGGGAGGCATTGCACAATTATTCACAGTGCAAAACGCAATCCTCGCCAACTTTAGTGCGGGTCGGAGGTGCTGTGAGAGAGGCCTTGGGAGGGGCGGGGGAGAAAATTCAAAACGTTCAAAAAAACATTACCAAGGCCGTTACCGAATAAATCATTGCAAAAAAAATGTAAAAACAAACACTTTAACTTTTTTTTGCAGGTTTTCTAACTGACTGCTGCTGGCAGGCTGCACTAACAGGTTTTACCTGTCTCTGTTCTAGGCGCGGCGTACGGGTCGGGAGAGTGCCAAAACTTGGATGGTAACGCAATCCGTGTTGTTACACATCTGGCCCAGCTCTCCCCGGCGGTACTTTAGGAGCCAAGGATTGTGACCGGGTTTTCGCCGCGAAATTCCAGCCCATAAAATACTTAAGGGGATTGACCGGGTAGAATCTGGGAGGATGCTTTCCCTGGCTGAGGAGTCTAGAACTCGGGGTCACAGTCTCAGAATAAGGGGTCGGCCATTTAGGACTGATGAGAAATTTCTTCACTTACCATTGTGAATCTTTGGAATTCTCTGTTGCAGAGGGCTGCGGATGCTAAGTAGTTAAGTATATTTAAAGAGAGATCAATACATTTTTGGATACTAAGGGAATCAAGTGATATGGGGATAGGGTGGGAAAGGAGAGTTGAGCTAGATCATCAGCCATGATCTTATTGAATAGTGGAGCAGGCTTGAATGGTTGAATGGCCTACTCCTACTCTTGCTCCTGTTCCCTTTGTCAGCCATAAAGGCCAACAAGCATTTGGGGTTTTATAAATAGGGGCATAAGAGTACAAGGATAATGAAGTCTGGATAATTGTGTTCAAAATGTTGGTTGGTTTTCGAGTTGGACCTTACTTAGAGTACTGTGTGCATTTTTGGCACCCCAAAGGACGTTCACTGAAAATTGTGCCATAGATGAGAAGCTATAGTTATGATGAAAGACCTGAGTTTATCTCCATTGGAGCAGAGAAAACAAGATTTTTAAATTATGAAAGGTTTATGATAGTGAATAAGCAAAGATTAACTGTGGTTGGGAAATCACCAACGCGAGTTTATTAATTAAAAATTGTCTTGAGTAAAAGTAAAGGCATGCGGAAATTTTATTACCAAGAGGATTGTCTGAACATGAAATCCTTTGCCACAGTCTGAGATCATTGCATCTTTTTCAGGGAAAGTTGGATAAATATGTGAAGCAGAGGAGGAACGGGCAACAAAAAGTGTAGAATGTATTCATTTTGGATTGCTCAAGCACCGAGCTGACACAAACAGTGGGAACAAATTGCCTCGTGTGCTATAAATTCTTATGGTTCTATAGGAGTATCCAATATAATGTGCTTTTTGTCTACAATACACGCTCATCAGTATCTTTTTTTATAAAAGAAACGACTCACGGATTGAAATACATTCAGTGGTGTGATATTTGGGTACGTACCCACTAGTTACCTAATAAATACGGCAGAAAATGTTAGCAGGTGCATTCAGGAGCATTGTTGTCTGTAATATTTTGGGGTGCCACATGGCCCATTCAAAACTGCGCAGCTTAAAAAAGGGAACATTGTTCAGCAGTAAGTGAATTTTTAACAGTGTGATAAATGATAATTACTGTTGAACAATCTCTGGCCATGAAAACTTAATTTTATAAGTGTGGCATCTCATTCCTTCAGAAGTTAATTAGTATCGGGAGATTTAAAAAAATAAAATTTCACTTTTCATAATCCTATCTTTCTTTCCCAATCTTTATTTCGCTTTCTGTACATGATTTAAATCTAATTTATATTTCCTGGTTTAGACTCCATGTCTAATTGAGGAGTCTTCAATCTGGTTGAAGAGCCTCACTGTTTGTTTGCCTGTTCACATATGCCATGTAGAGGGTGCCGCACTGGGTCAGATGCACAATGGGAGCAAATCTCTGCTCAAAAGCATACGAAAATGTTGCGGGCAGCTGTCAGCACAATGAAGGGCGAGCACTGTTCCTTCACCGCTTACCGCAAAATGAGGGCCAATGAAATAGTGCACCTTTTACTTTCAGTCAATATTTGCTCCCATGCCAATATTGTGTTCAGTTTTGGTCTCCTAATTTGAGGAAGGACGTTCTTGCTATTGAGGGAGTGCAGCGAAGGTTCACCAGACTGATTCCTGGGATGGTGGGACTGACGTATGAGGAGAGATTGGATCAACTGGGCCTTTATTCACTGGAGTTTAGAAGGATCATAAAAACATATAAGATTCTGACGGGACTGGACAGATTAGATGTGGGAAGAATGTTCCCGATGATGGGGAAGTCCAGAACCAGGGGACACAGTCTTAGGATAAGAGGTAAGGCCATTTAGGACTTGAGAAGAGGAGAAACTTCTCATCTGAGGTGAGTCGGAAAGGCACAGCAGGGAGTCGGGTGGCGGAGCGGCAGCGTCGTCGGGAGGCCTACAAGAGGCCAGTGTGGTGCAGCTGCAGCAGGGAGGCAAAAAAGTAGAAAGAAATCGAAAGGTGACGTCACAGCCAAGGGGGTAAGTGATTGGTAAGTAGTTTTTCTTCTTTTTCTTTATCAGTAAGTAACCTTTAGCATTGTTGTTGCCAAATTAAGTTGATCTAGGGGTTAAGTCATGGCATGAGAGCTCGGACACGTGTTATGCTCCTCCTGTTCAATGTGGGAAGTCAGGGACGCTTCCGGTGTCCCTGACGACTACGTGTGCGGGAAGTGTATCTGGCTGCAGCTCCTGACGGACCGCATTATGGCACTGGAGCTGCAGGTGGATTCACTCTAGAGCATGCACGATGCTGACAATGACGTGAATAGCACGTTTAGTGAGTTGGTCTTATCGCAGGTGCAGGGGTCCCCTGCAAAACAGATATACCGCTTTGGGTACTGTTGGAGGGATGACTCACCGGGGAGGGCAGCAGCAGCCGTGTTCATGGCACCATGGGTGGCTCTGCTGCACAGGAGGGCAGGAAAGAGTGGGAGAGCTATAGTGATAGGGGATTCAATTGTAAGGGGAATAGATAGACGTTTCTGTGGCTGCAACCGAAACTCCAGGATGGTATGTTGCCTCCCTGGTGCAAGGGTCAAGGATGCCTCTGAGCGGGTGCAGGGCATTCTGAAAAAGGAGGGTGAACAGCCAGTTGTCGTGGTGCATTTCGGTACCAACGATATAGGTAAAAAACGGGATGAGGTTGGACGAGGTGAATTTAGGGAGCTAGGAGCTAAATTTAAAAAGTAGGACCTCAAAAGCAGTAATCTCAGGATTGCCACCAGTGCCACCTGCTAGTCAGAGTCGGAATCACAGGATGGCTCAGATGAATACGTGGCTTGAGGAGTGGCGCAGAAGGGAGGGATTCATATTCCTGGGACATTGGAACCGGTTCTGGGGGAGGTGGGACCACTACAAACCGGACGGTCTGCACCTGGGCAGGACCGGAACCAATGTCCTAGGGGGGAGTGTTTGCTAGTGCTGTTGGGGAGGAGTTAAACGAATATGGCAGGGGGATGGGAACCTATGCAGGGAGACACAGGAAAGTAGAATGTGGGCACAAGCAAAAGATAGAAAGAAGAAAAGTAAAAGTGGAGGGCAGAGAAACCCAAAGCAAATTCTAAAAGAGCAAAGTGTGTTTAAAAAGACAAGCCAGAAGGCTCTGTACCTCAATGCGAGCAGTATTCGGAATAAGGTGGACGAATTAACTGCGCAGATAACAGTTAATGGGTATGATGTAATTGGCATCAAGGAGACATGGCTCCAGGGTGACCAAGGCTGGGAACTCAGCATGCAGGGATATTCAACATTTCGGAAGGATAGGCAGAAAGGAAGAGGAGGCGGGGTGGCATTGTTGGTTAAAGAGGAAATTAATGCAATAGTAAGAAAGGACATTAGCTTGGATGATGCAGAATCGGTATGGGTGGAACTACCAAATACCCAGGAGCAGAAAACGCTAGTGGGAGTTGTGTACAGACCACCAAACAGTAGTAGTAAGGTTGGGGACAGCATCAAATAAGAAATTAGAACAATAAAAGTACAGCAGGTATCATGGGTGACTTTAATCTACATATTGATTGGGCTAACCAAAGTGGTAGCAATACGGTGGAAGAGGATTTCCTGGAGTGTATTAGGGATGGTTTTCTCGACCAATATGTCGAGGAACCAACCAGGGAGCTGGTCATTCTAGACTGGGTGATGTGCAATGAGAAAGGACTAATTAGAAATCTTCCCCTTGGGGAAGAGTGACGATAACATGGCAGAATTCTTTATTAAGATGGAGAGTGACAGTTAATTCAGAAACTAGGGTCCTGAACTTGAGGAAAGGTAACTTCGATGGTTTGAGGTGTGAATTGACTAGAATAGATTGGCAAATGATACTTAAAGGGTTGACAGTGGATCGGCAATGGCAAACATTTAAAGATCACATGGATGATCTTCAGAAATTGTGCATCCCTGTCTGGAGTAAAAATAAAACGAGGAAGGTGGCTCAACCATGGCGAACAAGGGAAATTAAGGATAGTGTTAAATCCAAGGAAGAGGCATATAAATTGGCCAGAAAAAGCAGCAAACCTGAGGACAGGGAGAAATTGAGAATTCAGTTAAAGAGAACAAAGGGTTTAATTAAGAGGGGGAAAACAGAGTCTGAGAAGAAGCTTGCCGGGAACATAAAAACTGACTGCAAAAGCTTCTATAGATATGTGAAGAGCAAAAGATTAGTGAAGAAAACCGTAGGTTCCTTGCAGTCGGATTCAGGTGAATTTATAATGGGGAACAAAGAAAGGGCAGACCAATTGAACAAATACTTTGGTTCTGTCTTCACGAAGGAAGACACCAATAACCTTCCGGAAGTACTAGGGAACCGAGGGTCTAGTGAGTAGGAGGAACTGAAGGATATCCTTATTAGGTGGTAAATTGATGGGATTGAAGGCTGATAAATCCCTGGGGCCTGATAGTAAGAAAGGACATTAGCTTACTTAAGGAAGTGGCCCTAGAAATAGTGGATGCATTGGTGATCATTTTCCAACAGTCTATCGACTCGGGATCAGTTCCTATGGACTGGAGGGTAGCTAATGTTACACCACTTTTTAAAAAGGGTGGGAGAGAGAAAGCGGGTAATTATAAGACCGGTTAGCCTGACATCAGTGGTGGGGAAAATATTGTAATCAATTATTAAGGATGAAATAGCAGCGCATTTGGAAAGCAGTGACAGGATCGGTCCAAGTCAGCATGGATTTATGAAGGGGAAATCATGCTTGACAAATCTTCTGGAATCTTTTGAGGATGTAACTAGTAGAGTGGACAAGGGAGAACCAGTGGATGTGGTGTATTTGGACTTTCAAAAGGCTTTTGACAAGGTCCCACACAAGAGATTGGTGTGCAAAATCAAAGCACATGGTATTGGGGGTAATGTACTGATATGGATAGAGAACTGGTTGGCAGACAGGAAGCAGAGAGTCGGGATAAACGGGTCCTTTTCAGAATGGCAGGCAGTGACTAGTGGAGTGCCGCAGGGCTCAGTGCTGGGACCCCAACTCTTTACAATATACATTAACGATTTAGATGAAGGAATTGAGTGTAATATCTCCCACGTTTGCAGATGACACTAAACTGGGTGGCAGTGGGAACTGTGAAAAGGACGCTAAGAGGCTGCAGGGTGACTTGGACAGGTTTGGTGAGTGGGCAAATGCATGGCAGATGCAGTATAATGTGGATAAATGTGAGGTTGTCCATTTTGGGGGCAAAAACACAAAGGCAGAATACTATCTGAATGGCGGCAGATTAGGAAAAGGGGAGGTGCAACGAGACCTGGGTGGCATGGTTTAACAGTCATTGAAAGTTTGCATGCAGGTACAGCAGGTGGTGAAGAAGGCAAATGGTATGTTGGCCTTCATAGCTCGGGCATTTGAGTACAGGAGTAGGGAGGTCTTACTGCAGTTATACAGTGCCTTAGTGAGGCCTCACCTGGAATATTGTGTTCAGTTTTGGTCTCCTAATCTGAGAAAGGACGTTCTTGATATTGAGGGAGTGCAGCGAAGGTTCACCAGACTGATTCCCGGGATGGCTGGACTGACATATGAGGAGAGGGGATCTCATAGAAACATACAAGATACTGACGGGACGGGACAGGCTAGATGCAGATAGATTGTTCCCGATGTTGGGGAAGTCCAGAATCAGGGGACGTAGTCTTAGGATAAGGGGTAGGCCATTTCGGACTGAGAGAGTGAAGAAGTTTCTCCTCATGAGTTGTTAACCTGTGGAATTCCCTGCTGCAGAGAGTTGTTGATGCCATTTCATTGGATATATTAAAGAGGGAGTTAGATATGGCCCTTACGGCTCAGGGGATGAAGAGGTATGGAGAGAAAGCAGGAAAGGGTATTGAGGTGAACGATCAGCCATGATTTTATTGAATGGTGGTGTAGGCTCGAAGGGCCGAATGGCCTACTCCTGCACCTATTTTCTATGTTTCTTTGTGCTCAGCTTTGCATGCTACCATACCATAAACTGTTTAACCTGAATAATCTTAATAGTTTTCTGCAACAGCAAGTTTTCAAAATCAACAGTACATACTTAAACAATGATTACACAAACAGTGGGCCAGAAATTGGTCGACATATTGCCTGTGAACATAACATAAAAAATGCGATTTTGGTCAAAAAACACTTGCATAGCGCTCGGCGGGATATTCATCATTGACATACCGCCAAGCGGAATGCACACCGTCCGTTTTGCAGGACCGCCCGCATACCGCCCAAAAAGTCCGATTTTCATCGCATACCGCCGACATACCACTGGAGCTGCACGCCGTCCTGGAGAAGGTGGTTTTACACGATCTTAAATGAGTGGAGTGCACGGATCCACCATTTTGGAAATCGGGAACTGTCAGCTGAAGCAGTACCTCCTGTATTTCTGAGGTGAACAGTGATTTTACAGTGCAATTTAGAGTGGAAAAGCTATTTTTATTGTTAGAGTAACTTATTAACATAGAAGGCATTTTAGTTATATTTTTTCATCAAAAAATATTGTGGAGCTTGAAAAAGAATGGGGCCTGTACTATCTCAGCCTATATTGTTGACAGCTTGTCTAATGGAGGAACCAGATGTGAGAAGGTTTATTGAGCAGGGTTAATAGGGTAATGGAGGACGTCGCAGACTGATGAGGAGGCCTTAACCTGATGACTGTTACCCCAAAAGTTTGACACTGTACAAGAGTGCTTCAATTAAATTCAAATGCTTATGTAAAAATCTCAAATATACAACAATTTTAAAACTTTGTAAAACTTATAATTATAAAACAACTCTAACAACTTTAATAACAACTAACAAAAGTTTTACAATTTTAATAAACTTTTACAAATCAAACTTAAATTATTCAATGAACAAGTACCACAAAAAGATTCTTTCCTGGCCTCAATCATGACCTCGTCCCTGTCCTCGACCATGTGCTACACCACCCTTGGGACAATTCCCTCCTTTCTTAATCCCTCCCTTCCCTTTCCCAGTTCCTCTGAGCCTGGACCTCCCCGTGCTGGTACCAAGCCGGCGTGCAGCACCACACCTCGAGTCTGTTGCTGTCGTTGGGGGTCAGACATTGCAGGCGCAATAAATGGGGCCTCAGGAGAAGCTCGTGATGTGGAAGGCGTGGCTTCAGGGCTGGAAGATGATGTCCGTTCCTCGGGTGCTGTCGACCTGACTACTATGGCACCAGGTCGTTCCCCCTCAACCTCCCGTTCACTTCGATGTTCCTGCGCTTTGATTTTTTTTTAACACACCCATAATATTTCTGTTATGATTTTTGCTTTGTAAAATATGTCTTATTCTTCAAACTGTACAATTATTAGTTCTTGGGAATATTTTTTAACTCTGCATTGTGATTTTAAAGTAACTGTCTGTCGACTTCTCCTTCTCTCTCTCTCTCTCTCTCTCTCTCTCTCTCTCTCTCTCTCTCTCTCTCTCTCTCTCTCTCTCTCTCTCTCTCTCTCTCAGTCCCTGTGCATGCGTGGGTGACTCCTGACCCCGTAATCGCTTCTGGAAAAAAAAAACGGGGAAAACAAGCCATGCATACGCCGTTCAGTGCCGCACCATCCATCGAAGAGAAAGTTGATCTGGATCGACTACTAGATTAGATACCATCGACATAACGCAGAAAAATGTTTGACCAATTTTGTCCTCTTCGGTCTCGGCGGTTTGAAACGGCGCACCGCCGGCATACCACCGAGAAATCGGCGAAACTTATGCATTGACCAATTTCGGGCCCAATGTGTGTGTAACTTAGAGAAAGTGTAGCTCCAAAATGGTCTGCTATTAATGTGCTATTATAAATACATGAAGCAGAACAAGATGATAACCTATTCAATTTAAGGTACAGCTATAATTGTTATCTGCTTTCTGCATGGTGGTTTCTAAAGGTATAACCGGAATAAATGATAAAATTGAGAATTGTGAAGATAACGGCACAGCAGTTAATAATGTATCCAGTGATGTACTGATGTGTAAATGGCGGCTACGGTGGTAAAAGGGTTAGCTGCTAAAAGCCACAGCCTCAACTTAGCCTACCATCAAACCCGAGTACTAGGAACTAAGGTTTAAGATTGATCAGCTATGTTGTGTTTAGCTTTTTAAATACATGTAAGGATGTATTTTACACATGGGTACACTGATAATGACATTGGATAGGGTCTTATTTTGGAGTATTCATTCAATAACATGAATTTTTGTAACGTTCCTCAACAACAACTTCTATTTATATAGAGCCTTTAATGTTGTAAAACGTCTCCAGGCACTTCAAGGGAGTATTATAAGACACAAAATTTGACATCGTGCCACATAAGAAGAAATTGGGGTAAATGACCAAAAGCTTGGTCAGATGTCGGTATTAAGGAGGGACTTAAAGGAGGAAAGAGGGGTCGAGGGGCGGAGAGATTTAGTCGGGGAATTCCAGAGCTTGAAGCCTAGGTAACAGAAGGCAGAGGTTGAGTGATTTATAATCAGGAATGCTCAAGGGGGCAGAATTAGAGGAGCAAAAATATCTGCAGTTTGTGGGGCTGGAGAAGATTAGAGATGGGGAGCGGTGAGGCCATGGAGGGATTTGAAAACTAGGATGAGAATTTTGAAATTGAGATATTGGTTAACCAGGAACCAATGTAGGTTAGCGAGCACAGGGGTGATGGATGAATGGGACTTGATGCGAGTTCGGACATTGCCAGCAGAGTTTTGAATGACCTCAAGTTTATGTTGGGTAGAATGTGGCAGACCAGCCAGGAGTGTGTTGGAATAATCGTGTCTGGAGGTATCAAAGACATGAATTAGGGTTTCAGCAGCAGATGAGCTGAGGCAAGGGCGGAGATGGGCGATGTTCGAGGTGGAAGTAGGCAGTCTTAGTTATGCCACAGATATGTGGTCAGAAGCTCATTTCAGGGTCAAATATGACAGCAAGGTTGCGAACAGTGTGGTTCAACCTCAGACAGAAGTTGGGGAGAGGGATGGAGTCAGTGGCTGGGAAAGGAGTTTATGGCATGGATCAAAAACCATGGCTTTGGTCTTACCAATATTTATTTGGAGAATATTTATGCTCATCCAGAACTGAATGTTTGACGAGCAGTCTGACAATTTAGTGACTGTGGAGGGGTCGAGAGAAGTGGTGGAGAGGTAGAGTTGGGTGTCGTCAGCGTACATGTGGAAACTGACGGTGTTTTCGGATGATGTCGCCATGGGGCAACATGTACATGAGAAATAGGGGGCCAAGGGTAGATCATTGAGGGCACTTGTAAAGACATCTGAGCAGTTTACCTGGTGGAGAAACCTTTTGTATTACTTTGTTATTCTTTGACAATGTTGGAGGGGATCTGGATATAAAGGCTGCTAGTTATTACCACATTTTAAATATTTATTGAGATATACAGCATCAACTTCTGAGTGGAATTTTCCCAGCTACAGCTCTGTCTATATTTGGCAAAGCCTGCACTTTGCTCCAGTGTATTGGTATTAATTGTAGTATTCATTATACTGTAGTTGCACTTTTGAATTAACATTCAAATTACTCAACATTGCAGTTAATTCCTGGATGCCTTTTGACTTTATATTAATTGAAAGTTTACTCTAGTGTCATTGTTGTAGGGGGAAATAGTTCGACTTCTCTTCCCATGAGCGGGCCCTCTGAGATAGAGGGTCGACGCTCGCCCCAACCCGCGTAGCAGTTCTCGAAGTTAATAGACAGACTGATGGCAAGGTATAACTATCTTTAATTACGAACGTCCGGGAACACCTCTCATCACAGTCGCCTGTGAGTGGAGATGCTCCCTGAATAGCAAAATTGTACATCATTTATACATTTCATTAGATCCCTTCGCCCCCCCCCCCCCCCCCAGGTACGACCTCCCTCGATCTCTAATTGGGTTACCTTATTAGTCATATTTTGGATTGACAGACCACGATCTCGAGGCAACTTTTAGACTTTAACTGGGATGACCTCATTGGGTTAGAATTTGCTGATTGTACGTAGCGCCGAAAGGTCTGTTTAGAGTCTTTTCACAGAGTCTTAAATTGTCGGACTGGACGTACCTTAATGTTATCTAATGTTTTGGTACATCAATGTTGAATCAGAGGTACTGGAATGTGTGAAGTCAGCGAGAGCCTTTTTGCCTCTTTTGCTGAGCCGATGTAAAAGCCTGCACTTTAAACCTTATTTCGCTTATACCCCTAATGCCAAATTTCTCTTACAATTGTCATTAGTGTTAATGAAGTGGAAATTAATGTTCGTTAAAGTAAACATTTACGATAGATTGAAACAACCTATTAAACCTTAAAAATCATCATATAGTGCTACTTTGGGACCTAAATAGGGCAACGATAATTTTATCTCAATACGTTGGACCTCGTATACATTATTGAAGGTAAAACTGTGAAGTAATCAATGGGCCTTCACTGCCTTTGGAGGTTCCAAAACTCAGTTTGAAAAGGAATTTTTCTTGGTGTCTGACTACTTCATTTGTTGTGGAGGGCAGTTAAATTGCATCTGCCATTTTGGTTCTAGTCACGGGCAGGTGACATCTCCGCTCAACTTTATGGGACAATAGTGCAGTTTCCCCACTCCTGACTTATATGGATCTTTGGTTGACCGATCCCTAGCCAAACTGGTGGAGTCGTAAACTACTTTGTACGAACTAGAATGTTAGTATGAATTAGTTGGTTTAATATCCTCTTTTTATACTATAGAAGTGCATTGTTCTCGATTATGAAGTTCCCTCTTTATCTAACATTACTAGGATGCCAGTGCCTTGGAGAGGGTGCAGAGGAATGTACTTAGAATGATCCCGGGGTGCGGAACTTCAGTTACATGGAGAGACTGGACAAGCTGGGATTGTTCTCTGTCGAAGGTTGAGCGAAGATTTAATATATAGTTCATAATTGAGAGATTTTGATCGAGTAAATAAGGAGATATTGGCCCCAAGATTCCACATGATTTGCTCCTGATTTTTAGGAGCAACTGGTGGAGAACGGACTATCTTAGAAATCGCAATTCTCCACATTTTTTTTTCTGCAGTTCTAGTCAGTTAGAACAGTTTCACTTTGGAACAGAATTTTTTCTTCAAAAGGGGGCGTGTCCGGCCACTGACACCTGATTTCAAAGTTTCCACAGTGAAAACGTACTCCAAACTAACTTAGAATGGAGCAAGTGAAGATTTTTGTCAGCCTGAAAAAACCTTGTCTACACATTAAAAAAATCAGGCGCAGGTTACAAATTAGGCGTCCGGAACGAGGTGGGGGGGGGGAAGGGAAGTCATTAAATTCTAAAATAAATCCTTATTTATACTTATACAAATATCATACAAATAAATTCAACCTGAACAAACATTTATAAACAAAGAAAAGATTAAATAAACCATCTTCCTACCTGTGTGAAAGTGCTTCAGGCAGGTTCAGTCAGCTCAGCGGTGTAGCGTCGTTCCCGCGAACGGGAGGGAGGGGCAGTCGGGCAGTAAGCAGGCATTTGTGCAGCCTTCCACTTGAGGTGGAGGCCTTAAAGTCAACTCAGCGGTGTGGTGTCATTCCCGAGAACGGGAGGGAGGGAGGGGCAGGTAGGCAGCCAAAGATACAGCAGCAGCCTTCGAGCTGTGAGGGGGACTGAGGCCATTTGACAGGGAGAGGCAGCCACATCGACAGTTTTATATTTACATTTGCAGAATGGGTGCTGCATTGTCAACACCACATATTATGCAATGGTTCGCCATCAATTCACTGCATAGGCGAGAATTGATTAGAGCTCACCGCACCAGGAACGTCGTAGCCCGTAGGTTGATGGGCAGGAGACCTTACCCACGTCGACAATATCGAACCAGGCGCTCGTACCTGGACATGAGCAAGGCTGATTGTGTGAAAAGACTGCGTTTTCGCAGAGAAGTTGTCACTGAGATCTGTGATATGGTGAGAGCAGATTTGCAGCCCAGAAGCAGAAGGACAACTGCCTTGTCTGTTGAAGTGAAGGTAACAGCTGCACTTTCTTTCTATGCCTCGGGATTGTTTCAGGCTACAACTGGAGATGTGTGTGCCATCTCTCAACGTGCAATACATGCCTGCATTTACCAGGTCACGGCTGCACTTTATGCGCGAAGGAATGACTTCATCAATTTCCCAATGACCGCACAAGCGATCCATGAGAGGGCTGTGGGCTTCTTCAGGATTGCCGGCTTCCCAAAGGTACAGGGCTGCATTGATTGTACCCACATAGTCTTGCGAGCACCCGTGGAGGATTCCGAGCAGTACCGAAATAGGAAAGGTTTCCACTCCATCAATGTGCAGCTCGTGTGTGACGACAAGCAGCGCATCATGTCAGTCGATGCGAGATACCCTGGCAGCACCCACGATGCGTTCATCCTACATGACAGCGTTCTATCTGACATATTTGAGCAGCAGCCAGAAGGGCAGAGCTGGCTACTGGGAAACAAAGGATACGGCCTGACCACCTGGCTCATGATGCCACTATGCGTGACACTGACAGAAGCTGACCGTCAATACAACATGGTGCACATTGCGACGCGCAGCATCATTGAGGACCATTGGCATATTGAAACAGTGATTCCGATGCCTGGACCATTCCGGAGAACAGTTGCAATACTCTTCTGAAATGGTCGGTCACTTCACTGTTGTGTGCTGCATGCTTCATAACTTAGCCATCATGAGGCAGCAGGAGCTGGTAGTGGAACCCGAAGACCCACGTGAGGGTCCAGTGCATGATAGTATTACGGCAGACCAGATGTGGATGATAACGACAATCAGGAAAGCATGCAAGTGCCTGATGCCGGAGCACGAGGTCGGAGGAGGGCTCGAGACTTGCGCCAGCAGCTCATCCGTGAATGCTTCAACTACTGATGCCTGAGGGCTCTGCGAACACTTTTGCATATGGACATGTTTATTCTTTGCAGTTGTTCCTACGTTGTGTTGTGTTAATGGAACATGAAACAGTTTTAATGAAAAAATATTTTATTGAAAAGTTAACGTCACTCTAATAAAATATTTGTTGTACCAAACTATACTTTTTAATATGACTCTTGAAGATCATTTATAAACTTGTAAAGTTACAAAACACTTTCTATGTGAAAAATTGTACACTCTAAGATCACTTAAACTTCAAGATCACTTTTTAGATGCAAAATTAAATAATTTACAGAATGTGTGAGCATTTACACTATAAGATCACTTGAAAACCCTGAGATCACTTATAAGTTGTAAAGTTACAAAACTTACAAAACAATTTCAATTTGAAAAATCTTACACTCTGAAGAACCTTAAACTTCAGGATCACTTTTTAGGTGCAAAATTAAATAAGATACAAAAAAATGTGAGAGCATTTACACTATAAGATCACTTTAAAAACCCATAAGATCCCTTATAAGTTGTAACACAACAAAACTTACAAAACAATTTCAATTTGAAAAATGCGACTACAGCTTCATCAAGAACAAGAACAAAAGCAGCAAAGAAAGGCTGCAACCATGTCTCGTCCATATCTGTGAATGTTCACTTCCTCATGGGGGTGTCATTTGATTGGCTGGGCTGTGTGCCCTTGTTGCAGCAGCTACCTCAACCAGGCCCTCCCTGACGGCCTGTGCCGACATTGCATGCCCTCCCTGATGGCCTGTGCCGTAATTTGCATGCCCTCCCTGATGGCCTGTGTCGTCGATTGCACTCCCTCGGACATTCCCTCCCTAAGTTCCCGTGTCATTACTGCTATTTCTCCCATCAGGCCCATCAACTCTTCACCTACTGCATTGATGCCACCGATGAGTGATCGGGTCAGCTCATTGGTCTCCATACCCAATGCCACAACCTGAGCCGCATCTGTTGCACGCTGCATCTCAGGAGAGCGTGTCTCCAATCTCCTTCTCCTCTGCCTGGGTCTGCCTCGTGGCACCACTACACTGGGAGGCGCGGGCACGGACGGTGGGATGCTCGGTGTTGCAAGCGGCACCACTGCACAGGGAGGCGCAGGCTGGGACTGTGGGACGCTCTGTGTTCCAGACGGTTGAACTGGAGGGAGAGGCTCGGGCTGGAATGGTGGGATGCTCTGTGTTGCAGACGGCTGAACTGGAGGGAGAAGCTCGGGCTGGAATGGTGGGATGCTCTGTGTTGCAGACGGCAGCACTCGAGTGCGAGCCGTGGGCTGGGATGTTGGACGAATGGGTGTAAACTGCTCCATGATATCAGCAGCAACACTGGGACCCGAAGCGTCGGAATCGAAACCATAGTAGGTGGAACCAGAACCTATGCGAGAGGGAGGCGTAGGCTGGGACGGTAGTGCAGTGACTGTAGAAAGCTGCATTATACCAGCAGCACCACTGGGACCCGCAACATCGGAAGCGAAACCATGGATGGTGGGACCAAGACCTATGCTAGGGGTTGAAACTCTGATGCCCCTTGATGGGGGCTCATAAACATTAAATTGGAAGCTCCCCCCTGCAAACAGTTCAGTCATCGCTGCCATCATCCAGTCTGGATTGTCCGCAGCTGGTTGTACTGGTCCTTGTTCTGTACCCTCAGGATCCTCAGGGTTGGCAGCAGCAGCAGCATCGTCATCGTCCTCATCATCATCATCATCATCATGTTCTGCAAAATACATCAGAACAGTCAAATGCTTAACAGCAAGGGAGGGGGCCGGATGGGTGGCATGAGTACTTTCACACATAGCAGGCCAGGCAGCAGGTTGATTTAAAGGGCCACGATGCATTTTCAGGACTTACCCTCTTCCTCGCGTGCAGGCCCAGCTTGTGCTGTACCGATTGCTTTACTCCATGTTCGACTCATCATAGCAGCTACCCTTTGTTCCAAGGGTGTCAGTGGATGCAGATTGGGCATGCCTCCTCCTGTTCGAGTTGCTTCCCTTTTGTTGTGGGCCAATTTCTTCTGCAAAGAGTAAAATATAACTTTTTAGAGTGTGTCAGTCTGTAAGGTGGGCCATACAGATAGCCAGCTTACAATTATGATTAAATTAAAAATGGGAAATATTACTTACACTAACTACTTGACCAAGGTCATGCCATTTCTTTTTACACTGACTTCCAGATCTCCTGGTATGCACCACTGCGCAGTAATCTTCTACAACTTGGTTCCAGCATTTCTTCATTTCTTTTGGTGGCACTTTTATGCGACCTCTGTTGCTGGTATCTAGCTCCTGCCATCTCTGCTCAATTACATTCACTAATATCTCAACTTCCTCATGTAAGAAATTCTTTGTTCTTGGTGGACGTTGATCCATTGCAAAGTTGAATTGTCACTTTTTTTTCTCCAAACACAGTCCTTAATTTGCAGGCACAGGTACTGCAAGTTTAGCAGTGAAAAGCTGAACTCACTGATTTCAACAGTTGATTTCTTCAGCAGTGCTGCTAAAAGCACTCCCTCACACACAGAAATATCAAGCCTTTGAAGGGTCCAAGAACAAATCTTCGCGTTTTCTGCAGCACTTTCTAAAATGGCCGAGTGCCAATGTTTTTTTCCGCCCCCCCCCTGGCTGTCGCGCCGAGCTGCAGGGCGCTCCAGAATCACGCGTTTTTTTTCAGGCGCCGTTTTTGGCGCGATAAACGGGCGCCTAGCTCGGAGGGGCGCCCGTTTTTTATCGTGTGGAAACTTGGGGCCATTGGGCCCAAGTTTCCACATGATTTGCGCCTGATTTTTAGGAGCAACTGGTGGAGAACGGACTATCTTAGAAATCGCAATTCTCCACATTTATTTTTCTGTAGTTCTAGTTAAGTAGAACAGTTCTACTTTGGAACAGAATTTTTTCTTCAAAAGGGGGTGTGTCTGGCCACTGACGCCTGATTTCAAAGTTTCCATAGTGAAAACGTACTCCAAACTAAAGTAGAATGGAGCAAGTGAAGATTTTTGTAGAACTGAAAAAACCTGTTCTACACATTAAAAAATCAGGCGCAGGTTACAAATTAGGCTTCCAGAACGAGGTGGGGGGGGGGAAGGGAAGTCATTAAATTCTACAATCAATCCTTATTTATACTTCTACAAATATTATACAAATAAATCCAACCTGAATAAACATTTATAAGCAAAGAAAAGATTAAATAAACCATCTTCCTACCTGTGTGACAGTGCATCAGCCATCGTTCGTTGCCGCGGGGGGGTGGGGAAGGAAACCGCCGTTTGTTGCCGCGGAGGGGAGGGAGGGGAAGGGGTTTGTTGCCGCCGCGGAGGGGAGGGAGGGGAAGGAGACAGCGGTTTGTTGCCGCCGTGGAGGGGAGGGAGGGGGAGGAAACCGCCGTTTGTTGCCGGGGAGGGAGGGGGAGGGGACAGCGGTTTGTTGCCGCCGTGGAAGGGAGGGAGGGGGAGGAAACCGCCGTATGTTGCCATGGAGGGTGGGGAGGGGAAGGAGACCGTGAGAAGGCTGCAAGAAGCCTCAGTGCTGATGTGCTGATGGCAATGTGCTTTTATTAAAAAATGTTCAAAAATTAAACAGTTACAAAGAACTACAAAAATGGCCGAGTGCCAATGTTTCCTTCACACTGCGCGAACGCTCCAACGCGCACGCGCAGCATTGCCGGCAGGAAAAAACTAATTTAAATAGTACCCGCCCCCTCCCACTTACAAAATCGGCGCGAGTGTAGGCTCCGCCCCCCTGGACGCCGCGCCAAACAGACAAGGAGCTGCAAAGCGCTCGAGAATAGCGCGTTTTTTTTCTGCCGCCGTTTTTGCCGTGAAAAACGGGCGCCCAGCTCGGAGGGGCACCCGTTTTTTTATCCTGTGGAAACTTGGGCCCATTGTTTCTACTGGCAGGTCGGTAACCAGAGTAAACAGATTTAAAATAATTGGCAAAAGAACCAGGGGGAGATGAGAATTTTTTTAGGCAGCGAGTTATGATCTGGGATGCACTGCCTGAAAGGGTGATGGAAGCAGATTCAATTGTAACTTTCAAACGAAGATTGGATATATAATTGAAAAGGAAAAAATTGTCGGCTATGGGGAAAGAATGGGAGAGGGGGACTAATTGAGTAGCTCTTGCAAAGAGCCAGCACAGGCATGATGGGCCATGTGACCTCCTTCTGTGCTGCATGATTCTATGAACTGCACATGTGCAGGAGTCATGTAACTGCAGCTGCTTTGACGTTGTGTTTGTGACTTCAGAGTATTGCAGATGCAGAATCCAGCCCACATTATAAATGGGATAGATTCAGCAGTGAGGGAACCAGGTCACATGCTCGAGCAAAGCAATTCTGTAATATAAATAGGATATTAAACTAATTACTGCATAAGGATATTTTCCCCCTCAGATAGGTAAGAAAACATTGCAAGCTTGGGTGAAAATCAAACTTTCATTAATTGTTAGGCTCTTTACAAGATGGGACAATTTGAAGAATGTACTTTGATCCTCTCTTCCCCCATACCCCAAAAAACCCTTTGGGGATATTTGAATTTACAATTTATTTTTTTGCCCCATCACCTTGGTGTATAGTCTTGCATAACATCTCAAGAAGGAGCTGGTCAGCTGAAGTCAGCATATATCTGTCGAAGCAAGTATTTGTATCGGCAGCAGTGCGATTGGCATCCTTTCCATTCCTGGATGTTTGTGCTGAGCAGGGAGATTAATGTACATTACTGTTAGGTAATTCAAGGCAGTTATATGCCGACTAGATTGCTTTAAAACATTATTTGCACAGGCTTGGGAGAAGGTGGTCGACCCACCTGCTTGTACAAGGTTATTGCTGATCCATTCTATACAAGTATTGTGATCTTTGCCAGGATTCTTGAATATAAATGCACTTCACCGAGGCGTACGAGAGCATTGGCCTTACGCTAAACATTCGAAAGACAAAGGTGCTCTACCAACCTGCCCCTGCCAAGCAGCACTGCTCCCCGATTATCAGAGTCCACGACAAGGCTTTGGACAATGTGGACCATTTTGCATACCTCGGGAGCCTCGTGTCAACAAGGGTAGACATCGATGACTCGGTCCAACACTGCCTTCAGTGTGCCAGTGCAGCCTGAGGAAGAATGTGTTTCAAGACCAGGACCTCAAACCTGGCACCAAGATCATGGTCTACAGAGCAGTGGTGATATCTGCCCTCCGATATGGCTCAGAGACATGGACTATGTACAGCACGCACCTCAAAACACTGGAGAAGTACTACCGACGCTGCATCCGCAAGATCCTGGAAATCCATTGGCAGGATAGGTGCACCAAACGTCCGTGTCCTCGTTCAGGCCAATATCCCCAGCATCAAAGCACTGACCACGCTCGATCAGCTCCGCTGGACGGGCCACATCGCCCGCATTCCTGACATGAGACTCCCAAAACAAGCTCTCTACTTGGAGCTCCGACACGGCAAGCGAGCCCATGGTGGTCGGAGGAAATGCTTCACGGACCCCCTGAAAGCCTCCTTGAAAAATGTAACATCCCCACCGACACCTGGGAATCCTTGGCCCAAGACCACCCAAAGTAAAAGGCGCGGAACACTTTGAGTCTCTTCGCTGAGAGCAAGCTGAAGCCAAGCGTCGACAGTGAAAGGAGCGCGTGGCACCCCACCCACCCGTCCCTTCAACCACCGTCTGCCCCACCTGTGACAGAGACTGTCGGTCCCGCATTGGGCTCTTCAGTCACCTGAGAACTCCTTTCTAGTGTGGAAGCAAGTCATCCTCGACTCCGAGGGATTGCCTATGATGATGATGATGATAAATGCACTTCTACAGGGGAGTTAAAAGAAATTGAAGGGAGAGTCAACACTGCTATTCTTGTACACCACCTAACAGCCAGTTACAGACATGTGGGTGACGTATTCAGATGTCTTCAAGATTCAATCAGTTAAAAATATAGAGACACATCTCTTTCCCATGCAGTAGCTCTTGGGTATTCAATGGTAGATGCGAGTTCGACAGCAGTTTGCACATCAGTATAATCATCATCATCATAGGCGGTCCCTCGAACGAGGATGTATAACAGAACAAATTGAATGTAGCAAAATAAATAAAGCACATCAAATTAGCACATGAATGACGAGATAAAAATATTACCTGTTCTATGATTTTTTCAAGTAACAGCGCTTTGCAAATGTATTCGAAAGCTATTTACCAAACACGTCATAAAACTTCCTTCAGGTGCATGTAACTTTGTCTTATTTTCCGGTAGTCGTGGTAGGGAATAAATATGGCCTCTGAAGGATTTATTGCTTTTGTGATTGCCAGTTGTTAATTGGATGTGTTTTAGTAAATAAGAAAACCTTTTAAAGAGTGATTTAAAAAAAAATAGTGTGCTTTAAATGGCTTAAATGTCCTTTTTACTTCACAAATTGGCGTGATTTGTATGCCATTTTTTCAGTGTTTTGCCCTATGGTATGGAATATATGCTAGATACACAACTTTTTAATTAGATTGATATTTCACTGATATATGCCTGTATTATAAAATCAAGTTTCTTATATTTTCTATAGAGATTTTGTGAGCTTCAAGTAATGTTTATCCTACTAGAGATGTACATTTATTAACAAAACATGTGTTACCTCTAGTTTTAGTACCTTTTTAACTGAATGAAATTGGGATTCTAATAAACCATGATAAAGATGATGACTTGTTTGGTTCATCAGTGTTTAGATTAGCATTTGAAACTGATTTAAAGACTTAAAGAAATACTTTTCCTACTTGCTAATTTAACATTTGGGGTGACATTGATCATAACTGGAGAAGTTACTGAACTCACCTCATCATTACAGGCAGTCCCTCGAAATCGAGGAAGATTTGCTTCCACTCTAGAAGCGAGTTCTCAGGTGACTGTACCGTCCAATACAGGAATTATAGTCACTGTCACAGGTGGGACAGATAGTCGTTGGAGGAAAGGGTGGGTGGGGAGTCTGGTTTGCCGCACGCTCCTTCCGATGCCTGCGCTCGTTTTCTGCATGCTCTCGGCGACAAGACTCGAGGTGCTCAGCCCACCCCGGATGCCCTTTCTCCACTTATGGTGGTCTTTGGCCAGGGACTCCCAGGTGTCAGTGGGGATGTTGCACTTTATCAAGGAGGCTTTGAGGGTGTCCTTGAAACGTTTCCTCTGCCCACCTGGGGCTTGCTTGCCGTGAAGGAGTTCCGAGTAGATCGTGTTGGGCATGTGGACGATGTGGCCCGCCCCAATGGAGCTGGTCGAGTGTGGCCAGTGCTTCGATGCTGGGGATGTTGGCCTGATGGAGAACACCGACATTGGTGCGTCTGTCCTCCCAGAGAATTTGCAGGATCTTGCGGAGACATTGTTGGTGGTATTTCTCTAGCGATTTGAGGTGTCTACTGTATACGGTCCATGTCTCTGAGCCATACAAGAGGGTGAGTATCACTACAGCCCTGTAGACCATAAGCTTGGTGCCAGATTTGGGGGCCTGCTTTTCGAACACTCTCTCTCTTCCTCAGGCGTCCGAAGGCTGTGCTAGCACACTGGAACTCACTGAATTCAACTGTGCGAAAATGTATAGCAATGGAGACTGTGAAGTGAACAAAGGAATCATGGAAGGATAACCAAAAGAATGTCTCACTGCAAATGTTACAACATTGGCACAAATAGCAGACTTGTTCAAGGTCTTGGTTACTAGTCACGCCATTAAAATTGTAACAATAACAAGGGTGAAAAGCTCTTTGTGTAAAAACAGTTGCTATTACACATAACCACTTGCCCGTACCTAATTGGGCAGGGAAGGCCAGGTGTCGGCTCATGAGTGGACAGAGGGAAGGGGGGATCACAAAAGGATAGGGTGAACTGAATGTTACCAAAAGTGTATAACCGTTGCGCCCCTACATTGTAACGGGGCTTGTCCGAGGGAAGTGAGTGCACTCTGAGGGAGAGCGTTCCTTTGTTCTGATAAGTCCCGGCCGTTGAAACAATTAGTAAAGTCTGCTTTGTTATAAGCTGCTTCGGTGTTCGAGTCAGTGTATTCGCTGAACCAGATTGAGGAAAAAGAATCCGTATCAACACTGTTAGCGACAGCCATCTTCTCTTTCCACTCTTTCTCCCTCCACCTCCCCAGGCCTCAGCTGCTGGAACGTATAGGAGCAGGAGGACGTAGCAATCTGGATTTTAAAAATCAAAATGGAGACTAAGAATAATAAAAATGTAATAAGTGATGTAATTATAATGTGTAATGTTTGGTGTTTGAAAGAGATTGTTGCAGATAAAATTATAGCATTGAATAAATATGTAGAATTTATTTTTCAATACCGGCAAAATAATAACACATGATATAACTTAAAGCAAAATACTGCAGATCATGGAAAGCTGAAATAAAAACAGAAAATGCTGGATCAACAGATCAGGAAACATCGGTGGAGAGAGAAATCGAGTTAATGTTTCAGGTCATTGACATTTCTCTGCAGGAGCTCCCTGACCTGAGTATTTCTAGCATTTTCTGTTTTTATTTAATAATACATAGTAAGTTGGTATTGCAATTTTAATGTCTATGTGTAGCCAGATGCTCACTGATTTGGAGAATATACTATTTTATAGCAATAGAAATATTGCAAACAAAGTGTAATGAGAAGGCGCAAATATGACACTTAAAAGAAATGCCTGTTATATGCAATACTATTTAAACACTCTCCCATGGCATTATTCACAGGAATATAAGGCCAAGTGCAGTCTTCAGGTAAAGCAGGGGATGGTGGGAATAGTAGTGTGTGCAGATGCAAGTCACTCCCCATTTCCAAGTCACACTTGTTTTATCATACATTGCTTAACAAAAATGCATTGCAGATCAGTTTTCCTACTGGGGGTTTTTCACTGATTTTGTCCTTGTCCTTCCTGCAGGCAGTTGAGTCCATCCAAGCTGAGGATGAGAGTGCAAAGCTGTGCAAACGTAGAATTGAGCACTTGAAAGAACATAGCAGTGACCAAGCAGCAGCAGTTAATATGTGGAAGAAAAAGCGCATGGACCGTATGATGGTGGAACACTTGCTGCGGTGTGGCTATTATAACACTGCTGTTAAACTGACCAAACAAAGTGGAATTGAGGTAAGTAGTGCCTGAAAATAATCATTGTGCTTGAGATGTCAGTGAAATCGTTAACTTGTTGACTTGCTATATAATTGCAAATTTGGATATGTACACTTTTGAAGTATGTCCCTAATTTTTCTTCCTCAGTGAATGCTTTTGAGAGTTCCTATGGTGAAGTATGATCAAGATATTAGTGATAAAGTAAATTTACCATGGTTAGCCATTGTGGAGCAGCAATCAACAAAACAATTGAAATGTTGAGCCGTATTTCTAAATCAATAGTGTATAGTTCTGAGGCTGTCCTGCTGATGCTGTGCAGTGCTTTCGTCAGACCGCACCTTCAGTACTGCATTCATTTCTGGTCACTGAGGTGTCAGATAGATATCCAAGCCCTGGAATCTGTACAGGAGAGGACTGAGTTCTGAGGAACAGTTACACTCTGATTCCTTCAGCATTGCAAAAGATGAATGAGCGGGTATGTAAGGTACAAAGTGGAATAAAAAAGGTTAATCTGCAGCACTATTTCAAATTAAACCATGACGGCAGGCCAACAAGACATAGGAACTAGCGAAAAGCAATTCAAAATTGACGTTGGAACACATGTCTTCATGCTAAGAATGTTCCTTTGGGTAGGGTAGTTGAAACAAAAGCTCTGGAATTATTCATGAGGCAGTTACATGCTGTAAATGCACCATATTCTTTTGAAGGATGTGCTTCATTGGTTAAATGTCTTCTGTTACCTGTATTTATCTACAATCTTTGTGAAAATTACATTGCAAAAACACTTGTCCAAAATTAGCTTTTTTTAATGTAAACTGTCAACTTTGGAAGTATTACAGTAGGTACAATTGGGGAAATCCTTGATAATTGTAGGCTTGTGGACTTTTAGGAAAATCTACAGGACCATTAACCTATATCAGGTATAGCTTTCTCAAGAATAATAAATGAATTGAAGTAACCTAGTAAACAGCGAATAACTTAAATGAGCAACACATTCAAGAAACCATTAGATTGCACATATTCAGTTCAGCAATTGGATACCTTGACAGCCCTTTTGTTCTATTGCATGTCTTTTGTGCAACTCTTTAGGTAGCTTTGAATTGATTCAGATGCTTCTGCCATTTTGTGTGATGCATGTTATGATTATTCTGACTGTGACATTCAGGACTGTAAATATTAAAATTTTGTAATGTCAAAAAAAAACCTGGCATTATGTGGTTCAATAATCACTATTAACTTATTTTATGTTGACCAAAGCATTGTATAAACCAAAATGTATCCAAACTTAACTTCAAAACAGTAAGGTCAATTTTGATGCCGTTTTTAAAGTTTGAAACAACTATAATTCAGTGAATTTGCATTATAAATCTGGCCAAACTAACACATTTGTTTGGTACACTAATCCTTAAAATGGTTGAACTAATGAGACAAGCTTTTTGTTGATAGACTTGAAGATGTTTGGCGGTAATCATCCCGAGGATAAGTAATATATTCTTAAACTTCTGTTCTTCTAAACCAAACACTATTAGGAAGAGGATCCCATCAAACTCAGTGTTTTAATTACTTTGAGGATCTCCTATTTTATTTTAGACTCTTGATACTTGCTATATCAAGGCTTGGCTTCGTTAGTAGCAGTCTTGCCTCTGGGTCAGTGTTTTGCAGCATTGAGGCTCACATCAAAACTTGAGTATATAATCGAAGCTGATTCTTTCCTGTAGTAATGATTGGGTGCTGCATTGTCAGACATACCATTTGTCACATTTAAGAATTTGTACACTCTGTTGCCAGCCATTGTCCAAAGCAGACCTCTTGTCCCCCATGATCCAGAGCACTTTTTCTGCCCAACATCTAGAAAAATGATTAAAAAGATCCAGCAATTATAATAGAGAATCTTTACTCGATACACTGAAATGTATCACATTCCGCTGCATGATTTTCATCTCTTCAAAAGCGAACTAAATATGCACTTTTACCATACTGAAGTTAAGTTTCGAACCAAAAAGTAGTTTGATTTACATTAGGGAGATGAATAAGCAGTAAACACTATAACCATGCATGTATTACATTGTACTTCACTCCTCTTGATACGTACAAACACCACATGTTTTCTCTCGATAGATGTTTACATACATGTTTTCAGATTGGGCATATTCTCAGTGAAAAGAGAAGGTTGAGCGGGGATGTGGTTGCTGTTTACAGGATACTAAAAGGACTAGATAATGTAGACCATGACCAGCTATTTCACCTTGTCCAGAACAGTGGAACCAGTTGTCGCTGCCTGTGCTGGAAAGGAAGTAAGTTCAAAACTGCGGAAACAATATTTCAGTGAGCGGGTGGTCAACCTCTGGAACAGACTCTCCTGGGAGACAGCAGAAGCAGTTCATGTTGATTCATTCAAATGCAAATTAGATTTCTTTCAGAAAATACATTTTGGAATACAATGGGCCGAAAATTGCGGTATTGTCGGGTGCGTATGAAGTGCGCACGCATTCGATGAAGCCTTGCAAAAGCCGGCTCTTAGGGCGCAATGCGCATGCGCCGAGAGCAGGCTATTCCGAACTGTCAAAATTTCTTTAGAGAGATTCTACACATTCCGGGGAGAAGGACATCAGCACGGCAGTGAGTGGGCTATTTGCCCAGTGAATGTCCTTCAAACTTTTACACCTGGTAAAAGCAGGCGCAAAGCTTACTTTTACTAGCGTAACACTTTTAAAAATATAGAAAAATTTAATTTAATCATTAATTTTTATCTTAAAAACCCTGTCCATTAAGGTAAGTTTATTTTTATCCCTATTAAAACACATTCAAAAAAAAGTTTTTTCTAAAACATTTAATTACATTAAATTTAAATTATTTTAAATATGTGAATTGTTTTTTTACATTTATTGTGCTGTTATTTTAGGGGGCGATTCTCATTGATCGTAATGTGAGCCCGAACAAACGGAGTTCCCATTTTTATCAATGACAATACTGCAAAGTGATTGGTGGTCCAGGCCCACGTGATTCCAGCAGATGCGTCCGTACGTGGAAGATATCTTCCCATGCGCTGCGCAGTGAATGAAGGCCTCGGACCGGAATCCTACATTCCTCCGGGACCAACAGGTAGTTTCGTAGATATTTTTTTTCAGGTCAGAGGCATTCGTACGAAGGAAGCCTCTGACTGCAATTTTTGGCCCCGTATGACACATCTGAGACATTACATTGGGTGTAAGCTTAGGAGGAAAAAAATGACAGGACCTATGGTTCCTAAAGCTCTCCATAACTGGAGTTTTCCACGTGTCATTTCTGGGTCTGTTGTAGACTAATTAAGAGATTGATTACGATTGGTCAACAATTCCATTATTGTATCGTGTGTCGAGCAGGATGGTAAAGGCGAACTAGATGGACCGTGATCTTTTTTCATCGAGCAGTCACTGTGTTTTCTTTCTATTAGTAAAGTCTATCCTAGGTCGCATGCTAGCTACCTCAAAACTTGTATAAAATACATGTCTTCGGCCATTTACTGAACACTGGATGTAGACTGCTTGTTCAGCTTGGCACGTGACCCATAATAATCAGTAATTGGAGACTTCAGCTAAGTTGCCAGTCAGAAAGTATTACTGCTAATCCATGACTTTGTCCCCTCAAAGGTCTCAAACACAATAATCATTCAAACCCACTATTGCAGCCTGATGCTTGTTTATTTATTTAGTGTCAAAGTGACATTAGACCGCCTCTACAGCCACACTGAAACAAAAGGCAGTTGACCATCTACATTTTTCATAAACATCTTTTATGAATTATACATTTATGAAGAGTGATGGCCCCAGGCTGATTAAACAGCTAACACTCTAATCATGTTTCCTGGTCTGAGGTGATGGTTCCATCGAAAAGCATAGTGAACTTGGGTATTAACTGCTTGCATGTAATTCAAAATACATGTTAAGAATTCATTACAGATAAAAAGACACACTTTTAACACCATCCTTGAAATGAAATGTTAAATTTAGGTGTTTACTGCCTGTTCAGGGTATCATCAAAGCTGTAATCATAGAATAGTTCAACACAGAAGGAGGTCATTTGGTCCATCGAGTCTGCACCAATGTTTCCTTTAATTTTTTGGGGTGGGGGCTGCATGGCCTATTCAAAATACCACACAGGCTCAGGTTTTCCTATTTAAATCCGGGGAGCCGACTGCACGGGAGCTGCAGAGCACTGTGTGGCCACGCAACTTAAAGGGTACATTGGTCTGCACCGGCTCTTTCGAAGAGCAATCCAGTTAGTCCCACTCCCCTGCTTTTTTTCCATGTCCCTGTCATTTACAACAAATTACAGAAAGACATCAATAAATTTGCAGAATGGGCACATAATTGGCAAATGAAATTCAACACTGATAAATGTGAGGTATTGTATTTTGGTCGGAAGAATATGGAGGGTATGCGTCTGAGTGGGGTAGATAAGCAAAGGGCTCTCAAGTACAAATACACAAATCACAAGAAGTAGCAACACAGGTTAACAAAGCCATAAAAAAGCAAACCAGGCACTCTGGTTTATTTCTAGAGGGATAGAATTGAAATGTCATGAAGTTATGCTAAACTTGTACCAAACCTTGGTTAGACCACACTTGGAGTACTGCATACAATTCTGGTCGCCATATTATAAAAAGGATATAGAGGCACTGGAGAGGGTGCTGAGAAGATTGACAAGAATTATACCAGAAATGCAAGGGTATATTTATCGAGAAAGGATGAACAGGCTGGGTCTCTTTCTTTTCTTATGAAAAGAGAAGGCTGAGGGGGTGACCGAATAGAGGTTTTTAAAATTATGAAAGGTTTTAGAGAGATCCTGCAAATCCACTGGGAGGACAGATGCACCAATGTTGGTGTGCTCGATCAAGCCAACATCCCCAACATCGAAGCAGTGACCACACTCTACCAGCTCCGTTGGGCGGGCTACATCGTCCGCATGCCCGACACGTGACTCCCAAATCAAGCCGTCTACTCCGAACTCCGACAAGGCAAGCGAGCCCCAGGTAGGCAGAGGAAACATTTCAAGGATCCCTTAAAGACTCCTTGATAAAGTGCAACATCACCACTGGCACCTGGGTCTCCCTGGCCCAAAACCACCTTCAGTGGAGGAAGAACATCCGGGAGGGCGCTGAGCATCTCGAGTCTCGTCGCGGAGTGCATGCAGAAACCAAACGCAGGCAGCGGAAAGAGCTTGCGGAAAACCAGACTTTCCACCCGTCCTTTCCTTCAATTACTGTCTGCCCCACTTGTGACAGAGACTGTAATTTCCATATTGGACTGTTCAGTCACCTGACAACTCACTTCTGGAGTGGAAGCAAGTCTTGCTTGATTTCGAGGGACTGCCTAGGATGATGACGATGTAGGAAATGTAATGTAAAAGTTTCCACAAACAGGAAAGTGATAATGACCAGATAATCTGTTTTTTGACGTTGCTCGTTGAAATAGTGCCATGGGATCTTTTACATCCAGTTGAGCAAGTAGACGAGGCCTCAGTTTAATGTCTCATCTGAAAGACAACCCCTCAGACAGTGCTCTCTCAGTACTGCACTGGATCATAAGAACATAATAGGAGCAGGAGTAGGTCTTTTGGCCCCTCGGGCCTGCTCCGCCATTCAGTAAGATCATGGTTCATCTGATCTTGGTGTCAGCTCCACTTCCCTGCCCTTTCCCCATAACCCTTTATACCCTTATCGCTCAAATCTGTCCACCTTAAATCTCCACCTTAAATATATTCAGTGACCTAGCCTCCACAGCTCTCTGGGGCAGATTTACAACCCTCAAGAGAAGAAATTCCTCCTCATCTCAGTTTTAAATGGGCGATCCCTTATTCTGAAACTATGCCTCCTAGTTCTCGATTCCCCCACGAGGAGAAACCTCCTCTCTGCATCTACTTTGTCGAGCCCCCTCAGTATCTTATATATTTCAATAAGATCACCTCTCATTCTTCTAAACTCCAATGAGTATCGGCCCAACCTACTCAACCTTTCCTTTATAAGTCAACCACTTCATCTCTGGAATCAACCTAGTGAACCTTCCTGAACTGTCTCCAATGCAATTAAATCCCTCCTTAACTAACCAGACCAAAACTATGCACCGTATTCTCGGTGTGGCCTTACCAATACCCTGTACCGTTATAGAAGGACTTCCCTGTTTTTATACTCTATCCCCTTTGTAATAAAGGCCAACATTCCATTTGCCTTCCTGATTACTTGCTGTACCTGCATACTAACTTTTTATGTTTCATGCACAAGGACACCCAGGCCCCTCTGGACTGCAGCATTTTGTAATTTCGCTCCATTTAAATAATTTACTTTTTAATTTTTCCTTACACTTTCCCATATTATACTCCATCTGCCAAATGTTTGGCCACTCACTTAGCCTGTCTATGTCCCTTTTAAGATTTTTTTAATGTCCTCCTCACAACTTGCCTTCCCACCCATCTTTGTATCATCAGCAAACATGACTACATTACACTCTGTCCCTTCATCTAAGTCATTAATATAAATTGTAAATAGTTGAGGCCCCAGCACGATCCCTGTGGCACCCCATTAGTAACCGTTTATCAACCAAAAAATGACCCATTTATCCCGACTCACTGTTTTCTGTTCGCATGGATAGCGGATTGGTTAATATATTACCCCCAAATGTCAGTCTAGATTTCTGTGCTCAAGTCTCCAGTAACTCTCAACCTGACTCCGAGGCGAGAGTGCTACCCACTGAGCCATAGCTGATGTAAAGTTTTAAGTTCAAGGGAGAAAGTTAGAAAGAAATAAGAAATAAGTTACTTTAAACAAATGAAACTGTTTGCTAGGCTAGGTCTTTGAAGCAAAGTTTAAATGGTTACAACATGTGTTTCTGAAGAATTAAGTTATTGACAGATGCAGTTTTAAAAAAAAATAGGAAAAACAAAGTGCTGGAAATACTCAACCAGTTAGGCTTTATCTGTGGAAAGAGAAACAGTTAACCTTTCAGGCTGCTGGACTTTTATCAGAACTCAAAAATTGACAGGCTGAATGTTGCTGGAAAAATAACAACGTGTTAATGGCGCATACCGTTATTAATGCAAGTCAGCCCGCAAATTCAAGGGATTAAGAAATTCGACGTGAATTGTGAATGTCCAGTACTTGCTGATCGATTTACGCCGCTCCTCTGTTTGCTTTGCGCAAATGTCATCTCGCCCTTAGCCTCCCTTTTTTTAAAAAGAAATTGCTGGATTTGCACATTAATTGCCCATTACACTCATCGCAGAAAGTTTGGGTTGGAACTTAACAGCAATTTAACAATGTGATCATTGTTAATGCAATGCCAGTCAACTCCTCTGACCGAGAAAGGGAACCATTTCAACTGTTCAATCTCATTGCTGCCTACAGTAAACAGTTACATAGAAACATAGAAAATAGGTGCAGGAGCAGGCCATTCGGTCCTTCAAGCCTGCACCACCATTCAATATGATCATGGCTGATCATGCAACTTCAGTACTCCACTCCTGACTTCTCTCCATACCCCCTGATCCCTTTAGCCGTAAGGGCCATATCTAATTCCCTCTTGAATATTATCCAATGAACTGGCATCAACAACTTTCTGTGGTAGAGAATTCCATAGGTTCACAATTCTCGGTGAAAAAGTTTCTCATCTCGGTCCTAAATGGCTTACCCCTTATCCTTTGACTGTGACCCTTGTTCTGGACTTCCCCAACATCGGGAACATTCTTCCTGCATCGAACCTGTCCAATCCTGTCAGAATTTGATATGCTTCTATGAGATCCTCTCTTTGTTCTAAATTCCAGTGAATATAAGCCGAGTCGATCCAGTCTTTCTCCATATGTCAGTCCTGCCATCCCGGGAATCAGTCTGGTGAACCTTCGTTGCACTCCCTCAATAGCAAGAACGTCCTTCCTCAGATTAGGAGATCAAAAGTGAACACAATACTGAAGGAGTGGTCTCACCAAGGCCCTGTACAACTGCAGCAAGACCTCCCTGCTCCTATACTCAAATCCTCTTGCTATGAAGGCCAATATGCCATTTGCTTTCTTAACTGCCTGCTGTACCTGCATGCCTACTTTCAATGACCAATGAAATGGACTACTTTCAATGTACCATGACACCCAGGTCTTGTTGCACCTGCCCTTTTACTAATCTGTTACCATTCAGATAATTTGCCTTTCTGTTTTTGCCACCAAAGTGGATAACCTCACATTTATTCACATTATACTGCATCTGCCATGCATTTGCCCACTCACCGAACCTGTCCAAGTCACCCTGCAGCCTCTTAGCATCCTCCTCACAGCTCACCCTGCCACCCAGCTTAATGTCATCTGCAAACCTGGAGATATTACATTCAATTCCTTCGTCTAAATCATTAACATATATTGTAAATAGCTGGGTCCCAGCACTGAACCTTGCGGTACCCCACTCGTCACTGCCTGCCGTTCTGAAAAGGACCCGTTTATTCCCACTCTTTGCTTCCTGTCTGCCAACCAGTTCTCTATCCACGTCAATATAATAATAGGTAGAGATTTTTAAAATGTAAAACTTTTAATTTAAATATTTTTCTTACTTTTCCTTTTGTCTCTTTTTCTCTTTCCCATCTTTTTCACACTCTACTTGTCTTACTGTACCGGATTTGACTCTCTGCTTCTTTCTCAATCCTTAAATCTCATTAGTTAAGAAGATACACTATTAGTCCCACCAGTTACTGAGGTCCCAAATGCCCCATTGCCCTCAATACACCAATATAAGTTTGCATTTCCAACAAATTTTTTTGAGTTGAAGGATTAAGGAAAAAAATCTAACTAACAGCCTATGTTGCGCGATGCATTGCTCCAACAAGATTTGTGTTCTTGTGTTCTTATGTCCGCTGTATTGCAGCACTGATCCAACATTTGACTTCGCTTATAATGCACACAGATCTTCAAATTATGATTTTCCTGGAAGAGACTTTTCAGGTAATTAAACATAGAATGTTGTATGAATGCATCTATTAATCCCTTTGCTCTTTGCACAGCAGATACTTATTTTGCACATGCTTCGCTCCCTCCTGTGTTTCCTCTTATTTTATACAGGTGCGATGTCCACGGACAGCGGGCCGATCCCGATCTGTGGCGGGGTTGTCCAGAAACCTGAAAATGTTCCGAAATCCGGACTCCCTCGGCCGCCTGACCACCTCCTGCCCCCTTCCAACCTGTGGCAGCCCTATATTTTCCCCTCCTGCCACACCTCGACCTCTACCCCGCCCTCGCCTCGTCCACCCGACCACCCCACCCTGACTCGTCCTCTTGTCCCCCCGGCTTCCGGCGGCCTGACATTTCTACCCCCGCCCTGGCTGTGCCTCGGCCCGACATCCCCTGGCCTCTGCCTGACCACCACCCGCCGCCCCCCTCTCCCCGACCTTATCTACCTGACCTACTTTCAGGGATCTATCTGTGGACATGCACTCCAGGTTCCTCTATCATTCTCAGTGTCTGACCAATTATTATGTATTCTCTTGTCATGTTAGCCCTCCCCAAATGCATTACCTCTCACTGTTCCGGATTGAATTACATTTGCTACTGTTCTGCTTACCTTACCAGTCCATTGATAACTTTCTGCAGTCTATAACTTTTTTTCTTCATTATCAATCACACTGTCAATTTTTGTATCATCTGCAAACTTCTTAATGAAACCCCCTATATTCAAGTCTAAGTCATTGATGTATACCACAAAAAGCAAGTGACCTCGTACTGAGCCTTGCAGAAGCCCACTGGAAACAGCCTTCCAGTCACAAAAAACCCCATCAGTCATTACCCTTTGCTTCCTGCCTCTGAACCAATTTTGGAACCAACCTGCCACTTTGCCTTGGATCACTCGCACTGATACCCCTTTAACCTGTCCGGCTTCATTTCCTAAAACCAAGTCCAGAACCGTTCCCTCTCTTGGGCTTGCTACATTCTGGTTAAAAAAAGTTTTCCTGAATGCATTTTAAGTATTCTCCTTTTATACCTTTCACACCAATTCTATCCCAGTTAATATTGGGGTAGTTGAAATACCCTACTGTTACTGCCTTACTGTTTTTGCACTGGGCATTTATCCACTTTCAAAGATGTTGAACCCCTTAATACTTCCCCTCTCTGTTTATTTCATCTAATATTTCACATGCCTCCTCCCTCATCATAATGCCTGCATCGTCCCTCTCTTTTGTGAAAACCGACGCAAAGTATTCATTCAGAACCATACCCTCGTCTTCCTCCTCCACGCACAGATTATCTTTATGGTCTCTAATAGGCCCTACCCTTTCTTTAGTTATCCTCTTGCTCTTAATATATTTATAGAACATCTTTGGGTTTTCCTTAATTTTGTTTGCCAAGAATTTTTCATGCTCTCTCTCAGCATTCCTAATATCCTTTTTAATGTTGCCTTTGAACTTTCTATTTCCTCCAAAGATTCTGCAGTATTTAGCTGTCGGTATATGATATAAGCTTCCCTTTTTTTCCTTTATCCTCCCCTGTCAGTCCCGAGACATCCAGAGGGCTTTAGAATTATTGTTCCCACCCTTTTTCTACCTGTCATTGGTACAAATATGGACCACGACCTCTGGCTGTTTAACCTCCACCCCCACCCCCAGAATGTCCTGCAGCCGTTCAGTGACATCCTTGACTCTGGCATTCTGGAGTCATGTCTAACTATTGAATCCCTTGCCCCTATTGCTCTTCCACTTTTCTTCCTCACCACCCCCGCGCTCCCCCACCGCCCCCCCCCCCCCCCACAAAGCCTCCGTGCAGCTGAGCTACCCATGGTGCTGTAGACTTAGCTCTGGCTGCACTCGAGAGGAATCATCACCCTCAGTATCCAGATCTGAAAACTGGTAGAAGGAAGACTTCTCTTCCTCGAGGTGGACTCCCTGATATAAGGAGTCGACACCTGCCCTTTTAATAGCGACCACTGAATCACTCAGACGAAAACTTCAGTTCAACCGGGTTTTATTCGAGCATGCAAGGGAAATGTTCCGAGGAACACTTCCCAGAACAACAGTTTGTAATGACATTTATACATATTCTGACGGGTGCAGCCCTCCCACAAAACCATCGATTGCTCGACTGCTATCAGCGAAGTCACATTGAATTGTTGACTCTTATCAGACTAGCTCTGAGTGGTTCTTTCCCACCTGTCCATCTCATCACGTCACTCTTCCGGAATGTGTTCTTCAATGGTGTCACTTTGCCTCAGTTTCTCATGACGTGTGAAGTAAACTTGTTTCCCAGGGTTTGATATCTTGTTTCCCAAAACACCTGCTTTCTTATCCTGTTCCCAAGAGGACTTTAGTCATAATGTCCTAGTTTCTCATGAGATACAGATGCTGTTTACATTATATGTTCCCAAACACTTTACTCTCCACTGTCCTTGGCAAGTGTTGTTCTATACTGAATGTGTTGTTTCCATTGTTGGTTACTTATGGTGGTTCATTAACCAACAGGCTTTGTAACCTAGCAAGCTTTGCTGCTTCCCCTTCTTCAAACTCATTCAAGCAAGTGTATAAGCGTGCTTTAACATAGAAACATAGAAACATAGAAAATAGGTGCAGGAGTAGGCCATTCGGCCCTTCTAGCCTGCACCGCCATTCAATGAGTTCATGGCTGAACATTCAACTTCAGTACCCCATTCCTGCTTTCTCACCATACCCCTTGATCCCCCTAGTAGTAAGGACCTCATCTAACTCCTTTTTGAATATATTTAGTGAATTGGCCTCAACAACTTTCTGTGGTAGAGAATTCCACAGGTTCACCACTCTCTGGGTGAAGAAGTTCCTCCGCATCTCGGTCCTAAATGGCTTACCCCTTATCCTTAGACTGTGACCTCTGGTTCTGGACTTCCCCAACATTGGGAACATTCTTCCTGCATCTAACCTGTCTAACCCCGTCAGAATTTTAAATGTTTCTATGAGGTCCCCTCTCATTCTTCTGAACTCCAGTGAATACAAGCCCAGTTGATCCAGTCTTTCTTGATAGGTCAGTCCCGCCATCCCGGGAATCAGTCTGGTGAACCTTCGCTGCACTCCCTCAATAGCAAGAATGTCCTTCCTCAGGTTAGGAGACCAAAACTGTACATAATACTCCAGGTGTGGCCTCACCAATGCCCTGTACAACTGTAGCAACACCTCCCTGCCCCTGTACTCAAATCCCCTTGCTATGAAGGCCAACATGCCATTTGCTTTCTTAACCGCCTGCTGCACCTGCATGCCAACCTTCAATGACTGATGTACCATGACACCCAGGTCTCTTTGCACCTCCCCTTTTCCTAATCTGTCACCATTCAGATAATAGTCTGTCTCTCTGTTTTTACCACCAAAGTGGATAACCTCACATTTATCCACATTATACTTCATCTGCCATGCATTTGCCCACTCACCTAACCTATCCAAGTCGCTCTGCAGCCTCACAGCATCCTCCTCGCAGCTCACACTGCCACCCAACTTGGTGTCATCCGCAAATTTGGAGATACTACATTTAATCCCCTCATCTAAATCATTAATGTACAGTGTAAACAGCTGGGGCCCCAGCACAGAACCTTGCGGTACCCCACTAGTCACTGCCTGCCATTCTGAAAAGTACCCATTTACTCCTACTCTTTGCTTCCTGTCTGACAACCAGTTCTCAATCCATGTCAGTACACTACCCCCAATCCCATGTGCTCTAACTTTGCACATCAATCTCTTGTGTGGGACCTTGTCGAACGCCTTCTGAAAGTCCAAATATACCACATCAACTGGTTCTCCCTTATCCACTCTACTGGAAACATCCTCAAAAAATTCCAGAAGATTTGTCAAGCATGATTTCCCTTTCACAAATCCATGCTGACTTGGACCTATCATGTCACCTCTTTCCAAATGCACTGCTATGACATCCTTAATAATTGATTCCATCATTTTACCCACTACCGATGTCAGGCTGACCGGTCTATAATTCCCTGTTTTCTCTCTCCCTCCTTTTTTAAAAAGTGGGGTTACATTGGCTACCCTTCACTCCATAGGAACTAATCCAGAGTCAATGGAATGTTGGAAAATGACTGTCAACGCATCCACTATTTCCAAGGCCACCTCCTTAAGTACTCTGGGATGCAGTCCATCAGGCCCTGGGGATTTATCGGCCTTCAATCCCATCAATTTCCCCAACACATACATAAGTGAGTTTTACATACAACTACAATCGCTATCGAAACACAGGAACTCCCGATTCCTCAGAACCTCCTAATACTGATGAGCCTTACAATTCAGTTCGGGTATCTGTTTTCCTTCCCTGACATTAGCGAGCGAGATGCACTCAGGGGACTCCTGCCCTACCTGCCTGGTCCTTATTGTCTGTCTGGCAGTCACCCATTCCCTCTCTGTTTGCAGACTCTGAAGCTGCAGGGTGACCACCTCCTGAAATATGCTATCCATGAAGCTCTCAGCTTTGCGGTTGCACTGCAGTGACCCCAGCCGCCCTCAAGCTCCGTAACACGAAAATCTAGCTGGCGACACTTCCGCACACGTGGTCGTCAGGCCACGAGAAGCGTCCAGGACTTCCCACATGGCGCAGGATGTGCATTGCCCTGCCATACCTCTATTAGATTATTGAAGTTTTTATTATACCCAGCGAGGGTATGTCTTGCTACATTTTTGAGTTGCTGACAGATTTAAATACAGGGTGTGCAGGGTTCCTTCACACGTTAAAGTTTGAATAATAACTGTCTGATAACACCTGGATTTAACAACAACAACTTTTATTTATATAGCACCTTTAACGCAGTAAAATGTCCCAAGGTGCTTCACAGCAGTATTACAAGACAAAACAGAAAAAATTAAGGCTGATAACCAAAAGCTTAAAAAAAAGAGGTAGGTTTTAAGGAGCGTCTTAAAGGAGGAAAGGGAGGGAGCGAGGCAGAGAGGTTTAGGGAGGGAGTTCCAGAAATAACACACACAGGGTTCTTCCATCATAGAAAAGTGACTTCGGTTCCATAATGGCATTTTGTATGCGCACAATCTCTGCAACACAATCACATCCAAGAGATTTGCATTGCATTAAATAATAATTTGAATATATATATATATCCAAATGCTAACGTTACAATTTGAGTCATTTTTGTTAAGGTGCTGCTTGTTCTCAGCAGTCCAGGTTGATGCCTTGCAAAGATTTTTAGGCTTATATTCACTGGAATTTAGAAGAATGAGAGGGGATCTCCTAGAAACATATAAAATTCTGACGGGATTGCAGGAAGAATGTTCCCGATGTTGGGGAAGTCCAGAACCAGGGGTCACAGTCTAAGGATAAGGGGTAAGCCATTTAGGACCGAGATGAGGAGAAACTTCTTCACTCGAGTTGTGAGCATGTGGAATTCTCTACCACAGAAAGTTGTTGAGGCCAGTTCGTTAGATATATTCAAAAGGGAGTTGGATGTGGCATCTTATGGCTGAAGGGATCAAGGAGTATGGAGAGAAAGCAGGAAAGGGGTAATGAGGTGAATGATCAGCCATGATCATATTGAATGGTGGTGCAGGCTCGAAGGGCCGAATGGCCTACTCCTGCACCTATTTTCTAAGTTTCTCTGCCACTGTCACAACCGCAAATTGGCAGCAGGTGATTTGTGTTGATGGAAGAGTCGGAAGTCAAAATAAATTTATTCAAAATGCAATGACGTTGAAGGATCTGAGTTGCTTTAGATGAAGGAAGATGCTCCCTCTATATTCAGTAACAAATGAATATTGATATCAGTTGTGGTTGAGTATCCCCTATTGCAGTCATCTAAATTTCCCAATTCCCATAATTGCCTCTAATGCTGTTTTTAGACCATCACTTTAATGCCAATTACACTGCTCGTGATGTGACATAAATTTGGAATTAATAAATGAAGTTTGTCCATTTTAAAGTGACACATATGATAAGGACTAATTACTGGTGGGTAATTCTGTTGGTCAGAATATAAACCAGGAAATAGTGGGGGTTTGTAAAAAGGGAACAGCAATAACCATGGGTGATTTTAACCTCCATATTGATTGGACAAATCAAATTGGTCAGGGTAGCCTTGAGGAAGAGTTGATGGAGTGCATAAGGGACAAGTTCCTTGAGAAGTATGTAACAGAACCAACCAGGAGGCAGGCTATCTTCGACCTGGTCCCGTGCAATGAGACAGGACTAATAAACAATCTCCTAGTAAAGGATCCCCTTGGAATGAGTGATCATAACATGATTGAATTTCAAATTCAGATGGAGGGTGAGAAAGTTGGATTTCAAACCAGCCTACTAAGCTTAAATAAAGGAGACTACAAAGGTATGAGGGCAGAGTTGGCTAAAGTGGACTGAGCAAATAGATTCAAGTGTATGATGGTTGATGAACAGTGGCGTACATTTAATGAAATATTTCACAACTCTCAAGAAAAATATATTCCAGTGAGGAAAGTATGTAGAAGAAAAGATAGCCGTCCGTGGCTAACGAAAGAAATAAAAGACTGTATCCAATTTAAAAACAAGGGCATACAAAGTGGCCAAAACTAGTGGGAGGACAGAAGATTGCTGGCTTTTAAAATCTTCCCAAAGAATGACAAAAAAATGATTAAGAAAGGGAAGATTGACGATGAAAGTAAACTAGCACGAAATATAAAAACAGATAGCAAGAGTTTCTATAGGTTGATAAAAAGAAAGAGGTGGCTAAAGTAGAGGACGAGACCAGGGAATTAGTAATGGGGAACATGGAGATGACAAACTCTGAAAAAATATTTTGTATCAGTCTTTATGATAGAGGACACTTAAAAAAATATCCCAACAGTGGATAGTCAAGGGGCTATAGGGGGGGGTGGGGGGGGGGGGGGAGGAACTTAATCACAATCACTAAGGAGATGGAACTCAGTAAGATAATGGGGTGAAGTTTCGGGCCACGCCTAGAACGGCACAGCCCCGATCTGGACGCCCGTTTTTCGCCCCTAAAAGTGCGTCAGAAGAATACCTCCAGATTCTCCGGCTCCCTGCAGGTCCCTGGGAGCTCGGTGCGGTGCGCACACAGCAGCGGGGGGCAGAGCCACAGAGTCGACAAGTGGTGGGGTGGGGGTTGCTAATTGAAATGAGACAACGTCGTGCCGGCAGCCTTGCGCGTGCGCGTTGGAGCGCACGCTCAGTCGCCCATAAACATTGGCACTCGGCCATTTTTAAAGGGACTTAAAGAAAAGTGTTAATTTGTCTGTTGAACCCATGGAAAAGCTTGGGATTGAATTTTGGTGATTTTTAGTGTCTGAAGGAGTGCTTTTAGCAGCACTGTTGAAGAAATCACCTGCTGAAATCAGTGAGTGCTGCTTTTCGCCCCTATCCCGTGGCCGAATGGCCTCAGCTTCCCTCGCAGCTCAAAGGCTGCTTGCTTGCTGTATCTTTGGCTGCCGTCGAGCCACTGACGCTGCCCCTATCCCGTGGCCGAATGGCCTCAGCTTCCCTCGCAGCTCGAAGGCTGCTTGCTTGCTGTGTCTTCGGCTGCCGTCGAGCCACTGATGCCGCCCCTATCCCGTGGCCGAATGGCCTCCGCTTCCCTCGCAGCTTGAAGGCTGCTTGCTTGCTGTGTCTTTGGCTGCCATCGAGCCACTGACGCCGCCCCTGTCTCCTGCATGGAAGGAAGGCCTGCCTGAAGCACCGCAGCTCGAATGTTGCCTGCTGCCATTGTTGGGCTGCCGTCAAGTCACTGACGCCGCCCCGTCTCCTGCATGGAAGGCCTGCCTGAAGCACCGCAGCTCGAAGGCTGCTGCTGCTTCACACAGGTAGGAATATTCAATATTTTGTCTTTTTGCTTTGTTTATAATTTTTTATTCAGGATGGCTCCTTATTTGTATAAGTAAGACTGTTGAATGCTTGTAGAATTCTATTACTTCCCCCCCCCCCCCACCCCTACTTCATTCCCTACGCCTGATTTGTAACCTACGCCTGATTTGTAAAGTGTCGGCAAGGTTTTTCTGAGCATACAAAAATCTGCACTTGCTCCATTCTAAGTTAGTTTGGAGTAAGTTTTCACTGCCTAAACTTTCAAAACAGGCGTAAGTGGCCGGACACGCCCCCTTTTGGAAAAAAAATCTGTTCCAAACTGAAACTGTTCTAACTGACTAGAACTGGAGCAAACTAAATGCCGAGGATTGCAATTTCTAAGATACTCTATTCTAAACCAGTTGCTCCAAAAAAATAGGAGCAACTCAGACCGAAACTTGACCCCAATGAGACGAAAGGCGGATAAATCCCCTGGACCTGATGGCTTGCATCCTAAGATCTTAAGAGAAGTTGCGGCAGGGATGGTGGCAGCATTGGTTGTAATTTACCAAAATTCCCTGGATTCTGGCGAGGTCCCAGCAGATTGGAAAACTGCAAATGTAACGCCCCTATTTAAAAAAGCACGCCAACAAAAAGCAGGAACCGATAGACCAGTTAGCCTCACGTCTGTGGTTGGGAAAATGTTGGAGTCCATTATTAAAGTAGCAGTAGCAGGACATTTGGAAAAACATAATTCAGTCAAGCAGAGTCAGCATGGATTTATGAAGGGGAAGTCATGTTTGACGAATTTGCTGGAATTCTTTGAGGATGTAATGAACAAGGTGGATAAAGGAGAACCAGTGGACGTGGTGTATTTGGACTTTCAGAAGGCATTTGACAAGGTGCACAAGATAAAAGTTCACGAGGTTGGGGGTAATATATCACATTGATCGAGGATTAACGAACAGAGAAGAGAATCGGGATAAATCGTTCATTGCCAACCAGAGAATCAGTAACTAGTGGGGTGCCGCAGGGATAAGTGCTGGGACCCCAACTATTTACAATCTATATTAACGACTTGGAAGAAGGGACCAAGTGTAAAGTAGCCAAGTTTGCTGAGGATACAATGGGGGGAAAAGCGATGTATGAGGAGGACACAAAAAATCTGCAGGCTAAGTGAGTGGGCAGAAATTTGGCAGATGGAGTATAATGTTGGAAAGTGTGAGGTTTGGCAGAAATAAAAACAAAGAGCAAGTTATTATTCAAACGGAGAAAAATTGCAAGGTGCTGCCGTACAGCAGGACCTCTGGTTACTTGTGCATGAAACACAAAAGGATAGTATGCAGCTACAGCAAGTGATCAGGAAGGTCAATGGAATCTTGGCCTTTATTGCAAAGGGGATGGAGTATAAAAGCAGGGAAGTCTTGCTACAGTTATACAGGGTATTGGTGAGGCCACACCTGGAATACTACGTGCAGTTTTGGCTTCCATATTGAAGAAAGGATATTTTTGCTTTGGAGGCAGTTCAGAGAAGGTTCACCAGGTTGATTCCAGAGATGAGGGGGTTGACTTATGAGGAAAGGTTGACTAGGTTGGGCATCTACTCATTGGAATTGAGGAGAATGAAAGATGATCTTATCGAAACGTATAAGATTATGAGGGAGCTTGAAAAGGTGGATGCAGAGAGGATGTTTCCACTAATAGGGGAGACTAGAACTAGGGGGTTATAATCTTAGAATAAGGGGCCGCCCATTTAAAACTGCGATGAGGAGGAATTTCTTCTGAGGGTTGTCAATCTGTGGAATTCGCTGCCTCAGCGAGCTGTGGAAGCTGGGTTATTGAATAAATTTAAGACAGGGATAGACAGTTTCTTAATCGATGAGGGGTTATGGGGAGCAGGCAGGGAAGTGGACCCGAGTCCATGATCGGATCAGCCATGATCATACTAAATGGCAGAGCAGGCTCGAGGCAATACTCCTGCTCTTATTTCTTATGTTATTTGTAGCAGACTTTCATAGTGAGGATCTAATGCTTATTAGCATTCTGTTGTCTCGAGTGGAACAGCCTCAAAAACCCTGCCTATCTTATTTACGAGCATCAGCTTTTTTTCATTTCTGAATCTGCGTGTGTTTGTGGCCAAGCGGCCACATTGGGCTTCCTCATGAAAAAGCATTACTTAATGTCCTCCTGATCATGTTGTGATACTGCCATCTTCTAAGATTTGTGTATGTGAATCCGCAGGTCTCACTGTTCCTGCACGTCTGTTAGAATTCTGCCATTTAGATTATTCTGCCTCTCATTTTTCCTTCCAAGACAAATCAACAAGCAGCTTGGGCCTTCAGCAATTCCTTTCTGTTCTCAACAGTCTATTCTTGATAAGTAGCATCAGAGCAGCAAAATGTATCTACTACTGGAGCACTTAGGTACTGACCTTGTAATCCAAGTGAGGGGCAACCAGTAATAGGTTTTGTTTCATCAATAATGACTGTCTTCCTGTCATTTATTGTGGCAAAGACCCTGAAAACTCAGTTCCATGAAGAGGGAACTTGCTGTTATCTCTCTTCTGTACAACAAACCAAAAACAGCTGCCTGAATTTCACTTCTGTTTTTCTGGCAAGGCCAGTGGAAGAATATTACTGAACGAGACAGTAACTTGATGTAACTAATAAGGCTGCAAATAATTTGCTTCTACTAATCTATGTGCTGTATTTGTAGTTGAGATTGATAACAGCTGTAATTCCACATTTAGCTAACGAGAAGGTTTGGCTCAGCAGATTTTAGAGGTCAAACAAAATGCTTATTCTGTTGTTTCTTTTCCATTCATGAAGTGTGACAGTTTTAAAGCTGGATTTGTTGCCTAAATTGCACTTTCAAGCTTTTATATGTAAAACATTTTATTGGAACCTTTCCATGTACAGAAAACACAATAAATTCAGTGCAATAGTAATGACTGTCTAGAAGCACAGATCTTCAGTGAAGTGATTACAGATGACATTCAGAATTGCATAAGGCAACAACCAAGGACTCTGAATATATTTTGTTAACGTGTGACCAAGTAATGCTGACTGAAAGCTTCAGAGTGATCATGCTTTTCATTTGGATAATTTGTTAATCACATTTGGTACCCTAATGAGGTGATGAAAATTGTTTTGTCAGAGAGGAGACAGACCCTTGGAAATAATTTTTATACATAATAGCTTGAAAATTAAGCTCATCACTTCAGTTATTAAGTTATGATCTTACTTTCTGTTTGACCTTGCTTTTGTTTTTTTTTTAAATGCTGTTTTCAATTTTAGACATTCTGATTTCTAATCTCTTCAATTCATGAGTCTATTCCTATTTAGAATAAATAGTTTGTAAAAGCTAGAGCTAGTCTAGATAATAGAGTTGATCATAAATGAGTTTTACTAACTGCATAATAAAAACGGATTATTATGGGCGTACAGCAGCAGAATACTTAGTGTAGAAATGTTCCAAAGTGAATGTTCTGTGATGTTTTGGGTAACCATGAGTAAATGGCGGAAAAAGTCAAAATATAGCTAAGGCTGTTTGTTATACTTGTGTTTTGGTGGGTGATATGGAGGCTCTGGAAAGGGTGCAGAAGAGGCCCACTAGACTAATTCCAAGTCTAAAGCGCCTTCGTTATCAAGATGGGTTAAAAGAGTTGGACTCTTTACCTTAGAGCAGCGTAGACTTAAGGGGGATTTGACAGAGGTTTATAAGATAATGAAGGAAATAAATAGTGTTCCAGCTGACAGTTTATTTCAATTAAATAGGTTAGGCAGGACCAGGGGGCACAAATTTAAGTCATTTAGGGCTTAGATCTAGGTTAGATGTCAGGAGGTGGTTCTTTTCACAGAGAATAGTAGACCCCTGGAACAAGTTGTCCTCTCGTGGTGGATCCAGACTCACTGAATTCCTTCAAGCAAAAGCTGAATTTATTTCTGGTTGCGGCGGAGATGAACTCTTACAGAACTAGGTACTGCAGGGAATTTAATGGCCAGCGTGATCTCCTGGAATAGTTTTGATCGCCAAGATGGGTCGGAAAGGAATTTCCCATATTTTTTTCCCAAATTGGCCTGGGCTTTTAATCTTTTTTTTGCCTCTCCCAGGAGATCACATGGTTTGGGGTGGGGTGGAGTGTATAAGTTGTGATACACAAGGTATCGCAATTATGTGGGACAGGCTCGATGGACCAGATGGTCTGTACCTGTGTCATTGTTCGTAATTAAAACTGCATATTTGATCCAGTAGCTTGGCAAATAGTGTGTTTAATTCAGCTGGAAGACTGGGTTTGAATTGTAAACCACTTCAGTACTCTAATACAGGTTGTACCTCTCCAGTCTGGGACTCTTTTTAGTCCAGCAACATCCCTGGTCCGGCATCAGCCCTGGCGTGGGTGGCGTCCATTGGGAAAAAAAATTTGTGGCTCCACATGTTAAACATACATGTGATGCTTTTTAGATGACAAATCTTGACTGCCTTGCCCTGACCAGCTGGAGATTTTACACACTGGCTGGTGCTGTGGTTTGACACGCATTCGTCGCTGCTGAGACTGCCTCTCCTTGCCTGATTGGTGGCAGAGGCGCATGCTCTGAAGGTTGCAGTTATAGCACAGGGCTGAGGCGACATTTTCGGGAAGGGAAGGGCAGGTAGGTGCTGACTGAGGCGCCGAAACTGGGCCTGAGGATTAAAAAAAAGTGTGTGATTCTGGACGACTAAATGCTGCGCGGGAGCCTTCTGCGCAGCGCTTGCGCATAACGCGTCCAGGTCATTGTCAGCAGTTGACCTCGCATGGTTCGGATAATTCTCTTGTCTGGCACTGGTCAGGTCCCAAGGGTGCCGGACCAGAGAGGTCCAACTGTAGTGGTATGGTACTCATGGTATTGGAAGTTGAGTTCAAATTTTACCATAGCAAATTGTGATCCTGAATTCAAATAAATCTGCTAATTTGAGGGCTGGTACTAGGGGAAAAAAAAGGATCTGTTCACTATGGTCACCTCACCTCGTTTGATCGACACATGACTTCCATCAGCAAAGAATGACTAAAAAAGCAATAAAGAAAGGAAAGATAGATTACGAAGGTAAACTTGCGCAAAACATGAAAACAGATAGTAAAAGCTTTTACTGATATATAAAACGGAAAAGTGACGAAAGTAAATGTTGGCCCCTTAGAAGATGAGAAGGGGGATTTAATAATGGGAAATGTGGAAATGACTGAGACCTTAAACAATTATTTTGCTTCGGTCTTCACAGTGGAAGACACAAAAACCATGCCAAAAATTGCTGGTCACAGGAATGTGGGAAGGGAGGACCTTGAGACAATCACTATCACTAGGGGTTAGTGCTGGACAGGCTAATGGGACTCAAGGTAGACAAGTCCCCTGGTCCTGATGAAATGCATCCCAGGGTATTAAAAAAGATGGCGGAAGTTATAGCAAATGCATTCGTTATAATTTACCAAAATTCTCTGGACTCTGGGGAGGTACCAGTGGATTGGAAAGCAGCTAATGTAACGCCTCTGTTTAAAAAAAAAAAAAAGGGGGCAGACAAAAGGCAGGAAACTATATAGGCCGGTTAGTTTAACATCTGTAGTGGGGAAAATGCTTGAAACTATCATTAAGGAAGAAATCGTGGGACATCTCGATAGGAATAGTGCAATCAAGCAGACGCAGCATGGATTCATGAAGGGGAAATCATGTTTAACTAATTTACTGGAATTATTTGAGGATATAACGAGCATGGTGGATAGAGGTGTACCGATGGATGTGGTGTATTTAGATTCCAAAAGGCATTCGATAAGGTGCCACACAAAAGGTTACTGCAGAAGATAGAGGTACGCGGAGTCAGAGGAAATGTATTAGCATGGATAGAGAATTGGCTGGCGAACAGAAAGCAGAGAGTTGGGATAAATGGGTCCTTTTCGGGTTGGTAATCGGTTGTTAGTGGTGTGTCACAGGGATCGGTGCTGGGACCACAACTGTTTACAATATACATAGATGACCTGGAAGAGGGGACAGAGTGTAGTATAACAAAATTTGCAGATGACACTAAGATTAGTGGGAAAGCGGGTTGTGTCGAGGACACAGAGAGGCTGCAAAGAGATTTGGATAGGTTAAGCGAATGGGCTAAGGTTTGGCAGATGGAATACAATGTTGGAAAGTGTGAGGTCATCCACCTTGGGGGGAAAAAAAGTGTAAAAGGGAATATTATTTGAATGGGGAGAAATTGCAACATGCTGAGGTGCAGAGGGACCTGGGGGTCCTTGTGCATGAATCCCAAAAAGTTAGTTTGCAGGTGCAGCAGGTAATCAGGAAGGCGAATGGAATGTTGGCCTTCATTGCGAGAGGGATGGAGTACAAAAGCAGGGAGGTCCTGCTGCAACTGTATCGGGTATTGGTAAGGCCGCACCTGGAGTACTGCGTGCAGTTTTGGCCACCTTACTTAAGGAAGGATATACTGGCTTTGGAGGGGATACAGAGACGATTCACTAGGCTGATTCTGGAGATGAGGGGGTTACCTTATGTTGATAGATTGAGTAGACTGGGTCTTTACTCGTTGGAGTTCAGAAGGATGAGGGGTGATCTTATAGAAACATTTAAAATCATGAAAGGGATAGACAAGATGGAGGCAGAGAGGTTGTTTCCACTGGTAGGGGAGACTAGAACTAGGGGACACAGCCTCAAAATACGGGGGAGCCAATTTAAAACCGAGTTGAGAAGGAATTTCTTCTTCCAGAGGGTTGTGAATCTGTGGAATTCTCTGCCCAAGGAAGCAGTTGAGGCTAGCTCATTGAATGTATTCAAGTCACAGATAGATTTTTAACCAATAAGGGAATTAAGGGTTACGGGGAGAGAGCGGGTAAGTGGAGCTGAGTCCACGGCCAGACCAGCCATGATCTTTTTGAATGGCGGAGCAGGCTCGAGGGGCTAGATGGCCTACTCCTGTTCCTAATTCTTATGTTCTTATATCATGTATGTATTCGAGATTACGTAGAAAAAGGGGCCTTTTGATCTCCATAATCTTTTTAAGAGACTGTACGAAGAGAGAATTTACAATTTTTTTCATTTGGATTGGCATTCTAAGGTAAATTTTTCATTTTTGCACTTGTGGCAGAGAGTAGTGCACACCTGAAGCACTTATCGGAATTTTGAGTGTGGTCATTATGCAGCCAGCTCACTTTTCCATTTCATTACATGGATAGAATACGTGAATGGAAAATTGGGATGGCTATGTAACGTGCGTACTACCTCTGCATTCAATATTTCAGTTATGTGTCTGGCAAACCCTGGTATGAGCCAGGAGTGGAAAAGTTGTCCCTTGTATGCAAATTGTGTATTGCTGTAAAGTGGTACTGAGGGCGAAGTAGGAGAAAGGCACCAAATGAAACTTTATGTCTCGAATCTTTTATAAATTTTAAGGCATTTGACTGTGAATTCTGCCACCTTCAATATATTCAGATTATTGGACTCCAGCAGGAAGCATTTTAGTGATCAGACTTGTCTCTTAAAGTTTCAGAACACCTGTAGAATCATACAGCATAGAACGAGGCCATTCAGCCCATCGTACTGTGTAGCTCTCTGAAAGAGCTATCCAATTAACTCACAATCACCTGATCGTTCCCTCATATCCCTGCAAAGTTCTTCTTTTTGTGTACATATTCAATTCTCTTTTTTGAAAGTTACTATTTAATTTACTTCCACCCTTTCAGGCACTGCATTCCAGGTCGTCATAACTTGCTAAGTTTTTTTTTAAGTCGTCTCATCTTCCCTGCGTTGCTCATTCTGTTAAGTCGTCTCATCTCGTTACCAATCCTCCTGCCAGTAGAAACTGTTTCTTACTCCTTTACCAAAACCCCTCATCATTTTAAAGATTAAATATTCCCTTAACCTTCTTTGCTCTATGGAGAACTAACCCAGCTTTCCCAGTCTCTCTACACAACTGAACTTGCTCATCCTTGGTGGTATTCTGGTAAATCTTCTCTGCACCCTGTCCAAGGCCTTGACATCCTTCCGAAAGTGTGGCACCCAGAATTGGACACAATCCTCTCGCTGGAGTCTAACCAAGTGAATTATTAAGGTTTAGCATAACCTCCTTGATTTTTGTATTTATTTATAAAGCCAAGAATCCTATATGCTTTTTTAAAACTGTTTTATTAACTTGTTTTGCCATCTTCAAAAATGTGTGTATGTGAACCCGCAGGACTCTGCATTCCTGTATCTCCTTTAAAATTTTACCATTTAGATCAGACTGCCTCTCCTCATTTTTCCTCCCAAAATGCACCACTTCACACTTCTCTGCATTAATTTTCATCCTCCATTTCCCCAGTATGTCTGTGTTCCTCAAGTCTACTACTATCCTCCTCACTGACATTTCCGAGCTTTGTGTCATCTGAAAACTTCAAAATGATGCCCTGTCCAGCTCATTAACACATATCAGACCAGTCGTCCTAAAACTGGCTCTTGGCAGACACCACTGCATACTTCACTCCAGTTTGAAAAACAACTGTTCACTACTACTATGCTTTCTGTCTCTTAGTCAATTTTGTATCCACGCTGCCTCTACTCCTTTAGTCCCATGGATTAAATGTTATTAACCAGACTATTTTGTGGTACTTTCCCAAATGCTTTCTGAAAGTCCATGTACACAACATCAACTGCACTACCTTTATCGACCCTCCGTGTATTTTCATCAAAGAACTCAATCAATTTAGTCAGACACAATTTGACTTTTAACATTTGTGACTGTCGTTTATGAGCCCATATTCTTCCAAGTTACAATTACATCAGACTGACCTTAGTCATTTCATTTCATGGCTGAATAACTTAAGTTTTTACAGTCTTTCTTCATAGATCATGGCAAGCTGGCAATGTACTAATTTGTGAATTGTGGTCTGCCAGAATGTTCTTCAAGTTGTTTTCTTTATTAAAAAAAAAATATGGTACTTGGTACTTGGCTTTTTCCCTTGTATCCCTCAATAAGGGATACCGTGATGTAGTGGTCATGTTATTAGTAATCCAGAGGCCTAAACTATTAATTTAGTGAATGTAACTTCAAATTCCAGCATGGCAATTTGAGAATTTTAATTCAGTTTATTTTAAAAAAAAATATATATCTAGAAATAAAGTCCCCAAGTTTCCACATGATTTGCTCCTCACTTTTAGGAGCAACTGGCGGAGAACGGACTATCTTAGAAATCGCAATTCTCCACATTTTTATTCTGCAGTTCTAGTCAGTTAGAACAGTTTCACTTTGGAACAGAATTTTTTCTTCAAAAGGGGGCGTGCCGGCCACTGACGCCTGATTTCAAAGTTTCCACAGTGAAAACGTACTCCAAACTAACTTAGAATGGAGCAAGTGAAGATTTTTGTAGAACTGAAAAAACCTTGTCTACACACTAAAAAATCAGGCGCAGGTTACAAATTAGGCGTCCGTAACGAGGTGGAGAGGGGGGGAAAGGGAAGTCATTAAATTCTACAATAAATCCTTATTTATACTTATACAAATATTATACAAATGAATCCAACCTGAATAAACATTTATATGCAAAGAAAAGATTAAATAAACCATCTTCCTACCTGTATGAAAGTGCTTCAGGCAGGTTCAGTCAGCTCAGCGGTGTGGCATCGTTCCCGCGGGAGGGAGGGCCCGACCGACCGCAGGGAGGTGGAGGCAGCCGTTCCCTACGGCAGGGTAGGGGGGAGGGAGTGAAGGCCCGACCGACCGCGGCAGTGAGGCGGGGGGGAGGGAGTGAAGGCCCGACCGACCGCAGCGAGGAGGAGGCAGCCATTCCCGACGGCAGAGGGGGGAGGCCGTCGGGAAACGGCTGCCTCAACTTCTGAGGCTTCCTGCAGCCTTCTCACTGCTGCAAGAAGCCTCAGTGCTGATCATGGAAGGGCAATGTGCTTTTATTAAAAAATGTTAAAAAATTAAACAGCTACAAAGAACTACAAAAATGGCCGAGTGCCAATGTTTCCTTCTCACTGCGCGTGCGCGAACGCTCCAACGCGCACGCGCAGCGTTGCCGGCACGAAAAAAACTAATTTAAATGGTACCCGCCATCGGCGCGAGTGGTAGGCTCCGCCCCCTGGGCGCCGTGCCAAGCTGCCATGGAGCTACAGGGCGCTCCAGAATCGCTCGGTTTTTTTCAGACGCCATTTTCGGCGCGAAAAACGGGCGCCCAGCTCGGAGGGGTGCCCGTTTTGTAGCGTGTGGAAACTTGGGGCCAAAAAGTTGGTATTGTGGGGGGGGGGGGGGGGCGGAAAGTGACATGAAGCTGTTGGATTATCAGAAAAACCCAACTAGTAATGTTCTTTAGGTAAGGAAACTTGTTGTCCTTACCTTACCTGCTCTGTCTTCAGTCCCACAGCAACATGGTTAACTCTCAACTTCCCACTGAAATGGCCTAGCAAGCCATTCCATTATATCCAGGGCAACTAGGGATGGGCAATGACACCCATGTCCTGAGTGAATTTTTAAAAGCTTATTTATCACAAATAAACCATCCAGTTTCCTTTTGATTATGCTGACTGTGATTGCTGCTCTGCAGTGACTGCACAAATCACCCTTTGGAACAAAATTTCCCAGAGGTGCGCTGGCTTTGTAGGATAAAAACCGCGCCAAAAACTAACCTTGTAATTCTTGCTGCTCCTGGAACGGTGCAGGCCTGTGGCATGGCACAACAAAAGCTGTGGGGAGGCGGAGCTGGGTCAACACAGCCGGCAGGGGGGCGGGGCTACGGCCCAGCCCGTTGGAGCATGCGCAATGGGTCAGCAACCTTGGCAATCGGCCATTTAAAGGTAAAGCGTGCTCAGTGATTTTTGGGTGCCGGAAGGAGTGCTGAATAGGTGCATGCAAGCTAATGACTGTGCTTTGAAAAATCACGACTGTAAATTCAATACAGCAATGCAACAAAGTGCACCAAGAATGAAGAATTTCTTGCATGACGAAGTGGAGATACTAGTTAATGTCATTGAGGAAAGATGGCAGGAGCTGGATATCAGCAACAGAAGTCGTACACAAGTGTCACCCAAAGAAATGAAGAAACGCTGGCACCTAGTTGCAGAAGATTACTGTGGAGTGGTAAATACCATGAGATCTGGAAGCCAGAGTGTAAAAAAAAATGGCAGGACCTTGGTCAAGTAGTTAGTGTAAGTAATATCTTCATTTTTCAATGGAATTGCAATTGTTAATGTGACCATCTGTATATGTCCCACCCAGCAGAAAGACAACCCTCTCTTTAAAAAGTTATATTTTAATCTTTGCAGAAGAAATTGGCCCACAACAAAAGGGAAAGAACTCGAACAGGAGGCGGCCAGCCAAATCTGCACCAACTGACACCCTTGGAACAGAGGGTCGCTGCTTTGATGAGTGTTTTTCTCCAGGTGCAAATCAGCACTACACAAGCTGGGCTCACACGCGAGGGAGAGGGCAAGTCCTGAAAGTGCATCGTGGCCCTTCAAATCAACCTGCTGCCTGGCCTGCTACGTGTGAGACTACTTATGCCACCAATCCTGCCCCCTCCTATGCTGCTAATCATTTGACTGTTCTATTATATTTTGCAAAACATGATGCCAATTCTGAAGATCCAGAAGATTATTCAGATGCGTACGATCCAGACCGGGGGGAGGGGGGGGGCATGGATATGTGTTCAGGGGAGAATGTTGATCGTAATATGGATCAGTCCATAGTACAGGGCCTCACTTTGCCACACACTTCCATGAGTTCTAGTCTGACATTCCATGGTTTCATCCCCTCCCCATCCTTGCGTAGTGCTTTAAGTTCTGATGCGACATGCCACAGTTTCTTCACGTACCCATCCGCATAAAATGATGTAACTTCTGGTGCGACATTCCATGGTTTCACAGGTTCCGAGGTTGCGGGTCCCAGTGGTGGTGGTCGAATGCAGCTTGGAACACCCAGTTCCCCACCTTCCCAGCCTGCGCCTCGCACTGGAGGGGTGCCGCGAGGTCGACCCAGGCAAGGGGAAGGAGAATCCGACCAGGCTCTCCTGAGATGCAGCATGCAACAGATGTGCTTGAGGTTATGGCATTGGGTGTGGAGACCACTGTCCTTACCGATCACTCGTGGACACCATCAGTGGGGTGGGTGATGAGGTAACGTCACTGTCGGAAGAAATATCTGTAATGACACGGGAACTGAAGGCGGGAATGTCAGAGGCAGTGCAAACGATGGCACAGGCCATCAGAGAGGGCCTGCGTGAAGTAGCTGCTGCAATAAGGGCACACAGCCTGGCCAATCAAATGCCACTCCCACTGCAATCCCCACATCAACCTCTGTAGAGACCCAAGCTGGACCACCATCCCCATGAGGAAGTACACATTCAGCGAGATGTGGATGAGAGATGGGTGCAGCCTTTCTTTGCTGCCAATGTTGTTGTTGATTTTACTGTTGTAACTGTTTTCAAATTGAAATTGTTTAGTAAGTTTTGTAACTTTACAAGTTTATAAGTGATCAAGTTTTTAAGTGATCTTAGAGTCATATTAAAGTAAATTTTGATACAAGAATTATTTTACTGCACTAAAATGATCCTGTGTAAGCCACACTTCAGTTGATGGTATTCAGTGTCTCAAAATTAAGCAGCATTGAGTGGCCTTGATCCTGTGCACTATTTTCTAGACTTGAGTTGAGAACTGCTCTGGATGCAGGTGTGATTGAACTGTAATGTATTGCGTTCGCTGTAGTGCTGTTGGCCAAGCGACAGATTATCAGATCATATACATCTGTAACCCAGTGACAAAGTGATCCTAAGAGGTAGTATTTTTAATGTGTACTTCTGATCTTGTGTGTAATTATCAATGCTTTTATAACTGTAAACTGTCACCAGCATCTCCTGGTTAATAGAAATTTAAAAACAATGTAAATTTTAACTCTCATCATTCCAATAAAAATTCTTGAACTGGTTTTCATACTTTTTTTCACTTGGTTCTGTTACGAAGACCATCAGTACTTTTTATGTTTGAAGGGGAAAATGGGAAGACTTCTCTTGCCATGAGCGGGCCTTTTGATATAAAGGGTCGACGCTTGTCCCAACCCGCGTTGCAGCCCTCAAAGTATTCGATGGAGACGGATGACAAGGTATAACTATCTTTAATTACGGACATCCGGGAACACTTCTCATCACAGCCGCCTGTGAGTGGAGATGTTCCCTGAATAGCAAAATTGTACATCATTTATACATTTCATAGATCCCTTCGCCCCGCGCCCCCCCCCCGGTACGACCTCCCTCGATCTCTAATTGGGTTACCTTATTAGTAATATTTTGGATTGACAGACCACGATCTCAAGGCAGCATTTAGACCTTAACTGGGATAACCTCATTGGGTTAGAATTTGCTGTTTGTACGTAGCGCCTAAAGGTCTGTTTCAAGTCTTTTCAGAGTCTTACCTTGTTAGACTGGACGTACCTTAATGTTATCTAATGTTTTGGTACATCAATGTTGAATCGGAGGCCTCTGGGTCCTTGGTGCTGGAATATGTTAAAATGTGAGGTCAGCCACGGACCTTTTGCTGAGCCAATGTAGAAGCCGGCACTTTAAACCTTATTTTGCTTATACCCCTAATGCCAATTTTCTCTTACAATGTTCTATTCATTCAAGTTCTACACTGATAGTTTCCAAGCATCTCGAATGTACTTTTCCTGAAAGATTTTACAGGATGATTTTCCAGTTGCCATGGCTGGTGGAACAGGTAATTGGGCAGAGATCCCTCACTGGTTGAGTTCCGCACAAAAAATACAGGCACTTCATTTTAATACTAAACTCAAAACTAACAAGGCAGCCATCAGTATTGAAGAAATTGCCTGATTTTCCTGTGTTCACTTTTGTCACCGTAAAAATGGGCTGAAAGAATGAAGTGGTTCAAGGGAGACGACCTTACTCGGAGCACATATAAAGTGGACTCTAAAATTAGATTCATGATACCTGAATGTTTAATTTTGGGAGTTTTTTTATCCCTTGGAGCAAGATCTAATCATTGCTTAAAAAAAAATCAAAATTATTGATATGGGGATTTCCTCTGTTACTTGGAGAAAGATGAGGCTCAAAAGAGGGTTGTGAAACGGGTTCAATTGCACCAAACGCAGACTGCCGTATCCTCACTGCCTTGGCTGTGGCGTTGCATTTTTGAGCTACCCAGGAATATCCGACATATCTCTCTGCTCAAGCGGAGCATGTAAAGAGGCTGACTTTTTGCATGTCAGATCTGAGCTGCCGACAACCTCCATCACTTGGATGGCTTTGCCAATGGCAGTCAGGCTCATCGCAGCTCTGATCTCTGATGGGCCTCGGTCTAATTCCCAAGCTGCCATGTGGGACATCTGCAACAAGCCAGTTCAGAGACGTGAAGTTGGTTATTGGTGTGAATGGGGCTGAAGCGGAGGATGGTCACCGAACAACAAGCAACTTCATCATTTCCCTGCCCCCTGAAAACCAGCAGCAGAATGAAAGGGCACAGCGTTTATTTTTCCTCTCTGGCCACTCTCTTCCCCTCCTTGGTCACCAAAGCTTCGGGACGTGCATCGGGGGGAAAGCCACCAACTCTGCCGCATCCAGGCAGTCTTTCGAGTCGGAGAGCCTCAATGAGCTGCAGCAGTAACGAGCCTGCCGCCCCTAGCCCTGGCCGAAGGGCTGTGCTGCTGTTGGCAAGGTCGGACTTTTTATGTTTTACTGATTGATTTATTTTTCATTTATTATTGATGATGTTGTGAAGACGTGATGAAGATATGATGTTGTGCTGATGATGTGAAGGTGCTTAGTGCTTCAAAATCCTCACTTCCCCCTCCCCCCACCCCCCCCCCCCCACTTTCTCTGGCTACCTGCGTTGATTTCTTAATTCACCAAGGTTTTTCTGAGCGGACACAAATGACCTCATATGCTGGCCTGAGTTATTTTGGAGTAACTTTTAGCTGGCTAAACCTGTTTAAATGGCCAAAACAGGCATAAGTGGCTGGTAATGCCCCCTTTTGGGAAAAAAAAACTCAACTTTTTAAAAAAAAAACCTAACTAACTCACTTACACTGGAGCAAAATAAATGGGGAGAATTGCGGTTTTTAAGTTACTCCAAAAAATATCTAGTTGCTCCATAAAAACCTGAGCAACTCCTAGGGAAATTTGGGCCCAAAATCTTTCACTTGTAACTATTTCAATATTATTAATAGACATAATGTGCTTTTTTTATTCCCATAATCTATATTTTATACTTGTGTCTTGAATTTCATCTGTCACTGGCTGGCCCACTTACATATTTTATCCAATGCATTTTGTATGTCCTTTATTGCTTCTTCAATAAGTTTTTGGTTCAAGCTGCAGTCCAGATGTTGAGCACAAGTCCAGGCTCATACTTAAATGCAGCATTTGAAGGGGCATTGTGTTATTGGAGGTTAAAACTTTTAGATAAGACATTAAACCAGTCCCTGTCAGCTGGTTCAGGTGGGCATGAAAGATTTCAGGGCAAGAGAAGCAGTGTGTTCTCCTGGTGCCTGGGCCAACATTCATCCCTCAACCAACAACATCAAAAAAGATTAGCTTAACTTTCATTGCATTGATGTTTGTGGGACCTTACTATGCACAACCTGGCTGCCCCATTTGTCTACAAAAATGACCACACTTTAAAATGTAATTCATTGGTTGTGAAGCACTTTTGGATTCCTTAAGGACATAAAAGGGGCTATATAATTACATATAGATTACATAGAATATACAGCAAAGAAACAAGACATTTCGCCTAACCCAGTCTATGCCGGCATTTATGCTCCACTCGAGCCTCCTCCCATCTTTCCTCATCTAATTCTATCAGCATAACCCTTTATTCCCTTCTCCCTCGTGTTTATCTAGCCTCCCCTTAAATGGTTAAAGAAGTTTCTTCTGAATTCTCCTATTTGATTTCTTGGTGACTCTTATATTGATGGCCTCTAGTTTTGCTCTTCCCCACAAATGGAAACACTCACTTGGTGTCTACTCTATCAAAATCCTTCATAATTCTAAAGACCTCTGCCAGATCACTCCTCAGCCCTCTGTTCAATAGGAAAAAGACCCAGCCTGTTCATCCTTTCCTGATGGGGCAAACCTCAAATTTCTGATATCATCCCTTTTGCCTTTCTAATTTCTTTTTGACTTCTCAATCTCTTCGTATTCTTTCTTGTCATGCTCTCCTCTGCTGTCCATGTATTTAATGTATACCTCTTTTCTTACCCTCAATTCTTCCCTTATGTTTTGTTCTCGTTTTTTAGTGGAATATATTTTTCCAAGACTCTCTTGAACACTGTTTTAAATATTTCCCACTGCTGTTTTACATCATTTTTTGCCAATATTGTTGTCTATTTTATTTTCCCCAGTTTCATTCTCAGCCCCTCAAAATCAACTTCTCTCCAATTTATTACCCTGACCTTCATTATACTTATGTTCTTCTCAATTATTATCTTGAAACACATTATTTTATGGTCACTATTGTGTAGATGTCCCCCTACTTGTACTTTTATCTGCTCTGGTTCATTCCCCATTACGAGATCCAATAGCGAATCCTCCCTTGGGCTTCTTACATATTGGGTTAGAAAGGAGTCCTGCACACATTGCAGTGACTCCATTCCCTTATCCCCTTTATCTAACTTTTCTGGCCAATTAATATCAAGGTAGTTGAAATCCCTTATGATCTGTTTTTTTACTCATTTCCCTAATTTGTCTGCATATTTCTTCCTTCACTACTATTAGTGTAATTCATTCTTTATTATCTTTTATCTCTATCCACATGGATTCTATTTATGTCTTCCTGATAGCTGTCACTTTTTTCTACTGCCATTGTTATTGCTAATAAGTACAGCTACTCCACCTCCTTTCTTTCCTCTATCTTTTCTAAATATGTTATACCCTGCAATGTTTTATTCCCAGTCCTGATTTTTCTGTAGCCATGTCTCAGTAATCCCTATTATGTCTGGTTACTCGCAACATATTATTGCCTCCAGTTCCCCTGTTTTATTATGGGCACTGTGTGCATTGCTGTACAGACAGCTTAACTCATTTTTAATAGCAGTTCCTCTCACTTTATTGTGAACCATTTTGTTACATTCCTGTTTTATAACTCTTGTTTATTCCCTGGCCATCATTGTCCTCTCCTACTTTTTTTCCTATACTTGTCTTTCCTGTTTTGTTTATATTTAAGCTGGTTTCATTTCTTGTAGATTTCCCCCCCCCCCCCCCCCCCCCCCCCCCCCTAGTTTAAAGCCTTTCCAAGCTCCTTATTTATCCTTTCCACCAGGACACGGTTCAGGTGGAGCCCGTCCCATCGGTACAGCTCCTTCCTGTCCTAGTACTAGTATCTCATGAAAATATGAATATTTTTATGATTAGGTCTGGCTGGTGACATTTTAGAAAATAAATTTGCTCTGGTACAATTTGGATCACTTATTATTTATTGAACAAAGTGAACAGTTCTGGTCTCCATATTATAAAAAGGATATTGAGGCATTGGAGGAAGATGCAAAGAAGATTTACTAGTCAACATCCATCCATCCATCTCGGAGACTTTAATAGCCACCACACAATGTGGGGCTATGCAGACGCTAACTATAATGGAGAAGCAATTGTGCAGTGGGCTTCACTAGAGAATAAATTCCTACTTTTTGATGCCAAAGATTGAGATACATTTCATTCGTCAAGATGGCAGAGAGATTATAACCAAGACCTATGTTTCCCCTCTAAAGACAGCAAAGAAAACCAATCACTGCCTCCAGAACTGTTCTCGACGATTTCCCCAACAATCAACACAGGCCCTCAATCATCAATGGTGGCATCGAAATTCCTGTCATTGCATCAACACCGCAACCACGATGGAACTCCAAAAAAGCAGACTGGGAAACCTTCCAACTGTCAGTTGACATCGATATCAAGTGGATTCTGCCAGCCCCCGATGCCTTCAACAGATTAACAGGAATTATTAAAGTTGCCGCAAGACGCAGTATACCTCGGGCGGGGTGGAGGTTGGGTTTAGAAAGACATATATCCCTTGCTGGATGAAAGAAAGTGATGCTCTCTGCCAGGAGTATTTGCTGAACAAGAACCCAGCCACCGCAATGCTGGAGTTCTTGAACTCGGAAACGTGAAAGGTGGAGGAGCCTTATGGAGAAAACTAACTTCACTCACTCCAGCAGGACAGCATGGACCCTGCTCTGTCAACTTGTCAGGCCAAACCCGGTCTATAAACACAGGATGACCATCAGAGTGGGCGCCATTGCATCCCACTTGATGCAAACATCAAAGGCTCCGATGGACAAAGAATTTAGTCGGCAGGTGAAAAAGCAGCTGTCGGCAAACTTGACGGCAGCAACAAGATCGTCAGCTACGTCTGGTCTATTCACCTTGGCCGAATTAAACGTAGCTCTGTCGACAATCAAATTGGGAAAAACTGCTGATCCAGATGCTTACCCCGAATTCTTAAAAGCACTCTGATCAAAGTGAAGAGATAGTTGACCACCACCTCCTGAGGTACTGGCAACTGGTAAAATTCCACCTAATTTGGAGGGAGACTAAAATAATTGCCCTCTTGAAGTCGGGGAAGAATGCTTGTGAAGCCTCCAGCTACTGCCCAATCTCCTTTGCACTTGTTTATAAAGTGGTGGAGAGGCTACTACGCCACAGACTAGCCCCCATCATTGAGCCAACCATCCCTAAGGAGCAAGCGTGCTTCCAGAATGGCCGTAACTGCTGCGACCAAGTGGTAGCTTTAACACCGCACATCAAAGTAGGTTTCCAGCGCCAACTCAAGACTGCCGTAGCACTCGTGCACCTGTCAGCAGCGTATGACACAGTATGGAAGCATGGACTACTTTTCAAGCTCTCCACCATTTAACCCTGCAGAATAACAATCCATCTTCTCAACTCCATGCTTAGTCACCGACGCTTTTGTGTGTATTCTGGCACCTCGAAGAGCAGATTCAGGACATTGAACAATGGACTCCCGCAGGTTTCTGTGTTAGCACCCATGTTATTCAATGTTTACACCAGTGATCTGCCCGAAACAGAATCCCGCAAGTTCGCATACGCTGATGACATTAACTTGGCCACGCAAAACACGAATCTGTCCACGACCAAAGAGACTCTGACCAGTGATTTACAGAGAATGGGGGCCTACTTCTGCCGATGGTGACTCCGGCCAAACACGCAAAAGACTGTCATCTTGACATTCCACCTTGTTGCCCATCAAGCAAACCAAGCTTTGAAAGTCTCCTTTTGCGGTGCAGAGGGGCCAATAGCCCCTCCTATTTAGGAGTCATACTTGATCACACCCTGTCATATAGACAACATCTCTAGAACATTGGGGAGAAACTCAAGAGTAGGGTCAACTTGATCCAGAAACTCGCCGGATTCATATGGGGAGCAGACGCTCAAACCCTTCGTAGGGCAGCACTTTCCCTGTTGAACTCTAAAGCAGAGTACTGCTCTCCGGCATGGCTGTCCAGTCCAATTCTACTATGTAAATTATCACCGGTGCGCTTTTATCGACGCCAACACCTTGGCTCCCCATGCTTGCCAATATCGCACCACCACACCTACACTGCGAATATGCAGTCTCCAGAGAAATACAACCACTACACTAGCAAGGACATGCCGAACCAGGCCGACTTGAACAACCAACCACCAACCCGTCTCAAATCTAGAAGGCCATTTTGGACTGTCTAAGCCCTTCACCGATCTTCCCTTATCCTTGATGACTGATGGCACATTATTGAGCACTGCCCTCAAAGGAAATTTGCAGGCAGCCTATCCACGCTGTTGCACCGGAAACTTTGGCCTGGATATCCAACATGGATATAGTTTGATTTGCTTTGCTATTACCATACGAAAGAAAACGACTACTAGGTCTAACACCTCCGTTCTGGTATCATTCTATCAGGAACAATTGAACAGGCTGGGGCTCTTTGCTCTCCGAGGGACTGGGCTTCGCGCACTGAGGGAAGGCAGCGGCCAGCCTGTGCGGCAGGCCACTCGGCCTGGGATGGGGCGGGATGCATTGGGTCCCACGCTGCAGGCACGCATCATCACAATCATGGGAGGAGCTACTGCGCATTCGCCAATGCTCTACTCCCAGCACTCTTTTAGACACGGCCCTAGCTCCGCGCCAAGCCCTGGGAGACTCTGCAGAGGGGCCAGAATCCCGGGACATCTTTTTTTCCGCCATTTGGATTGTAGGAAGTCTGCGCATCTTACGTGAATGCTGAAAAAACAGGAGGGCCAAATTTGGGCCCAATATATCCTTATTGAATAATTTTGTACTGTTGCAGTGGATTGTCGGAGGTGTCTTTTTTTCAAATGAAACATCTATAATGAAGCAGTTCATGCCCGCATGCAATAAGACCTGGACAACATTCGGGCTTGGGCTGAAAAGTGGCAAGTAACATTCGCACCATACAAGTGCCAGGCAATGACCATCTGTAACATGAGAGAGTCTAGCCACCTCCCTTTGTCATTTAATGGGACGACCATCGCCACATCCCCCATCAACATCCTGGGGGTCACCATTGACCAGAAATGTAACTGACCAAGCCACATAATACTGTGGCTGCAAGAGCAGGTCTGAAGCTGGGTATTTTGTGGCAATGTCTCGCCACCTGACTCCCCAAAGTCTTTCCACTATCTACAAGGCACAAGTCAGGATTGTGATGGAATACTCTCCACTTGCCTGGATGAGTGCAGCTCCAACAATACCCAAGAAGCTCCAGACCAGTGGTGGGCAGAATATGGCTCACGGGCATTATCCGGCCTGCCAGGTCACTTTGTCCAGCCCGCTGGGTGGGACAGAAATAGAATGTGAGCTAGAGCTCGAGCTGCACATTCATCTATCTGCTTTCACTACTCATGGGTCAGAGACCGACTCAGAACTGCAGCCAAGGAAAAATCAGTCATACTTCATTCAAATTAATAATTCTGAAAAGCGATTCTCCCTGGCCCGATCTTAAAAGTATCCATTCCGTGATTCTGGCCTCAATGACGGATGTCTGTACCCAGAATGCACTGTGCACTGACTCTGCCCTATTCATTTTAGAGTGGAATCATGGCTGCTGATCTCCACAACTCTTTTACCAAAGAAAGTGACCAACAGCATCTTTCCTCTCCCGGTATCCAGAGTACGATGTCACCAATTGGGACGGCATTAGTAATCTTTGCAGAGGGGCATAAGGATGATTGAGGTGGGGAATTGATGTGAACACGGGCTCTAAAGTGGGTACAATTCTATTTCACACCACTGATTTGCAAAGACCAGAAGATACCAGCACATTTCAATTTTTATCTTGGATTCATTTCTAAGCAGAATCCAATACATGTTGTGTATGTAGATAGCATCTGAGTACTATCTGAATTTATGTTTATGCAATGTTCCCTCAATTTTTTTTTTTAAACGCGTGGTCCCTTAAAATTTGATGCACTGCTAGCCACTATGCAGCCGCACATGCGCAGTATCTCTTCCAGCGGAAGGAGCTGTGGAGTGGCCTGAGTGGGACTGCGCGATTGTTGTGCGAGCTGGAAGCCACGCACCTTGAGGGCTGCACACCAATGTTCCCCTCCCAACAGCTCACCAAAACTTGTTAAGTAGCCATCCAGCCCAAATAATTGCCCACCCTCGCTCTGCACCATCCAGGACAAAGAAGCCTGCTTGATTGACACCCTATCCACCACCTTCAACATTCACTCCCTCCACTGTGGCTGCAGTGTGTACCATCTACAAGATGCACTCCAACAATTCACCAAGGCTCCTTTGACAGCACTTTCCAAACCTGAGACCTCTACCACCTAGAAGGACAAGGGCAGTAGGCGCTTGCAAACACTACCCCCCTGCAAGTTCCCCTCCAAGTCGCACACCATCCTGACTTGGAAATATATTGCTGTTCCTTCATCGTCGCTGAGTCAAAATCATGGAACTCACTCCCTGTCTATCAAGCCCTGCAAGACGTTTATATGTTTTAATGACCACCTGTAGTTCTTCTATATTCTATGGAATATAGGCCTAGTCTCCTCAATCTCTCCTCATCGGACAATTCCACCCCTCACCTCCATCCCAGGAATCAGTCTGGTGAACCTTTGTTTCACTCCCTCGAAGGCAAGAATATCCTTCCTCAGGTAAGGAGACCAAAACTCTACAGTACTGCAGATGTGGTCACACCAAAGCCCTATATAATTGCAGTAACACATCTTTACTCTTATACTCCAATCCTTTTGTAATGAAGGAAACATACCGTTTTGCTTTCCTAATTGCTTGCTGGACCTGCATGTTAACTTTTTGATTCATGTACAATAACACCCAGGTCCCTCTGAATACAAACATTTCCCAATCTTTCACCATTTAAAAAATATTCTGCTTTTCTATTTTTCCGACCAAAGTGGATAACTTCACATTTTTCCACATTATGGCCCCCAAGTTTCCACACAATAAAAAACGGGCGCCCCTCCGAGCTGGGCGCCCGTTTTTCGCGCCGAAAACGGCGCCGGGAAAAAAACGCGCGATTCTGGAGCGCCCTGCAGCTCCATGTCTGCTTGGCACGGCGCCCAGGGGGGCGGAGCCTACCACTCGCGCCGATTTTGTAAGTGGGAGGGGGCGGGTACCATTTAAATTAGTTTTTTTCGTGCCGGCAACACTGCGTGTGCGCGTTGGAGCGTTCGTGCACGCGCAGTGTGAAGGAAACATTGGCACTCGGCCATTTTTGTAGTTCTTTGTAGCTGTTTAATTTTTGAACATTTTTTAATAAAAGCACATTGCCATCAGCACTGAGGCTTCTTGCAGCAGTGAGAAGGCTGCAGGAAGCCTCAAAGTTGAGGCAGCCGTTTCCCTCTCCCTGCCCACCGTCGGGAATGGCTGCCTCCCCCCCCCCCACTCCCCGCGGGAACGAACTGCTGCCTCCCCCCCCCGGGCGGGAACGAACGGCTGCCTCAACTTGAGGCTTCCTGCAGCATTCTCCCAGGCTGAAGCACTTTCACACAGGTAGGAAGATGGTTTATTTAATTTTTTCTTTGCTTATAAATTTTTATTCAGGTTGGATTTATTTGTATAACTATAAATAAGGATTTATTATAGAATTTAATGACTTCCCTCCGCCCCCCCCCCCCCCCCCCCGCACCTCGTTCCCTACGCCTAATTTGTAACCTGCGCCTGATTTTTTAATGTGTAGACAAGGTTTTTTCAGTTCTACAAAAATCTTCACTTGCTCCATTCTAAGTTAGTTTGGAGTACGTTTTCACTGTGGAAACTTTGAAATCAGGCGTCAGTGGCCGGACACGCCCCCTTTTGAAGAAAAAATTCTGTTCCAAAGTGAAACTGTTCTAACTGACTAGAACTGCAGAAAAAAAAGTGGAGAATTGCGATTTCTAAGATAGTCCGTTCTCCACCAGTTGCTCCTAAAATCAGGCGCAAATCATGTGGAAACTGGGCCCTATATTCCATCTGACATGTTCTTACCCACTCAGCTAACCTGTATATCCCTATGCAGCCTCTTTGTGTCCTCTTTACTTTCTCACCAAGCTTTGTATCATCAGTAAACTTTGATACATTACACTTGGTACCCTCATCTAAGTAATGGATTTAAATTGTAACTAGCTGAGGCGAAAGCACTGATCCAGGGTAGTCGAGGATTATGGGGAACAGGCAGGAAATTAGAGTTGAAGCCAAGATCAGATCTGCCAGGATCTTATTGAATGGCAGAACAGGCTCGAGGAGCCGTATGGCCGACTGCTGCTCCTAATTCTTATGTTCTTGTGTTCTAACCGAAAATGACCCGTTTATTCCTGCTCTCAGTTCTCTGTACATGAACCAATCCTCAATCCATGCTAATATGTTACGCCCTAATTTTAAGTAAAAAACCTCCTGTGGCACCTTATCGAATGCTTTTTGAAACTCCCAAATACACTACATCCACTAGTTTACCCCTTATCTGCTCTGCTAGTTATAACCTCAAAAATCTCTTGGATTTCTATACACTATTTCCCTTACATAAATCCACTGTCTGCCCGGCTCCCCCCCTGCCCCTCGCTCGCGCTCGCGTCGTCTGCTCGCACGCTCGCTCTCTGTCCGACTATGTCTATCTTTCTGCTCTATTTCAAGCTCGGGTGCTCACTTGCTCCCATGCATGTCCTAAATTGGTGATCAACAAAGATACATGTCTGAGCAATTGGAAGACATAGAGAGAGGGCAGACAGATGGAAGGAGAGGTTTGCAGAAAGTGAGGAAAAAGAGCTTGGTAGAGAGATGGAATGCACGATGAAGTATATCACAGCTAAAACGTAAAAGATGATAAATTAAGGTAGCAAAGTATGGAAAAAGTACTAAATTAGAAATTTAGCGAGAAATAGTTTCAGGAAGAAACATTTTGTTCCCCTGTGAGCAACATTGTGAGAGATAACTACCCTCTTGTAATTGATTTGAATGAAGAACATAAATGTTTCGCTTTTCAAAATATTTATGAAAAGTATTAGTTCTGTAATGGGGTTTACTAAATGATGTTTTCAGTCATTTTTATGTTAATCTAGCTATTCTGAAATCTGAAATCTAAATAATTATCTGATTAGAGCAGTGTGAACAGTAGATTTCCCTGCAGAGCTCTTTGTTACCACTATAAGCTGCCACAGTGGGACATATTGTACGTTTTGAATGCCACATAAGGGACCCCGAGTTAATGCAAATCCACTTCAAGATTTTTTATAAATGGCATTTTAAACTTGCAGGCTGCATAACTGCTTACATGACAGTTTATCGTATTCTGTTTGACACTTGAAATATAAATGCATTTTGAATTGAGTCATTGCTGTGGCTGTCTGTGTAAATACATAGTCATCTTAGAAATACAAGGCTGTACATCAACTGTGAACTGTTTGCCTGAGGCAAGTGAAATCCCATGTTGCACTCCTATATAATTTTTTTTAAACCCAAGTGGGGTAACAAATGCTTTCAGGCTTCATTGCAGCTCTGGTATAATGGATATTGATTCCAATAATTTGGGTGTTGCAATTTGTATTGGGTGTAATTTTAATTTCTTGTGCATTGAATAAACTAATTTGAAATTCATGTTTCGTTCAATTTTTTTTTCTGTCCATTATATGTAGTGGGAGCTCTCTGGGCCACAATTTGCTGGTAAAATAATGGCGAGTTTAATTTACACTCCATTATTAATGTGCAAAGCATCCAGCAATTTGCAGCAAGGAAAAATACCCTGAGAGTTGCAAATTGCCACGAATTGCTGGAAGATTTGCCATTAGCATCATGAAAATGAGAGCTCACAGTCGATCTCCCCGTGAGTTTCAAGTAATTGCTGCATTTCTGCACTAATTACCAATTAAACTCGCTGCAGAAAGTTAGAGTTGCCACAAAACACTCTTGTACCTTTTTGATGATTAATTTTTTTTTGTTCCTACAATGCCATTCAACAGTTGAAACTGCAGAGTCTCATTCCTGCAGGTAGTAAATTGTTAAGATTTCTTAATTTAAAAAAAATTATTACTTTTGTCCCTTTTTATCTCTGAATTCAATATTTCTTTCCGTCTCTGTTTCCCATTTTGCACCGAATTTGATTCTAATTCACTCTCCTTCCTTCTCCATTGTTCCTCTGTTTCCTTCCAATCCTTAAAGCTCATTGGTTAAGGAGGTAGACTGTTAGTCCCATTGTTCACCAGTGTCTGGGGAGAAAGTCGAACTGGGCATGCTCTGAGATTCCCCACTCCAACAAATTCTGGGTCTCTTCATTACAAGCGTTCTTATTTTGTTTTTGATTCTATTGAAATAGAATTAATAAGACTCACATTTTAATTTCTTCTTGCTTGAAAGTCTTTGAACCCACCTTCTTTACTATTTTTGATGTTGATTTTCCTCCTCTAATAATTTATTCTCTGCTTGCTTTTGTTAAATGTTGTGCATTCTTTGCATATCAGAATCTCTGTTCCACCAATTAGTGCTAGCGTAGCTCATGTATGAAAGGTGCAGCTCGTAGCATATAAACAAACAACAACTTGTATTTATTTAGCGCTTTAACGTAGTGAAATGTCCCAAGGTGCTTCACAGGAGTATTATGAGATAAAACAAATTTGAAAAGGGGTTCGGTACCTGTTGAATTGATTTTGTTTATGTATTAAATATTTGCTTTAGTCTGAGATCAGGTTTTATTAAATCTAACTTGGAACCTAATTGTCAAGTCTTGGCAATCAAAATTTTGCATTTATCTCCAAGCAGGTAGGATGTTGATGGTATGAATGTCTTTAGCAGTGAAATGATGATTTTTTTTTTTCTCAGTTCCTTTGTCAGTTGTAAATCCTTAGCATCTTTAATTCACCGTTGAACAGCTTTTATGATCAAAAATGAATATCATCCCTGTGAAGGGTCTTGTTTTACAGGCACACCAATTTGTTTCAGGTGAATTTCTGCAAGACAAATGGGGGCATGTTTCCTGTATGCATTAACCTTATTTCCTGTGCCACGTATTTATAATAAAAAGTCAGTCTGTCACAATGGGAGAACCCCACGTACACAGTTACAGTGGGAAATCCTGTTGTAACGTGGCAATGTTTTACTTGTCATACTTTGAATTAGTGGAATCGGTGTTTTTTCAAAAGATATTCACCTGCCATTTTTTCTCTCTCTGGAATTTCTGAAGTCCAAACTAAGCTTTTACACAAACAAAAGCTGAATTTCACAATAATAGGATTTAAGTTATCGATTAGTCTTATTTTTTTTAATCCCTTCATTAAAGTTGTTACTCAAAGGCCTTGACCTCTCTCCAAAACCTTGGGCTTGTACTTAATTTTTTTTGCACAAAGTTCTGTTTGCTGATGGCAGGTTTTGTGTGTGCATTGTATACAGCATCCCAGAATGCATGAGTAGCATTTAGCCAGGTAAATGTGGTTCTGTCTAATGATATCTACCTGGCTAGAAAAGCGAGAGGGGGGAAAAAAAAAATCAAACTTTATTCAGGTGAAGTTTATTTGAGTTTTAAAAAAAAATGAAGTCTGTATGGAAACATGCCTACTTGTATCATTGTACACCCATTGCAGATTTTGTTTTGTATTATAAATAGTCCATAAAATATAATAAAATATATAATAGTCTTCTGTTTTCTCAGTAATAAACTGAGAAAACAGAAGACTCTTCCATCATCCTAATTTTTCAAGAGTTGGAATTGCAAGCAAAGTAAAATGACCTGACTTGTACGAATATGTAAACCTTTAATTGATGACATGTCAAGATAGGAGATGGATGTGAAACACTTCCAGGACCCAATCACAAAACACTAAATATTTGCAGAGATCTCAGAATGTATAACTTGTCCTACCAGACCTGGAACAGTAATAATTTGCATTCATATTGTGCCTTTAACATAGTAAAACATTCCAAGGCACTTCACAGCAGTGTAATCAAACCAAATTTGACACTAAACCACATGATGATATTAAGGGCTCAATTTTCCCCCAAGCTCTTTTTTGGCATACTTGAAGAGTTACACGCATTTTTGGGGGGCCGAAGTACGCCCCAAAAAAGTTCTAAGTTTCCCCATTGGATTTCTTCATTTTGGCATGGCCTAACATGTCCTTTAGTTTTGCGGGTGGAGCCTTGATATGCACCAAAAAGATCGGGTTGCCATGGTCACTAGAGACACAATGCAAGCTCCCTCTGTCCCTGTCTCCTTCCCCCTCTGTCCCTGGCATCGCGCTCTCTCTCCCCCTCTCCCTCCCCCTCTGTCCCTGGCGCGCGCGCGCTCTGTCTCTCCCTGCCCCTCTGGCGCGCGCGCTGTCTCTCCCTCCCCCTCTGTCCCTAGCGCGTGTGCGCGCTGTCTCTCCCTCCCCCTCTGTCCCTGGCGCGTGTGCGTGCTGTCTCTCCCTCTCCCTTTGTCCCTCCCCCTCTGTCCCTGGCGCGTGTGCGCGCTGTCTCTCCCTCCCCCTCTGTCCCTGGCGCGTGTGTGTGCTGTCTCTCCCTCCCACTCTGTCCCTGGCGCGCGCGCTCTGTCTCCTCTTTTCTCTTCTCGGCATGTGCTGTACTTACCTGTGCCAATTTCTTTAACGCTCAGAAGGGTTTTCTGCAGAGGCCACATACGCTGGCCTAAGCAGAACTGGAGTAACTCTCAGCTGGCCAAGTGTGCCTAAATGGCCAGAATTGATGCGGGTGGTAGGTTATTCCCCCTTTGGCTGAAAAAAAAACTAACTTAAAAAAATTGTAACTAACTGAGTTACGCTGATGCAAATTGCTTAGGGAAACTGTTTTTTTTTAAACTTAGGCCAAAAAAAACAGCCTGCTCCAAAAAAAAAAAAACAGTTCAAATCACTGGGGAAAATTGAGCCCATCGATAGGTGACAAAGCTTGGTCAAAGAGGTAAGTTTTAAGGAGCATCTTAAAGAAGGAGGGAGAGGTTCCGGGAGGTAATTCCAGAGCTTGGGGGCCGAGTCAGCTGAAGACACAGCCGCCAATGGTGGAGCGATGAAAATCAGAAAAGTGCAACAGTCCAGAATTGAATGCGCACCGAGATCTTGCAGGGCTGGAGGAGGTTAGAGATCGGAAGGGATTTGAAAACAAAGCCATGGAGGGATTTGAAAACCAGGATGAGAATTTTTAAATCAAGGTGTTGCTAGACAGGCAGCCAAAGTAGGTCAGTGAGTAATGTCAGATGCCAAGGTTGTAAATGGTCTGGTTCAGCAGGAGAGGGATGGAGTCGGTGGTGAGGGAACGGAGTTTGTGGCAGGCCCGAAAAGAATGGGCCTGAATTTGCGGGCGGAAACTTCCCACAGGCAGATGCCTCCGAACGGCAATAGATGTATGCACCTACCTGATAGTCCTGGATTCATGGAGGCTTACGCTCCTGGGTCTCCTACATGTAGGCCTGTGTAGAGGCCCATGTATCCCAGGGATGCATAGAAACATAGAAAATAGGTGCAGGAGTAGGCCATTCGGCCCTTCGAGCCTGCACCGCCATTCAATGAATTCATGGCTGAACATGCAACTTCAGTAACTCATTCCTCGCCATACCCCTTGATCCCCCTAGTAGTAAGGACTACATCTAACACCTTTTTGAATATATTTAGTGAATTGGCCTTAACAACTTTGTGGAAGAGAATTCCACAGGTTCACCACTCTCTGGGTGAAGAAGTTTCTCCTCATCTCGGTCCTAAGTGACTTACCCCTTATCCTTAGACTGTGACCCCTGGTTCTGGACTTCCCCAACATTGGGAACATTCTTCCTGCATCTAACCTGTCTAAACACGTCAGAATTTTAAACGTTTCTATGAGATCCCCTCTTTCTTCTGAATTCCAGTGAATACAAACCCAGTTGATCCAGTCTGTCTTGATATGTCAGTCCCGCCATCCCGGGAATCAGTCTGGTGAACCTTCGCTGCACTCCCTCAATAGCAAGAATGTCCTTCCTCAAGTTAGGAGACCAAAACTGTGCACAATACTCCAGGTGTGGCCTCACCAAGGCCCTGTACAACTGTAGTAACACCTCCCTACCGCTGTACTCAAATTCCCTCGCTATGAAGGCCAACATGCCATTTGCTTTCTTAACCGCCTGCTGTACCTGCATGCCAACCTTCAATGACTGATGTACCATGACACCCAGGTCTCGTTGCACCTCCCCTTTTCCGAATCTGTCACAATTCAGATAAGTCTGTGGCTCTATTTTTTACCATCAAAGTGGATAACCTCACATTTATCCACATTATTATACTTCATCTGCCATGCATTTGCCCACTCACCTAATCTATCCAAGTCACTCTGCAGCCTCATAGCATCCTCCTCGCAGCTCACACTGCCACCCAACTTAGTGTCATCCGCAAATTTGGAGATACTACATTTAATCCCCTCGTCTAAATCATTAATGTACAATGTAAACAGCTGGGGCTCCAGCACAGAACCTTGCAGTACCCCACTAGTCACTGCCTGCCATTCTGAAAAGTACCCATTTACTCCTACTCTTTGCTTCCTGTCTGACAACCAGTTCTCAATCCACGTCAGCACACTACCCCGAATCCCATGTGCTTTAACTTTGCACATTAATCTCTTGTGTGGGACCTTGTCGAAAGTCTTAAAGTCCAAATACACCACATCAACTGGTTCTCCCTTGTCTGCTCCACTGGAAACATCCTCAAAAAATTCCAGAAGATTTGTCAAGCATGATTTCCCTTTCACAAATCCATGCTGACTTGGACCTATCATGTCACCATTTTCCAAATGCGCTGCTATGACATCCTTAATAATTGATTCCATCATTTTACCCACTACCGATGTCAGACTGACCGGTCTATAATTCGACTGTCAATGCATCCGCTATTTCCAAGGCCACCTCCTTGAGTACTCTGGGATCGGCCTTCAATCCCATCAATTTCCCCAACACAATTTCCCGACTCATAAGGATTTCCCTCAGTTCCTCCTGCTTACTCGACCCTCTGACCCCTTTTATATCCAGAAGGTTGTTTGTGTCTTCCTTAGTGAATATCGAACCAAAGTACTTGTTCAATTGATCTGCCATTTCTTTGTTCCCCGTTATGACTTCCCCTGATTCTGACTGCAGGGGACCTCCATTTGTCTTTACATATCTATGGAAGCTTTTGCAGTCCATTTTAATGTTCCCTGCAAGCTTCCTCTCGTACTCTATTTTCCCTGCCCTAATCAAACCCTTTATCCTCCTCTGCTGAGTTCTAAATTTCTCCCAGTCCCCAGGTTCGCTGCTATTTCTGGCCAATTTGTATGCCACTTCCTTGGCTTTAATACTAGCCCTGATTTCCCTTGATAGCCACGGTTGAGCCACCTTCCCTTTTTTATTTTTATGCCAGACAGGGATGTACAATTGTTGTAGTTCATCCATGCGGTCTCTAAATGTCTGCCATTGCCCAGCCACTGTCAACCCCTTAAGTATCATTCGCCAATCTATCCTAGCCAATTCACGCCTCATACCTTCAAAGTTACCCTTCTTTAAGTTCTGGACCATGGTCTCTGAATTAACTGTTTCATTCTCCATCCTAATGTAGAATTCCACCATATTATGGTCACTCTTCCCCAAGGGGCCTCGCACAACGAGATTGCTAATTAATCCTCTCTCATTACACAATACCCAGTCTAAGATGGCCTCCCCCCTCGACATATTGATCTAGAAAACCATCCCTTATGCACTCCAGGAAATCCTCCTCCACCATATTGCTTCCAGTTTCGTTAGCCCAATCTATATGCATATTAAAGTCACCCATGATAACTGCTGCACCTTTTATTGCATGCACCCCTAATTTCCTGTTTGATGCCCTCCCCAACATCACTACTACTGTTTGGAGGTCTGTACACAACTCCCACTAACGTTTTTTGCCCTTTTAGTGTTGTGCAGTTCTCCCCACTTAGATTCTACATCATCCAAGCTAATGTCCTTCCTAACTATTGCATTAATCTTCTCTTTCACCAGCAATGCTACCCCACCTCCTTTTCCTTTTATTCTATCCTTCCTGAATGTTGAATATCCTTGGATGTTGAGTTCCCAACCCTGATCATTCTGGAGCCACATCTCTGTAATCCCAATCACATCATATCTGTTAACATCTATTTGCACAGTTAATTCACCCACCTTATTACGGATACTCCTTGCATTAAGACACAAAGCCTTCAGGCTTGTTTTTTTAACACCCTTTGTCCTTTTAGAATTATGATGTAGTGTGGCCCTTTTTGTTTCTTGCCTTTGTTTACTCAGCCTTCCACTATTGCTTTTTACCTTTCTACCATCTGTTTCTGACTCCATATTACTTCGCCCTGTCTCGCTGCATAGATTCCCATCCCCCTGCCATATTAGTTTAAACACTCCCAAACTGCATTGGCAAATGTTACCTCCAGTCCTGTCCAAGTGCAGACCGTCCCTTTTGTACAGGTCCCACTTCCCCCAGAACTGTTTCCAATGTCCCAGGAATTTGAATCCCTCCCTCTTGCACCACTGCTCAAGCCACGTATTTATTCTAGCTATCCTGCTCCCTCTACTCTGATTAGCACATGGCACTGGTAGCAATCCAGAGATTACTACCTTTGAGGTTCTACTTTTTAATTTAACTCCTAGCTCCCTAAATTCAGCTTGTAGGACCTCTTCCCACTTCTTGCCTATATCGTTGGTACCTACATGTACCACAACAACTGGCTGTTCACCCTCCCTCTCCAGAATGCTCTGCATCCGCTCCAAGACATCCTTGACCCTTGTACCAGGGAGGCAACATACCATCCTGGAGTTTCTGTTGCGGCCGCAGAAACTCCGGTCTATTCCCCTTACAATAGAGTCCCCTATCACTATAGCTCTCCCACTCTTTTTCCCGCCCTTCTGTGCAGCAGAGCCACCCATGGTGCCATGAACCTGGCTGCTGGTGCCTTCCCCTGGTAAGTTATCTCCCCCAACAGTATCCAAAACGGTATATCTGTTTTGGAGGGAGATGACCGCAGGGGACTCCTGCACGACCTTCCTGCTCTTGCCTTGTCTCTTGGTCACCCATTCATCATCTGTCCTAACCCTTATCTGCGGTGTGACCAACTCACTAAATGTGCTATCCACAACATTCTCAGCATCACGCATGCTCCAGAGTGAGTCCATCCGCAGGAGCTGCAGCTGGACACACTTCCCGCACACATAGTAGTCAGTGTCCCTGACTTCCCACATAGCATAGAAGGAGCATGACACTGGTCCGAGCTCTCCCGCCATGACTTAACCCTTAAATTAATTTACTTAAAACAGCTACTTAGTATTTCGCTGCCAATTAAACCAATATAAAAGTCAGCCTATCAGAGAGTTATACTTGCAGTCAAACAGCCAACCACTTACCAGCTTGGCTGTGATGTCACCTCTCGATTTCGCACCCCTCTATCTTTGTCTGCAGCTGGTTGGGCTGGTCTCTGAGCCTCCGTCTCCTACTCTCGCACTCCTTATCAGCTGCTCTAGTGTCAGCACTGGTAGGAAAAACAGCACCTGCCATCCCCACTTGCCCAAACTCACGAATGCCACTCTGTGCTCTGCACGAGCTGCCTCTTTTTAAACTGTATCTTGGTCAGATGACTCATTACTGGTCAGTTGTTTACACAACTCGTTTTAACTAGCTGCTAATTGCCTCCTACTGGAGAGTTCCCTTGTTTTTCTGTGTCTAAACCTGAAAGATTCCCAACTATTTAACTTTTCCCCTTTAAATTAAATTGCCACTAGTTGCATGTAGTTCGCAAGTGCCTCTGGTTGAGTGGGATCACCTGATCCCAATCAGAGGGTATTTCCATTATGCTTATGACAATTCCATTTACGAACAGAATCGCCACAAGCATAATGGGAATCATGAAAAAAAAATATACAAACTTGAAACAAAATGATCATTACATGTTTAAAATTAATTAAAATATAATATAATATTTAAAACACATTTAATTTTTTGAAAAATAAATAAACCTTTTAAGGGGCCAAAAATATTACAAACTTATTTTACAAGTTTTTAAATGTTAAAATGATTTAAAAATATTTATGAATGTTTATTTTCACCCTTATGCTGGTAAAAGAAGGACTTACACTTGATTTTGACAAGTGTTATCGTTTCATGTGCATTCGCTGGGCAAGACTCTCCACCAGAAAATGTCCTTTTCCCAAGGATGCGGAGGATTTGTCAAGAAGATACTTGACATCGCAAGTTCCGGGTTTTTGCGCATGCGTAAACTTGGGAGGCACTTGTGGCATACGCGGTCATAGGCCATGGAAAATCCAGCCCAATGCCTTCGGTCTTCCCAATATTTAATTCTGTAAATGTCTGTTCATCCAATACTGGATGCCACAGAAGAGGAATGACAATTCAGAGGCAGTGGAGGCGTCGGGAAAGGTTGTAGTGAGGTAGAGCTGAATGTTGCCAGCATACATGTGGAAACTGGCATGTTTTTGGATGATGTTGAAGAGGGGCTGCATGCAGATGAGAAATGGGGCAGGGGTGGAGGCAAGAATACATCGATGGAGGCCCCCAGAGGTAATGATGGAGTGGAAAGAGAAGTCCTTGTCCCAGAACTTTCAGCCAAGTGTTCTCCCCTCTCAAAGCTGACAGACAGAAGAATTAGACCAATGAGCCAAACTCCACATTCCAATCCCACCCCTCCGACCGAAACCCAGGATATTCCCAGTCCCACCATAAAACAGTACTGCCTCCCAGTAGTCAAATCCCCCTTTCCCTCCCCCACCCTCATCCAACTGGTACATCTTGCAAACCACCTTGCTGTGTTTCCTTAAATTTAAGTTGATTAAATCAATATATATTTGCACAGAATAATGGGCAGAGTAATAGAAGCCAAAACACCAGTAAAAATTCCAGAATCCCATTTAATAAAAATCGAATTTGACGTATTTAGTTACTGTCAAATAGTGATCTTGATATCTCATAAATATCCCTTTTTGTTATAAAACAATTAAACAGCGATTTTCTCTGACTTGCTTCAAGCAATGCCATTGGATATGTGTGATGTGCATACTTGTCAAATTGTGGTGCTGTTATTATAATGTTTAGTGCGGAATGTTTTTAATGCATCATTTTTCCATATAATTGTCAGTGAGTATTTTTTAAACATTTAATATAGCTGTTTGAATTTCCATTTCTGACAGATGGTGCTACTATGGCACTGGCCGTGGTTCACCCAGTGGGATGATTACTTAAAGTAAGGGTACTTGCTAAACCTTGGTTACACAACTTTGTACAGGGCACCTTATCTATTTTTTTTTTAAAAAAAGCTTTCAGATTGTAATAATATGGGAATGGCCATGAAACTAATATACCCAATATTGTAACAATTGACGCTAGATTTAATGCTGGCTCCTGCAATACAGTATAGTTCTGGTCAGCATATTATAAAAATATGGAGGCACTGGAGAGGGTGCAATAAATATTTACAAGGATGATACCAGAACTGCGAGGTTATACCTATTTATGAAAGCATGAACAGGCTGGGTGTCTTTTCTCTTGAAAAGAGAAGGCTGAGGGGTGACCTAATAGAGGTCTTTAAAATCATGAAAGGTTTTGATAGAGTGTGTGGGGAAGAGCAAAACTAGTGGCCATCAGTATAAGAGTCACTAAGAAATTAATAGGGAATTCAGAAGAAACGCGTCCAACCAGAGAGTGGTGAGAATGTGGAACTCAATGCCAGAGTGGTTGAGGCGAATAGATGCATTTAAGTGGAAGCTAAATAAGCATATGAGGGAGAAGGGAATATAGAGTTATGGTGATAGTTAGATGAGGAAAGATGGGAGGAGGCTTGAATGGAGCCAGCATGGACTGTTTGGGCCAAATGGCCTGTTTCTGTGGCTGTGTATATTCTATGTAATTAGTAAAATTGAATTATTGTTCTCGCATAAATACTGTCAGTTATGAGCTACTGCTTAATACAGTGGTGTGCAAACTTGTGCAATCTGTGATCATGATCCATCTGAAAAATATTTGTTTGCAATTGCTTGGTGTGCTGTTTCTCAAAACTCGTGGAGCAAATGCGAATTTTATTTCATTGCGATGGTGAAATCATGTTTTTACCACAAGTGCGATTGAACTAATTTTAGTCTTCACAAATGACTGGAGTCTTTTTTTGACTGCACACAATAGCATATTTGTAGAGGTCATTCGAACAACAGCCAGGGTTTCTGAAATTTGCAGCTACACAGCTCTTTTGTGAAGTTGCCCATTCATGTATTGTGCAAGTGCCCTCCTGTGGAAACAATGGGTAACAAAGGTTTGGGCTTTTTAACAATGCGCATTCAAGCTTCTCAGCGAACATGAGCGTCTCCTCTTAGCCCAAATATAAATTCATGTTCTAAACTTGTTTGCAAAATTTGGGGACTAACATGGCACAAGACATGTGATCTAGTTATGTTTATTATGTGGAAAGCAAATCCATTAGTCAAGCGTGGGAGAGTCTAAATATATTTGAGCAGTAAGCAAGTCCAGATTAAAGTTTTATTTGGCCCCAACTACTGCATGAAATTGAGAGTCTCTCGGTTTCGCTATACTTTTGTGAGACGACAATTCGGCTGCTGGTATAAAAAAGACTGATTTAGCAGTGCAATAGTGGCAGCTTAGAAGCATAGAAATCTACAGCGCAGAAGGAAGCCATTTCGTCCCATCATGTCTGCGCCAGCCGAAAAAGAGCCACACAGCCCTCTGTCAGCAGCCCTGAAGGTTACATATAAACCTATGAATAATGGCGGAAAGGTAAAGAGCATCCGGCCTAACCAATCCGCCGCACACAACTGCGACACCCCTTGTACCGCAACATTCTAGACTCCACCCCAACCGGAGCCATGCAATCTCCTGGGAGAGGCAAAAAAGACAAAAACCCAGGCCAATTGGGAAAAAAATTCTTGGAAAATCCAGGCTATAGAAACTAGTCCAGGAGATCACTCTGGCCATACTCAATTCCCTGCAGTACTTGCCATCGTATCTGCGCCAGCCAACAAGGAGTTATCCAGTCTAATCCCACTTACCAGCTCTAGGTCCGTAACCCTGCAGGTTTCGGCACTTCAAGTGCCCATCCAAGCACCTTTTTTAAATGTGGTGAGGGTTTCAGCATCCACCACCCTTCCAGGCTGTGTGAAGAAGCTTCCCCTCAAATCCCCTCTGAACCTTCCACCAACCACCTTAAAACTATGCCCCCTCGTAATTGACCTCTCCACCAAGGGAAATAGGCCTTGCTATCCACTATATCCAGGCCCCTCAAAATGTTATACACCTCAGTGAGGTTTCCTCTCAGTCTCCTCTGTTCCAATGAGAACAAACCCAGCCTAAGCAATCTGTCCTCATAGCTAAGATTCTCCATTCCAGGCAGCATTCCAGTAAATCTCCTCTGCACCCTCTCTAGTGCAATCACATCCTTCCTATAATACGGCGACCTGAACTGCACGCAGTATTCCAGCCTAACCACAGTATTATACAATTTAAGCATAACCTCCCTGCTCTTGTATTCTATGCCTCAGCCAATAAAGGCAAGCATTCTGTATGTCTTCTTAACGAACATTATTAAACAATCTCCTAATATAGGATCCCCTCTGAGTGATCATAGCATGATTGAATTTCAAAATCAGATGGAGGTTGAGAACATTGGATCTCTTACCAGTGTACTAAGCTTAAATAAAGGACACTATGAAGGTATGAGGGCAGAGTTGGGTAAAGTGGACTGGGAAAATAGATTAAAGGGCAGGACGGTTGATGAACAGTGGTGTACATTTAAGGAGATATTTCACAACTCGGGAAAAATATATTCCAGTGAGGAGGAACGGGTGGAAGAGAAAAGATAACCATCCGTAGCTAACTAAAGAAATAAAGGACGGTATTCAATTTAAAAACAAGGGCATACAAACTGGCCAAAACTATTGGAAGGACAGAAGATTGGAACGCTTTTAAAAGCGAACAAAGGATGATTAAGAAAGGGAAGATAGACTATGAAAGTAAACTAGCACAAAAAATAAAAACAGATAGCAAGAGTTTCTATAGGTATATAAAAAGGAGAAGAGTGGCTAAAGTAGAGGATGAGACCGGGGAATTAGTAATGGGGAACATGAAGGTGGCAGAAACTCTGAACAAATATTTTGTATCAGTCTTTATGGTCGAGGACACTAACAATATTCTGACAGTGGATAGTCTAGAGGCTATGTGGTGGGGGGTGGAGGAACTTAACACAATCACAATCACAAAGGAGGTGGTGCTGTTCCTTTTCAGAATGGCAGGCAGTGACTCGTGGGGTACCGCAAGGTTCAGCGCTGGGATCCCAGCTATTTACAATATACATTAATGATTTAGACGAAGGAATTGAATGTAAAATCTCCAAGTTTTCCGATGACACTAAGCTGTGGCAGTGTGAGCTCTGAGGGGGATGCTAAGAGGCTGCAGGGTGACTTGGACAGGTTAGGTGAATGGGCAAATGCATGACAGATGCAGTATAATGTGGATAAATGTGAGGTTATCCACTTTGGTGGCAAAAACAGGAAGACAGAATATTATCTGAATGGAGACAGATTAGTAAAAGGGCAGGTGCAACGAGATCTGGGTGTCATGGTTCATCAGTCATTGAAAGTTGGCATGGCACAGCAGGCGGTGAAGAAGGTAAATGGCATGTTGGCCTTCATAGCGAGAGGATTTGTGTATAGGAGCAGGGAAGTCTTATTGCAGTTGTGCAGGGCCTTGGTGAGGCCACACCTTGAATATTGTGTACAGTTTTGGTCTCGTACTCTGAGGAAGGACATTCATGCTATTGAGGGAGTGCAGTGAAGGTTCACCAGGATGGCAGAACTGACATATAAAGAAAGACTGGATCGACTAGGCTTATATTCACTGGAATTTAGAAGAATGAGAGGGGATCTCATAGAAACATATAACATTCTGACAGGATTGGATAGGTTAGATGTGGGAAGAATGTTCCCGATGTTGGGGATGTCCAGAACCAGGGGTCACAGTCCAAGGATAAGGGGAAAACCATTTTGGACCGAGATGAGGAGAAACTTCTTCACCCAGAGAGTGGTGAACCTGTGGAATTCTCTACCACAGAAAGTTGTTGAGGCCAGTTCGTTAGATGTGGCCCTTACGGTTAAAGGGATCAAGGGGTATGGAAAGAAAGCAGGAATGAGGTACTGAAGTTGCATGATCAGCCATGATCATATTGAATGGTGGTGCAGGCTCGAAGGGCCGAATGGCCTACTCCTGCACAGATTTTCTATGTTTCTATGTTTACTCAGTAAGATAATGGGACTAAAGACAGATAAATCCCCTGAACCTGATGGCTTGCATCCTAGGGTCTTAAGAGAAGTAGCAGCAGGGATTGTGGATGCATTAGTTGTAATTTACCAAAATTCCTTGGATTTTGGGGAGGTCCCAGCAGATTGAAAAACTGCAAATGTACGTCCTTATTTTAAAAAAAGGAGGCAGACAAAAAGCAGGAAACTATAGACCAGTTAGCCTAACATCTGTGCTTGGGAAAATGTTGGAGTCCATTATTAAAGAAGCAGTGGCAGGACATTTGGAAAAGCAAAATTCGGTCAGGCAGAGTCAGCATGGATTTATGAAGGGGAAGCCATGTTTGCCAAATTTGCTGGAGTTCTTTGAGGATGTAATGAACAGGGTGGATAAAGGGGAACCAGTGGATGTGGTATATTTGGACTTCTAGAAGGCATTTGACAAGGTGCCACATAAAAGGTTACTGCACAAGATAAAAGTTCACTGGGTTGGGGGTAATATATTAGTATGGATCGAGGATTGGCTAACTAACAGAAAACAGGAGTCGGGATAAATGGTTCATTCTCTGGTTGGCAACCAGCAACTAGTGGGGTGCCGCAGGGATCAGTGCTGGGACCCCAACTATTTACAATCTATACTAACACTCAGTCCCTTCTTCCAAGTTGTAACGTAGCCAAGTTTGCTGACGATACAAAGATGGGAGGAAAAGCAATGAGTGAGGAGGACACACAAATCTGCAAAAGGACATACAGGCTCAGTTAGTGGGCAAATATTTGGCCAATGGAGTATAATGTTGGAAAGTGTGAGGTCATGCAATTTGGCAGAAAAAAAATCAAACAGCAAGTTATTATTTAAATGGAGAAAGATTATAAAGTGCCGCAGTACAGTGGGATTTGGTACTTGTGCATGAAACACAAAAGGATAGTATGCAGTACAGCAAGTGATCAGGAAGACCATGGTATCTTGGCCTTTATTGCAATGGGTTGGAGTATAAAAGCAGGGAAGTCTTGCTACAGCTACATAAGGTATTGGTGAGGCCACACCTGGGATACTGCGTGCAGTTTTGGTTTCTATATTTATGAAAGGATATATACTTGCTTTGGAGGCAGTTCAGAGAATGTTCACTCGGTTGATTCCGGGGATGAGGGGATTGACTTATGAGGAAAGATTGTGTTGGTTGGGCCTCTGCTCATTGGAATTCAGAAGAATGAGAGGTGATCTTATCAATTTTATGATGGGTTTGACAGAGTAGATGTTTCCACTGATGGGGGAGACTCGAACTCGAGGGCACGATCTTAGAATAAGGGGCCGCCCATTTAAAACAGAGATGAGGAGAAATTTCTTCTGAGGGTTGTGAATCTGTGGAATTCACTGCCTCCGAGAGCTGTGGGAGCTGGGACATTGACTAAATTTAAGACAGCAATAGACTGTTTCTTAATCAATAAGGGGTTATGAGGTGCGGGTAGGGAAGTGGAGGGTGAGTCCATGATCAGATCAGCCATGATCTTATTGAATGGTGGAGCAGGCTCAAGGTGCTGTATGGCCTACTCCTCTTCCTATTTCTTATGTTATGTTAACCACCTTATCCACCTGGCCTGCTACTTTCAGGGTTCTGTGGACAAACACTCCAAAGTCCCTTTGTTCATCTACACTTCTAAGTGACCTACCGTTTAATGTGTATATCCTTTCCTTATTAGCTCTCTCCAAGTGCATTACCTCACATTTCTCTGAATTAAATTCCATTTGCCACTGTTCTACCCAGCTGACCAGTAGATTGATATCCTCCTGCAGTCCATGACTTCCCTCTTCATTATTAACCACACCACCAATTTTAATGTCATCTGCAAACTTCTTAATCATACCCCCTATATTCAAATCTAGATCATTGATGTTTACCACAAAAAACAAGGGACCCAGTACTGAGCCCTGCGGGACCCCATTGGAAACATCCTTCCAGTCAGAAAAACACTCATCAACTATTAATCCTTTGCTTCCTACCTCGCAGACAATTTTGGATCCAACTTGCCACTTTGCCTTGTATCCCATGGGCTTTTACCTTCATGACCAGTTTACCACTTGGGAACTTATCAAAAGCATTGCTAAAGTCCATATACACTACATCGTACCCACTACCCTCATTGACCCTCCAGGATACCTCCTTGAAAAATTCAATCAGTTTAGTCAAACATGATCTTCCCTTAAAATATCCATGCTGACTGTCTGTGATTAATTGTAAATTTATGCTGTCCTTCAGAATTTTTTCCAATAATTTTCCCACCACTGAGGTTAGCCTGACAGGCCTGTAATTACTCGGCCTATCCCTTTCCCCCTTATTAAACAAGGGTAGCACATTAGCAGTCCTCTGGCACCACCCAAATCCAAAGAGGACTGGAAAATGATGGTCAAGGCCTCTGCTATTTTCCCTTTTGCTTCTCTCAACAGCCTGGCATGCATTTCATCTGGGCCTGGGGACTTAACTACTTTCAAAGCTGCTAAACCCTTTATGACCTCCTCTCTCACTGTTTATTTCATCTAGAATTTCACACTCCTGCTCGATAGCAGTATCTGCATTGCCCCTTTCCTTTGTGAAAGTATTCATTAAAACCATACCAACATCTTCCACCTCCACACACACATTACCCTGATGATCTTTAATAGGCCCTACCCTTTCTTTAGTTATCCTCTTGCTCTGAATATATTTATAGAACATCTTTGGGTTTTCCTTCATTTTACTTCCCAGAATTTTTCATGTTCTCTTAGCATTCCTAATATCCTTTTTAATTTTACCTCTAAATTTTCTATATCTCTCCAAAGATTCTGCAGAATTTAGCGGTCGGTATATAACATAAGCTTCCCTTTTTTTCTTTATCCTCCTCTGAAAGTCCCTCGACATCCAAGGGGCTCTAGAATTGTTATTCCCACCCTTTTTCTTTAAGGGCCCATGTTTGTCCTGAGCCCTCTGGATGTCCTCCTTGAATGGCTGTTCCGACCCTGATTTACCCACAAGTAGCTGTTTCCCGTCCACTGTGGCCAAATCACTCCTCAACTTAGCAAAGTTAACTTTTCCCCAATTTGGGACTTTTATTCCTGGTCTATCCTTGTCCTTATCTATAACTACCTTGAATCTGACTGAATTATGGTCACTGGCCCCCAAGTGCTCTCCCACTGATACCCCTTCCACCTGCCCAACTTGATTCCCCAAAACTAAATCCAAAACCGCCCGCTCTCGTGTTGGGCTTGTTACATACTGACTAAAAAAAAGTTCTCTTGATTGCATTTTAAGAATTCTGCACCCTTCACACTATATTTGTCCCTATGGTTTTTGGACTTAATAGAAATTTGCTTAGATATTTGCTTTTCTATCTCCCTCCCACTGTTTGGGGGTCTATAATATGTGCCCCATCATAGGCAGTCCCTCGGAATCGAGGAAGACTTGCTTCCACTCCTGAAGTGAGTTCTTAGGTGGCTGAACAGTCCAATACGAGAGCCACAGACTCTGTCACAGGTGGGACAGATAGTCATTGAGGGAAGGGGTGGGTGGGACTGATTTGTCGCACGCTCTTTCCACTGTCCACTTGATTTCTGCATGCTCTCGGTGTTGAGACTCGAGGTGCTCAGCGTCCTCTCGGATGCACTTCCTCCACTTGGGGCGGTCTTGGGCCAGGGACTCCCAGGTGTCAGTCGGGATGTTGCACTTTATCAGGGAGGCTTTGAGAGTGTCCTTGTCGCGTTTCCTCTGCCCACCTTTGGCTCGTTTGCCATGAAGGAGCTCTGAGTTGAGCACTTGCTTTGGGAGTCCCGTGTCTGGCATGCGGCCTATGTGGCCTGCCCAGCGGAGCTGATCGAGTGTGGTCAGTGCTTCAATGCTGGGGATGTTAGCCTGAATGAGGACGCTAATGTCGGTGTGCCTGTCCTCCCAGGGGATTTGTCGGATCTTGCGGAGACATCATTTGTGATATTTCTCCAGCAACTTGAGGTGTCAACTGTACCATATCTCTGAGCCATACAGGAGTGTAGCTATTACTACAGCCATGAGCTTGCTGGCAGTTTTGAGGGCCTGATGTTCAAACACACTTTTTTTTCCTCAAGCGGCCGAAGGCTGCACTGGCACACTGGAGGTGGTGTTGGATCTCGTCGTCTATGCCTGCTCTTGTTGATCGGAGGCTTCTGAGATATGGGAAATGGTTCACGGTGTCCAGAGCCACGCCGTGGATCTTGATGACTCGGGGGCAGTGCTGTGCCGTGAGGACAGGCTGGTGGAGGACCTTTGTCTTACGGATGTTTCGCGTAAGGCCCATGCTTTCGTACGCCTCAGTAAATACGTCGACGATGTCCCGGAGTGCAGCCTCTATGTGCGCAGACGTAGGCATCTTTGTAGCTCGATGACAGAGGTTGGGGTGGTGTTGGATCTGGCCTGGAGATGGCGAAGGTTGAACAGGTTCCCACTGGTTCTGTAGTTTAGTTTCACTCCAGGGAGCTTGTTGACTGTGAGGTTGAGCATGATGACGAGAAAGATTGAGAAGAGGGTTGGGGCGATGATGCAGCCCTGTTTGACCCCGATCCGGACATGAATTGGGTCTGTGATGGATCCGTTGGTAAGGATCACGGCTTGCATGTCGTCATGGAGCAGGCGGAGGATGGTTTCGAACTTTTGGGGGCATCCGAAACTGAGGAGGACGCTCCATAGACCCTCGCGGTTGACAGTGTCAAAGGCCTTTGTACGGTCGAAGAAGGCCATGTATAAGGGCTGGCGCTGTTCTCTGCATTTTTCCTGCAGCTGTCACGCTGCCAAAATCATGTCCGTTGCGCCCAACCGTGTGATCGTCCCTTTTTTATTTTTCAATTGGACCCACATGGCCTCATTTGATCCCTCTAACATATCATCCCTCCTCACAGCTGCAATAGTTTATTTAATGAATATCGCAACGCCCCCCCCTGCCTTTTTACCCCCCTCTCTGTCTTGTCTAAAAATCCTGTAACCAGGAATATTGAGCTGCCAAACCTGCCCCTCTTTCAGCCATGTCTCTGTAATGGCTATAATGTCATACTCCCAAGTGTCTACCTGTGCCCCCAGCTCATCTGCCTTATTCGCAATACTCCTTGCATTAAAGTATATACCATTTAGCACAGGAAGACCTCCTTGATTATTACTTACTAACCCTTGTTTCCTCTGTCGTGCAGATTCACTTTCTACATTCTTACTATCCAATTTCAGATTTACTTCCTCCTCTATTGAATTTGTTCTCTGGTACCCATCCCTCTGCCACGCTAGTTTAAACTCTCCCCAACGGCACCAGCAAAACTCCCCGTAAAGATATTGGTCCCAGCGTTATTGAGGTGCACCCCGTCCGGTTGTACAGGTCCCATCTCCCTCAGAATCAATCCCAATGCCTCAGGAATTTAAAACTCTCCCTCCTACATCAACTCTCTAGCCACGTGTTCATCCTCTCTATCCTTCTATTCTTGTACTCATTAGCACGTGGCACCGGTAGTAACCCAGAGATTACTACCTTTGCGATCCTACCCTTTAATTTTCCTCCAAGCTCCCTAAATTCTGCCTGCAGAACCTTGTCCCTGCTTGTCTCCTGTTTTCTGAGCAAAACATCAGCATGATGGGCAGTCCCTTGAAATCGAGGAAGACTTGCTTGCACTGTAAAAGTGAGTTCTGAGTTGGCTGTACAGTCCAATGCAGGAATTACACACTCTAATAGGTGGGACAGACAATGGTTGAAGGAAAGGGTTGGTAGGGATCCTGGTTTGCCGCACACTCCTTCCGCTGTCTGTGCTTGATTTCTGCATCCTCTCGGCGACGAATCTCTGTGCTCAACGCCCTCCCGGATGCTCTTCCTCCACTTTGGGCGGTCTTGGATCAGGGATTCCCAGGTGCTGGTGGGATGTTACACTTTATCAAGGGTGTCCTTGAAACATTTTCTCTGTCCACCTGGGACTCGCTTGCCATGTAGGAGTTCCGAGCAGAGCACTTGCTTAGGGAGTCTAGTGTTGGGCATGGGAATAATATGGCCCGCCCAACGGAGCTGGTCAGTGCTTCGATGCTGGGGATGTTTGCCTGAGCGAGAATACAGACGTTGGTGCATCTATACTCCCAGCGGATTTGCAGGATCTTGTGGAGGCAGCGCTTTGAGGTGTCTACTGTAAATGGTCCACGCCTCTGAGCCACATAGGAGGGCAGGTATCACTACTGCCCTGTAGACCATAAGCTTGGTGCCAGATTTGAGGTCCTGGTCTTCAACACTCTCTTCCTCAAGCGACCGAAGCTGCGCTGGCACACTGGAGGCCATATTGAACTTAGTCAGCGATGTCTGCCCTTGCTGATAGAAGACTCCCGAGGTATGGAAAATGGTCCAAGTTGTCCAAGGCCGAGTCGTGGATTTTGATGATCGGGGGACAGTGCTGGGTCAGGTTGCTGGTGGACCTTTGTCTTCCAGATGTTTAGCTTAAGGCCCATGCTTTCGTATGCCTCGGTGAAGGTGTTGACGGTGGTTTGGAGTTCGGCCTCTGAATATGCGCAGATGCAAGCGTCGTCCGCGTACTGTAGTTCGATGACAGAGGATGTGACGACCTAGGATTTAGCCTGGAGGCGACATAGGTTGAACAGGTTCAAACTGGTTCTATAGTTTAGTTCCAATCCAGCGGGGAGCTTGTTGATGGTGAGATGGAGCATTGCAGGAAGGAAGATCGAGAAGAGCATTGGTGCGATGACACAACCCTGCTTGACCCCGTTCTGGACGTGGATTGGGTCTGTGATGGATCCATTGGTCAGGATCACGGCTTGCATGTCGTCGTGGAGCTGGCGGAGAATGTTGACAAATCTTTGGGGGCAGCCGAAAAGGAGGAGGACGCTCCATAGTCCCTCCCGGTTGACAGTGTCAAAGGACTTTGAGAGGTCAAAGAAGGCCATGTACAAGGGTTGGTGCTGTTCCCTGCATTTCTCTTGTAGTTGTCGCGCAGTGAAGATCATGTCTGTTGTAACGAATCCGCATTGTGACTCTGGGAGGAGCTCTTCAGCCACAGGGAGAAGACGGTTGAGGAGGATTCTTGCAATGACCTTCCCAGTGGCCGACAGCAGGGAGATTCGTCAATAGTTGCCGCAGTTGGACTTGTCCCCTTTTTTGAAGATAGTCACGATTACTGCATCTCTCAGATCTTCCTCCTTCCAGATAAGAAAGATGAGGTCATGCATCTGTACCAATAGTGCTTCTCCGCCTTATTCAGGCGGGGATTCCATCTGCTCCCGATGCCTTGTTCTTGAGCTGACCGATGGCCTTTTCTACCTCGTGCAGGGCTGGGGTTTTACATTGCAAGTGCCAATGTAAAAGCGTTTTGGCCAATTCTTGGCATATCCAAGGCATCAAAGTAAACATATTAGCTAAGAGGGTAGGAAGGTGAATTCCTGTTCACAAGCAATATCGCAAATGATGTAATATCATCAAAGTATATAAATTTTTGTATATTATATTTTTATGCAACATTTGTAAAATTGTACAGTAACTTTTTTTAATCTCGCGATAATTCAAGATCACTTGTGCTGTATATTTTATATTTTATAAAATCAGCAGTCATTAAAGTAAATTGCTGGAAATCTAAACCAAAAATGCTGGAAACGCTCAGCAGGTGAGGAAGCCTCTGTTGAGAGAGGAAAATGATTAACAAATGCATGGCAGATGAAGTATAATGTGGATAAATGTGAGGTTATCCACTTTGGTGGTAAAAACAGAGAGACAGACTATTATCTGAATGGTGACAGATTAGGAAAAGGGAAGGTGCAACGAGACCTGGGTGTCATGGTACATCAGTCATTGAAGGTTGGCATGCAGGTACAGCAGGCGGTTAAGAAAGCAAATGGCATGTTGGCCTTCATAGCGAGGGGATTTGAATACAGGGGCAGGGAGGTGTTGCTACAGTTGTACAGGGCCTTGGTGAGGCCACACCTGGAGTATTGTGTACAGTTTTGGTCTCCTAACTTGAGGAAGGACATTCTTGCTATTGAGGGAGTGCAGCGAAGGTTCACCAGACTGATTCCCGGGATGGCGGGACTGACCTATCAAGAAAGATTGGATCAATTGGGCTTGTATTCACTGGAGTTCAGAAGAATGAGAGGGGACCTCATAGAAACGTTTAAAATTCTGACGGGTTTAGACAGGTTAGATGCAGAAAGAATGTTCCCAATGTTGGGGAAGTCCAGAACCAGGGGTCACAGTCTGAGGATAAGGGGTAAGCCATTTAGGACCGAGATGAGGAGAAACTTCTTCACCCAGAGAGTGGTGAACCTGTGGAATTCTCTACCACAGAAAGTAGTTGAGGCCAATTCACTAAATATATTCAAAAGGGAGTTAGATGAAGTCCTTACTACTCGGGGGATCAAGGGTTATGGCGAGAAAGCAGGAAGGGGGTACTGAAGTTTCATGTTCAGCCATGAACTCATTGAATGGCGGTGCAGGCTAGAAGGGCTGAATGGCCTGCTCCTGCACCTATTTTCTATGTTTCTATTTCACATCTTGTCAGAACCTTTATAAATTAATGTACAAGTTTTTTTGCAGTTAACAAGTTGAATTTTGTTATCTACTTTAAATATAAAGAAAGACTTGCATTTATATAGCACCTTTCATGACCTCTGGATGTCCCAAAGTGCTTTACAGCCGTTTGTTCCTGCCTGATTAGGGAACACACTGAGAAATGGTGGGACCTAATCAGAAAACTAGTGCTCGAACAAGGAGAGCAAAAAGGGGGATACTGAGACTGATCAGCGGGGTGTGAGAGAGAGTACTAAAAGCAATGAGACCAGGGAGGAAAAGAGCACAAAGGAGCAGCAGGACAAAGTGATCTGTTTAAGAAGCCTGTCCTCCTCAAACATCTACGTCAGCAGCTATTCCAGGCTCCTCCCAATCAGTTTGTCGATTTTTTTTTTGTGTGATGAATGAGAAATGGTTCACAATTCCCACAACAGAATGTTGATTAACACTTTGCCAAATCAGGCGATAGCCCACAACACTGGATTGTACACCCCTTCAAGACTCGTGGGGAAATAATGTTTGAATTGTAATAATGTGAGATACAAAGCAAGCAAATATTCTAAGTGGGTCTCAAGGTCTTGCTCAGAAGGCTCAAGTGCTACCTTAAGACTGGAGCACATCACGAACAGTTCAGACACAGCACATGTGATTATCCTGAATGGTGGAATAAGAGCTAGCTTAAGAAAAAGAACATGCATTTAAATAGCACCTTTTTCTATTCTCTATGTTTCTATGTTTCTTTCATACCTTAAGGACAAAGCACTTTGCAACTATTGAAGTATTTTGGAAATGTGGTTACTGTTATAATGTAAGGGTGTCAAGGGTTATGGGGAACAGGCAGGAAAGTGGAGTTGAGGCTAAGATCAGATCAGCCACGATCTTATTGAATGGCAGAGCAGGCTCGAGGAGCTGTATGTCCTGCTCCTATTTTCTTATCTTATGTTCTTAAATGCAGCAGGTCTCACAAGCAGCAATGAAATGAAATGATCAGGTAATCTGTTCTATTGATATTGATTGAGGGATAAATATTGGCCAGGACATGGGGCAAACTCCTCTGCTCATGCACAAATACATTGGCACCTGGTTTGAAAATGCCTTGCTTTTTAATATTTTCTTCCATGTTTTCAAATCCCACCATGGCCTCGCCCCCTCTCTATTTCTGTAACCTCCTCCAGCCCCACAACCAGTGTTCCCTCTATATTTTTTTGGGGGCCCCCTCAGCCTCTTTAACAGGCTGCATGGTCCATTGAAAAATTGCGCATGGGCGGAATTTTGCATTTAAAAGCCGTTGAGCCAGTTGCGTGGGACCTCGAGTGCGGTCGTACCTTCAGCTGCTTGTGGCCTAAGCTCTCCAATTCCCTCCCTAAACCTTTCTGCCCCTCCTGCTCTCGATCTCCTTCAAACCTACGTCTTTGACTAAGCCTGTCGTAATATGTGGCCCATTGTCAAATTTTGTTTGATGACTCTCCTGTGAAGCACCTGGGTACATTTTACTACATCATCATAGGCAGTCCCTCAGAATCGAGGAAGACTTGCTTCCACTCTTAGCATGAGTTCTTAGGTGGCTGTACAGTCCAATGTGAGAACTACAGTCTCTGTCACAGGTGGGACAGATAGTGGTTGAAGGAAAGGGTGGGCGGGGAGTCTGGTTTGCCATACGCTCCTTCCGCTGTCTGCGCTTGATTTCAGCATGCTCTCGGCGACGAGACTCTGAGCTCAGTGCCCTCCCGGATGCACTTCCTCCACTTAGGGCGGTCTTTGGCCAGGGACTCCCAGGTGTCAGTGGGGATGTTGCACTTTATCAGGGAGGCTTTGAGGGTGTCCTTGTAACGTTTCCTCTGCCCACTTTTGGCTTGTTTGCTGTGGACAAATTGCGAGTAGAGCGTTTGCTTTGGGAGTCTCATGTCTGGCATGTGAACTATGTGGCCTGCCCAGCTAAGCTGATCAAGTGTGGTCAGTGTTTCAATGCTGGGGAAGTTGGTGTGAATGAGGACGCTAATGTTGGTGCGTCTGTCCTCCCACGGGTAGGATCTTGCGGAGACTTCGTTGGTGGTATTTCTCCAGCGACTTTCGGTGTCTACAGTACATGGTCCACATCTCTGAGCTAAACAGGAGGGCGGGTATTACTATGGCCCTGTAGACCATGAGCTTGGTGGCAGTCCCCGCTGGAGTGGAACTAAACTGCAGAACCAGTGGGAAGCTGTTCAACCTTCGCCGTCTCCAGGCCAGGTCCATAGAAATATAGAAACATAGAAAATAGGTGCAGGAGTAGGCCATTTGGCCCTTTGAGCCTGCACCGCCATTCAATAAGATCGTGGCTGATCATTCCCTCAGTACCCCTTTCCTGCTTTCTCTCCATACCCCTTGATCCCCTTAGCCGTAAGGGCCATATCTAACTCCCTAAATCCAAATCTAAATCCAAGACCACCCCAACCTCTCTCGACACGATACATTACATGGACGATGCCTGCGTCTGTGCACACACACAGGCTGAACTCCAGGACATAGTCGACGTATTTACGGAGGAGTATAAAAGCATGGACCTTGCGCTAAACATCCATAAGACAAAGGTCCTCCACCAGCCTGTCCTCGCCGCACAGCACTGCCGCCCCCCCCCCCCCCCCGGATATCAAGATCCACGGCGCGGCCCTGGACAACATGGACCACTTCCCTTATCTCGGGAGCCTCCTATCACCAGAAGCGGGCATTGACGACGAGATCCAATACCGTCTCCAGTGCGCCAGTGCAGCCTTTGGCCGCCTGAGGAAAAGAGTGAAGAAATTGTATTACATGGCACTGCATAAATGCAAGTTGTTGTAGTGCCATGGGCCCTTTTATGTCTCCCCAAGAATGTAGATGGGTCCTCAGTTTACCATCTCATCTGAAAGATAGTGCCTTTGACAGTGCAGCACTCCCTAAGTACTGCACTGGAGTGTCAGCCTAGATTATGTGCTCAGGTTTCTAGACTTAAACCCACAACCTTCTGGCTTAGAGGTGAGAGTGCTGCCACTGAATCAAGGCTGCTGCTGTATAAGGAGGATATAGTTTTTCATTAGTTTGTCATTTGTGTTATGGGTCAGGTAGCACTGGGGAGAGCAAGAGGAAATGCCAGAAAGCATTGTATTTTTGGGCTAAGGGAGGTGCTGTTTGCAATGTTATACTGGATTATGCATTTTGGGTGGACAATTCAGAACCTGGCTCAGTTGTGACCAGCTTTTTAAAAATCTAGTTTTGGCTTGGTGGCTACCCCTTTAAATCCAGTCAGAGATACATAAGTTTACAAGCCACTCTAGCCAGAATCTTGTACAAATGTAGTTTCAGTACAAATGTTTCAAGTTGTGTTTCGCTGTCTTAGGGACGAGTCGAGCTACCTTTGAACAAACACAGACTATGATTTATTTAACTGTGTTGATAGCCAGTTATTCTTGAATGGGGTCAACAGTTGTTTGAATCCAGAAGGCATTGTTAACTGTTTCCAGTGATATTTAAGGAGCTGTATCTGTTTGAATCTGAGTCTGTTTGAAGAGAATACTTTTAAATTAGTATCACTTCTGCAATGGTCAGAAATACAAAAAAAAACATGTGTATATAATAGTATTCTACAGAATATAGTTTCGCCTTAGACTGCAACCTTTTTTTTTATTCATTCTCCAGATGTGGGCATCACTGACGAGGCCAGCATTTGTCGCCCTGAACCACAGCAATGCGTGTGGTGATTCTTTGTCGTGGTTTTATATAACTGAGTGGTTTGCTGGGCCACTTCAAAGGACACTTAAGAGTCAAACACGTTGGTAGGGACTGAAGTCACATAGGCCAGACTGGGTAAGGATTGCTGAATTCCTTCCCTAAAGGACATGAGTGAACCTGTTGAGTTTTATAACAATTGCATCATTTCATGGTTACTGACTCTTTTTATTCTCAAACTGCCATGGATGGATTTGAACTCCCCTATTTGTTAAGGGTATAAGGGGGGTGGTGGTCTCTATGAGGGGGTCAGGTTCCCTTCTGACCAACTTGAACGGTTCGAATCGCTCCCACTCTCTGGTTCTGTACTCTGGATTTATTTGGGGGGGTGGAACAAAAGTGCAAAGGACACTGGTTTGATGCAAAGAACTTTGTTTTTATTACAGTCAAGGTAATACAGGCTTATTACTCTTGTAAGAAAATACAAGGTCAAACTTATAATCACTCTAATAAAGAACAATACAAGGAAAGGTACAAGGTCAAACTTAAAATCACAAATCACTCTCATAAAGAACCATGCACTGCACATTCAAAGAGAGGTCACAGTAAATTATACCTCCCACCTCCAAATACCTAGTTCTAGCTAGGTTAGACTCCAGGGCATGCAGGGACAATGCTTACCAAACCTTTTGATAGCTAACGGTAGATCGTGGTTGTTTTTCCCTTGATACCACATTGACTGTGGTCGGTCACTGCTGCGATGGTGATGTTCTTCCTTCTTTCAGGACTTCGAGGCTGGAGAAGTTAATTTACAACTGTCGCGTTGGTTTCTCTCCTTATCTTGATGACACAGTGTAATGTGGTACTAGTCTGTCAGTCAAAATGTCATCTGAGGTGGTAGCAGCCTTGTAGCTACCAAGCAACCACCTAACCTCTTGAAAACAGGGGTCAGTTATACAATTTCAGTGTTCTAATTTTGCCGTCAAATCTGTTCAAAATCCTTTGTATAATTTTGGCGGGCTTGGTTCTTCTTTGTAATATTTTGTCAGGCTCGTTAAAAGTTGCTATGTCTTGAGTGGGTTGATGTTCAAAAAACTGTTTCCTGATGGAAATATTAGTTTGGTAATTGCAATGTCCTTTTGTGCTTAGTCTTTTGCATAAAGGCTGGATTGGGCCTCTTTGTGATGTATATGCTGAAATGGTTGTCCAGACCCATGTTGATGGGTAACTACCTCTGGGTGATTTTGTGATGATGTCTCTTGTGGGGGAAGGATTTTCGAATACTCATTCTTCCAGACAGGTTAACTCAGTCCTCACACCCAGTTAGCTTTAACTAATTAGACTGTCTCTTGCTAGTTCTGTAGGTTCGCCCACCGCCTTGAGTTTGTCTTTTAAAATCAAAAATTCTATTAAAGTTCGTAGTTTCTTCCATAAGCAGTTTAGAGTTCCAAACTTTTCGGTAGATAGTCCAAAATTAAATTTCCCTTCGAATGAGCCCAAACACATGGGGTGGGGGGGGAGTTTCTTGTCAATTTTGCATTCCTTCAAGGGTATCAAGACATCAAAGGCAGCTAAATGGAGTTGAGGTTCAGATCAGTCATGTTCTAATTAAATGGCACAACAAGCTCGTGGAGTTGAATGACCCACTGGGTTGCTGATCAGATTACTTAGAATGAGATTAGCTGTCGGTATTGACAAATTACTAATGTCAGCAACAGTTAAACTGGCTCATCTTGAGCAAGGCAGATCCAGTCTCTGATCAAGATGTTTCGTGATCCTAAATACGCTTGCCAAATACCAGTTTTTAAACAATTCCCTCAAGCAGTGGAAGGTTCAAGATGGCCGCAGCACCTCTAGCTGTATACCTATATGATGCCTACTTTGATATGGGAGTATATTAGTAAATGATACTGTTGTTTGATTCTTTCATCTTTAACAGGGGTGATGACCAATTTTTCCCCGAGATTCTCAGCCACAGATTTCATTGCTGCAACGCTGTCCACGCTTGTATCACAAACTACACTCCACAAATTCCATATCCTGTGCATCCTCCATTAGCTCCCTGTCTGTCAAGATATCTGGACATAAATTGGGCTTTGTTGCCTTAGAATGGGAGTACGAGGCCCAATTACCACAAGAGTGCCTGAAATTGAGTTGGGCTCATTTTCAGGCATTCCTGGTGGCCACCTAAAACATGTTCGGTCCATTGCAAGGGACGTAACCGTTGTTTTAGGTGGTCTCACAGAAATTGGGCAACGATGAGATGGGCAGGGGTCAGGCCTGCACCAATCGAATTCTTCAGCAGTTGGCACCAAAAGGCAAGTTTTGTTTTTACATAAAAGTGGGAAGAAAACACTTCCTGTTCAGCCAGAGGGAGCAGGAGTACTTCTTCAACTTACTCCAGTTTACGCGATTGCCACCCCGCCACCCCCAAACACTTCCTCCTAGTTCCCTCCCTCGGTATGTACCTTCGTGCGGCTGCCGGCGAGCAAAGTGGTTGCACATTTGTTATCTTCAGTGCACAACCTGCCTATGGAGACGCCGACTGGATTTGCAAATTTTTTTAATGAGGCCTAATTTTGTGCCGGCTTTTCAGCTGGGGCACACCATGACCTTGCCCCTCCCTACTTTAGCAACGTCATAAACCCGACAATGCAGTCCGTACTTTTCTGTCTTCATTTTTCCCCTTTGTTCCACCATGATTTACGTTGGAAGTATTTTTTTCTCCTCCTCATTTGAAATTTAAAGCTCATATCTGTCTGTCAAGTGAGAGCTGTCGCTTTCCTACATTACCACAGGGACTGCACTTCAAAGGTACTTCTTTGCCTGTAAAGTGCTTTGGGGCATCCTGAGGTTGTGAAAAGGTGCTATATAAATAATAATTCTTAAGTTCCCCAAATGATTGCTCTATCTCTACACAAGTCCCCTTGCCTCATAGGTAGCTGCAATTAGCATTTTTATGATGCTAGAAGTGCCGTCATTCTTCTTGCTATTTTAAACCACAGGTGGTGTACTGAAAACAGAATGCTTTCCAAATAAAATTTAAGGCAAGTGGTATGCCGAGTATTGCATCAATCTAACCAATTTTCAGTATTTTAATATAATTTTTTCAGCCGTTAAAGTTATTGTTGCCACTTGCTAAGTTATACCTTTTATTTATTCTGATCGCCTTAATTGTCCCACTGATAAGTAATCATACTATTTGCTTGGTAATTTTAGCACTCTCACTGAGTCACTGCCTTCAAATAAAGCTGTTAAATACTTGTGCTCGTGGGTTGTTTTTGTGCCTACATGAATACAGGATATAATTTGAGAGCAAAAACAGATTGACAAATGAAGTTTGCAATACAAATCGAATCATGTCCTCTGATTTCAGAGTCCACTCTTTAATAACATTTGGATATATGGTTGTGAATACACATTAAGTGCAAGGTACAGTAAAGCTATGTTGATATGGTCACAAAATCTTGAGTCCTGAACGCTATGGATTTAAAAAAAAATTATTACTATTATTAAGAACATAAGTAATAGGAGCAGGAGTAGACCACCTGCTCCCCCGAGCCTGCGCCGCCATTTAAAAAGATCATGGCTGATCTGATCTGATCATCAACTCAGCTCCACTTCCCTGTCTGCTCCCCAGAGCCCCTTATCGCTCAAAAATCTGTCTATCTCCACCTTTAAATATATTCAATGACTCAGCCTCCACAGCTCTCTGGGGCAGAGAATTCCATAGATTTACAACCCTCAGCGAAGAAATTCCTCCTCATCTCAGTTTTAAATGGGTGACCCCTTATTCTATGTCCCCTAGTTTTAGTTTCCCCTATGAGTGGAAATATCCTCTCTGCATCCACCTTGTCGAGCCCCCTCCTTATCTTATATGTTTTGATAAGATCACCTCTCATCCTTCTGAACTCCAATGTGTATAGGCCCAACCTGCTCAACCTATCTTCATAAGTCAACCCCTTCATCTCCGGAATCAACCTACTGAACCTTCTCTGAATTGCCTCCAATGCAGGTATATCTTTCCTTAAATACAGAGACCAAAACTGCACGCAGTACTCTAGGTGTGGCCTCACCAATACCCTGTACAGTTGTAGCAGACTTCTCTGTTTTTATACTCTATTCCCCTTGCAATAAAAGCCAACATTCCATTTGCCTTCCTGATTACTTGCTGTACCTGCATACTAACTTTTTGTGTTTCATGCACAAGGACCTCCAGGTCCCTCTGTACTGCAGCACTTCGTAATTTTTCTCCATTTAAATTATAATTTGCTTTTCTATTATTTCTGCCAAAGTGGATAACCTCACATTTTTCCTCATTATAGTCCATCTGCCACATTTTTAGTTTAGCCTATCTCTGTTAATGTGGTTAAATATCCTGCTGTCTTTCCTCACTGCTCAGTATATGTTTGCTTCTTTGGTTGTGCACAAAGATTGCAATCCAAGAGAATAAACTTCTTACCATGTGCAATGCTTTAAGAATTGAACGTGTATTGAGCACAATAAATTTTCTCTGACAGTAGAATGATTGGAACTTGGATCGTAAACTAGAAACAACCTAGAATTCCACAGTAATGTGTGTGTATAAGGAAGGTAGGAACACTTCCCATGTACTGATCTGTTTTTCCTACACAATATTGATTTGTCGGGATGAAATAATTTGTAAGTTTATATTTCAATAGGCCACTGCATTGTTATTTTTCTATCTAGGCATACTCTTCATGGTACTCTTCTGCTTTTCTCTTCTAGGACTTGGTGAATATTGACATGTTTCTCACAGCAAAGGAGGTAGAAGAGTCACTCGAAAGGCAAGAGACAGCTACTTGTCTGGCCTGGTGTCATGACAACAAATCAAGGCTGAGGAAGATGAAGGTGTGTTCTCAAAATGAATTGTGGCTCTTGGTTTATAGCCAAAATGGTTTTGAGTGGCTCTTGTTAATAACCAGAGTGTGTGTGCATTATGATTGCTATATCTAGCGATCAGCTAAAAATTATTACCATGGTTCAAATATTCAAGTTGTCATTTAACCCTTCACCTTCAGGAAACCAAAAAAGTAACTTCCATTAACAGCTGCAGAAAACGTTGAAAGTTTCTTGATGGATTATTGACGCAAGAGTTTTAATTTGTTAAAACGCAATTTGTACTTTTAAGCATCTGTGAAGCTTATATTTTAAATATCAAACTTTCCAAAAAGCACATAATAAAATCTTCTTCCTCATCACACTTTGGTGTCACCCATGAGGGAGAGGGGGTGGGGGGGAAATCTGAGGATATTTCTCTTCAATAAACGTGTACTCTTTGAGGTTGTGATTTGTCCACTCTGTTCTGGGTCAAATCCAAGTTCTTTTTACTTCATTTTCAGTAGTAAATCTGTCACATCAGAAAAATTCTTTATCATCACAATCTATTGGTTCTTTATTTTGTGAAACAATTCATTCTCTCCCTATACTGCTTATTATGTCGAGAGATTTTGCTTTTAGAATTACATGGGTTCTTGAGTAATTTCACCAATACTATTTTGGATGCAGCGTGTTCCGATCAATCCAATCTGGTCAACCAGGTTTCAGCCACTAGGCAATACAAGTTTTGAAATCAGATGTCAGTGGAGGGAAGTATACAGTGATAGGTATTGGGACCACTGCTCTTTTTGATATACATCAATAGTCTGGAATTGGGTATAGTGGGCATAATTTCAAAGTTTACAGATGGACTTGGTGTACTGGGTACAATTCTGGTTGTCATATTATAAAAAGGATATAGAGGCATTGGAGAGGGTGCAAAGAACATTTACGAGGATGATACCAGAAATGCGAGGGTATACCTATCGGGAAAGGATGAACACACTGGGTCTCTCGCCTCTTTAAAAAAGAAGGCTGAGGGATTACCTAATTGAGATCTTTAAAATTATGAAAGGTTTTGATAAGAGTAAATAGAGAGTGTGTTTCCAGTCGACCATAACTAGAGGCCATCAATATAAGATAGTGGAACATAAACACCAGCATGGTTGGGCTGAATGGCTTGTTTTTGTGGTGTATATCCTATGTATTCCTATGAAACTAAGCTTTTAAGTGTAGTAAACAGTGAGGAAGATAGCAGTAGATTTCAGGAAGACATCGATTCGTGAAATGGCAGGAAGGTGTGCTGATGAAATGTAATGCTGTGAAGTGATGCATTTTGAAAGGAAAAAATGGCAAGGCAACATTAATTAATTGGTACAATTTTAAAGGGGTTGCAAGAACAGAGACCTGGGAGTGTATGTACACAAATCTTTGAACTTTTAAAGTTGCTGAAACTTTTTTTTTGAGTGTGTACTTTATAAATAGAGGCATAGAGTACAAAAGCAACGAGGCTATGGTAAACCTTTATAAATCACTGGTTAGGCTTCGGCTAGAGTATTGTGGCCAATTATGGCACCAGACTTTAGGAATGATGGCGAGGATGCAGAGGGAATTTACCAGACTGGTACCAGTGACGAGGGACTTCAGTTATGTGGAGAAGCTGAGATTGTTCTTGTTAAAGCAGAGAAGGTGAAGGCGATATTTAATAGAGGTGCTCAAAATTATGAGGGGCTTGATGGAGTAGATAGGAAGCATGTTTTATACTGGCAGGTGGGTCGGTAACCAGAGCACACAGATTGGCAATAAAATTTCGGTGGGGTGGGGGGGGGGAAGGGGCGGTGGAGAAATGAGTGTTTTTTTTCTGCAGCAAGTTGTTGTGATTTGGAATGTACCACCTGAAAGGGAGGTAGAAGCAGACTCAATCGTCGCTTCCAAAAGGGAATTGGACATAAACTTGAAAAGGAGAACTTTGCAGGGCTATAGGGATAGATCAGGGAAGTAGGAGCAATTGGATAGCTCTTTCAAAGAGCTGGTGCAGACACAGTGGGCCGTATGGCCTCCTTCAGTGCTGTATGATTCTATGTTGTCATGGTTTATTCCTAGTAGCAGATTAGTACACTACTAGTTTGTTGTTTTCCAAATAATTAGATATTGTTCAACTTTTCAAACTGGAAGATTTTTTACAAATTCATTCATAGGATGTAGGTGTCACTGGCAAGGCTGGCGTTTATTGCCTATCACTAATTGCCCTCGAAGGTGGTGGTTATCCGCCGCCTTGAATACAACAAAGTGGTTTGCTCGGCCATTTCAGAGGGTCTGGAGTCACATATAGGCCAGAAGGGCAGCAGATTTCATTCCCTAAAGGAGATTAGTGAACCAGATGGGTTTTTACGACACTCTGGTAGTTTCATGGTCAGTATTACCGATACTAGTTTTTTATTCCAGATTTGTTTAAATGAATTTAAATTCCCCAGCTGCTGTGGTGGGATTTGAACTTGTCACGGGATCATTAGTCCAAGCTTCTGGATTACTCGTCTAGTAACATAACCACTATGCTACCGTACACTCAACACAAGTAAACTGAAGCTTGATTTTTCTCTAGGCAGTAAGAAATCCTGGGTTCTAGTTTTGTAGGGAACTGCTCTTCCCACTTAAAATACAGAATCAATAAAGCACTCACTCTACCACTGTTGGGTTAAGTATGGAATTCAAACAGCAGCAAGAACTGAACCACACACTGATTTGGAGCACGGGATTGGTGAGAAAGTATCTGTCACCTTCTATGACAGTTTACAACACTGAAGGTGTACGTTCGGCCCATCGTTTCTGTGCCAAACGCAAAAGAGCTTTCCAGCCTAATCCCACTTTCCAGTCTTGGTTCGTAGCCTTGAAGGTTATGACACTTCGTGTCAAGTGCATATCTAAGTACTTTCTGCCTCTACCACCCTTTCAGGCAGTGAGTTCCAGACCCACATCACCCTCTGCGTGAAAACAGTTCTCCTCACCTCCCCTCTAATTCTTCTAGCAATTACTTTAAATCTATGCGCCCTGGTTATTGACCCCTCTGTTAAGGTAAATGGGTCATTCCTATCCACTCTATCTAGGCCCTTCATAATTTTATACTCCTCAGTTAAGTCCTCCCTCAGCCTCCTCTGTTCCAAAGAAAACAACCCCGGCCTATCCAGTCTTTCCTCATAGCTAAAATTCTTCAGTTGAGGCAACATCTCAGAAATCTCCTCTGCCCTCTACTGCAGTCACATTTTTCCTGTAATGTGGTATGCAATACTGTAGCTTTGGTCTTGGATCAGCTGTTGATCTGACGCTGGGTGTAGTTCTGTGACTAGCTCCTCAGAAATGTCTTCTTCAGACACACACTTCAGTTTAAAAAAAAAAGTGTCTCTATTTCAAAAATAATTCACACTTTGAAGGCATGCTAAGTGCTATAATTATGTGTAGGTTTGTTTCGCAATTTTATCTTTCATGCCAAAGCATGACCTTTCCCTACCACCAAATAGCATATAGCGTTACAGCTCTCTATGACCATGTGTAGGAAAATTGTGCATAAACCTATTGATGACTCAATTAAATTATCATCATTCAAAGAAACATAGAAATCTACAGCGCAAAAGGAGGCCATTTCGGTTCATTGTGTGCGCTGGCCGACAAAGAGCCACACAGCCCCTGGTCAGCAGCCCTGAAGGTTACATATAAACCCATGAACAAGAGCATCCGGCCCAACCAATCCGCCCTACACAACTGCGACACACACTGCGCCGCAACATTCTACACTCCACTCCAACCGAAGCCATATGATGATCTGGGAGAAGCAAAAAACCCAGGCCAATTGGGGGGAAGAATCTGGGAAAATTCCTCTCCGACCCGTCCAGGAGATCACTCTGGCCGTCTTTGATTCCCTGCAGTACTTACCATCCTATCTGCACCAGCCAACAAGAGGTTATCTAGTCTAATTCCAATTACCAGCTCTAGGTCCGTAACCCTGCAGGTTACGACATTTCAAGTGCCCATCCAAGCACCTTTTAAATGTGGTGAAGATTTCTGCATCCACCACCCTTCCAGGCAGTGAGTTCCACACCCGCACAACCCTCGGCGTGAAGAAGCCTCCCCTCAAATCCCATCTGAACCTTCCACCAACCACCTTAAAACTATGCCCCTTGTAACTGACCCTCCACCAAGGGAGATAGGCCCTTGCTATCCACTATATCCAGGCCCCTCAAAATGTTATATGCCTCAATGAGGTCTCCTCTCAGCCTCCTCTGTTCCAATGAGAGCAAACCCAGCCTATCCAATCTGTCCTCATAGCTAAGATTCTCCATTCCAGGCAGCATCCTCGTAAATCTCCTTTGCACCCTCTCTCGTGCAGTCACCTCCTTCGGATAATAAGGCAACCAGAACTGCATGCAATACTCTCGTTGTGGTCTAACCAGAGCATTATACAATTTAAGCATAACCTCCCTGCTCTTGTATTCTCGGCCAATAAAAGCAAGCATTCCATATGCCTTCTTAACCACCTTATCCACCTGGCCTACTTTCAGGGGTTTGTGGACGAGCACTCCAAGGTCCCTTTGTTCATCATCACTTTTAAATGGCCTACCATTTAATGTATATACCCTTCCCTTATTAGTCCTCCCCAACTGCATTACCTCACACTTCTCTGAATTAAATTCCATTTGCCACTCTTCTGCCCAGCTGACCAGTAGACTGCCCAGCTGACCAGTAGATTGATATCCTCCTGCAGTCCATGACTTTCCTCTTCATTATCAACCACACAACCAATTTTAGTGTCATCTGCAAACTTCTTCATCATACTACCTATGTTCAAATCTCATCATCATAGGCGGTCCCTCGAACGAGGATAACTTGCTTCCACATGAATTCACAGATGTTTCAATGAAGGACTCGATATTCCAGTCCTGAACTCTAGTTGAAAGGGTGGAAGATGCCTGTACATGGATTTTTTTAACGTGTGGTGACCGTTGCACATCAGCCACCGCACGGGCTTATATTTGGTGCGGAAGTGCGGTAGTAGATCATGGCTGATATGCAGCGAGTGTTTTATGCCGGGGGAGCGGCAAGAGATCATGGCGGAGGTGCAGCAAATGAGGGTACAGGCCCAGAAGAGCTGAGAGCCCAGGGGCTCTGCAATATGTGTGCGCACTTGGTCCATGCAGCAGAGCAGATCTCCAATCGTCCTGGTTAACCCTTGCCACTGGATTCAAATCTAGATCATTGATGTATACCACAGAGCCTTGCGGAACCCCACTGGAAACATCCTTCCAGTCACACAAACATCCATCAACCATTACCCTTTGCTTCCTACCTCTAAGCCAATTTTTTGGATCCAACTTGCCACATTGCCCTGGATCCCATGGGCTTTAACCTTCATGACCAGTCTACCATGTGGGACCTTTATCAAAAGCTTTGCTAAAGTCTACATACATTGCATAGTACATACTACCCTCATCGACCCTTCTGGTTACCTCCTCAAAAAATTCAATCAGCTTAGTCAAACACCATCGTCCCTTAACACATCCGTGCTGACAGTCCCTTTCTAAATGTAGATTTATCTTGTCTTTCAGGATTTTTTCTAAAAATGTTCCCGAAACTGAGGTTAGGTTGTAATACTCGGCCTATCCCTTTCTCGCTTCTTAAACAAGGGTACCACATTAGCAGTTCTCCAACACCATGCCCAAATCCAAAGAAGACTGAAAAATGATGGTCAAGGCCTCTGCTATTTCCTCTTTTGCTTCGCTCAACTGCCTGGGGGATGCAGTTCATCTGGGCCTGGGGACTTATCTACTTTCAAAGCTGCTAAATCCCTTATTACCTACTCTCTCTTTGTTTCATCCAGAATTTCACACTTCTCCTCTATAGCGGTATCTGCATTGCCCCTTTCCTTTGTGAAAACAGACGTAAAGTATTCATTAAGAACCATACCAACATCTTCAGCCTCCACACAAAGATTACCCTCATGGTCTTTAATAGGCCCTACCCTTTCTTTAGTTATCCTCTTGCTCTTAATATATTTATAGAACATCTTGGGTTTTCCTTAATCTTACTTGCTAAAATTTTTCATGCTCTCTTAGCATTCTAATATTCTTTTTAATTTTACCTCTGAACTTTCCAGAGATTCTACAGTATTTAGCCGTCGGTATATGACATAAGCTTCCCTTTTTTTTTCTTTATCCTCCCCTGTAAGTCCCTAGACCTCCAGGGGGCTCTGGAATTGTTATTCCCACCCTTTTTCTTTTAAGGGCATATGTTTGGCCTGAGCCCTCCGGATCTCCTCCTTGAATGCATCCCAGTGATCCGACTCTGATTGACCTACAAGTCCACTGTGGCCAAATCACTGCTCAACTTAGCAAAGTTAGCTTTTCCCCAATTTGGGACTTTTATTCCTGATCTATCCTTGCCCTTGTCCATAACTACCTTGAATCTGACTGAATTATGGTCACTGCACCCAAGTGCTCTCCCACTAACACCCCTTCCACCTGCCCACCTTCATTCCCCAAAACTAAATCCACAACCGCCCCCTCCCGTGTTGGGCTTGTTACATACTGACTAAAAAAGTTCTCTTGAATGAATTTTAAGAATTCTGCACCCTCTATACCCTTCACACTAAATTTGTCCCAATCAATATTGGGATAGTTGAAATCCCTTACTATTACTGCCCTATGATTTTTGAACTTCACAGAAATTTGCCTACATATTTGCTCTTTTATCTCCCTCCCACTGTTTGGGGGTCTATAATATGCGCCCAGCAGTGTGAATGCCTCTTTTTAATTTTTTTTCAATTCGACCAATATGGCCTCATTTGATGATCCCTCTAACATATCATCCCTCCTCACAGCTGTAATAGTTTCGTTAATCAATACCGCAACCCCCCCCCCCCCCATCTTGTTTAAAAATCCTTTAACCAGGAATATTGAGCTGCCAAACCTGCCCCTCTTTCTTCCATGTCTCTGTAATGGCTATAATGTCATACTCCCACGAGTCTATCTGTGCTCTTAACTCATCCGCCTTATTCGCTATACTCCTTGCATTAAAGTACCGTATATACTCGCGTATCATGCGACTTTTGAAGACCTAAATTGTAACCTAAATTTGGGGGGTAGCATGATACGCGAGATACAAAATTTGCGGGTGTGAAGTGCTGGTCAAGATTAGGCTGTTAGGCTGTTAAGCAGACCGTATCCACGCTGAATCTCGGCAGGTATCTCCTGGGCTGGATTGCAGCCTCTATTGTCACTTGTACTGTATCTTTGCTGTGGTCTAGAGATCGCCACCCACAACTCCCTCTGAAGTTTGCTGCATTATTAGAGGCTTTAACAATCAAATCTCCATCTATCTCAGCCCATGCTTCTTTTACCCGCAAACACAGTAGAGGCAAATCCGGAGCCTTCATATTCCCTCCCTTCGTAAATGATTTCTCTCCTTCCATCATCCAGTCATTCCATTTCTTTCTTATATTGTCTTTAAATGGCTTATTAATGGATACGTCAAGTGGCTGAACGACGCTAGTCAAGCCAGCTGGAATGATTGCTATATCGGTGTTCGATTCGCGAACAGCTTTCACAACAGAATCCACTCGATGTTTCATGATTCGGTTGTTAAGGTCTGTATTCGATCGTTGTTATGTGTTGGGTACTTGTTAAACTTGTTTGAAAGCCTAGCCGAGTGGCATCTGGTATCTTAAAAAAGTGACTCGCATGATACATGAGATATATGATAAAATCATGTTTTGGGGACGAAAATTTAGGGGTCGCATGATACGTGAGATCGTAGGATACGCGAGTATATACGGTATATATCATTTAGCACAGGAAGACCTCCTTGATTACTACTTACTAACCCTCGTTTCCTCGGTCTTACAGATTCACTTTCTAAATTCTTGCTATCCAATTTCAGCTTTACTTCCTTCCCTATTGAATTTGTTCTCGGGTTCCCATCCTCCTGCCAAGCTAGTTTAAAGTCTCCCCAACAGCACTAGCAAAACTCCATGAGACGATATTGGTCCCGGCGCTGTTGAGGTGCAACCCGTCCGGTTTGTCCAAGTCCCAGCTCCCCCAGAAGTGATCCCAATGCCTCAGGAATTTAACGCCCTCTCTCCTACACCAACTCTCCAGCCACGTGTTCATCCTCTCTATCCTTCTATTCTTATACTCATTAGCACATGGCATCAGTCGTACCTTTTGAGGTCCTACGCTTGAATTTTTTTTTCTAGCTCCCTAAATTCTGCCTGCATGACCTCATGCCTCTTTCTATCTCTGTCGTTGGTCCCGATATGGACCACGACCTCTAGCTGTTCACTCTCACCCCCCAGAATGCCCTGCGTCCACTCTGTGACATCCTTGACCCGGGCACCCAGGGAGGCACCATACCATTTTGCAGCCAAGTCTACGGCTGCAGAAACGCCTGTCTGTTCTCCTAACTATTGAATCCCCTACCACTAAAGCTATTTTATTCTTCGTCCCTCCCCGCCGAGCAGCTGAGCCACCTGTGGTGCCTTGGACTTGGCTCTGGCCCCAGAGGCACCATCGCGCTCACTGGTGCTCAGAAGAGAATATCGGTTGGAAAGCAAGATGGACTCACCAGGGAACTCCTGCGCTACCTACCTAGCATTCTTTCGCCGTCTGGTGGTCACCCATTTCCCTTCTACCTGCATGCTTTTAAGGTGTGGGGTGACCACCTCCTGAAACGTGCTATCCACGTAGCTCAGCCTCGCGGATGCACGGTATTGACTCCAGCCGCTACTTAAGCTCCGAAACGCAGAGCTCGAGTAGTTGAAGTTGGAGACACCTCCTGCACACAAGGTTGTCTTTGCCGCACAAAGTATCCAGGACTTCCCACGTGCCGCAGGACATGCACTTGACAGGACTGAGCTGCCTTGCCATCCCTATAATTAGACTTGCCTAATTTAAAATCTAATTAAAAAGAGAGAGAGATACTTACCAGTCAAACAGCTAACCACTTATCTGCCCGGATGAGGCTGTGAGCTCCTCGCCAGAAGTGAACTCCTCGCCTACCTCTGGCCCTCCTGCTCCTTGGACTCCTGGCCGCTCGGATTCGCCGAGGTCTGGGGCCACTCGACACTCGAATTTTAGTCCTGTCCGACCAGTCGGAAACTAAATTGTCAAAAGGAACAAAGGGACCTGGAAATTCAGATGCTTAAACCACTAAAATTACCAACACAAGTTGAAAATAGAGTTAAGATTAACAATGATCTCCCGTGCCCCATCTGAGAGCACCTCACAAAGGTAGGACATTTTTGTTAATCAACACAAATGTCCTCCCAAATATTACGTTTCTGTAGCAACGAAAACTTCACTATATTTAGTGTCACGGGTGTATATGTACTGTTTAAAAAGTGATGTTACCATAATCATGGTGAGGAGTTAGAATTACTGACATTTAAATGAAAACCCATGAAGCAATAATACATATTTCAAACAGTGCCATTGTATTCATATCATTGCTGAAACAATGAGTCCTTTGTTGCAAATGCACAAACCGTTTCAAGAAAATAGTTTTCTTGCCAGAAAAAAGACGAGTAAGGTCTCACTGTGTAAGTTAGCAGTTGATGAAACTGAGCTCTGTACAATTAACCCCAAATCTCATCCATTTCAGCAAATGCTGATGGGCCAGATTGTGCTGTTGTTCGACTTGCACTTGCCCACAGACTTTCTATAGGGTTTTGCACAGCAAGTTGCTCTCAGCGAGACATCCAAATGACACACTGCCCTCTATAGGACATCTGGAACCTATGCGAACAGGGCAAGCAACTGTGTTTCTCCTGAACCAATCGTGAATGAGCAGTGCAGAGTCTGAACCCGGAAGTGTCAGTTAGAATGGTGAATTCAATGTCAAATCAGGTGCAGAAAGTGAAATAGCGAGAGAGAAAAAAAGAAAGATTAGATTAGCAGAGAGATAAAAGACAAATAAAAAGTTTATAAAAGATACATTTTTTAAAATCTTCAAGAATAATTAAAAGCTGAAAGGAATGAGACTCCACACTGGTGAAAGTTAATCTTTAGTGCCAGAAAGGTTGTCTAGTAATAATTAACATTTTACCAGGCCGTTAAAAGGGTACTTAGACTGAAAGGAACAGACCCTAACTTTTTCTGGCACTTTTAGTCCGTATCTACATCATAAGCACAGGAACTCCGTTCGGTGTATTTTGAACAGTGAGTCGGAGGGCGAGATACCATTATAGCGCAGTTTACGGAAGACAGCAACATCTGGATTTTCACATTTAACTGAACACTTGCGCTCTGTGGAGGTTGCTGTCCGATCTGCGCATAAATAACAGTGAGCGCTGTTGGCGAAACTGTTCTCACAGCAAAGTCCGGCCACTATGTATTGCTGTTTTTTTGGAGTTTCTGCGGTTTTATGCAGGAGATTTTTGTGAGACCTTCAGTTGAACCAGTTCTTTTGTGTTAACAGAGCTGCCTGGAGTTCAGTCTGAGGATTCAGGAGTTCATTGAACTTATCCGACAAAACAAGAGGCTGGAAGCTGTCAGGTATCATGAATAAGATTACCACTCGCTCTTGAATTGTGGAAGTGCAAAGTATATACAATATGTTTTCTTAAAATAAAATGTATTTTGCTTTTAATTTAGTTAGTATAGTCCCATCACTAACATTACACAGATGCTAATTTGGGATTCCAAAATGACTACTAATTATTTGCTGTAATTACCTGCCATTATTGGCTGTGTGAGTGATTTAACCATGGATAATGTTTTGAAATTTTTAGAATAATTTATTTTCTATCTGATATTTTTTTTTAAATTAATTTTTGGCTCTTGCAGGGGTCATGTTACTAATTTTGAATTTTTTCTTTGATGTCTCCAGTGAGTAACGAATGTGCACAAGTTCCCCTCCTCTTAATTCTCCATTAACAGTGGGCCCAACCAAGTTTGCCCCTCCGCTTAGGTGCGCCGACTTTGTAGAAGAAAAACCATGCCTAAAACTTACCATGGTATTCTCCCCGCTGCTGGAATGTTGCAGGCCCTTGGCGTAACTCACCAGAAGCAGTGGGGGGCGGAACCAGGCCCCGGCGCTGAAAACAGTGGCGGGACCTCTGCACATGTGCGCTAGAGTGCGCGCGCATGTGCAGTAGCTCCTCGCAGCCCGAATCTCTGCGACGCTCTGCAGGCTGTGTGGGAGGGGCCTGAAGCACGCCGCCGTTAGCCCTGGCCGACCTTCCCTTCACTTCCCTTCTCTTCCCTTCCGCCACCCCCCCCCCCCCCCCCCCCCGCCCCCGCCAACTATCTCTGGCTACCTGCACTGATTTCTTAGTTCACCGCAAGGTTTTTCTGTGCGGACACAAAGTGGCTACATACTCTGATCTAAGTTAGTTTGGAGTAACTTTTAGCTGTCTAAACTTGCTTAAATGACCAAAAGTAAGTGGCTGGTAACGCCCCCTTTTGGAAAATAAAACCTAAAGTTTAAAAGAAACCTAACTGACTCACTTACATTGGAGCAAATTAAATGGGCAGAATTGCGATTTTTAAGTTACTCCAAAAAAATCTAGTTGCGCCAAAAAAAAAACGGAGTAACTCCTGGGCAAACTTGAGCCCATTGTCTCTCCCTTACCATCCTAACTGCTTGGTTCACCCTCGGGATGTATTATTGGCCTGTTCTTGATTTTCATGTTTTCGTTGTGGTGTCTTTCTCTTGCAAGCACACACTCACTCTGGTTCTCTAAATTTGTCTTCTATTGTTCTCATTGTTGCATCTACCACTTCAGCATTGCTTCCTTTTTACGTTGTGTAGGAACTGAGCCCCTGCATTGAGATCACTGCACCAGCACTGTTTCAGCTGACTTTCCATCTGATTAAAGCCATAGTTCTGCAATGTTAAGTTTGTTGAGAAGGAAGCAAACCTATAGGTTGGAAATTTATTTTAATTGCATTTATTTACAGTACAAACAAGCTGTAACAAGGCAGATTATTATCTGAATGGTGACAGATTATTAAAAGGGGCGGTGCAACGAGACCTGGGTGTCATGGTACATCAGTCATTGAAGGTAGGCATGCAGGTACAGCAGGCAGTAAAGAAAGCTAATGACATGCTGGCCTTCATAGTGAGGGGATTTGAGTATAGGAGCAGGGCGGTCTTGCTGCAGCTGTACAGGTCTTTGGTGAGACCACATCTTGAGTATTGTATTCAGTTTTGGTCTCCTAACCTGAGGAAGGACATTCTTGCTATTGAGGGAGTTCAGCGAAGGTTCACCAGACTGATTCCCGGGATGGCAGGACTGACGTATGAAGAAAGGCTGGATCGACTCGGCTTATATTCACTGGAATTTAGAAGAATGAGAGGAGATCTCATAGAAACATATAAAATTCTGACCGGATTGGACAGGTTAAATACAGGAATAATGTTCCCGGTGTTGGGAAAGTCTAGAACCCGGGGTCACTGTCTAAGGATAAGGGATAAGCCATTTAGGATCGAGATGAGGAGAAACTTCTTCACAGAGAATTGTGAACCTGTGGAATTCTCTACCAGAGAAAGTTGTTGTGGCCAGTTCATTAGATATATTCAAAGGGGAGTTAGATGTGGCCCTTATGGCTAAAGGGATCAAGAGGTATGGAGAGAAAGCAGGAATGGGGTACTGAAATTGCATGATCATATTGAATGGTGGTGCAGGCTCGAAGGGCCGAGTGGCCTACTCCCGCACCTATTTTCTATGTTTTTATGTAATATTTCTTGCAAAAGGCTTTTGACAAGGTCCCACACAAAAGATTGGTGCGCAAAATTAAAGCACATGATATTGGGGGTAATGTACTGACGTGGATGGAGAACTGGCAGACAGGAAGCAGAGAGTCGGGATAAATGGGTCCTTTTCAGAATGGCAAACAGTGACTAGTGGGGTACCGCAGGGCTCAGTGCTGGGACCCCGGCTATTTACAATATACATTAATGATTTGGATGAGGGAATTGAGTGTAATATCCAAGTTTGCAGATGATACTAAGCTGGGTGGCAGTGTGAGCTGTGAGGAGGACGCTAAAAGGCTGCAGGGTGACTTGGACAGGTTAGGTGAGTCGGCAAACGCGTGGCAGATGCAGTATAATGTGGATAAATGTGAGATTATCCACTTTGGTGGCAAAAACACGAAGGCAGAATATTATCTGAATGGCGGCAGATAAGGAAAAGGGGAAGTGCAGCGAGACCTGGGTTTCATGGTACATCAGTCATTGAAAGTGGGCACGCAGGTACAGCAGGCGGTGAAGAAGGCAAATGGTATGTTGGCCTTCATAGCTAGGGGATTTGTGTATAGGAGCAGAGAGGTCTTACTGCAGTTGTACAGGGCCTTGGTGAGGCCTCATCTGGAATATTGTGTTCAATTTAGGTCTCCTAATCTGAGGAAGGACATTCTTGCTATTGAGGGAGTGCAGCGAAGGTTCACCAGACTGATTCCAGGGATGGCTGGACTGTCATATGAGGAGAGACTGGATCGACTAGGCCAATATTCATTGGAATTTAGAAGGATGAGAGGGAATCTCATCAAAACATATAAAATTCTGACGGGACTGGACAGGTTAGATGCAGGAAGAATGTTTCCGATGTTTGGGGAAGTCCAGAATCAGGGGACATAGTCTAAGGATAAGGGGTAGGCCAGGACTGAGATGAGGAGAAACTTCTTTACTCAGAGTTGTTAAACTGTGAAATTCCCGACTGCAGAGAGTTGTTGATGCCAGTTCATTGGATATATTCAAGGGGGAGTTAGATATGGCCCTTACGGCTAAAGGGATCAAGGGGTATAGAGAGAAAGCAGGAAAAGGGTACTGAGGTGAAAGATCTTATTGAATGGTGGTGCAGGCTCGAAGGGCCAAATGGCCTACTCCTGCACCTATATTCTATATTTCTAAAAACGGTGGTTTAAAAATGCAAGTATTCTTTCGGCTTATTGGTTGTGATCTGACATCATTCCTGCTTCATTTCACAATGGAGTGCCACTCTCATTGTTCTGTACAAACATTTAAACTTTTCAAGTTTCTTTTACTAGATCCCTTTTGTCATTTTCCACCTCTTCTCAGATCCTGCAGTGTTGTGGTACTTAAAACCCTCCATCATCATCATAGGCAGTCCCTCGAAATTGTGAAAGACTTGCTTCCACTCTCAAAGTGAGTTCTCAGGTGACTGTACGGTCCAATATGGGAATTACAGTCTCTGTCACTGGTGGAACAGACAGTGGTTGAAGGAAAGGCTGGGTGGGTAGTCTGGTTTGCCGCATGCTCCTTCCGCTGCCTGCGTTTGGTTTCTGCATGCTCTTGGCGACAAGATTCGAGGTGCTCAGCGCCCTCCCGGATGCTCTTCCTCTACTTAGGGCGGTCTTGGGCCAGCAATTCCCAGGTGCCGGTGGGGTGTTGCACTTTATCAAGGAGGCTTGGAGGGTGTCCTGGAAACGTTTCCTCTGCCCACCTGGGGCTCGCTTGCCATGTAGGAGTTCCGAGTAGAGCGCTTGCTTTGGGAGTATTGTGTCAGGCATGTGGACGATGTGGCTCACCCAACGGAGCTGGTCGAGTGTAGTCAGTGCTTCGATGCTGGGGATGTTGGCCTGATCAAGAACACTAACATTGGTGCGTCTATCCTCCCAGTCGATTTTCAGGATCTTGCGGAGGCAGCGCTGGTGGTACTTCTCCAGTGCTTTGAGGTGTCTACTGTATATTGTCCACATCTCTGAGCCATACAGGAGGGCGGGTATCACTACTGCCCTGCAGACCATAGCTTGCCACCAGATTTGAGATCCTGGTATTCAAACCCTCTCGTCCTGAGGCGACCGAAGGCTACGCAGGCACACTGGAGGCGGTGTTGGACCTTGTTGTCGATGTCTACCCTTGCTGATAGCAGGCTCCCAAGTTACGGGAAATGGTCCAAGTTGTCCAAGGCCGCGCCGTGGATTTTGATGACCTGGGGGGTGGTGCAGTGCTGTGAGGCAGTGTCAGGTTGGTGGCGGACCTTTGTCTTATAGATGTTTAGTGTAAGGTTCATGCTTTCGTACGCCTCGGTGAAGATGTTGACGATGGTTTGAAGTTCGGCCTCTGAATATGCGCAATGCAAGCATCGTCCGCGTACTGTAGTTCAATGACAGAGGATGGGTTATCCTTCGATCTAACCTGGAGGTGACATAGGTTGAACAGGTTCCCATTGGTTCTATCGTTTCGTTCCACTCCAGCGGGGAGCTTGTTGAGAGTGAGATGGAGCATTGCATCGAGATCAAGAAGAGCGTTGTCGCGATGATGCAGCCCTGCTTGACCCCGGTCCTGATGTGGATTGGGTCTGCGGTGGATCCATTGGTCAGGATCACGGCTTGCATGTCGTCGTGGAGCTGGCGGAGGATGGTGACAAATTTTTTGGGGGCAGCCGAAATGAAGGAGGGCGCTCCATAGTCCCTCACGGTTGACGGTGCCAAAGGCCTTTGTACGGTCAAAGAAGGCCATGTACAAGGGTTGGTGCTGTTCCCTGCATTTCTCTTGTAGTTGTCGCGCGGTGAAGATCATGTCAGTTGTACCCTTTAGTGGACGGAATCCGCATTGTGACTCTGGGAGGAGCTCTTCAACCACAGGGAGAAGACGGTTGAGGAGGATTCTAGCAATGACTTTCCCAGTGGCTGACAGCAGGGACGTTCGTCTATAGTTGCCGCAGTCGGACTTGTCCCCCTTGAAGATAGTCACAATTACGACATCTGAGATCTCCGGCATGCTGTCCTCCTTCCAGATAAGAGAAGATGCCACCATTGGAAGGTGCATTTATGACTTCCCTCCTTCTACACCTTCTACAAGCCCAAATTAGGATCAATGGCAACATTATTTCCTTGGTCCCTCCCACAGCAGACTCAGATCTGATGTCATGAGAGACTATTGTCTGTCTTCATAACCTTTTCAAATGTTTTGATTTCAAAGAAACATTGTGACTTTGCAGACAAATTTTCAACTTGTCCAGAATTTTTAGTGAATCGTGCGCTCTTTTTTTTTAAACTCTTGATTACCACAAGAATTTCTTGCACTTTTCTATTCTGACATCATGTATGGTCATTCCACCCTTGCTACCCATTATATACATGCAACTGTTTTTTTTTAACTGTATCCTATTTCTATGACCTTGGTTTCATCCGAAAGTCACGTCATTTCTGCCGTCGGAGCTAATGATTCAACATAAGGATGCTATGACAAGTAGTGACCAATGGTCAGTTGTGAGGAGAATATTATTTCAAGTCATCATTAGAAACCATAATATCGAGTCCGTTTGAGTGCTGAGGCATTGCATATTTATTCCCAATGGCTCATGTCAGTCTTTAAGAAGTGTGGTCATCTAATTGTTTTGACGGTGAAAGTTAGTAATAAACATTGCATTCCAGTTTTTGCTTGCTCCTAAAATTTTCACCAACTGTTTAACCTGTTTCATCTACAATCTGGCGATGTTAAATGCATGGTGATTAGTTTTTCAATGGCTGAGCTGTTTCAGCACAATTCTTGCAGCTAACGGATCAATTACAATAGATGTTTAGTTAGCCACAGTAATTATAGTTGATTCATCAATCACATGAAAGAATCCTGCTGAAACAATTCAGCAACTGCAAGACTAAACTCCATGTGCTGCAGCACAGCCACTTCCACGTGAAATGTTGACACAAAGAGGCAAAACAAAAGGGTTGCAGAGTGTGAGGTGTTGCAGTGAGAACATTTTACTCCAAGCTGAGCCTTTGGGATATGGCACAGATTCGAGGAACAATCCAAGAAGATTTTTCTGTGCATTGATGAAGTAGTACTGGAACATTGTCAGTCATAACCGAGATCCCTTGCTTCATATACCGGCTAATGGAATATTCGACATATGTTTTCCACTTTACAGAAGCAGAATGAAAAACATTCCATGGAGATGATGTGCAACTGATTTGTTTTACATAAAATGGATGAATGAACAGACATTTTTCACAATCAGAACAACAAATTTCCTAGACTCTGTTATGGAAAAATAATGACATTGGAATTATAAATTGTATCATAGATTCATTTTTATAGAATAGCTGTTCAAAGCTAGCTGGTCCAGAGTTCCTGTTGCTACATGTTAAGGCACAACGCACCCATTGTTTCTGTGTGCAAGAGGACAGACAGGCATCTCTGTTCCCTGACTTAAGTCTGTGTGACAGAGCTCTTTTTTTTATGGGAGTAGTGTGATGAAGAGGGGCTGTGGGATGGGGTGATAGCTGGATGTAGGGGTACTGCAGACAGAGTGTATGGACATGTTGTGAACGGGGGTTAAGGGGTCTCGGTATTTCGGGTTGTAGGATCTGGTATTTATGGTGGGGACTGGATTTATGGTGGGGACTGGTATTTGTAGTATTTGGGGCTGGTGTGTAACAGTTTGAAGTCTGAGGAATCTGTTGTGGCGGGGGGTGGGGGAGGACAAAGTGTTCTATTTTTTTCCCCCTTGGTGCACTTTTATGTTTTCTTGTCTTGGTCTATTTTTAAAAATCTTTGACTTGTTTATTGTATGCTCTTTTCCTGTGTGACTATTTTTTTAACATTGCTTTTTCCATGTTTTTCTTCTGTTTTTAATTCAACTTATTACTTTTTTTGTCTCCTGGTAGAAATCTCATTGAGCGGGGGTGGGGGGGGGGGCGGTCGTGTGGGAATTCTGCAGGGTTGGCTGTGAATCACAAAGTGGGCTGAAGAAACCGATCGGGATCGGGAGGAGTCAGCGCCTCAGTTAGTATGCGCCCACATCAAAAGTGAAATGTATGACAATAAAACTTTGATACAGGTTTCCAAGAGCTGGTGGGGTGCAGCAGCGATCATGTGGCAGGGACATTGAAGAGCAATACTTTCCTACTGGGCTCTGATAACTTCATTAAAATATTTCCCAAACATATTTAACCATAAAAAGAAAACATTGTGCCAATTTTTAGATGCTGGGGTGGAACAGAGATCATGCCGTGACACGAGAGCTATAAGAAAGAATGGGTCACGAGTCAATCGACGCCAAAGCTACCAGGCTTCATAAATTTTGTTAGTTATATATTTTTTTGAAAATTTTACAACAACTTGCAATTGTATGGTGTCTTTAATGTAGCAAAAAAAACAAGTAATAAGAGCCTCAATATATATAGATTGCTGAAGATTTCCTTAAAATTGCAAAATAAAATACCTAAGCAGCTGGGATTACTTGGGATTGTTGGTTGAGAAGAAAGCTGGCTGTACTTAAAGTAGATAAATCACCAGGATGTATCCAAGAATGCTGAGGGAAGTAAAGGTGGACATTGCAGAGTTACTGGCCATAATCTTCCAATCCTCCTTGGATACGAGGCTGGTGTCAGAGGAATTGCAAATGTTGCACCTTTGTTCAGTAGGGGTGTAGGGATGAGGGCAGAGTTGGCTGAAGTAGACTGGAAACACAGACTAAACGGTGGCACAATTGAGGAACAGTGAAGAACTTTTAAGGAGCTCTTTCATAGTGCTCAACAAAAATATATTCCAGTGAAAAAGAAGGGCGGTAAGAGAAGGGATAACCAGCCGTGGATAACCAAGGAAATAAAGGAGAGTATCAAATTAAAAACCAATGCGTATAAGGTGGCCAAGGTTAGTGGGAAACTAGAAGATTGGGAAAATTTTAAACGACAGCAAAGAATGACTAAGAAAACAATAAAGAAAGGAAAGATAGATTACGAAATTAAACTTGCGCAAAACATAAAAACAGATAGTAAAAGCTTTTACCGATATATAAAACGGAAGAGAGTGACTAAAGTAAATGTTGGTCCCTTAGAAGATGAGAAGGGGGATTTAATAATGGGAAATGTGGAAATGGCTGAGACCTTAAACAATTATTTTGCTTCGGTCTTCACAGTGGAAGACACAAAAACCATGCCAAAAATTGCTGGTCACAGGAATGTGGGAAGGGAGGACCTTGAGACAATCACTATCACTAGGGAGATAGTGCTGGACAGGCTAATGGGACTCAAGGTAGACAAGTCCCCTGGTCCTGATGAAATGCATCCCAGGGTATTAAAAGAGATGGCGGAAGTTATAGCAGATGCATTCATTATAATCTACCAAAATTCTCTGGACTCTGGGGAGGTACCAGCGGATTGGAAAGCAGCTAATGTAACGCCTCTGTTTAAAAAAGGGGGCAGACAAAAGGCAGGTATCTATAGGCCGGTTAGTTTAACATCTGTAGTGGGGAAAATGCTTGAAGCTATCATTAAGGAAGAAATCGTGGGACATCCAGATAGGAATAGTGCAATCAAGCAGTCGCAACATGGATTCATGAAGGGGAAATCATGTTTAACTAATTTACTGGAATTCTTTGAGGATATAACGAGCATGGTGGATAGAGGTGTACCGATGGATGTGGTGTATTTAGATTTCCAAAAGGCATTCGATAAGGTGCCACACAAAAAGTTACTGCAGAAGATAAAGGTACGTGGAGTCAGAGGAAATGTATTATCATGGATTGAGAATTGGCTGGCTAACAGAAAGCAGAGAGTCGGGATAAATGGGTCCTTTTCGGGTTGGAAATCGGTGGTTAGTGGTGTGCCACAGAGATCGGTCCTGGGACCACAACTGTTTACAATATACATAGATGACCTGGAAGAGGGGACAGAGTGCAGTGCAACAAAATTTGCAGATGACACAAAGATTAGTGGGAAAGCGGGTTGTGTATAGGACACAGAGGCTGCAAAGAGATTTGGATAGGTTAAGCGAATGGGCGAAGGTTTGGCAGATGGAATACAATGTTGGAAAGTGTGAGGTCATCCACCTTGGGGGGGAAAAAAAAACAGTAAAAGAGAATACTATTTGAATGGGGAGAAATTACAACATGCTGCGGTGCAGAGGGACCTGGGGGTCCTTGTGCATGAAGAATCCCAAAAAATTAGTTTGCAGGTGCAGCAGGTAATCAGGAAGGCAAATGGAATGTTGGCCTTCATTGCGAGAGGAATGGAGTACAAAAGCAGGGAGGTCCTGCTGCAACTGTATAGGGTATTGGTGAGGCCGCACCTAGAGTCCTGCGTGCAGTTTTTGTCACCTTACTTAAGGAAGGAGATACTGGCTTTGGAGGGAGTACAGAGACAATTTAGTAGGCTGATTCCGGAGATGAGGGGGTTACCTTATGATAGATTGAGTAGACTGGATCTTTACTTGTTGGAGTTCAGAAGGATGAGGGGTGATCTTATAGAAACATTTAAAATAATGAAAGGGATAGACAAGATCGAGGCAGAGAGGTTGTTTCCACTGGTTGGGGAGACTAGAACTAGGGGGCACAGCCTCAAAATACGGGGGAGCCAATTTAAAACCGAGTTGAGAAGGAATTTCTTCTCCCAGAGGGTTGTGAATCTGTGGAATTCTCTGCCCAAGGAAGCAGTTGAGGCTAGCTCATTGAATGTATTCAAATCACAGATGGATAGATTTTTATCCAATAAGGGAATTAAGGTTTACGGGAAGCGGGCGGGTAAGCGGAGCTGAGTCCACGGCCAGATCAGCCATGATCTTGTTGAATGGCGGAGCAGGCTCGAGGGGCAAGATGGCCGACTCCTGTTCCTAATTCTTATGTTCTTCTGTTACGTTATGTAAACATAAACCCAGCAACTACAGGCCAGTCAGTTTAACCTCGGCAGTGGAGAAGCTTTTAGAAACGACAATCCGGCATAAAATTAAGTCACTTGGACAAGTGTGGATTAATTAAGGAAAGGCAGCATAGATTTTTTTAAAGGCAAATAGAAACATAGAAACATAGAAAATAGATGCAGGAGCCGGCCATTCGGCCCTTCGAGCCTGCACCAACATTCAATATGATCATGGCTGATCATGCACTTCAGTACCCCACTCCTGCCTTCTCTCCATACCCCCTGATCCCTTTAGCCGTAATTTGATGAACTTGATTGTGTTTTTGGTGAGGTAACCGAGCGGATTGATGAAAGTAATGCAGTTGACGTGGTGTACATGGATTTCCAAAAGATGTTTAAGTGCCACATAATCGGCTTGCCAGCAAAGTTGAAGTCCATGGACTAAAAGGGGCAGTGGCAGCATGGATACAAAATTGTCGATGTGACCGGAAACAGAGTAGTAGTGAACGGTTGTTTTTCGGACTGGAGGAAGGTGTACCGTGGTGTTCCCCGACACGAGGACCACTGCTTTTCTTGATGTATGTTGATGACTTAGATTTGGGTGCACAGGGCACAATTTAAAGATTTTACAGATGACACGAAACTTGGAATTATAGTTAACAGTGAGGAGGAGAGTGATAGACTTCAAGATATTTGTGTGCAAAATTAAAGCACATGGTATTGGGGGTAATGTGTTGACATGGATAGAGAACTGGTTGGCAGATAGGAAGCAGAGAGTTGGGATAAACGGGTCCTTTTCAGAATGGCTAGTGGGATGCTGCAGGGTTCAGTGCTGGGACCCCAGCTATTTACAATATACATCAATGATTTAGATGAAGGAATTGAGTGCAATATCTCCAAGTTTGCAGATGACACTAAGCTGGGTGGCGGTGTGAGCTGTGAGAAGGATGCTAAGAGGCTGCAGGGTGACTTGGACAGGTTAGGTGAGTGGGCAAATACATGGCAGATGCAGTACACTGTAGATAAATGTGAGGTTATCCACTTTGATGGCAAAAACAGGAAGGCAGAATATTATCTGAATGGCGACAGATTAGGAAAAGGGGCGGTGTAACGAGGCTTAGGTGTCATGGTACATCAGTCATTGAAAGTTGTCATGCAGGTACAGCAGGTGGTAAAGAAGGCAAATGGCATGTTGGCCTTCATAGCTAGGGGATTTGAGTATTGGAGCAGTGAGGTCTTGCTGCAGTTGTACAGGGCCTTGGTGAGGCCTCACCCGGAATGTTGTGTTCAGGTTTGGTCTCCTAATCTGAGGAAGGACGTTCTTGCTATTGAGGGAGTTCAACGAAGGTTTACCAGACTGATTCCCGGGATGGCAGGGCTGACATATGAGGAGAAACTGGATCGACTAGGCCTGTATTCACTGGAGTTTAGAAGAATGAGGGGGGATCTCATAGAAACATATAAAATTCTGACGGGATTGGACAGGTTAGAGGCAGGAAGAATGTTCCCGATACTTGAAGTCCAGAACCAGGGGTCACAGTCGAAGGATAAGGAGTAAGCCATTTAGGACCGAGATGGGAAACTTCTTCACTGAGTTGTTGACCTGTGGAATTCCCAACCGCAGAGAGTTGTTGATGCCAGTTCATTGGATATATTCAAGTGGGAGTTAGATATGGCCCTTATGGCTAAAGGGATCAAGGGGTATGGAGAGAAAGCAGGAAAGGGGTACTGAGGTGAATGATCAGCCATGATCTTATTGAATGGTGGTGCAGGCTCGAAGGGCTGAATGGCCTACTGCTGCACTTGTGTTTCTATGTTTCTGCATTTCTAAGACGACCTCGACAGGCTGGTGGAATGGGCGGACACGTGGCAGAGAAATTTAATGCGAAAAAGTGCAAAGTGATGCATTTTAGTAGGAAGAATGAGGAGAGGCAACATGAACTAAAGGGTACAATTCTAAAGAGGGTGCATGAACAGAGAGAGACCTGGGGGGTATATGTGCACAAATCGTTGAAGTTGGCAGGGCAGGTTGAGAAGGCATATGGGATCCTGGGCTTCATAAATAAAGGCATAGAGTACAAAAGCAAAGACGTTATAATGAACTTTTATAAAATACTGTTTTGTTTTCAACTGGAGTATTGTCCAATTCTGAGCACTGCACTTCAGGAACGATGTGAAGGCCCTGGAGAAGGTGCAGAAAAGATTTACAAGAATGGCTTTAGGGATGAGGGACTTCAGTTACGTGGATAGACTGGAGAAGCTGAGGTTGTTCTCCTTCGAGTGGAGAAGGTTGGGCGGAGATTTGAAGAGGTGTTCAAAATCATGACGGGTCAAGACAAAGTAGATAGAGAGAAACTGTTCCTATTGGCAGAAGGGTCAAGAACCAGAGGACACAGATTTAAGGTGATTGGCAGAAGAACCAAAGGCGACATGTGGAAAATACTTTTTTTTTTTACACAGTGGGTGGTTAGGATCTGGAATGCACTGCCTGAAAGGGTAGTGGAGGCAGATTCTGTTGTGTATCTGTAAAGCATGTACTCCCATGTTCCGCCACCAGGTAGCTCATCCCCTCAAGTCCCAAGGGATCCCAGCATCCCTTGGGAGCACTGTATATAAGCCGGCCCCTAAGGCCTGTTCCTCACTCTGAAGTGTCTTAATAAAGACTGAGGTCACTGTTACTTTAACCTCCCTGTGTGCAGCCTCATCTGTGTTAGGAACACAATAGATTCAATCGTGGCTTTCAAAAGGGAATTGGATAAGTACCTGAAGGAAACAAAATGGCAGGGTTACAGGGGAAGGGTGGGGGAGTGGGACTAGCGTAAGTGCTCTTGTAGAGAGCCGGCACATGCTCGAAGGGCTGAATGGCCGTCTTCTGTGCTGCAACCATTCTATGATTGTTTTAATATGTTAGCACAACACACAGAAATGGAATGCTAATGATTTTGTTTATTTGACCTTGATATTTAGAGCCTGTTCCTGATGCAGTTTAGGAGTGGAGAGGAATGGTCTTTATTTTTGCTGGCTTACAAGCAGGGGAATTGTTAACATAAGACATCTAACTTGGTGCTTAATAAGGATCAGGTCCTAACACTAAGTGGCAATCACCCATTTGAACTTAAATTTTTGGTAGGAAAGTTGACCCCACCTGTGTTTGTAAAACAAATGTAATATATATCTCCTTTTGGGACTGTTAATATAATCCTGTGACCCTTCAAAACTTGTTTACAGTGACAGCTGGCAGGGAATCATTGGGGAATTGAGAAATAGTAATCTATGATGATGCTTCAAAGCTGAATTTTAAGCTTTCAAACCCTGTGGAGCAAATTGAGCTTCAGATGTCTGGAGATTTGTTCCACCCCTAATATATCTAACTGCCAGTTTATGCAGGAACGATGTCTGACGTCCACTCAAGTTCTGAAGCTGCAAAACCGTTGAAGTAGCCAACTGAAGCAATGATAAATATTTGAAGTGTGAAGGTACTGCCTTATGTTTCCCCCCGCTGCCCAAGCACATCAGTTCAGAAATAATGTAATCGATGTTTCAGGTAGAATATGTGATTAACGCAAGACAAATAGTTATCTGCATACTATAGTGGCCACGCATCGTGGGATAGACTTCCTAGATGTGCTATCTGTAGTAAAATCATAAACCTATTGCTTATAAAGAGGTTTATGATTTGTTGCAGTCAGCACACAAAGGAAATCTTCCCCTATCTTTTTGCCTCAATGTTATAATCTCCCCACATCCTCCCATCTCCAAGAATACATTGGTCCAGTTATGCATTTTTTAAATAAAATTTTTACTGCAGATGGTTTCTGCAGAGGAAACTTATTCCACATTTATGAATGCTTAGACTGAAAACTTTTCTGCTTCCCAAAAGAATCCAAATAGTCAAGGCTGAGATAGATAGATTTTTGGACTCCAGGACAATCAAGGGTTATGGGGATAGTGAAGGAAAATTCGAGTTGCGATCGAAGATCAGCCAACACGAGAGCGGGCGGTCTTGGATTTCATTTTGGGGAATGAAGCTGGGTAGGTTTAAGGATATTAGTGGGTGCCAGTGACCATAATTCAGTCAGATTCAAGTTGGTTATGGATAAGGACAAGAATAGGCCTGGAATAAAAGTTCCGAATTGGGGAAAAGCTAATTTTGCTCGGTTAAAGAGTGATTTGGCCTTATTGAACTGGAAACGGCTCCTTGTGGGTAAATCAGTGTCGGAACAGTGGGAGGCATTCAAGGAGGAGATCCGTAAGGCTCAGGACAATTATGTGCCCTGAAAGAAAAAGGATGGGAAAAATAATTCTCGAGCCCCCTGGATATCTAGGGACTTACATGGCAGCTGCAGTATAATGTGGATAAATGTGAGGTTATCCACTTTGGTGGTAAAAACACGAGGGCAGAGTATTATCTGAATTGTGGCAGATTAGGAAAAGGAGAGATGCAACAAGACCTGGGTGTCATGGTTCATTAGTCATTGAAAGTTGGCATGCAGGTACAGCAGGCAGTGAAGGCAAATGGCATGTTGGCCTTCATAGCTAGGGGATTTGAGTATAGGAGCAGATACGTCTTACTGCAATTGTACAGGGCCTTGGTGAGGCCTCACCTGGAGTATTGTGTTCCGTTTTGGTTTCCTAACCTGAGGAAGGACGTTCTTACTATTGAGGGAGTGCAGTGAAGGTTCACCAGACTGATTCCAGGGATGGCTGGACTGACCTATGAGGAGAGAGTGGATCAACTGGGCCTTTGTACACTGGAGTTCAGAAGGATGAGAGGGGATCTCATAGAAACGTACAAGATTCTGACGGGGCGGGACAGGTTAGATGCGGGAAGAATGTTCCCGATGTTGGGGAAGTCCAGAACCAGGGGACACAGTCTTAGGATAAGGGGGAGGCCATTTAGAACTGAGATGAGGAGAAACTTCTTCACTGAGGGAGTTGTGAACCTGTGGCATTCCCTGCCGCAGAGTGTCGTTGATGCCAGTTTATTGGATATATTCAAGAGGGAGTTATATATGGCCTCCTTATGGCAAAAGGGATCAAGAGGTATGGAGAGAAAGTGGGAAAAGGGTACTGAGGTGAATGATCAGTCATGATCTTATTGAATGGTGGTGCAGGCTCGAAGGGCTGAATGGCCTACTCCTGCACCTATTTTCTATGTTTCTTGCAGGAGGATTAAGAAAAAAAGGGACACTTATGTCATATACCAATGGCTAAATACTATAGAATCTTTAGAGGAATATAAAAAGTTAAAAGGCAAAATTAAAAAAGATATTAGGAATGCTAAAAGAGAGCACGAGAAATTCTTGGCCAGTAAAATTAAGGAAAACCCCAAGATGGTCTATAAATATATTATGAACAAGAAGGTAACTAAAGAAAGGGTAGGGGCCATTAGAGACCATGAAGGTAATCTTTGTGTGGAGGCGGAAGATGTTGGGAGGGTTCTTAACGAATACTTTGCATCTGTTTTCACAAACGAAAGGGGCAATGCAGATACTGCTAGCGAGGAGGAGTGTGATATTCTGGATGTAATAAATATAGTGAGAGAAGAAGTATTAAGGGGTTTTAGCAGCTTTGAAAGTAGATAAGTCCCCAGGCCCGGATGAAATGCATTCCAGGCTGTTGAGCGAAGTAAAAGAGGAAATAGCAGAGGCCTTGACTATCATTTTCATAGAAACATAGAAAATAGGCCCTTCTAGCCTGCACCGCCATTCAATGAGTTCATGGCTGAAAATGCAACTTCAGTACCCCATTCCTGCTTTCTCGCCATACCCCTTGATCCCCCTAGTAGTAAGGACTTCATCGAACTCCTTTTTGAATATATTTAGTGAATTGGCCTCAACAACTTTCTGGGGTAGAGAATTCCACAGGTTCACCACTCTCTGGGTGAAGAAGTTTCTCCTCATCTCGGTCCTAAATGGCTTACCCCTTATCCTGAGACTGTGACCCCTGGTTCTGGACTTCCCCAACATTGGGAACATTCTTCCTGCATCTAACCTGTCTAAACCCATCAGAATTTTAAACGTTTCTATGAGGTCCCCTCTCATTCTTCTGAACTCCAGTGAATACAAGCCCAGTTGATCCAGTCTTTCTTGATGGGTCAGTCCCGCCATCCCGGGAATCAGTCTGCTGAACCTTCGCTGCACTCCCTCAATAGCAAGAATGTCCTTCCTCAGGTTCGGAGACCAAAACTGTACACAATACTCCAGGTGTGGCCTCACCAAGGCCCTGTACAACTGTAGCAACACCTCCCTGCCCCTGTACTCAAATCCCCTCGCTATGAAGGCCAACATGCCATTTGCTTTCTTAACCGCCTGCTGTACCTGCATGTCAACCTTCAATGACTGATGTACCATGACACCCAGGTCTCTTTGCACCTTCCCTTTTCCTAATCTGTCACCATTCAGATAATAGTCTGTCTCTCTGTTTTTACCACCAAAGTGCATAACCTCACATTTATCCACATTATACTTCATCTGCCATGCATTTGCCCACTCACCTAACCTATCCAAGTCACTCTGCAGCCTCATAGCATCCTCCTCGCAGCTCACACTGCCACCCAACTTAGTGTCATCCGCAAATTTGGAGATACTACATTTAATCCCCTCGTCTAAATCATTAATGTACAGTGTAAACAGCTGGGGCCCCAGCACAGAACCTTGCGGTACCCCACTAGTCACTGTCTGCCATTCTGAAAAGTCCCCATTTACTCCTACTCTTTTCTTCCTGTCTGACGACCAGTTCTCAATCCACGTCAGCACACTACCCCCAATCCCGTGTGATTTAACTTTGCACATTAATCTCTTGTGTGGGACCTTGTCGAAAGCCTTCTGAAAGTCCAAATATACCACATCAACTGGTTCTCCTTTGTCCACTTTACTGGAAACATCCTCAAAAAATTCCAGAAGATTTGTCAAGCATGATTTCCCTTTCACAAATCCATGCTGACTTGGACCTATCATGTCACCATTTTCCAAATGCGCTGCTATGACATCCTTAATAATTGATTCCATCATTTTACCCACTACTGAGGTCAGGCTGACCGGTCTATAATTCCCTGTTTTCTCTCTCCCTCCTTTTTTAAAAAGTGGGGTTACATTGGCTACCCTCCACTCAATAGGAACTGATCCAGAGTCAATGGAATGTTGGAAAATGACTGTCAATGCATCCGCTATTTCCAAGGCCACCTCCTTAAGTACTCTGGGATGCAGTCCATCAGGCCCTGGGGATTTATCGGCCTTCAATCCCATCAATTTCCCCAACACAATTTCCCGACTAATAAAGATTTCCCTCAGTTCCTCCTCCTTACTAGACCCTCTGACCCCTTTTATATCCGGAAGGTTGTTTGTGTCCTCCTTAGTGAATACTGAACCAAAGTATTTGTTCAATTGGTCTGCCATTTCTTTGTTCCCCGTTATGACTTCCCCTGATTCTGACTGCAGGGGACCTACGTTTGTCTTTACTAACCTTTTTCTCTTTACATACCTATAGAAACTTTTGCAATCCGCCTTAATGTTCCCTGCAAGCTTCTTCTCGTACTCCATTTTCCCTGCCCTAATCAAACCCTTTGTCCTCCTCTGCTGAGTTCTAAATTTCTCCCAGTCCCCAGGTTCGCTGCTATTTCTGGCCAATTTGTATGCCACTTCCTTGGCTTTAATACTATCCCTAATTTCCCTTGATAGCCACGGTTGAGCCACCTTCCCTTTTTTAATTTTACGCCAGACAGGAATGTACAATTGTTGTAATTCATCCATGCGGTCTCTAAATGTCTGCCATTGCCCATCCACAGTCAACCCCTTAAGTATCATTCGCCAATCTATCCTAGCCAATGCACGCCTCATACCTTCAAAGTTACCCTTCTTTTAAGTTCTGGACCATGGTCTCTGAATTAACTGTATCATTCTCCACCCTAATGCAGAGTTCCACCATATTATGGTCACTCTTCCCCAAGGGGCCTCGCACAATGAGATTGCTAATTAGTCTTCTCTCATTACACAACACCCAGTCTAAGATGGCCTCCCCCCTAGTTGGTTCCTCGACATATTGGTCTAGAAAACCATCCCTTATGCACTCCAGGAAATCCTCCTCCACCGTATTGCTTCCAGTTTGGCTAGCCCAATCTATGATGTTATGTGACTAATTGAGTAAAATGTGGCAGCACCTCATGTGATAAGAACATAACATAAGAAATAGGAGCAGGCATCGGCCATACGGCCCCTCGAGTCTGCTCCGCCATTTAATACGATCATGGCTGATCCAATCATGGACTCGGGTCCACTTCCCTATCCACTCCCCATAACCCCTTATTCCCTTATCGGTTAAGAAACTGTCTATCTCTGTCTTAAATTTATTCAATGTCCCAGCTTCCACAGCTCTCTGAAGCAGCAAATTCCACAAATTTACAACCCTCTGAGAAGAAATTTCTCCTCATCTCAGTATTAAATGGTGACCCTTTATTCTAAGATTATGCCCTCTAGTTCTAGTCTCCCCTATCAGTGGAAACATCCTCTCTGCATCCACCTCTGATAAGATCACCTCTCATTCTTCTGAATTCCAATGAGTAGAGGCCCAACCTACTCGACCTTTCTTCATAAGTCAACCCCCTCATCTCTGGAATCAACCTAGTGAACCTTCTCTAAAATACTTCCAAATCAAGTATATTCTTTTGTAAACCGAAATTGCATGCAGTATTCCAGGTGTGGCCTCACCAATACCCTGTATAACTGTAGCAAGACGTCCCTGCTTTTATACTCCATCCCCTTTGCAATAAAGGCCAAGATTCCATTGGCCTTCCTGATCACCTGTTGTACCTGCATACTATCCTTTTGTGTTTCATGCACAAGCACCCCTCGGTCCCACTGTGCTGCAGCACTTTGCAATTTTTCTCCATTTAAATGACAACTTGCTCTTTGATTTTTTTTCTGCCAAAGTGCTTGACCTCTCACTTTCCATCTGCCAAATTTTTGCTCTCACTTAGCCTGTCTTTGTCCTATTGCAGATTTTTTGTGCCCTCCTCACACATTGTTTTTCCTCCCATCTTTGTATCGTCAGCAAACTTGGCTGTCGTACACTCGGTCCCTTCTTCCAAGTCATTAATCTAGATTGTAAATAGTCGGGGTCCCAGCACTGATCCCTGCGGCACCCCACTAGTTGATTACTAACCCGAGAATGAACCATTTATCTGTTTTCTGTTTAATTAGCCAATCCTCTATCCATGCTAATATATTACCCCCAATCCCGTGAACTTTTATCTTGTGCAGTAACCTTTTATGTGGCACCTTGTCAAATGTCTTTTGGAAGTCCAAATACACCACATCCACTGGTTCTTCTTCATCCACCCTGTTTGTTACATCCTCAAAGAACTCCAGCAAATTTGTCAAACATGAATCCTTCATAAATCCATGCTGACTCTGCCTGACCAAATTTTGGTTTTGCAAATGTCCTGCTACTGCTTTTTTTAATAATGGACTCCAACATTTTCCCAACCACATGTTAGGCTAACTGGTCTGTATTTTCCTGCTTTTTGTCTGCCTCCTTTTTTAAATAGGGGCGTTACATTTGCAGTTTTCCAATCTGTTGGGACCTCCCCAGAATCCAGGGAATTTTGGGAAATTACAACCAATGCATCCACCATCCCTGCCGCTACTTCGCTTAAGATCCTAGGATGCAAACCATCAGGTCCAGGGGATTTATTTGCTTTTAGTTCCGTTATCTTACTGAGTACCACCTCCTTAATGATTGTGTTAAGTTCCTCCCCCCCCTATAGCACCTTGACTATCCACTGTTTGGAATATTGTTTGTATCCTTCTTTACGGTAGAGGACACTAAGTATTTGTTCAGAGTTTCTGCCATCTCCATGTTCCGCATTATTAATTCCCCGGTCTCGTCCTGTATGGGACCAACATTTACTTTAGCCACTCTTTTCCTTTTTATATACGTATCAAAACTTTTACTATCTGTTTTTATATTTTGTGCTAGTTTACTTTCATAATCTATCTTCCCTTTCTTAATCATTTTTTTAGTCATCCTTTGCTGGCTTTTCAAAGCTTCTCAATCTTCTGTCCTCCCACTAGTTTTGGCCACTTTGTATGCCCTTGTTTTTAATTGGATACCGTCCTTTAGTTAGCCACAGATGGCTATCTTTTCTTTTATACCCTTTCCCCCTCACTGGAATATATTTTTCTTGAAAGTTGTGAAATATCTCTTTCAATGTACACCACTGTTCATCAACCGTCCTGCTCTTTAATCTATTCCCCCCCCCCTCCCTACTGAATTCTTGATGGTCAATGACCGTTGGAATAATCAACTGCCGCTCCCTTCTTTTAAAAAAACTTTAAATCTGCTGTCACCAAGAACCTGATAACCCAGATCGATGTTACTTTAAAACAATGAGATCCAAATGCGGAAGGCAAATTCAAGCAAAAGTAACTGGTTGAAAGAAAAAGCATGTCTGATAAAGTCTGTTGGTGAATGTTGTTTTTGTGAAGGCAGTCCTGTAGTTGAACTTAGCTTGGAAATGGGGTGATGGGGGGGAAAGCTCAGGCAAAAATGCAATAGTGGGTCTCGTATGTAAAATGTTAAGCAAGAAGCCAGAAAGCATATTTAGAAGCAATATTTGAGGAATCCATTCTCAAAGTGCAGAGGCTGTTGAACTGCCTTAATGTCAGACCTTCAGAAAAAACTCGGCAGAATCTGAATTGAACAGACAGTGCAAAAAAAAGTCCATCAAAACACCAGAGCACTAACCACACTTCTTCCCCACACAAATTATAAATCGAAGGCCCATACATGCCTACCGGCTAAAGGCGCCCAGACAGAGATTGACGCGGAAAGAAAGATTTGCATTTAGATAGCGCCTTTCATGACCACCGAATGTCCCAAAGTGCTTTACAGTCTAAGTACTGTTGTAATGTAGCAACCATAATCATAACTTTGCGCACTGGGTCTGCAGATATACTCTGAACATATCGTCACTGCACAGAAACTGAGGTGCCACGCCAGCACACCTTTAGCCAGAAAGTAAACATGAAGCATAAGACTGAGCCCAACCATCCACCCCATGAGCATGGATATGTGGAATGGACCCCTACCCTCCACTACATTTCCTCTCTCTCTTTTACCCTGTATCATCTTGTCCAATTTAATTTTCCTTCGTCCTTTAACCATGCTTGACCTGAATATTGCAATTGATCCTGACTCCCTGTGTGCAATGCCACAAGAGATCAAGAAGTGTGGATTAAAATATGGATGTTGAACCTACCTGTTCATTATTAGTGTCATGTCTTGGGATAGTGTTTAATTTTCAACTTTATTGTGCCCTAATGTGGATTATTCTTCATATTGCTGGTCAACTGCTGTGTACCCTCTGTTGTTCCTAATTAAGTCCTGTGTTAATGAGGTCCAGAAGATGTCACAGTAACCTGGACACCATTTCCTTTATTTTCCCTGGAAATTGAGCACCATCAGAGATTGAAACCACGTTACTTGCATAATGCAGATTTTCTTACAAAGTTGTAACATTTTTGATGTGTTTTAAGGAGACCTGTGACCTTTACGTACTTGAGGCCAGCCACCAAACTGGACTTAATGGATGCACCTTTTAGACTCCCTATTTATCGGAGACCTGGAGGATGATGAACAGAAAGTCTTGTTGAATGCGAGAAGGAGGTTGTGTGTTTGTCCACCTCTCCAGTGCTGCATCTGAAGATTCTGGAGGACATAACTGAACAGTCTGAGGAACAATGCATTTGGGGACTGAGGTTTTCTGGGGAGGTGGTCAGAGAAATTTCAAACTTGAGGCCTGAAGCCACAATACATGGCTGAAAAAAATCAAAGAGCAAGTTATTATTTAAGTGGAGAGAGATTGCCAAGTGTTGCAGTGCAGTGGGACCTGGGGGTACTTGTGCATGAAACACAAAAGGATAGTATGCAGGTCCGGCAAGCGATCAGGAAGGCCAATGGAATCTTGGCCTTTATTGCAAAGGGGATGGAGTATAAAAGCAGGGAAGTCTTGTCACAATTATACAGGGTATTGGTGAGGCCACACCTGGAATACTGCGTTCAGGTTTGGTTTCCATATTTACAAAAGGATATACTTGCTTTGGAGGCAGTTCAGAGAAGGTTCACTAAGTTGATTTTGGAAATGAGGGGGTTGACTTATGAGTAAAGGTTGAGTAGGTTGGGCCTCTACTCGTTGGAATTCAGAAGAATGAGAGGTGATCTTATCGAAACGTATAAGATTGAGGGGGCTTAACAAGGTGGATGCAGAGAGGATGTTTCCACTGATGGGGGAGACTAGAACGAGGGGGCATAATCTTAGCATAAGGGGCCGCCATTTAAAACTGAGACAAGGAGAAATTTCTTTTCTCAGAGGGGTGTAAATCTGTGGAATTTGCTGCCATTGAGCTGTGGAAGCTGGGACATTGAATAAATTTAAGACAGAGATAGACAGTTTCTTAAACGATAAGGGAATCAGGGGTTATAGGGAGTGGGCAGGGCAGTGGGTCTGAGTCCATGATCGGATCAGCCATGATCGTATTAAATGGCAGAGCAGGCTCGAGGGGCCGTATGGCCTACTTCTGCTCCTATTTTTTTAATGTTCTTCTGTAACAAGGTTAATTAGCAGCACCATCCTTGAGTGCAACTTCGACTGTTGAGAAATGCACTTTATCCATTTTATCTCAGTGTTACTGCTCCCCATCCTATTTCTAGGGATGGTTTGTTTATTTGAAAGAAAATTGTCTTGGTAAATGTTGGAATTGAACCACAAAGGACGCGAAAGAACTGGCTTTGAATTAGATTGAAGTAATGTTGAAGGCTGTTTACACATAGCAGTCAGAGTGACACAGCTCGGCAAAGGTTGGGGAGACTGGACTGATCAAGAATTCCAGGGAGAGACCAGCAACATGGCAGCTGGCCATTACACACTGCAGTGAGATACAAATTAAAATATAATTACCACCAATGTGACTTGGCTTTTGATGCTGGAGAAAATGCTACAGATGTCACCAGATGCTATCTCTGTGCATTTGAAAGAGACGCACCGATTTGAACCACCTGGGAATTTCACTTGCAACATTTTGAGGAATAGTGCAAGTCTGTCAATTTTCGCGTGAAAACCAGCCAAAAAAAACAAATGACTTGGGACTGATTCTACCTCCCATGAAATTATCAGGGAAAATTGTATAAAGCCTACAAACACTTCAACTCATAAGGGAACAAATCCTGTTCAAGGAAAGTATGTTGATTTTACGCATTTTCGCTGCTGCTCCAGACCCGAGCCCATTCCTTCTATCTCCCTTCATTTTTTCTCAGTGCCACTCTCCACTCGTAAGTCAGAAGGTTATGGATTCAAGTCCCACTCTGGAGTCTCGAGCACAGAAATCTAGGTTGACATTCCAGTGGAGTGCTGCACTGTCGGAGGTGCCGTCTTTCCAATGAAATGTTAAACTAGTGCTCGTAACAGACCCCATAGTACGATTTCGGAGAATAGCCAAGGAAGTTATCCCCGGTGTGCTGGCCAATATTTATCCTTCAATCAGCGTCACTAAAACAGGTGATCTGGTCATTGTCACAATGCAGTTTGTAGTTGCTTGCGGTTTGCAAATTGGCCGCTGCGTTTCCTACATTACAACATTTCAAAAAATACTTCATTGACTTTAAAGCGCTTTGGGACATCTGGTGGTCGTGAAATGGGGCTATATAAATGCAAGTAATTTTGAACCTTTGGGCCCTTCTCTCTTGACTCTTCCCCTTCTTGCCACACAGCATGCCACCTATCATTTCTCCCCACTTGGGTACTTTGCCCCCCAATCTCTCCCCCCAACTCATCACTACTCCTTTGCCTTCCTACTCTTCTGCTGCTGTCCAAGGTTTGAATTGCCCTCGAAAACACCAACCACCTGCATTTATTTAGCACCTTTAACATAGTAAAACATCCCAAGGCGTTTCACAGGAGAGTGATCAAACAAAATTTGACACCAAGTCATATGGGGACAGGTGACCAAATGCTTGGTCAAAGAGGTAGGTTTTAAGGAGCACCTTATAGGAGAGTAGAGAGGTGAAGAAGTTTCAGGAGTAAGTTCCAGAAATTGGGGTCATGGCAGCTAAAGACACAGCTGCCAATGGGAGGGGAGGGGGTTCATCACAATCGGGAATGTGCAAGAGGTCAGAATTGGAGGAGCACAGAGTTCTGAGGATTGTAGGATTGGAAGAGGTTAGAGATGGCGAAGGACAAGACAAAGGAGATATTTTAAAACAAGCATGATAATTTAAAATTGGAGGCATTGATCGACTGCGAGCCAATGTTGGTCAAGAACAGAGGAAGTGAATGGGACTTGGCGTGATGTAGGATATGGGCAGCAGAGTTGTGGATGAACTGAAGTTTACAGAGGATGGAAGTTGGGAGCCCAGCCAAGCGAGTATTGGAATAGCTACACATTGGAACAAGCCCACAGCTACCCTTTGTTCCTCTGCATTCTCTGAAGGGCCCATTAAGATGCACATCGCTGCCTAATTGCGAGCAGCAATTACACTGCCCCATCTTCCTTTCGCCGATGTTCCTGCCCAGCATACCAACTGGGAGCTAATCTTGCCAAACTCCTCCTGTTCCACTCACTCCACCTGCCAGTATGCTCTTGGATTCTGCTGAGGGATTAACAATCACTGTTCCTCTCTGCATTTTCCTCTAGAATGTCTGTTCAAATGCAAACAAAACTCTTGCCATCCACAACCAAGTTGTGGATGATTGTACTGATATTGCAGCTTTGATGGAAATTTGGCTTGCATGTGGCAGCACTTTGCCCCTTACTGAAGCCTCCTGCCTGGCTATACATTCCAGCACCTGACAAACACAAGCCACCATGGTGGCGGTGTGGCCTTTATATCAAATCTCACCATGGTCTCTTCCCTCTACTCTTGTACCTTCTCATTCTCGACTGCCCCCCAAGTCGTACACTGGGTTTCTCACTGAGTTATTCTCCTTCCCACCCCACCCCTAGCCACTGCACTGAGCAAGTCCTCCTCTTCAGTGATTTTAATCTCCATCTCTACTCACCTTGCGCTTCTTCTGATTTAATTGTCCTTCTGTTCTCCTTTAGCCTATCCTTCCATCTAAACTCTACTATCCATATTCATGGCCACCCCTTCTAAATTGCTAACTCACATGGCCTCTCTACAATCCCATTATCTCGATCACAGGTAACGCCATGTCTGACCACTTTCTTGTATTCCTCAATCATCCTCAATCCCTCGTATTTCCGCCCCCCCCCCCCCCCCCCAGATCCCTTCAATCTCACTTCCTTCAGTGTTTACCCTGGTATAAACTCCCTTACTACTCACTTAGAATTGCACTTTCAAATTCCCAACTATCGAGCCTTCGGCCTTCCATTCATCATGATTGTTCTGCAGCTGTCGATCTGCTCAACCACTCCCTCATTCACTTGCACCTTTGATGCCAAGAAAACGCTTTGCTCCTCTCCCACTCTGGTCAATCCCCTGGTGTGGTCTCCATCTTCGCTCCCTCATCCAATAGGTGCAAACTTGAGCGTATCTGATGTACAATTAGATTAGCCATCCATTAGCAAATCTGGCTGGATCACAGTAAGCACCGTCAGATTCTTATGTCAGGCCTTGCTCTCCTCTGCCAAAACCGCTCGTTTCTCCAGGATCATTGGAAAGCAAAGATAACCCCTTTTATCCCCTATTAGCTGGCTCCTTAAACCCCTCCACCTCAACTCCAAAAACAAATGCAAGGAACTCATGGACTTCATTATCACTAAAATTGAGACCATCTGTTTAGCTGCCTCTGCCAGAGCCCTCCTGCCCTGGCCCTAACCGTACATTTTCCTATCTCCCCTCTTGCTTTTCCATGCTCACTTGTCCAAGAGATTTCCCTCCTGCTCCTGTGACTTCATTCCCTTCTTCTTCTAAGGCAGTCTCTTGGAGTCGAGGATGACTTGCTTCCACACGAAAAATGAGTTCTCGGGTGACTGAAGAGTCCAATGCGGGATTCACAGTCTCTATCACAGGTGAGGCAGACGGTGGTTGAAGGAACGAGTGAGTGGGGTGCCTGGGTTGCTGCACACTGCTTCCGTTGTCTATACGCTTGGCTTCAGGTTGCTCTCTGTGATGAGACTCCAGGTGCTTCGTGCCTTCCCAGATGCTCTTCCTCCACTTTGGGCAGTCTTGGGCCAGGGATTCCCAGGTGTCGGTGGAGTTATTGCACTTTTTCAAGGAGGTTTTGAGTGTTTCCTTGAAGCTTTATTCCCACTAAACTGCTGACTATCCAACTTCAAAGGAATCAAGGGATATGGGGATAGGGTGGGAAAGTCGAGATGCCATGACCTTATTGAATGGCGGAGCAGACTTAAGGGGCCACATGACGCACTTCGTGCTCCTATTTCTTAGTGTTCTCTACATGGCTTCAATTATAGTTGACTTTGTAAATGGATTTCTTTCCTTGGATACTAACATAGAAACATAGAAAATAGGTGCAGGAGTAGGCCATTCGGCCCTTCTAGCCTGCGCCGCCATTCAATGAGTTCATGACTGAACATGCAACTTCAGTACCCCATTCCTGCTTTCTTGCCATCCCCCTTGATCCCCCTCGTAGTAAGGACTTCATCTAACTCCTTTTTGAATATATTTAGTGAATTGGCCTCAACAACTTTCTGTGGTAGAGAATTCCACAGGTTCACCACTCTCTGGGTGAAGAAGTTTCTCCTCATAAGAACATAAGAATTAGGAACAGGAGTAGGCCATCTAGCCCCTCGAGCCTGCTCCGCCATTCAAAAAGATCATGGCTGATCTGGTCGTGGACTCAGCTCCACTTACCCGCCCTCTCCCTGTAACCCTTAATTCCCTTATTGGTTAAAAATCTATCTATCTTTGACTTGAAAACATTCAATGAGCTAGCCTCAACTGCTTCCTTGGGCAGAGAATTCCACAGATTCACAACCCTCTGGGAGAAGAAATTCTTTCTCAACTCGGTTTTAAATTGGCTCCTCCGTATTTTGAGGCTGTGCCCCCTAGTTCTAGACTCCCCCACCAGTGGAAACAACCTCTCTGCCACTATCTTGTCTATCTCTTTCATGATTTTAAATGTTTCTATAAGATCACCCCTCATCCTTCTGAATTCCAACGAGTAAAGACCCAGTCTACTCAATCTATCATCATAAGGTAACCCCCTCATTTCTGGAATCAGCCGATTGAATCGTCTCTGTACCCCTTCCAAAGCTAGTATATCCTTCCTTAAGTAAGGTGATCAAAACTGCACGCAGTACTCCAGGTGCGGCCTTACCAATACCTTATACAGTTGCAGCAGGACCTCCCTGCTTTTGTACTCCATCCCTCTCGCAATGAAGGCCAACATTCCATTCGCCTTCCTGATTACCTGCTGCACCTGCAAACTAACCTTTTGGAAAAGAGTTTCATGCACAAGGACCCCCAGGTCCCTCTGCACCACAGCATGTTGTAATTTCTCCCCATTCAAATAATATTCCCTATTACTGTTTTTTTTTCCCCAAGGTGGATGACCTCACACTTTCCGACATTGTATTCCATCTGCCAAACCTTAGCCCATTCGCTTAACCTATCCAAATCTCCTTGCAGCCTCTCTGTGTCCTCTACACAACCCGCTTTCCCACTAATCTTTGTGTCATCTGCAAATTTTGTTGCACTACACTCTGTCCCCTCTTCTAGATCATCTATGTATATTGTAAACAGTAGTGGTCCCAGCACTGATCCCTGTGGCACACCACTAACCACTGATTTCCAACCGGAAAAGGACCCATTTATCCCGACTGTCTGCTTTCTGTTCGCCAGCCAATTCTCTATCCATGTTAATACATTTCCTCTGACTCCGCGTACCTCTATCTTCTGCAGTAACCTTTTGTGTGGCACCTTATCGAATGCCTTTTGGAAATCTAAATACACCACATCCATCGGTACACCTCTATCCACCATGCTCGTTATATCCTCAAAGAATTCCAGTAAATTAGTTAAACATGATTTCCCTTTCATGAATCCATGCTGCGTCTGCTTGATTGCACTATTCCTATCTAGATGTCCCGCTATTTCTTCCTTAATGATAGTTTCAAGCATTTTCCCCACTACAGATGTTAAACTAACCGGCCTATAGTTACCTGCCTTTTGTCTGCCCCCTTTTTTAAACAGAGGCGTTACATTAGCTGCTTTCCAATCCGCTGGTACCTCCCCAGAGTCCAGAGAATTTTGGTAGATTATAACGAATGCATCTGCTATAACTTCCGCCATCTCTTTTAATACCCTGGGATGCATTTCATCAGGACCAGGGGACTTGTCTACCTTCAGTCTCATCTCGGTCCTAAATGGCTTACCCATTATCCTTAAACTGTGACCCCTGGTTCTGGACTTCCCCTACATTGGGAACATTCTTCCTGCATCTAACTTGTCTGAACCTATCAAAATTTTAAACGTTGCTATGAGATCCCCTCTCATTCTTCTGAACTCCAGTGAATACAAGCCCAGTTGATCCAGTCTTTCTTGATAGGTCAGTTCCGCCATCCCGGGAATCAGTCTGGTGAACCTTCGCTGCACTCCCTCAATAGCAAGAATGTCCTTCCTCAAGTTTGAAACTGTCCCGCACACTTTCAAAACCGTCAGTCATCCTCTCCTCAAAAAGATCCACCCTTGACCCATCTGACCTCACAAACTACTGCCCCATTTCCAACCTCCCCTTCATCTCCAAAGTTCTTGAACATGTTGTCATCTCCTAAATCTGTGTCCATCTTTCACACAACTCCATTTTTGAATCCCTCCAATCCGATTTCCACCCCACCACCATCTGCCCTAATCAAAGTCGCAAAGTGACTGTGACCGTGGTGCATTATCCCTCCTCATCCTCAACCTCTCTGCGGCCTTTGGCACCATTCACCACACCATCCATCTCCTGTGCCTCTCCGTTCTCCATCTCAGTGTGACTGAACTTGCTCAGTTCCACTCTTGTCTATCCAATCATAGCCAGAGCATCTGCAGCAATGTCTTCTCTTCCACCTGCCCCTCCCCCCCAACATTGTTCCCTCTGGAGCATCCCAAGAATCTATCCTATTCCTCATCTACATGCTGCCTCTTAGCGACCTTAGCTGAAGACATGGGGTCAGCTTCCACATGTATGCTGATGACATCCAATTATACCTCTTCACCATCTCACGACCCCTCACTGGCAGTGTGTTGTCAGACTACTTGTCCAATATCCAGTCCTAGATGAGCTTTAATTTTCTCCAGTTAAACAATGGAAAGACCGAAGCCATTATCTTCGGCCTCCGTCACAAACTTCATAGTCTTGTTATTAATGCCATCCCCCTCCCCAGCCAATGCCCGTTTGACCCAGGCTATTCACAACCCCTGCATCTTATTCGACCCCATTTTGTCTCCATCATAAAGATTATTTACTTCCACCTCTGTAACATTGCCTGTCTCCGCCCAGCCTGTCTGCTACTGTAATCCTCAGCCATGCCTTTCTGACCGACAGAATCAAACATTTTAATGCTCTCGTGGCTGGTCTCCTAGCCTCCTGGAATGTCACCTCATCCAAAACCTTGCTGCCCATGTCTTATCCTGCTTCAAGTCCCAGTTACCCATCACCCTTGTGCTTGCTCACCCACAATGGTTCCCCACTGCTTCAAATTCAGGAACTTGCACTCCTCCAATTCTGGCTTCTTGTATATCACCCACTCTACTTATCCCACCATTGGCAGCCACACCTTCTGACGAGTTGAAGGTTTACTCAGGTTGTTTTAAATTTGTTCAAGGGATGCTTGTTGCAAAGGCCAGAATTTATTGCCCATCCCTAATAGCTCTTGAGAAGATGGTGGTGAGCTGCCTTGAACTGCTGAGCTTGTGGACTCTAATGCAATGTGCTTAGATTATTCCAACTCATTCTACTTTGAGTCAAATATCAGAGCATCCCTAACTGTCCCTCTCCCCCAATAGCTTCCCTAACATCTGACATTTAAAATTAATAGTACTGTAGTTCCATCCTTGAATTTATTTCTGCAGAGTGTGAATTTTTTAATCTACTGTGCTGATCTGTTCGAAACATTTGGGCCTATAAAATAAATGATTTCCAAAATCTGTTGTCAAATTCAGTAATAGACAATGCCTGCAGTGACCTAACTTACCATTAAGTTACTCAAATTTGGACTTCGGTAAGGTAAATAGAAAATACTACAAGTTCTTGAGTTCAAAATACCAAAGTAATGCAGATCCATTCTTCTTAGGCAGTCCCTCTGAGTCGAGGATGACTTGCTTCCACACTAAAAATGAGTTCTCGGGTGACTGAAGAGTCCAATGCAGGACCTACGGTCTCTATCACAGGTGGGGCGGTTGGAGGTTGGGGTGCCTGGGTTGCTGCGCGTTCCTTCCACTGTCAACGCATGGCTTCAGCTTGCTCTCGGCAAAGAGACTCGAGGTGGTCAGCGCCCTCCCAGATGCTTTTCCTCCACTTTGAGCGGTCTTGGGCCAGGGATTCGTAGGTGTCGGTGGGGATGTTGCATTTTTTTAAGGAGGCTTTGAGGATGGCCTTGAAGCGTTTCCTCTGCCCATCTCGAGCTCATTTGTCATGTCGGTGCTCTGGAGTAGAGCGCTTGTTTTGGGAGTTTCTTGTCAGGCATGCAGATGAGGTGGCCCTTCCAGCGGAGTTGATCGAGCGTGGTCAGTGCTTCGATGCTGGAGATGTTGGCCTGAGCGAGAACACTGACGTTGGTGCGCCTATCCTGCCAATGGATTTTCAGGATCTTGCGGAGGCACCGTTGGTGGTACTTCTCCAGTGTTTTGAGGTGCCTACTGTACATACTCCATGAGGGCAATTTTCGCCATCATAGGGTACCGTTTTTTTCGCTCCCGTCGATTTATTTTTGACGTAATCGGTCATTTGAAATTTTCCCTAAAGTTTTGCCGCCAGCGCCAACTGTCCGCTAGATATTTTGCCGCTGGTCTGCGTTGAAAATTGATTCCGTGCCGTATCTGGCCAATTATGCCAGTTTCCCCAGCAATAATTTTTTTCAAAACTGCGCCGAGAGACCTTGGACACAGTTGTAAAAAAGCCCACCTTAAGTTAAGGAAATCGGCGCTGGCCCGCTGCAGTCCCGGGCCGAAGGTCCTCCACGCAAATTCTAGAGCTTCTGTGCCAGACTGAACAAGAATCATAGAATCATACTCCAGGCACATTGAAAAATAATTTGCAGCATTATAAGGAAATGTCATTCACAGCATACGTTGAGGTGTTGTTCAACTTGCAGAAGAGCCTTTTCAATCTTGTAGCCTTAATACAATTGAATGCAACTTTGTGTCAATTTCATACTATTTTAGTCCACAGTATTTTCAGATAATTTGGTATACAAAACTACCTAAAATGTAACATTTGTAAGTGTTGATTTGTAGTTAATAAATTGAGTGTGGGAGGGGGGAGCACGTGCGATGGAGAGGAGGAGGAGGAGGAGGAGGAAAAGAAGGGGGTTGAAATAAAACATCTTGATGTGCATTGTCATTCATGTTCTTATTACCTTGCACACTAACTCATGCTGAATGTAAATAAGGGGGGCCTGATCCATCATCAGTGCCTTTTCCATTGCCACAGAAGAATTTAAAGCAGCCTTGCTTGCATGCGCAGTGAGTGATTTATATTTTTCCATCGCATGTGCAGTGATTTTTTTTTTTCCAGCGCATGCACAGTGATTTTTCGGTGCAAGCTACAAGCTCCACCCCCAGAATTGTCTTCGGGTAACGCGGCACTAAAAGTGCCGGTTTTTTTTGCGCAAACGGGGCGGGGAAAAACCTTATCGTATGTGGGTACCATAAATTGTGAATGTGGAAAATCAGGGCCATCGTCTGAGCCATATAGAAAGATGGGTATCACAACTGCTCTTCAGACCACGAGCTTGGTGCTGAGTTTGAGGTCCTGGTCTTCAAACACTCTCTTTCTCAGGTGACCGAAAGCTGCACTGTTACACTGAAGGCGGTGTTGGACCGAGTCATCGCTATCTACCCTTGTTTGACAGTAGGCTCCCGAGGTATGGAAAATGGTCCATGTTGCCCAAGACCTTGTCGTGGATTTTGATAACCGGGGGGGGGCCGGTGGGGAGGGGAGCGTTTGTGGGTAGTGCTGTGTGGCGGGGGCAGTTTGGTAGAGGACCTTTGTCTTACAGGTGTTTACAGCAAAGAATGACTAAGAAAGCAATATAGAAAAGAAAGATAGATTACGAAGGTAAACTTGCGCAAAACATAAAAACGGATAGTAAAAGCTTTTACAGATATATAAAACGGAAAAGAGTGACTAAAGTAAATGTTGGTCCCTTAGAAGATGAGAAGGGGGATTTAGTAATGGGAAATGTGGAAATGGCTGAGACCTTAAACAATTATTTTGCTTCGGTCTTCACAGTGGAAGACACAGAAACCATGCCAGAAATTGCTGGTCACAGGAATGTGGAAAGGGAGAACCTTGAGACAATCACTATCACTAGGGGGGTAGTGCTGGACAGGCTAATGGGACTCAACGTAGACAAGTCCCCTGGTCCTGATGAAATGCATCCCAGGGTATTAAAAGAGATGGTGGAAGTTATAGCAGATGCATTCGTTATAATCTACCAAAATTCTCTGGACTCTGGGGAGGTACCAGCGGATTGGAAAGCAGCTAATGTAACGCCTCTGTTTAAAAAAGGGGGCAGACAAAAGGCAGGTAACTATAGGCCGGTTAGTTTAACATCTGTAGTGGGGAAAATGCTTGAAGCTATCATTAAGGAAGAAATAGCGGGACATCTAGATAGGAATAGTGCAATCAAGCATGGATTCGTGAAAGGGAAATCATGTTTAACTAATTTACTGGAATTCTTTGAGGATATAACGAGCATGGTGGATAGAGGTGTACCGATGGATGTGGTGTATTTAGATTTCCAAAAGGCATTCGATAAGGTGCCACACAAAAGGTTACTGCAGAAGATAAAGGTACGTGGAGTCAGAGGAAATGTATTAGCATGGATAGAGAATTGGCTAGCTAACAGAAAGCAGAGAGTCGGGATAAATGGGTCCTTTTCGGGTTGAAAATCGGTTGTTAGTGGTGTGCCACAGGGATCGGTGCTGGGACCACAACTGTTTACAATATACATAGATGACCTGGAAGAGGGGACAGAGTGTAGTGTAACAAAATTTGCAGATGACGCAAAGATTAGTGGGAAAGCGGGTTGTGTAGAGGACACAGAGAGGCTGCAAAGAGATTTAGATAGGTTAAGCGAATGGGCTCAGGTTTGGCAGATGGAATACAATGTCGGAAAGTGAGAGGTCATCCACCTTGGGTGGGGGGGGGGAGGGAAAATAACAGTAAAAGGGAATATTATTTGAATGGGGAGAAATTACAACATGCTGCGGTGCAGAGGGACCTGGGGGGGGTCCTTGTGCATGAATCCCAAAAAGTTAGTTTGCATGTGCAATAGGTAATCAGGAAGGCGAATGGAATGTTGGCCTTCATTGCGAGAGGGATGGAGTACAAAAGCAGGGAGGTCCTTCTGCAACTGTATCGGGTATTGGTGAGGCCGCACCTGGAGTACTGCGTGCTGTTTTGGTCACCTTACTTAAGGAAGGATATACTAGCTTTGGAGGGGGTACAGAGACGATTCACTAGGCTGATTCCAGAAATGAGGGGGTTGCCTTATGATGATAGATTGAGTTGACTGGGTCTTTACTCGTTGGAGTTCAGAAGGATGAGGGGTGATCTTATAGAAACATTTAAAATAATGAAAGGGATAGACAAGATAGAGGCAGAGAGGTTGTTTCCACTGGTCCGGGTGACTAGAACTAGGGGGCACAGCCTCAAAATACGGGGGAGCCAATTTAAAACCGAGTTGAGAAGGAATTTCTTCTCCCAGAGAGTTGTGAATCTGTGGAATTCTCTGCCCAAGGAAGCAGTTGAGAGTAGCTCATTGAATGTATTCAAGTCACAGATAGATAGATTTTTAACGAATAAGAGAATTAAGGGTTACGGGGAGCGGGCGGGTAAGTGGAGCTGAGTCCACGGCCAGATCAGCCATGATCTTGTTGAATGGCGGAGCAGGCTCGAGGGGCTAGATGGCCTACTCCTGTTCCTAATTCTTATGTTCTTATGTTTAATGTAAGGCCCATGCTCTCGTACGCCTCGGTGAAGGTGTTGACAATGGCTTGGAGTTCGGCCTCCGAGTGTGCGCAGATGCAAGCGTCGTCTGCATACTGTAATTCGATGACTGAGGATGGGACGACCTTGGATCTGGCCTGGAAGTGGCGGAGGTTGAACAGATTCCCGTTTGTCCTGTAATTTAGTTCCACTCCAGTGGGGAGCTTGCCGAGAGTGAGATGGAGCATTGCAGCAAGGAAGATAGAGAAGAACGTTGGTGCTTGACTCCAGTCTGAACATGAATTGGGTCTATGGTGGATATGTTAGTCAGGATCACTGCTTGGATGTCATCGTGGAGCAGGTGGAGGATGGTGACAAACATTTGAGGGCAGCCACATCTGAGGAGGATACTCCATAATCCCTCACAGTTGATAGCGTTGAAGGCTTTTGTGAGTTCAAAGGCGGCCATGTACAGGGTTTGGTGCTGTTCTCTGCATTTCTCTTGTATCTGCCATGTGATGAAGATCATGTCTATTGTGCCCCTTAGTGGGTGGAATCCACATTGCGACTCTGGGAGGAGCTCTTCAGCCACAGGGAGAAGCCGATTCAAGAAGATTCTTGCGGTGACTTGCCCGGTGGTCGACAGCAGGGAGATTCCTCTGTAGTTACCGCAGTCATGATAACAACGTCTGAGATCTGGCATGATCTCTTCCTTCCAGATAAGAGAGATAAAGTCATGAATCCGCGCCAGTAGTGCTTCTCCGCCATGTTTTAGTGCTTCGGCAGGCTTCCATCTGCTCCTGATGCCTTGTTCTTCAGTTGTCGGATGGTACTTTCAACGTCGTGCCGGGCTGCTGTTGTTCTGAGATGGTAGCATGCTGTGGGATGGAGTCGAGGACACTCTCATCGAAGACAGAGTCTAGGTTAAGGAGATCCTCAAAGTGCTCTTTCCAGCGGGCACTGACTGCCTCTCTGTGCTTGATGAGCACCTCTCCGTTCTTGGTCAGTAGTGGGGTAGGGCCTTGGGTACTTGGGCCGTAGGTTACTTTGACTGCGCTGAAGAATCCTTGCACGTCGTGGTTGTCGGCTAGCTGCTGGATTTCTTGTGCTTTCTCCACCCACCATCTGTTCTTTAGGTCGCAGGTTTTCTGTTGGACCTCGACCTTCAGGCGTCTGTAGAGCTGCTTTCTTGTCCTCGAGTTGTGTTGTTTCCAGTCCAAGAATGTCTTGCGCTTATGGCATATTAGCTCCTGGATCTGCTGGTTGTTCTCATCGAACCAGTCTTGATGTTTCCAGATCGAGTGACCGAGCGTCTCTTCGCAGGTGTTAATTATGGAAGCCTTGAGGGCAGACCAGGCACTGTGAATACTCTGCGTCTCTGGGTCACTGGGAGTCATCAGGTTGGTAGTGAGATGCTGGCTGAATAGGGCTTTCTTAGCAGGATCTTTTGAGTGCTCCGGCATTGATTTTCCTGCAGCATTGTTTCTGTTGCCATCGCTGTTTTGGGGCATTGTTGATGGTGATGACGGAGCGAATTAGGCGGTGGTCCATCCAGCAGTTGTCAGCTCCTGCCATGGTGAGGGTGATGCGCATGTCTTTCTGGTCCCTCGATCAGACGATGATGTAGCCTAACAGATGCCAGTGCTTGGAGTGAGGGTGTTGCCATGAGGCTTTATATTAGTCCTTCTGATGGAACAGGGTATTGGTTATCACGAGGTTGTGTTCTGAGCATTTCGGCAGGAGGAGGGTGCCATAGGAGTTTGCTTTCCCTACACCCCTCGCTTATCAATCTCCCCAGAGGTCAGTGTCCTTTCCAACTCTGGCGTTGAAGCCGCCATGGAGGATCAGCTTGTCATCCATTGGGACTCGGGACAGGAATTGGTTGAGGCTGGAGTAGAATTCCTCTTTGGTCTCATCTCTAACTTCCAGGGTTGGAACATATGCGGCGAAGACTGTAGTGTACAGGTTCCTGGCTTGGGTGCGCCGAAGATTCACGAGGCGTTCGGTTATCCCGCAAGGGGAGTCTCAGACGGCCCACGAGCATGTTTTTTACAACGAAGCCTTTGCCCAATGAAGGCAGAGTTCTACTTCTGGTTTGCCTTTCCAGAAGAAGGTACAGCTACCACCTTGTTCTCTGAGCTGGCCTTCCCCGGCCCGCTGGGTCTCGCTTAGGACAGCGATGTCTATGTCGAAGCGCCCGAGTTCCCGGGCAACAATAGCAGTGCGACTTTCCGGTCTGTTGCTGTTGTGGTTGTCCATGAGGGTACTGACGTTCCAGGTCCTGAACTTCATCTTGAAGTGTGGAAAATGCCTGTGCATGAATTCTTTTAATGTGGGGTGGCCATTGCACACCAGCTACCGCACGGGCTTGACGGAGCAAGGTCTTGGTCCACTGGCAAGGAGATCCAAGGCGACTGGAGACTAGGCTCCGCTGTATGGGCCTAGTACATGCAAACACACATTCCTACTGTCCTCCTTTCTCCTTCCCGCAGGATCTCTCTCCCTGGGTTTCATGGAACGCAATGGCGGCCTCACGAACTCGCTGTTGGCCTGTGCTGCTCTGCTCCTGGGCTTGGTCCCTGCTGCTGGTCTACGCTGCGCTGCTCCTGGGCCACGACCTCGCTGCTGATCCTCGCTGTGCCGCTTCTGGGCCTCGCCGACTGCGAGACCTTCCGCTGCTCTCCGACCTCCGGGCCTCACGCTGTCTCCGACCTCTGGGCCTTACACTGCTCTCTGAGCAGCGGGAGGCCCGGAAGTCGGCGAAGAGAGCGAGGCCCGGAGGTCGGCGGGCAGCGGGACGCCCAGAGGTCGGAGAGCAGATCCATTATACAACTCGTGAGTGCATTATGGGTTTATAAAAATAAACCTGACATGAACCTTTTGCACCTTGTTCGTTAAAATTGTAGGTTATGTTAATCGGTTAAATAAAATGCAAACACTATTTTTGTTTTAATTGATTTTTCTACTGACCGTTTGTCAAATTTGATGGGGAGGTTAGAAATATTGTGCAGAAGGTCATTAAAATGTGGAATGCTCTGCCAATACTATTATTTGGAAGGAATTAGATAGTTGCTTGAGAAAATTGGATATTGAAGAGTATAGGAAATGAGCAGCAGAGTGGTAGTGGAATTGTGGCTCATGTCGAGAAAAACAGCGGCACAGACTTGATCGATAGAATGATATGTCTGATGTAACAGTTTATGCTCGTCGGGTTCTGTTAAATATTTGTTTTTTTTTGTGATAGTGCATTAACATTTTCAACAAGTGCAGCAAATTGTGGTACACGTCTCTTATTATACATATAAGAACATAAGAAATAGGAGCAGGAGTAGATCATATGGCCCCTCGAGCCTGCTCTACCATTTAATATGATCATGGCTGATCCGATCATGGACTCTGGTCCACTTTCCTGCCTGCTCCCCATAACCCCTTATTCCCTTATCAGTTAAGAAGCTGTCTATCTCTCTCTTAAATTTATTCAATGTCCCAGCTTCCACAGCGCTTTGAGGCAGCGAGTTCCACAGATTTACAACTCTCAGAGAAATTCCTCCTCATCTCAATTTTAAATGGGCAGCCCCTTATTCTAAGATTATGCCCCCTAATTCTAGTCTCCCCTATCAGTGGAAACATCCTCTTTGCATCCACCTTGTCAAGACCCCCCCATAATCTTACACGTTTCAATAAGATCACCTCTCATTCTTCTGAATTCCAATGAGTCGAGGCCCAACCTCCTCAACCTTTCCTCATAAGTCAACCCTCTCACTTCCGGAATCTGAGCTGCCTCCAAAGCAAGTATATCCTTTCGTAAATATGGAAACCAAAACTCTACACAGTATTGCAGGTGTGGCCTCACCAATACCCTGTAGAGCTGTAGCAAGACTACTCTGCTTTTATACTCCATCCCCTTTGCAATAAAGGCCAGATTCCATTGGCCTTCCTGATCACTTGCTGTACCTGCATACTAACTTTCTGTGTTTCATGCACAAGTACCCCCAGGTCCTGCTGTACTGCAGCACTTTGCAATCTTTCTCCATTTAAATAAGAACTTGCTCCTTGATTTTTTTTCTGCCAAAGTGCATGACCTCACTTTCCAACATTATACTCCATCTGCCAAATTTTTGCCCATTCACTAAGCCTATCTTTGTACTTTTGCAGATTTTTTGCGTCCTCTTCACACATTGCTTTTCCTCCCATCTTTGTATCGTCAGCAAACTTGGCTATGTTACACTCGGCCCCTTCATCCAAGTCATTAATATAGATTGTAAATAGTTGGGGTCCCAGCACTGATCCCTGCGGCACCCCACTAGTTATTGATTGCCAACCCAATCTAGACTGACTCTCCAGTGCAATGCTGTCTTTCGGATGAGACATTAAACCAAGGCCCCGTCTGCCTTCCCAGGTGGACGTAAAAGGTCCCATGGCACTATTTCGAAGAAGAGCAGGGGAGTTATCCCCAGTGTCCTGGTCGATATTTATCCCTCAATCAACATAACACAAAAACACATTATCTGGTCAATATCACATTGCTGTTTGTGGGAGCTTGCTGTGCGCAAATTGGTTGTCGCATTTCCCACATTGCAACAGTGACTATACTCCAAAAGTATTCCATTGGCTGTAAAGTGCTTTGAGATGTCCGGTGGTCGTGAAAGGTGCTATATAAATACAAATATTTCTTTCTTTAGTATAGCATGGCATAGGCTCATCTGTGCTGCTAATTGTAGTGGATATTTTGATTAGCATGCAGGCATTCGGCATCTCTACTTCCATCTGTGCCATCTTGAGCACTGTGGAAAGGGACGTTTGAATATTTTCCTTTGCCAATTCTCTCTTGACCTCCTTCCTTCTCTTTCCTCCCCCCACTCCCAGTAGCATGGCTGAGTGGCAAACTTGCCCCCTTCCAGAACCAGAGGTGTGAATTTCATTCATATCTGTGATTTGATCTCCACTCTCCTTAGCTATACATTCAAACCTCAAGGTATTGAACTGCTCGCTAGAATTTTTATTCTGCACCCGATTCATGTAAGAATTTTTTATTTAAACTTTGTAAATGCGATGTATTTCATTAATACAGCAGAGAAAGCAAATAGACTCCTAGAAAATAAACTGCTCACTCAAGGAAAGGTAATTATCTTATCCTTGTTGTATATAGTTCATAGTTATTATCTGCCGAGGGCCAACAGCAGGACACTTCTGCTTTGCAAGCTTGGTGCCCAAAATAGGTCAGCAATCCATTAGGAAACAGAAAGAAGTGCTGTTTACAGAGCTACTTCCCGTGTGAGTAGAATTTGAAAAACTGGTATTTTGCTGAGACACAGCTGGTGTTGAGATAAGTTTTTTAAAAATGGGCTTGCTGCCTGCTGAGAAGCTGAGTGACAGTTCAACTATTAGAATTCAATAGATCTCAAAGAAAATTGAGTACATTTTAATGGAAGCTATTGAACAAAGAATTTTTACTTGTGGCAGTTTTCGCAAAAATCTTTGCATTGCGTGCAACATAAAATACAAATTATAATTTTAAAGCATTCTTTTGGATAACCTTTCTTTAAAAGGTAAGGCATTCAGTCAGATTCTTTTACTAGAGCTATTTTTTTACATATCTCCAGCTCATGGTATGCTGTGCATTTCCCAAAACTCTGACCACGACTGCTGTCATTTCATAAATAGCACATTTTTTTCAGATCGCAATTTATTTTAGGTGATGCCTAATCCAAGAATTATTTTGTTTATGCCACCTTCACTTAATAAAAACCTTTGGTCAGTTGCTCCAATTAAAATGGAATTGTTACTCCATTAGCTCATAATAGCATACATTATGTAAAGCAGTTTCACTAACTGAGAATTACATAAAATGCCCCCTTTAAAATGTGATCTCCAAAACATGCCTTTTGATTTCTTAAGATGTTCGGAATGTCGTGGGAGCGGGAGTTCTGCGGTCGTCTAATTAAACTAAAAGTGATGCTGAGAAAACATCTGGTCTCCTGAGTGTTGCAAAGAGAAGTCAGTCTATTGGAATTTTAAGTTTTCCTCCCACTGCTCACAGGCCGAAAGTGTATTCAGGCAAAATCTTGTCCAGACCCCTCTAGAGCATCTTTTGAGACTGGCTGCAAGTAGATATATACTATTGGATTCATCTTTTGATTTTCTGCCTCCTGTTTCCCCACCCTTGGAATGTGAAGCTTGTATCCCGCTGTTCTATTGCCAATATTCTGTAGCAACATGTAACCAACTCTTCACTAAAACTGGTAAAGGGCATATGAAGAAATATGTATTTTTTAATATCATTTTTGAAAGCCTTTGAAATACAATAACTTTTAAAGAGTGATGTTTAAATTGTTTCACTCAGCTGCTAGTTCTGAGTGATAAACTGAATCATTTGTGAGAGGTATAGCTTATAATACTATGAGATCAAAGGAAACTCTGCATTATTTATAGTGAAATTAATCTTTGCAAGTTTTAGCTGCTATTTTGTGCTGAAAGTTGCAGCTATTGAGCGAATGGTCTGCACAACGATAGTCACTGCATTCCAAAAAGTATTTAATTGTGTGATGTGCTAATGCATTTTTCAACTTTATATTTGCTATATAAATGCAAATTTCTCTTTTTCTGGTCAGGTGTGAATCACCAACATGAAATGTATTTTTTCAGTGAGTAATCTGAGACAATGAATTGAAATTAAATCTATTCTGTTTTTAAACAATTGGCATAATATGTGTATTGACATTGTATTTGTGATTGACAAAGCTGTAGTCCTGCAGCTTTCCATCATTCGCTGTCAGCTGCTTCTGTACTCGAGGCTGCCCTATGCCATTGAAAAAAGTGCCCTTTACCAACTATTCAAGTACTGCATTAAAAAAACTAGCTATCTGATGCTGTCCTTCCCTAGTGGAAAGGTGCATAACTGTGGGCCAACACCTCATTATTTTGGCTGAAGCAATGATGAGGAGGAAAAATTCCGAGGGATCGTGAAATTGGAAAGCTACAATAATTTTAATAAATAATGTACATGATTAAAAATAAAATAATCAAATACACAATTTCAATCCGAAGAATTGACTTGCATTGTGTTGACATTGTCATGAAGATAACTTACTGTATTGGGAATCTGTCATAACATGGTATGGAGTATGTATGTGTTTTATGTTCAACCACATTTGAATGAAATAGTAATGAGTAAGGCTTGCAAATGGTGCTGATTTTCTCATTCATTGCTTATGCCATCTCATTGGGAGACGGGGAATATCTGAATTGATGGATCTTTAGCAATCTGCATTTTGATTCATCAAATGAAAATACCTAAAATCTTTGAAAAATTTTAATTGCATTTTCACTGTCTTTCAGGGTGGGAATGTATGTGATTGTACTCCTTCCAAATGTGTAGTGCGCGCGTGTGTCCAATTATCAATTGAAGCATGGTCCTTCTCCCATTAGGAAGTTCCTTTCGCTCTTTCTCCTATCAGCACCTTTTTCGCTCATGTTCCAGTATTAATAAGGATACCAAGGTAATGAGCCGGACTTAGAAATCATAATTATAATTAGTCTAGCGAATAATAGACCTGGATGGGCTCTGCAGGCACCTGAAATTCTAAATTCTGCTGAGAATTTATACACAGGCTTGGCTCAATCTGTAGTCTGCATGTAAATGGTGATTACACTGCTGCTGCTCAGTATACTTTAAACTTTCAGGCACCTCCAGAGTCCAGTCTGGTTGCACTTCTCTAAATTGCAATATTATATCCAGTTCCTGCTCTGTTTGTCCCTTGGAAAATAAAATACTACAACTATTCTGGTAACAGCTGTGAAATGTCAGTAATAGTTTGCTGAGGGCAGGTCATTTGTTTTGCTGATCTACAGTGATGCAAAAAACCAAGCAGAGTATAAAGGGTAGAAAAAAATATGCATTTTGGATCTCTGATTTGAATTATTGCATATTGGATGCAAATAGTGCCAATTTGATAATCTGTGTGTTCGCTGTGTATCACTCTTGCCTCTGAGTCAGAGGTGGTGGGCTCAAGCCCCACTCCACTGAGTTGAGCACAAAATCTAGGCTGTCACTCCAGCATTGTACTGAGGGAGTGCTGTAGTGAGGATGTACTGCTCTGTCAGAGGTGCTGTCTTTCAGATGAGATGCTAATTCAAACCTCCACCTGTCCTCTCAGGTGGACGTAAAAGATCCCAAGGCACTATTCAAAGAACAGGGAAACCCTTCCTGGTGTCGTGGCAAATATTTTTCCCTCAGCTAATATCCCTAAAACCAGTTATCTGGTCATTTTCTCATTGCTGTTTGTGGGACCATGATGTGTGCAAATTGGTTGCTGAGTTTCCTACATTACAACAGTGAAAACACTACAAAAGTACTTCATTGGTGTGAAGTGCATTGGGAGGTCCTGAAGTCATGAAAGGTGCTATGTAAATGCAAGTCTGTCTCTTATTTATATTTATTCCCTCATCTTAAACATGTAAAATAAATCCTGGATACAACTGATCAAATGCAAAATGTTGTTCCAATCTGAGGTCCTAACGTGAAAAAAAAAAGAATTTATATAGTCCTGGTAAACTTCGAAGCTTAATCCTGTGCATTTTAATTAAAAATTGCAACAAATGCCAATTGACAGCTGCAATATACACTCAGCCTTTAATTATCCACCTTGAAATTATGATAGCCATAGGTCATGCCCTGGTCTGGCTATTCAATCTGGAATTAACGTATATTTAGCCAATTATGTATTATGTAAACTGTATATGCATAAGATTTAGAATGTTCAAATATTATGCTTTCACGAAGTAATTTGTCAAATTTATAGAGGAGTGAGCACTTTTCTTGACAATTATAGTGAACCAATATTGCCTTCATGTTAAAGTTCAGCATACATACCACAGGATATCAATGTTAAAATACCCACTACACCACTAGCATATTGTAGCTGCAGTATATACTTCAGGATTCAACGTTGCAACTCTTACCACCGAGAATGACAAAAGCAGCAAGGTCATGGGATGCCATCACTTCCAAGTTCCCCTCCAAATCCTGACTTACACATATATCATAGTCCCTTCATTGCTGGAACAAAATCCTGAAATTTCCTAGCACCATCGCCAAAAGGACTGACTGCTCACGACCTCAACAATGAGGGCTGGGCAATAAATGCTGTTTTGCCAGCATCCTGTAGAAAAAAATATATATTAATTGCGCAATATTCTCTCTCTTCATAGCATTATTTCCCATGGTACCACTAACGGTGAATTACAGGTTACCCTATTGCAAGAGGAGGGATCATTGGGGTTTGGAAATTGGATGAGGGTTTTACATCTCCACTGAGAATTTGTGAACAAATTGCATTTATATAACGTTGTTAATGTAGGAAAACGTCCCAAGGTGCTTCACAGGAGCATAACCGACAAACATTGACTGAGCCAAAGAAGGAAACGTTAGCAAGGGTGATAAAAAGCTTGATCAAAGAGGTGTGTTAAAAATAAATTATACTTATAAAGAAGTTTGAGAAATGTCATTTGGGATATCAGTGGTTTATTTCTTTGATTCATGGAAAATAATGTTCTGTGGCAAAAATGTATTTTCTTTGTCTTTTTTTATTTGGATTCTTTATTGTTTGGACCAACATGTGACAGTCATTAATAAAACTGGGACCAATGTTATTGCTGGGAAAATAACCCCAAGACTGTGGGGCCGTGTTTAAAGTAATTTGGTATGGGGAAGGTAGAATACGAAATGCATAAGCAGAAAGGAGAGTAAAATAAGAGGTGATGTTAGAAAGACGAGAGAAACCCCGTTCAGGAGTACATATTAAACGGAGAATGTGGCACAGGGGTTTTGACTTGTAAATATTTTAATGCACAAAATATTAACAAAATTACCATTGGGTATGATATAACAGCATTAACCGAATGTGGTTTAGTATGGAGCAGGACTAGGAGCTGAGCATTGTTGCTTACAAAATATTTAGGAGTGATGGAATACAAAAAGGAGGTGGTGTGACATTGATCACATTTCATTATAGCTCTCATGGGGACAATGAGGAAATGGTGCCAAAGCTGAATTTAGTTGGTTATATTTAGGAAGTGAATGAACTGTTGCTCTATTGAGAGTATATTATAGACTGCAGAACAGTGGAAAGTGAGGAAGAAATAGGTAGGCAAATTAGTGAAAAATGCAGGAACAATAGGGCTATAATGATTGGTGACTTGAAATATCCAACATAAGAGTAATTTAAGTGACCTAGAAAGGGAGGAATTTCTATGGCCTGTCCAGGGCTGTTTCTAGATCAGAAAGAAGCAGCAAATACTGCATCAAGTTCCAGTAAATGAAGGTGAGCAAGTCAGTAATGTAGGGGAACATTTGGGGAACAATGACCATAACAGAACTCGGTGCAATATAAAAATTGAAAAGGAGAAATAGTGAAAGATAAACATATTTGATTGGAAAAAAGCCACTTTCAATTAAATAAAAAGGAAACTATGATATAAATGTGCACAATGGGTCTGCTGCCTGCTCTCACCATCGATTACTATCACACTTTTCTCTGCGCCGGCCCCAAAGGATGGGGAAGCAATGAACCATCTGTAATTTTTACAACAGATTGTCAAATTGAAACAATTTAAAGCATTTCAGAGTGTTTTTAAATAGATAAACTGCACCACAGATGAATTACTCATCTTGGTGATTAAACTGCAGGGGCCAATGACGAGTCTCCTTGTATCGTCCCATTTAGTTTTGTCATGTTTTTGCATATCAAAGACTGATGAGATCACACCCATTTGTTGGAAATTACTGCTACATCCAAAACTCAAATTATTTTTAAACTTGAAAAAATATAAAAATAGTAGAATCGTAGAGAAAAATTGAGGGTCTGGAGAAAGCAAGTGGAACTAAAATATTTCACTTTTTTTTTATTTATAAAATATATACAATTTAAATCTTATGGGGTTGATGTTCCAGCTGCAAAGCTAATCTTAGCATCTGAATAGCTTTATTACTGTAATCTCTCTTAGGCAGCCCCTCAGTGTCGAGGATGACTTGCTTCCACACTAAAAATGAGTTCTCGGGTGACTGAAGAGCCCAATGCAGGACCTACAGTCGCTGTCACAGGTGGGGCAGACGGTGGTTGAAGGAGGGGTGGGGTGCTTGGGTTACTGTGCACTCCTGCTGTCGACACTTGACTTCACTTTGCTCTCGGCGAAAAGACTCGAGTTGTTCAGCGCCTTCCCGGATGCTTTTCCTTCACTTTGAGCAGTCTTGGGCCAGAAATTCCCAGGTGTTGGTGGGGATGTTGCAGTTTTTTCAAGGAGGCTTTGAGGGTGTCCTTGAAGCATTTCCTTTGCCCACCAGGGATTCGCTTGCTGTGTCGAAGCTCCGAGTAGAGCGCTTGTTTTGGGAGTCTCATGTCAGGCATGCGGAGCTGATCGAGCGTGTTCAACGGAGTTGAACGAGCATGGTCAATGCTTCAATTCTCGGGATGTTGGCCTGAGCAAGAACACTGACGATGATGCACCTATCCTGTGGCTCAGTGGGTAGCACACTCACCTCTGAGTCAGAAGGCTGTGGGTTCAAATCCCATGCCATGATTTTGAGCACATAAATCTAGGCTGGTACTCCTGTGCAGTGCTGAGGGAGTGGTGCACTGTTGGAGGTGCCGTCTTTCAGATAAGATGTTAAACCCAGACCCCGCCTGTCCTCTAAGGTGGACATAAAAGATCCCATGGCACTATTACTATAATAATCTTTGTTTCAGTATCACAATGCATGAACTGAAAACATAAAATATGAGTTGACAATATGGAGACTAATTTCCCTGCACTTGCCGAGTGCTGAAGGTTAACAATTTAGTTGCATATCTTTTGCAAATATGTTATGAATTTTGATATATTAAGGAACAAAAGCATCTCTCCCTGCACTTTACCGTCTACATTGTTAATCATGACTGCCTCACAAACGTTTTGAGACCAAGATTTTAAGGAGGCAGTGGTAACATATGCATCCTGAAGTAAAATTGTCATAAGAAACTTAGCATGAAATAAAAAGTAGATTTGGAAGTGTCAGGTCATAACTATGTAAATTATTTTTGTCTGATGCATTATATTCATTATATAGTGATCCAAAACTTTGCTTTCATCAGAGGATGCAATATTGGGAAATGTCACTTATACAAATTTTAACATGCAAAAATGTGAACATAAAAACATAAGAAATAGGAGCAGTAGGCGGCCATATGGCCCCTCGAGCCTGCTCCACCATTTAATACGATCATGGCTGATCCAATCATGGATTCAGGTCCACTTCCCTGCCTGCTCCCCATAACCAAGATGAGGAGAAACTTCTTCACTCAGAGAATTGTGAACCTGTGGCATTCTCTGCCACAAAGTTGTTGAGGCTAGTTCGTTAGATATATTCAAAAGGAAGTTAGATGTGGCCCTTACGGCTAAAGGGATCAAGGGGAATGGAGAGAAAGCAGGAATGGGGTACTGAAGTTGCATGGTCAGCCGTGATCATATTGAATGGTAATGCAGGCTCGAAGGGCCGAATGACCTTACTCCTGCACCTATTTTCTATGTCTATGGCCCCAAGTTTCCACATGATTTGCTCCTGATTTTTAGGAGCAACTGGTGGAGAACGGACTATCTTAGAAATCGCAATTCTCCACATTTTTTTTTCTGCAGTTCTCGTCAGTTAGAACAGTTTCACTTTGGAACAAAATTTTTTCTTCAAAAGGGGGCGTGTCCGGCCACTGACGCCTGATTTCAAAGTTTCCACAGTGAAAACGTACTTCAAACTAACTTAGAATGGAGCAAGTGAAGATTTTTGTAGAACTGAAAAAACCTTGTCTACACATTAAAAAATCAGGTGCAGGTTACAAATTAGGCGTAGGGAACGAGGTGGGGGGGGGGAAGGGAAGTCATTAAATTCTACAATAAATCCTTATTTATACTTATACAAATATTATACAAATAAATCTAACCTGAATAAACATAAGCAAAGAAAAGATTAAATAAACCATCTTCCTACCTGTGTGAAAGTGCTTCAGGCAGCTTCAGTCAGCTCAGCGGTGTGGCATCGTTCCTGTGAACGGGAGGGAGGGGCAGGCAGGCAGTAAGCAGGCATTTGTGCAGCCTTCCACTTGAGGTGGAAGCCTTAGTCAGCTCAGCGGTGTGGCGTCGTTCCCGCGAACGGGAGGGAGGGAGGGCCCGACCGACCACAGTGGGGTGGAGGCAGCCGTTCCCGACGGCAGGGTGGGGGGGAGGGAGTGAGGGCCCGACCGACCGCGGCAGTGGGGGGGGGCGGGGGGAGAAAGGGAGTGAGGGCCCGACCGACCGCACCGGGGGGGAGGCAGGGAGGGGGAGGCAGCCGCTCCCGACGGCAGGGTGGGGGGGAGGGAGTGAGGGCCCGACCGACCGCGGCAGTGGGTGGGGGGGTGGGGGGGAGAAAGAGAGTGAGGGCCCGACCGACTGCACCGGGGGGGAGGCAGGGAGGGGGAGGCAGCCGTTCCCGACGGCATGGGGTGGGGGGGGGGGGGGGAGAATGGAGTGAGGGCCCGACCGACCGCAGCAGGGGGGAGACAGGGAGGAGGAGGCAGCCGTTCCCGACGGCAGGTGGGGGGGGAGGAGGCAGTGAGAAGTCTGCAGGACGCCTCAGAAGTTGAGGCAGCCATTCCCGACGGCAGGGGGGGAGGCCCGTCAGGAAATGTGCGCGCGTGCGCGAACGCTCCAACGCGCAGGCACAGTGTTGCCGGCACGAAAAAAACTAATTTAAATGGTACCCGCCCCCTCCCACTTACAAAATCGGCGCGAGTGGTAGGCTCCGCCCCCTGGGCGCCGTGCCAAGCTGCCATGGAGCTGCAGGGCGCTCCAGAATCGCGCGTTTTTTTTCAGGCACCCTTTTCGGCGGGAAAAACGGGCGCCCAGCTCGGAGGGGCGCCTGTTTTGTAGCGTGTGGAAACTTGGGGCCAAAGTTTCTTACCCCTTAATCCTTTATCGGTTAAGAAACTGTCTATCTCTGTCTTAAATTTATTCAATGTCCCGGCTTTCACAGCTCTCTGAGGCAGTGAATTCCACAGATTTACAATCCTCAGAGAAGAAATTCCTCCTCATCTCAATTTTAAATGGGTGGCCCCTTATTATGCCCCCTAGTTCTCGTCTCCCCTATCAGTGGAAACATCCTCTCTGCATCCACCTTGTCAAGCCCCCTCATAATCTTACACGTTTCGATAAGATCACCTCTCATTCTTCTGAATTACAATGAGAAGAAGTCCAACGTCCTCAACCTTTCCTCATAAGTCAACCCCCTCATCTCCAGAATCAACCTAGTGAACCTTCTTTGAACTGCCTCCAAAGCAAGTACATCCTTTCGTAAATATGGAAACCAAAACTGCATGCAGTATTCCAGTTGTTGCCTCACCAATACCCTGTATAACTGTAGCAAGCCTTCCCTGCTTTTATATTCCATCCCCTTTGCAATAAAAGCCAAGATTCCATTGGTCTTGCTGAACCTGCATGCTAACCTTTTGTGTTTCATGCATAAGTACCCTTAAGAACCACTGTACTGCAGCAGTTTGCAATTTTTCTCCATTTAAATAATTTGCTCTTTGATTTTTTTTTCTGCCAAAGTGCTTAACCTCACACTTTCCAACATTATACGCCATCTGACACATTTTCGCCCACTCACTTAGCCTGTCTATGTCCTTTTGCAGGGTTTTTTGTGTCCTCCTTATACCTTGCTTTTCCTCCCATCTTTGTATCATCAGCAAACTTGGCTACGTTACACTCAGTCCCTACTTCCAAGTCATTAATATAGATTGTAAATAGTTGGGGTCCCAGCACTGATCCCTGTGGCACCCCATTAGTTACTTATTGCCAACCCAAGAATGAACCATTTATCCCGACTTTGTTTTGTTAGATAGCCAATCCTCTATCCATGCTAATATATTACCCCAACCCCGTGAACTTTTATCTTATGTAGTAACCTTTTATGTTGCACCTTGTCAAATGCCTTCTGGAAATCCGTGTACACCACATCCACTGGTTTCCTTTTATCCACTCTGTTCGTTACATCCTGATTTCCAGCAAATTTGTCAAATATGACTTCCACTTCATAAATCTATGCTGACTCTGTTTGACTGAATTATGCTTTTCCAAATGTCCTGCTACTGCTTCTTTAATAATGGACTACAACATTTTCCCAACCACAGATGTTGGGATAACTGGTCTATAGTTTCCTGCTTTTTGTCTGCTTCCTTTTTTAAATAGGGCCGTTACATTTGCAGTTTTCCAATCTGCTGGGACCTCCCCAGAATCCAGGGAATTTTGGTAAATTACAACCAATGCATCCACAATCCCTGCCGCTACTTCTCAAGACCCTAGGATGAAAGCCATCAGGTCCAGGGGATTTATCCACCTTTAGTCCCATTATCTTACTGAGTACCACCTCCTTAATGATTGTGATTGTGTTAAGTTCCTCCCCCTTCCCCCCCCCCCCCCCCATAGCCCCTTGACTATCCCATCATTGGGATATTTTTAATGTCCTCTACCATAAAGACTGATACAAAATATTTGTTCAGAGTTTCTGCCATCTCCATGTTCCCAATTACTAATTCCCCGGTCTTATCCTCTAAGAGACCAACATTTACTTTAGCCAGTCTTTTTGTTTTTATAGATATATAGAAACTCTTGCTATCTGTTTTTATATTTCATGCTAGTTTACTTTCATAGTCCATCTTCGCTTCATCATTTTTTTAGTCGTTCTTTGCTGGCTTTTAAAAGCCTCCCAATCTTCTGTCCTCCCACTGGTTTTGGCCACTTTGTATGCCCTTGTTTTTAATTGGATACCGTCCTTTAGTTAGCCACAGATGGCTATCTTTTCTTTTACACCCTTTTCTTCTCACTGGAATATATTTTTCTTGAGAGTTGTGAAATATCTCCTTGAATGTGCGCCACTATTCATCAACCATCCTACACTTTAATCTATTTGCTCAGTCCACTTTAGCCAACTCTGCCCTCATACCTTCATAGTCTCCTTTATTTAAGCTTAGTACACTGGTTTAAGATGCAACTTTCTCACTCTCCATCTGAATTTGAAATTCAACCATGTTATGATCACTCATTCCAAGGGGATCCTTTACTTGGAGATTGTTTATTAATCCTGTCTCATTACACAGGACCAGATCCAAGATAGCCTGCCCCCTGGTTGGTTCCGTTACATACTGCTCAAGGAACCTGTCCCTTATGCACTCCCTGAACTCTTCCTCAAGGCTACCCTGACCAATTTGATTTGTCCAATCAATATGGCAGTTAAAATCACCCATGATGTTCCCTTTTTACAAACCCCCACTCTTTCCTGGTTAAAACTCTGACCAACAGAGTTGCTACTGTTAGGGGGCCTATCGACTATGCCCATCAGTGACTTTTTCCCCATATTATTCCTTATCTCCACCCAAACTGTTTCAACATCCTGATCATTTGAGCCAATATAGTTTCTCACTATTGCAGTGATTCCACTCTTTATCAATAGAGCTACCCCACCTCCTTTTCCTTTCTGTCTGTCCTTCCGGATTGTCAAACACCCCTGAATTTTTAATTCCCAGTCCTGGTCACCTTGCAACCACGTCTCTGTAATGGCTATCAGATCATACCCATTTCTATTTGTGCCGTCAACTCATCTATTTTGTTACGAATGCTATGTGCATTTAGACAAATTGCCTTTCAATTTGCTTTTTTTACCCTTTTTTCCTGCTTGTTTCCTCTCTCCTTCAAACTCACTTTCTTTATTTTTGGTTTCTAATTCCAGCTTTACTCCCCTCCCTACTGAATCTATTTTCAGGTTCTCATTCCCCTGCCAAGCTAGTTTAAACTCTCCCCAACAGCACTAGCAAACTCCCTTCCCCCGCGAGGATATTGGTCCCGGCTCTGTTGAAGTGCAACCCATCCGGCTTGTACAGGTCTCACTTACCCCAGAAGCGGTCCCAATGCCTCAGGAAACTAGAGCCCTCCCGCCTGCACCATCTCTCCACCCATATATTCATCTGCTCTATCCTCCTATTTCTGTACTCACTAGCTCGTGGCACTGGTAGTAATCCAGAGATTACTACCTTTTTGAGGTTCTGCTTTTTAATCTCTCCTAACTCCCTAAACTCTGCCTGCAGGACTTCATCCCTCTTTCTATCTATGTCATTGGTCCCGATATGGACCACGATCTCTGGCTATTCACCCTCTTTTCCCCCCCCCCCCCAAATGCCCTGCAGCTGCTCAGTGATATCCTTGACCCTGGCACCAGGGAGGCAACATACCATCCTGGAGTCACGTCTGTGGCCGCAGAAATGCCTGTCTGCTCCCCTGACTGTTGAATCCCCCTACCGCTATAGTTTTTCCATTCTTCTTGGTGCCGTGGATTTGGCTCTGGTTGCACTTCCCAGAGCCACCATCGCCCTCTGTTGAAGAACGAGATGGACTCGGGGAACTACCTGCCTAGTCCTCCTCTTCTGTCCGGCGGTCACCTAATCCCTATCTGCCTGCACACTCTTAACATCGAAACATAGAAAATAGGTGCAGGAGTAGGCCATTCAGCCTTTCGAGCTTGCACCACCATTCAACATGATCATAGCTGATCATGCACTTCAGTACCCCATTTCTGCTTTCCATACCCCTTGATCCCTTTAGCCGTAAGGGCCACATCTAATTCCCTTTTGAATATATCTAATGAACTGGCCTCAACAACTTTCTGTGGTAGAGAATTCCATATGCTCACAACTCTGAGTGAAGAAGTTTCTCCTCATCTCGGTCCGAGATGGCTTAGCCCTTATCCTTAGAGTGTGATTCCTGGTTCTGGACTTCCCCAACATTGGGAACATTCTTCCTGCATCTAACCTGTCCAATCCTGTCAAAATGTTATGTTTCTATGAGATCCCCTCATTCATTTAAATTCCAGTGAATATAAGCCTAGTCGATCCAGTCTTTCTTCATATGTCAGTCCTGTCATCCCGGGAATCAGTCTGGTGAACCTTCGCTGCACTTCCTCAATAGCAAGAATGTCCTTCCTCAGATGAGGGGACCAAAACTGCACACAATATTCAAGGTGTGGCCTCACCAAGGCCCTGTCCAACTGTCGTAAGACCTCCCTGCTCCTATACTCAAATCCTCTCGCTGTGAAGGCCAACATATCATTAACTTTCTTAACCGCCTGCTGTACCTGTATGCCAACTTTCAATGACTGATGTACCATGACAACCAGGTCTCGTTGCACCTCCCCTTTTCCTAATCTTGTCACCATTCAGATAATCTGCCTTCCTGTTTTTACCACCAAAGTGGATAACCTCACATTTATCTACATTATATTGCATCTGCCATGTATTTGCCCACTCTCCTAACCTGTCCAAGTCACCCTGCAGCCTCTTCGTATCCTCCTCACAACTTACACTGCCACCCAGCTTAGTGTCATCTGCAAACTTGGAGATATTACATTCAATTCCTTCGTCTAAATCACGAATGTATATTGTAAATAGCTGGGGTCCCAGCACTGAACCTGCGGGGTGACCACCTCTAGAAACGTGCTATCCACATAGCTCTCAGTCTCACAGATGCACCTCAGTGACTCCAGCTGCCGTTCAAGCTCCAAAACGCGGAGCTCGAGTTGGTGCAGCTGGAGACACCTCCTGCACACATGGACATCCCGACTGCGCGAAGCATCCGGGATTTCCCACATGCCACAGGATGTGCAATTCACGGGACTGAGCTGACCTGCCATCCCTCGAGTTGCACTCGGAACTATCAAGTAGAACTAAACTCTAACCTTAGCAAAACATACCCAGCAACTACTCAGCAATCAGCTGATTTAACTAATATTTATTTAAAGACTAAGTACTAACTGAACAGAGGAAAAAAAACACTCACCAATCAGCTACTTCCTTTGTGCCAATGTCACTTTTAAACTCTGACGTCCCTTTTGAATGTTGCCCGCTGCTGCTCCCACGCAGGTCCGCTCCCTCTGTGAAATATCACTTGCCTATTTGTAATTTTTAAATTAATCTTCTCCTCCTCTCCGAATTCCCATTCTTTCCAAATTCCTGAATAAACCACTCTGTTTAAGACCTCTGTGTGCAGATCACTTTATTCTCCATTGAAATATGAAGCAAAGCAGTACAAGTGGATGAACTTTCCAAAAGTGAAAAGGCTAGTTACATTTGAAACTTCAAGTGAAAGCCATAAATAAGCCTTGGTTTATTGTTACCATTTTATAATGTGGTGTGTTTCATATATACTATCTCCTTTTCTGCCAGTTTGAGTGACGGTCAAAAAAATTGAGTAATGTTTCTTTCATATTTATTTGCTAGATTAGAACAATTCAGTGTATTGTGCAATTTAGAGTAAAAGAGATATATCCTAGTCTTCCACTTCTGTGTACATGTCATGTTGAATATTGTGTTGCACTACAAATACTGCACATCCAAAGTAGTCACAGATGTCCCCATTACATGTTTGCCTTTGCAATTTGAATTATTGCAATGAGAAATTCATGTGTGCATTTATAAATCTGCAAAGCAGGACATTGTGCAAATTGTCCATGCATTATACACAAGCATTTTGAGACCTATCAGTGTTACACTTGGTACATTTGTGAAGAGACTATTTTACCTTAAAGTCAGCTTACTAACTTCCTCATAACCCTAAACTTAACAGGGTTTAAAATTATAAGAATGTTGTAATAGAAACCTTAATTTCTATAAACTTTAAATCAATCCAAAAAAAATCCTTGCATTTTTCTAATGATTGATGTTTAGCTACCGCTCCCAGACATGTCTCCTGGAAGCTTAAATTTAAGCATTCTTTTGAGTGTAGCATTTTGATTTTAAGCTACATTTGTTAATTCAGTATAATTCCCTTCCCTTCCTCCCGATAGTGTAACTGAAACTTGACGTATTGTATTACTGAGATCTATCTTGTGCACTACCATGCTCCTTGTTAACATAATGGGTTGATGATGTCTACAGTCTTGATACTGAACCATAATTATGTTCATGCTGTATGAATACCCAGTATGCCAAACCCCCAAGACAAACATCACAAATTTACAAATCTCTTTTTTTTTAAAAAAGGAATTTTATAAAGTGTTTGTGTGAGATATATAATAAAATATCTTCTCGCCAAGGAATATTTACCACCCAGTAATTTCATCTTTGACCCCACCGTTCTTAATAGGCTCAAAGTTCTTTCTGTTTAAATGCAACAATAATTACTGCAACAGACCGTAAATGTTTTCATTTTGTTGCTATTTGATACATTTTTATGCTGATATGTAATACAATACAGTGATTTAAGGTGTCTTTGAGGGAATGTTGACGTTTATTGATTTTCTGTCAAGAAAAATTGAAGGGTGAGTTAACCTCACCCCACATTATGAACACAAAGTGAATGAAGTTTGGAACAATTTGCCTGGCTCCAACGTATGATTTTTTTTTTAACAAAGTGAGAGGGAAAATTTCATGTTGTAATATATATTCCAATTCTCCCATGTGTTTTCATTTAATGGATATGACTGGTAGTAAATAATCTTATTTAGCATTGTTTTTTCACAGTAATAATCTTCTGCTTACATTGATGTTTATATTTCTTAGTATGAATGTACAGAGGACTGAACAAAGTGAGAAATTACTTTAGTGAGGCGTCACTTCAGTGAGGCATCAGAAGTCAGCTCAGCTGGTGTGCTCGTCCCTAGCATAAGTCAGTGCTTTCAGAACAGAAAGGGATTACTCCGAATACCAAGCCAGGCTTTTGCTTCTTGACTGAAATTAATTGCAATGTTTTCTCTACATTGGCGTTGTATTATATGTATTCAATAATTTGGCATTATATGAGTAGAACATGAACAAATTCAATATTTTTTATTGAAGGAGTGTATTTGAAATTTTTAGTACTTCATCTGCTATTTCCTCCTTTTCTATTCAGACATGCACGGAGACACTTTAGTCAAGCTGAAGGAGGACAGCTGGATGAGGTGCGACAAGTAATGGGTATGCTGGCTTTTCCCTCAGATACTCATATTTCACCTTATAAGGTAGGAATTGATTTGTTTATTTCCTTATTATTATAGTCTTTGTGAGAAACATTTAAACATCAAATAAATTATGGATTAGAGAATCTGCGTTTTAAAATGATAGGATATCAGAAATGTGCATGTTGCCCTTAATGTGTGTAATAAATATGAATTTATTCCAAGCGGATTTACAATCCACGAAAAATTACCCTAAAACCTTGATCTGCTCTGAGCCCCATTTACCATGGTGGGATACAGCTTGGCCATCAGGGCATGCAATAACTCTGGGAGCGAAAAACTGAGATCATACTGTAGGCCACTCTTGTATAGAATAGTCCAGCATAGAAGGAAGCCATTCAGCCCATCGAGTCTGTGCCGGCTCTTTCAAAGAGCAATCCAGTTAGTCCCACTCCCCCACTCTTCTCAAATATACTTGCAATTTTTTCATCTTCGAGTGTCTATCCAATTCCCATTTGAAGGCTACTATTTAATCTGTATCCATCACCCTATCAGGCAGTGTATTCCAAATCCTAGCCACTCGCTGCATAAAAAAGTTTTTCCTCAAGGTTCACGAGATTGATCCCTGGGATAAGAGTTGACCTATGAGGAGAGATTGAGCAGATTGGGACGATATTGTCTGGAGTTTAGAAGAGTGACGGGGAATCTCATTGCATCATATAAGATTCGGAGGGAGATTGGCAGGGGAGATGCTGAGCGGTTGTTTTCCCAGCTGGAGAGTCTAGAACTAGGAGGCATCGTCTCAGGATAAGGGGTCGGCCATTTAAGACTGAGATGAGGAGGAATTTCTTCACTCAGGGTTGTGAACTTTTGAAATTCTCTACTCCAAAGGGGTGTGGAAGCTGAGTCATTGACCATATTCAAGGCCGAGTTAGATAGATTTTTGGACTCGAGGGGAATCAAGGGATATGGAGATCGGGTGGAAAAGTGGAGTTAAGGTTGACGATTCGCCATGATACTGAATTGCGGAGCAGGCTCATTATTATGTTCTCATATCCCCTCTGGCTTTTTTTGCCAATCACCTTAAATCTGTGCCCTCTAATTATCAGCCATTAGAAACATTTTCTCTTTATTTACTCTATCTTAAACCCTTCATGATTTTAAACACCTCTATCAAATCTCCTCTTAGCCGCCTTTGCTGTAAGGAGAACAAACCCAGCTTCTCCAGTCTATCCACACAACAGTAATGCCTCAACCCTGGAACCATTTTCGTCAGTCTTTTCTGTACCCTCTCCAAAGCCTTCATGTCCTTCCTAAAATGTGGCAGAAACTACGGTGTGACAATGGTAATCAGAGCACATTACTGAGCTCTTGTCTTCACTGAGAAAGGGTATGTGGTGCTTGCAACCGAAATATTCTTTATTTTCTTGGGATTGATCTTCCGTATTGTCTACTTTCTTGTACAAGTGCATTCATTATGAAAGACCAGGTCCAAAATTAGAGTTACACTGTAGTTTTTCTGACACTAGCTTACTCGTAATTCCTTGCTCTTGTCATGTATCCTACTGTCATTGTAATCCATGCATAAACTAACCTAAGTTGTACACCGCGAGAACACTGACCACTAGGTGGTGAACTTGTGGGAGACAGTCCTAACCTGGACCTTCAGGTATAAAAGGGGAAGCTGCACCCATCTTCTCCACTTCAGTGCTGGCTAATAAAGGACTGGTCACAGAGTGACCACCTCTCTCTAGTATGGGCCTCGTGTGCATTTGTTCTGTATAGTAAGGACATATCATTGGCGACGAGAAACTGGGATTTAAACCATGCGAGCATGGCCACGAGCAGCACAGACGACAGGTACTGTATTGATGATTGGGACGATTTTATTGAGAGACTACGGCAAAGTTTCGTCACTAAAGAATAGCTGGGACAGGATTCGGCCGATAAATGCAGGGCTCATCTCTGATGGTTTGTGGATCCAGGCCGTACTCCCTGATGAAGGACCTTCTAGCGCCAGAGAAGCCGGTGGACAAGACTTTGCCAGAGCTCAGTAAGTTGATCGGGGAACACTTTAAGCCGGCGAGCAGCAGCACATGGCGAGACACCGGTTTTACACGCACCGGCGGTGAGAAGGGCAAAGCGTTCCAGACTTTGTGGCAAACCTCCGGCGACTGGCAAGCCTATGTAAGTTCCTAGATGCATGCAGAGCGGAGATGCTGCGAGACTTTATTATTGAGGGCATCGGGCACACTGGGGTTTTCAGGAAACTGATTGAGACCAAAGACTTGACCCTGGAAACGGTGGCTTTGATGGCCCAGACATTTATCTCAGGGGAGGAAGAGACCAGAATGATGTTTGACAAAAATCTTGGTTTAAATGCAGCAAATGGACAGGGAGTCAACATTGTTAACGCGGCACACAGTTCTCCACGCAGACAGAGGCAATTGGACATACCCGAGCATGTAGTCGAACCCAAAGGGGGAATTCAACAGAGACAATGGCTAGCTGAATGGCGATTCATGCCATCGCAAGGGACAATGCGGCCAGCAATGGGGCCATCAACACCTGTCAATGGTGTGTTTTAAGGACAGTTACAAAGACAGTCGGAGACGATCGACTGGTAATGGACCTTTTGTTTCCAACAACGGCTCATGTTGGAGGTGTGGAGGCAAACACATAACCAGAGCTTGCAGATATCAGCAATATACCTGCAGAAACTGCAACGTCAGCAGTCACTTGGCGCATGTGTGCAGGAAGCCTGCAGCCAGGTTGATGTACGAGGAGGACGGGCCCGATGTAAGCCCTACAAGGCCAAATGGACACTGGGGGAAATCGCTGGAAGCTGAAGTTCAGAGAGTTCATGTGGAGCACATATACAGTTCATACGCCAGGACGCCACCGATAATGATGATCGTGCTCCTCAATGGCATCCCAGTATCGATGGAGCTAGACACGGGGGCCAGCCAGTCCCTGATCAGTATCAAACAGTTCGACAAGTTGTGGGCGTCCAAGGCCGGGAGGCCAAAATTATTGCCGATTGACGCACAGCTACGGACATATACAAAGGAGATCATTCCGGTGCTAGGCAGCGCCACTGTAGTCATGACCCACAAAGATTCGGAGAACAGGTTGCCACTCTGGATTGTCCCAGGGGACGGTCCCGCACTGCTGGGGAGGAGTTGACTTGCTGTCATGAACTGGAAATGGGACGATATCAATGCAATTTCTTCTGTGGAGCGAGTATCATGCTCACAGGTCCTGGACAAATTTGACTCACTCTTTCAACCTGGCATTGGCTTTTTCATGGGGACCAAGGTAGTGATTCACATAAACCCGGATGCTAGACCAGTACACCACAAGGCCAGAGCGGTGCCGTACGTGATGCGGGAAAAGATAGAAGGCGAATTGGACTGTCTGCTGAGGGAAGGCATCATCTCGCCAGTCGAATTCAGTGACTGGTCAAGCCCGATTGTGCTGGTGCACAAGACGGATGGGTCGGTCAGGATATGTGGCGATTACAAGGCCACCATCAATCAGGTGTCACTCCAAGACCAGTACCCGCTACCGGGAGCGGAGGACCTTTTTGCAACGCTATCCGGTGGCAAACCTTTTTCAAAATTGAACCTGACCTCCGCTTACAGGACCCAGGAGCTGGCGAGTGAGTCAAAGAAGCTGACCACCATCACAACACACAAGGGGTTGTTTGACTACAACAGATGTCCATTCGGGATTCGCTCGGCCGTCGCGATCTTTCAACGAAACATGGAAAGTCTCCTCAAGTCGATTCCAGGGACGGTGGTTTTTCAAGACGACATCCTCATCACGGGTTGCGATACTGAAGAACACCTCCCCAACCTGGAGGAGGTGCTACGCAGACTGGACCGGGTAGGTCTGCGACTGAAAAAGGCGAAGTGCGTCTTCCTAGCTCCAGAGGTAGAATTCCTGGGGATGAGGGTAGCAGCAGACAGGATCAGACCTCCTGCGTCCAAAACGGAAGTGATCCAGAGAGCACCCAGACCCCGTAACACGACGGAGCTGCGTTCATTCCTGGGGCTCCTGAACTATTTTGGTAACTTTCTTCCCAAATTGAGCACGCTGTTAGAGCCGCTACATGTGCTCCTACACAAAGGTCGCGAATGGGTCTGGGGGGACAGCCAGGAAAGGGCTTTTGACAGAGCATACAATTTGTTATGCTCCAACAATCTGTTAATTCTATATGACCCATGTAAGAAACTTGTTTTAACGTGCGATGCTTCGTCCTATGGTGTCGGGTGTGTGTTGCAGCATGTCAATGCCATAGGCCAGTTACAGCCGGTAGCTTATGCCTCCAGAAGTCTGTCCCAGGCAGAAAGAGGGGCTATGGGATGGTAGAAAAGGAAACGCTTGCATGTGTCTATGCAGTAAAAGAAAATGCATCAGTACCTGTTTGACAGGAAATTTGAGCTGGAGACAGATTACAAACCCCTAACGTCTCTTTTGGCTGACAACAAGGCCATAAATGCAAATGCGTCGGCCCGCATACAGAGGTGGGCGCTCATGTTAGCCGCCTATTACTAGACAATTCGGCACTGACCGGGCACCAAAAACTGCGCCGATGCACTCAGCAGGCTCCCACTAGCCAACAATGAGGGGGCAACCGAGCATACTGCTGAGATGGTCATGGCTGTTGAAGCTTTCGAAAGCGAAACCCGTGACAGCCCATCAGATCAAAGTCTGGACAGATAGAGACCCGCTACTACCTTTAGTCTAGAAATGTGTCCTGAATGAGGACTAGGCAGCCACATACGGGGCATGCCTTGAGGAATTTAAACCATTTCACAGGCGCAAGGATGAACACTCGATTCAGGCCGATTGCCTAATATGGGGAAACCGAGTAGTCATGCCCCAGATGGGCAGAGAGGCGTTCATCTGAGAACTCCACAATGAGCACCTGGGCATTGTCTTGATGAAGGCAATTGCCAGGTCACACGTTTGGTGGCCAGGGATAGATGCAGACCTGGAACTTTGTGTTTGCAGGTGCAACACATGTGTCCAGCTGGGCAATGCGCCCAGGGAAGCCCCCCTTAGCCCCTGGTCCTGGCCCGCCCAGCCATGGTCACGCATCCATGTGGACTACGCAGGTTCTTTCATGGGAAAAATGTTTTTGGTTGTCGTAGACGCCTACTCCAAATGGATCGAGTGTGATATTTTAAATTCAAGCACATCCTTTGCCACGTGAGAAAGTCTATGGGCAATGTTCGCCACCAATGGTCTACCGACGTCTTGGTCAGTGACAATGGCCCGTGCTTTACAAGCATTGAATTCCAGGACTTCATGGCAGGAAATGGTATCAACCATGTCAGAACGGCACCATTCAAGCCGGCCTCAAACGGCCAGGCGGAATGAGCAGTGCAGATAATCAAACTGGATGCTCAGAATCCAAGGGAGTTCCCTACAAAGCCGCTTATCACACCTCCTGTTGGCCAATAGATCCCGACCACACTCGCTCACAGCGGTTCCACCCGCAGAGCTGCTAATGAAAAGGACACAAAAAACAGGTTATCCTTTGTACACCCCACCATGAAAGAAATTGTTGAGAGCAGGCGCTGGTCACAATGTGACTACCATGACGGGAATGCGAGGGCACGATGTATTGATGTCAATGACCCTGTCTTTGTCCTCAACCGGGCTGCAGGGCCCAAATGGCTCACAAGCACTGTGATTTCCAAAGAGGGGAATAGGATTCTGGTAGTTAAACTTACCAATGGATAAATCTGCCGCAAACATGTGGATCAAACAAAAAGGAGGTTCAGCAACCCCATAGAAGAAGCAGAGGAAGAACACGATGTAGAGTTCACTCCACCACAGGTGACCGAACACCGGTACCAAGTGGAGGAGAGCCCAGTCACTGTGGGCAGTCCGGACAGGCCTGAGGCACCGCAAACAGCAGACACTCAGACCAGCACCCAACAACCGGAGCCCCAACTCAGGCGCTGTACAAGGGAGCGTAAACCACCAGAGAGACTTAACCTGTGATCCTAATAAGACTTTGCGGGGGAGGTGATGTCATGTATTCTACTGTCATTGTAATCCATGTATAAACTGACCTAAGTTGTACACCGTGAGAACACTGACCACTAAATGGTGAACTTGTGGGAGACACTCCTAACCTGGACTTTCAGGTATAAAAGGGGAAGCTCCACTCATCTTCTCCACTTCAGTGCTGGCTTAATAAAGGACTGGCCACAGAGTGACCTTCTCTCTAGTATGGGCCTCGTGTGCATTTGTACTGTGTAGTAAGGACATATCAGCTCTCCTGATAGTCCACCCCAAATCAACTCTACCTTGCCCCCTCCATCTTTACTTTCAAAAGATACTTAAATAAAACTCTCTTTAACCATGCTGTCATCATCTCCTACTTTCTGTTCCCCTTTTTTTCCCTTGCTGCTTGCGATCTACATTTTACAACTGTTCTGTGGAGCACTCTGACAAAAGCAAAATACTACGAATGCTGGAAATCTGAAATAAAAACCGAAAATGCTGGAAATACTCAGCAGTCCAGGAGAGAAACAGTTAACGTTTCAGGTCGATGACCTGTCGTCAGAACTGGAACAAGTTAGAGATGCATCAGGTTTTAAGCAAGTACAGAGGCAGGGAAAGGGAGGAGGGGAGGGAAGAACGAAAGAGAAGGTTTATGATGGTGTGGAAGGCAGGAGAGCTTAAATAACAAAAGGGATGATGGTGCAAAGCAAAAGGAGATGGTAATGGGTTAAGTAAAGAAACAAAAGATGGGTCTAGAGGAGGTGTAAATGGGAATAGCAGAATCAACAGCTGCCGTGCGAAAAAATGGGGGCAGATGTTATGATCTTGGAAATGTTGAATTTGATGTTGCATCCCGTAGGCTGTAAAGTGCCTCATCAGAAGATGAGGCGCTGTTCCTCGAACTTACATTGAGCTTCATTGGAACAGTGCAGGAAATACAGAAAGATCAAAGTGGGGTGGAACGGAGAATTAAAGTGACAGGTGGCTGGAAGCTCGGTCACGCTTGCAGACTGAATGGCGGCGTTCCGCAAAGTTATCACCCAATCTGCATTTGGTCTCCCCAATATAGAGAAGACCACATTGTGAGCAGCGGATACAGTATACTAAATTGAAAGAAATCCTAGTAAATCACTGTCTCACCTGGAAGGAGTGTTTGGGGCCCTGGATGGTGGGAAGGGAGGAGGTAAAAGGGAAGGTGTTGCATCTCCTGCGCTTGCGTTGGGAGGGGAAAGATTGTTGAGGATGATTGAGGAATTACTGGGGTGTTCAGCCCTGAACTCATTGAATGGTGGTGCAGGCTCGAAGGGCCGAATGGCCTACTCCTGCTCCTATTTTCTATGTTTCTATGTTGCGGAGGGACGGACCGGTCCCTTCGGAATACTGAAAGAGGAGGGGAGGGGAAGATGTGTTTTTCAAAGCAGTCATTGAGTTGAGTCGTTCTCATTTTTGCTTCGAATGCCCTCAAACTGCAGAAGTTTGGGAGCAGGTTTTATTTTAATACAAGAGTCAAATCCTTCTGTTTCCATTGCAGGATCTTTTGGACCCAGCTCGATGGAAGATGCTTATTCAGCAGTTCAGATATGACAACTACAGACTTCACCAACTTGGAAACAGCTCTGTCTTCACTATAACACTCCAAGCAGGACTGTCAGCGATAAAAACACCGTATCCTTTTACAAGTTGAAATGATAATCCTTTCAAGTCTCAGTATCAGTGTCTAAAATTGTCTAGTTACAATAAAAGTTTAGTTGCTTTCAGAAACATCTAACCTTACAGATCTTAGATTGCCATAAGTATCCAACTTTTAAAATCTTCGCTTCTGCATGGTTCTATGGGATATTGGGGCAGAAATCCTGGCCTCCCCGGGTCCATAACGACATTTCTAAGGACCCGGGAAGGCATCACAAAAGCCGGTTTTCAACGTGTAATGCGCATGCGCTGAAAACCGGCTTTTCTGATCTGTCAAGCTGGAGCTTGACAGATCGTCGACATCTCGGGAGCGAGGACATTTGCAAGGACAAGATTGCGGTATTTGTCCATATCTTGCCCAGCAAATGTTCTCAAAATTTGTGCCTGATAAAAGCAGCCGCATAGCCTACGTTTACAGGCGTAAGAGTCTTAAAACACACAAAAACATTGTAAAATAAAATTTTAAAAGCACATTTTATTGTTTAAAAATCATCCCCACTCTGCTAAGTTTATTTTAAACCATAATAATAATAATAAAGCTTTTGAAAAAAAAAATTGGAAAAATATATATTTTTAAAATTCATAAATAACTAATTTAAATTAATAAAAATATGTTGTGCATTTTATTTATATTTTATTATTGGTTATGTGTGTTTTGTGGGCTGTTTCTCATTCATAATAATGGGAACTCCAACTTACGGAGTTTCCATTATTATGAATGAGAATATACTATACCAGATTGGCTGCCCAGAGCCATGTGGCTCAAGGCCTGCGCACGTCCTGACGTGCATGGACTGCGATGCGCAGTCAGGGGAAGCCTCAGGACCGGGATCTCGCGTGGGCGCATCTGCTTCAGGTAGGTGCGTTGCTTTTTTCTAGAATCCAGTCGAATGCCTGTGGGAAGGAGAAACCGGGATTTCTGGGCCATTGCTTAAAATTCCAAGAATACTAAGAATATTGAGATAGTGGAATTCCCAATTAGAGGATTCCCTGAACAACAACAGGCAGACCAATAATTAATTAATGGAGCAGTGAATGTGGAGGGGTGAGGCATGTGTCACAGTGTTGGGGTGAGGCCCAAGGGGTTATGGTGGTTAAAAGTCGAGGGCCACAATTTATCTAGCACAAGAACAAGGTGGTAGGCTTGAGGCCAAATATTAAATATTAAGGCAAACATGGTGCTGGAGCTAATAGAAACATAGAAACATAGAAAATAGATGCAGGAGTAGGCCATTCGGCCCTTCGAGCCTGCACCGCCATTCAATGAGTTCATGGCTGAACATTCAACTTCAGTACCCCCTTCCTGCTTTCTCGCCATACCCCTTGATCCCCCTCGTAGTAAGGACCTCATCTAACTCCTTTTTGAATATATTTAGTGAATTGGCCTCAACAACTTTCTGTGGCAGAGAATTCCACAGGTTCACCACTCTCTGGGTGAAGAAGTTCCTCCGCATCTCGGTCCTAAATGGCTTACCCCTTATCCTTAGACTGTACTCTGGTTCTGGACTTCCCCAACATTGGGAACATTCTTCCTGCATCTAACCTGTCTAACCCCGTCAGAATTTTAAATGTTTCTATGAGGTCCCCTCTCATTCTTCTGAACTCCAGTGAATACAAGCCCAGTTGATCCAGTCTTTCTTGATAGGTCAGTCCCGCCATCCCGGGAATCAGTCTGGTGAACCTTCGCTGCACTCCCTCAATAGCAAGAATGTCCTTCCTCAGGTTAGGAGACCAAAACTGTACACAATACTCCAGGTGTGGCCTCACCAATGCCCTGTACAACTGTAGCAACACCTCCCTGCCCCTGTACTCAAATCCCCTTGCTATGAAGGCCAACATGCCATTTGCTTTCTTAACCGCCTGCTGCACCTGCATGCCAACCTTCAATGACTGGTGTACCACGACACCCAGGTCTCTTTGCACCTCCCCTTTTCCTAATCTGTCACCATTCAGATAATAGTCTGTCTCTCTGTTTTTACCACCAAAGTGGGTAACCTCACACTTATCCACATTATACTTCATCTGCCATGCATTTGCCCACTCACCTAACCTATCCAAGTCGCTCTGCAGCCTCACAGCATCCTCCTCGCAGCTCACACTGCCACCCAACTTAGTGTCATCCGCAAATTTGGAGATACTACATTTAATCCCCTCATCTAAATCATTAATGTACAGTGTAAACAGCTGGGGCCCCAGCACAGAACCTTGCGGTACCCCACTAGTCACTGCCTGCCATTCTGAAAAGTACCCATTTACTCCTACTCTTTGCTTCCTGTCTGACAACCAGTTCTCAATCCATGTCAGCACACTACCCCCAATCCCATGTGCATTAACTTTGCACATCAATCTCTTGTGTGGGACCTTGTCGAACGCCTTCTGAAAGTCCAAATATACCACATCAACTGGTTCTCCCTTGTCCACTCTACTGGAAACATCCTCAAAAAATTCCAGAAGATTTGTCAAGCATGATTTCCCTTTCACAAATCCATGCTGACTTGGACCTATCATGTCACCTCTTTCCAAATGCACTGGAAATTGAACAGATAACCTCCACATACAGATGGACAGGAAAATCATCAAGCCTGTCCCAGCAGAGGAATTGCGGGGGGCGGTGGGGGAAGGAGGGAACATGAGAAATAGGAGCAAGAGTAGGCCATTTGGCCCCTCTAGCCTACTCCATTTAATAAGATTATGGCTGATCTGATCCTGGCCTCAACTCCACTTCCCCGCCCACTCCCTATAACCCTTCACTCCCTAATCGCTCAAAAATCTGTCTATCTCCACCTTAAATATATTCAATGATCCAGCCTCCACAACTCTCTGGGACAGAGAATTCTACAGATTTACGACCCTCTGAGAGAAGAAATTCCTCTTCATCCCAGTTCTGAATGGGCGAACCCTTATGAAATTATGCCCCTTAGTTCTAGATTCCCCCATGAGGGGAAACATCCTCTGCATCTACCTTGTCGAGCCCCCTCAGTATCTTATATGTTTCAATAAGATCACCTCTCATTCTTCTAAACTCTAATGAGTATAGGCTCAACCTTTCTTCATAAGTCAACCTCTTCTCATCTCAGGAATCAACCTAACGAACCTCTCTGAACTGCCTCCAATGCAAGTCTATCCCTCCTTAAATATGGTAACCAAAACTGTACACAGTACTCCAGGTGTGGCCTCACCAATACCAGTTCCAGCAGGACTTCCCTGCTTTTATACTCCATCCCCTTTGTGATACAGGCCAACAATCCATTTGCCTTCCTGGTTACTTGCTGTACCTGCATACTCACTTTTTGTGTTTCATGCCGAAGGAGCCCCAGGTCCCTCTACTGCAGCATTTTGTAATTTCTCCCCATTTAAATCATTTTTTTTCTGCCAAATTGGATAACCTCACACTTTCCCACATTATACTTCATCTGCCAAATGTTACTCACTTAGCCTGTCTATATCCCTTTGCAGATTTTTTGTGTCCTCCTCACAACTTGCTTTCCCACCCATCTTTGTATCATCAGCAAACTTGGCTACATTATACTCAGTCCCTTCGTCCAAGTCATTATTGAGGACCCAGCACCGATCCCTGTGACTCCCCACTAGTTACCATTTGCCAACCGGAAAATGACCTATTTATTCTGACTCTCTGTTTTCTGTTAGCCAATCTGCTATCCATGCTAGTATATTACCCCCAACACCGTGAGCTTTTATCTCGTGCAGTAGCCTTTTATGTGGCACGTTATCAAATGCCTTCTGGAAATCGAAATACACCACATATAATCTGGGTAAATTCCTTTCAGGGTGGGAAAGGTGATCGAAGTGTATTCTGGGAGATCAGTACCTTTTGTATGCAGTGACATTAGCAATAGCAAGTAACTCATCCTGCTCGTTCGTGCATGTGCCATACCGGAAAGCTCTCGATGTAAACCGTGCTCCTTTAATTACAGTGCTGTGGCCAAGAACAGTCCAATTCTGGTGGCACTGATATATTATAATAGAATAACATTAATGCTGGCAAAGATCCACCTGACATAATAGTTCTCCCAGTTGCTTCTAGAGGCAGCAATTGTATAGACATCCCCAGTCAGAGCAGAAATGAAGTTAGGATTTGTGACTTTCAATCAATTGTATATATTCCATAGCCTCAGGAACTGCAACATATCAAGGTACCTTTGAGTCGAGGCAATTCAGTAATACAAAGGGGATCTTTATAATAATGTGAAGCAATTACTGCCAACCTCAACCCATGTGCAAGAAAAATTGACTCAACATGAAACATAACACAAGCTAGTTGCATATTCCAAGGTGTTGTTATAATCAAAGATCCATAAACTACTACTGGGAATGCCGTCTTTGTGTGATGTAAATAAACACCAGCTGCTTTTTTTTTTCTTTTGTATTAATGCAGATACCTTCTAGCAAGGGAGTATGTAAAATTGAAAAGCAGTTTCATTTGGAATGCGGTCATGCATCTTGCACAGGCTATTAAGAGTAACATTAGTTGCCCAGCCACTGCACTGGAGACGGTTGTGTGATTAGAGGTGGAGCGGTGTTGCGGGGGCAGGTGCGGGCAGCGTGGGCGAGGAAAGCAGAACGGAAAAGTAAAATAAAAATATGGGGGAAGAATGGAGAGTATATGATGAGTGTAGTAATTCAAGATTTCTTACCATATTATATGCCTGAGCTGTGTGGTCCACAGACAGTGCTATAAGGAAGATGGCACCTCTAAAAACCCAGACTGCCCTGTCTGTAGCAAATCTCTGAACAAGCTTGCACAACCTCTGCCGATGGCACACTGTGCCAACTCCCGATTGGTCTGCAAGATCTCTGGCGAAGTTATGAATGAAAATAATCCACCCATGATGCTACCTAATGGATACGTGTATGGATACAATGTAGGTTTCTAATGTTTCTTTGGTAGCCTATCAGTCTTTGCCTTCAAATAGATTGTGATGCCTAAAACCTCTTAAATTCATTATTGGCAAGAGAAGCGGTCCATGTGAGGACCAATGGTATAAATGTTTAAAAAATGTAAACCTTTAACTTATCCCAAAGCCAAACTGGAAACCCACTTTAATTATATTTTTCTATTAATGGAGATGATATGAGTAGATTCCCTACATTTTGTCCATTTATCCCACTCGACTGCCTAGCCTGATAACTAACCAGCTCAGGTACCAGGTGCTTGGTCTTCTCCTACAGTACTCCCAATAGCCAGCCTCCATAAAATGCCAGAAAGGATGCATCACTGGATTGATTGTTGGATCATGTAACTGATCCCCTCATTTAAGCAATGGAAAAAATTCTTAAAGGCATTTAAGAATCGAAAAATGAGACAATTGGAATGATGGAAAACAAAAGACCAGTGGCTTTTTAAGCCTGTGGTTCTCCAAAGAACAGGGTTTTTATTTTAAAAAATTTGGCAAACTGTTAAGTATTACAACATCAGTTACAAGGAATGTAAACTCGCTACTGAGTTTGCTCAATTCATTGCAATTGTGGTATTAATGTTACCCAAATTTCTCTATCCTTCCTCTTAAATACCCTCATGGGTGTGGAGAAAATCACATTGGATGCCTTTACAGGGCATGATCCAGTCTCATAAATGGGCACTTGCCACACCAAAGACTGAGATCATTTTCTGATAACTCAGATGGTCCAGAAATGAATCCTATGACATCTTTCAGAAGAAAACAAATACCAAGAATTGCAGAGGCCAGACTGTATCTCTTGACACCTTTACATGTCCATCACCTGCAAGTATCATTACATCACTAATCATGACCATCATTCACAGCACCTGAACAAACTGACCTGCAGTCCTCTTTATTGAACGCCTCTGGCCAGTATAAAAGCATTGCAAAGTGCTTCTACAGCTTACATTTGAAAGACCCCTATAGCATTTCAAAGAGCCTTCACTTTAATGGTATATTAAAGAGTTTGTTTATTTGTGTTGGAACGTGACACAAGTATTCTGTATACAGATATTTTATCAGGGATTGTCTCTTGACTTACTGATTCAACCTGGCTGCTATTGTCCCTGGCAGGAAATTCAGTTAGTAAATTGGTAACAAGACATAACAGTTAATGCCCTCCTACGAATTGAATTTTTCACTAAACAAACTGTTAGTTCCATTTTTAATCTTTTGAATTTGTGATATGAAATTTCTTCTAAGAATATCATCCTGCTAGCAATTATTTCAACACCCAAAGTTGATGAACTCCAGCATGCCTTGGCAGTTGATATGGTAGCTATAAGATCACATCTGTTGTTTATGCCTTTCTCTTATCTCAAGATATTAATGTTTTATCTTACCATTGCTTGCTTCTCCCATTTGAAAGGAAGTGCCAAAAATCATGTTAGCAACCTATATAAACAACAAAAGATTGTCTATGTAACTTCCCTGAAGGAATAAAAATTCATGTAAGCTCATTAATTATAGAAAAGCAAACTGCGTTCTAGAATGTATTTCCTTATAACAGCATTAGAAAGCCTAAAATGAAGAGAGCCATTTAGTGCAGTAAGCTTGCTCCTTCTGCATACTAGTAATATGATGGGAGCCTGTGCGGGGAGGCAGAGGGAAGTTGAGGGGAGACGGGGACGGGGGATGGAGGGGAGAGTGGTGGGGGGGGGGGGCGGAAAAACCCAGGGCGGGGGACAGGAGGGGCCACATTGCAGCGGAGGTCAAGGGGGGGCAAAGTGTGTTGGAGGGGCGGGCCTGGGGGTTCTGTGCCTCGGTGCGGGGAGTGTTCAGAGTGGGGTGGACGGGTTGACTGCGCAGATGGCGGTTGGTGGATGTGGTGTGGTTGGTGTCGCGGGGGCGTGGCTCCGGGGTGGCTGGGACTGGGGGCTCGACATCCGGGGGTGTTCGGCATTTGGGAAGGATTCTGACGGGACGGGGCGGGTTGGGTGCGGGGGGAGTGGTTCCCGGTGTTGGGTGGGTTCGGAGCCGGTAGGGGGGGGCTGTTTGGGGCTGAGATTGGGAGAGGCTTCTTCACTCGGGGAGTTGTTGATGCCAGTTCATTGGATGTGTTCGGGAGGGAGTTGGATGTGGTCCTTGGGACTGGGGGGGGTCGGGAGGCGTGGGGGGAGGTGCTGGGGTAGGTGATCAGCCATGATCTTGTTGAATGGTGGTGCAGGCTCGAAGGGCTGAATGGCCTACTCCTGCACCTATTTTCTATGTTTCTCTGATATATTTGTCAGTGTTTCCTCCTCCAGAATTACCTTCCAGTTGATATTGTGGTTAATTCTCCCATTTGTTTGCCTGCTGAAAACTTAATGATTTTTGTTCTCTTTCAGTCATTACTTTCTATTCGTCAAGATGACAAAATCATCTGCCCAAGAACCAAAGAGGTCTACAACTTCTCCCAAGCTGAAAAAGTATACATCATGTAGAAGTGTGGAAAGGGGCAAGGCCAGAATCTGAACCACAGGATAATGTCGGTCAGGCTCAGCCTGTTGGCCACTGATTACCTGTGGCAATGCACCTTTTTATTGGTAGGATGTGTGTGTCTCTTGCGACCAAAGATCCAAATGGAACAAGAAATACACTTACTGTTGTGTGATGACAAAAAGGAGCTCATGATGAACTCGAGGAGAGTTTGTACTGAAAAGGTGAAATAAAACAATTGAGGCTTTGACGTGGTTTTGTAGTGGTTTACATTATCTGAAGAATTTTGACAGTTTTCAAATGTACTTCATCCGTAAGTTTAAATTTAGTAACTTGCATTAGTGTTGTGCTTGGGGGTACAATATTGAACTTGTTCGGCTGCCTTATTTCAAGCCTTCAGAACTTACATAACTTGCACAACTGCAATTTAAAAAGTGTTTTCAGGTCGTAATGTTTTAGAGTAGTTTGCACTAATATACTTCAGTTTAACCGGATCAGCTGTAGAACAAAAACTTACCATATTTTGGGCAATTGTGATAACGTTCCAAGTACTAGAGTTTGGAAATTCCAGGAAGCTTACATTTTAGCACTATTTATGCATGCACATATTTAGATTGTAGCCTAAAAATTAAGAAGGTTGGAAGCAGTTGTTAATTAAAAAAAAATCAAATAAAACCTGGTTTTGATTTGTTTTATTTGATCACATGTTGTGTTCCAGAGTTAACTTTATTTTGAGAATGAGACTTTTCCCACCCATATTTCCCTCCCTCTTCCCCCCCCACTCCCCTGCCCCCCAAAGACATTGACTTGTGCTGGGATATGGTTTTGAACACTGCCAGTCCCCCATAGCACTCGTAAATGACCATTTTTGTGTGAATTTGGGAGGGAGAGAGCCAATGGGCTTTTACAACCCTATGCATTCATTTCCAAGCTACTAGTTAGTGATCCAAAGCAGATTGTTTCATTCCCTCCCCAACTTAAGGTTACAAGGCTAATTGAGTTAGATTGGCTGAGTGTTATACCACATAGTATGTTTACACATAGTATGTTTACTCATAGAGCCATCAAGAAGGCAGAAGAAATTTCCTCCTGTTTCCCTTGGTTGCCATGCATTATCCTCAGCCAAGAGAAAGGTAGCATACTGAAGCCAACAGCTAGGATTAATTTGAAATAGGCCCATAGGACGATAGTGGCAGTTAGGAGATTTAAATGTGGTCCATGATGCTTTTTTTTGGCAGTAGATTCTACACTGTATCCTGATCCAATCATTGAATTTCCCCACCCTGTACGTAAACTGTACCTGCAACACTTGCTGGCTTGGAATGTTTTTTTTGTCAATCCAGATATAAACAGAATGCATATGTGTATATGGGGCAAGTGGGAGGAAATGATAATTGAGGGTGGGGTTTGTGGTTCACGAGATAGCAGTCAAGAAAGCTGGGTCATCTCTGAACATCAGCAAAGATAAGTTTTCCTCGGGCCCTCTTGCTTTTGTAGGTCATAGCTTACAGCCACACTGCAGGATATCATCGAGGCTGAAACTTAAATGCAGTACTGAGGGAATGCTGCATTGGTGGAGGTGTCGTAATTCGGACAAGATGTTAAGCTGAGATCCCATCTGTCTGTTCATGTGGTCGTAAAAGATCCCAAGGAACTAGTAAAAGATCCCAAGGAACTAGTCAAAGAAAAGCAAGAGATTCTCCCAGTATCCTGGCTAACATCTATCCCTCAACCAACACCAAAAACAGATTAACTGGTCATTTAGTGCATTGCTGTTTGTGGAGCAATTGCTGTGTGCAAATTGACTCCCATCTTTCCCTACGCTACAACTGTAAATACACTTTCGGATGTCCTGAGCACATGAAAGGGTGCTATATAAATGTAAGTTTGTTCTTTCAAGGAGTGTCCAATTAGCAGCATTGCAGAGCCTGTGCCGGCCCTTCTTTACAGTATCTTACAGCTTGTAGCGGCGCATTCAGGGTTTCCATTTATACTAGCTATCATGTGTTGGGGTAATGTCATTTTTAAACCTGTAGTTACTATCAATAGCCCAGTAACATTAATCATAGAATCATGCAGCACAGAAGGAGGCCATTCGTCCCATGCTGCCTGTGCCGGCTCTGAGAGAATTATCCAATTATTCCCACTCCCCTGCACATTCCCCATAACCTTACAATTTTCTTCTTTTTCAAATAAATATATATATATTATATTATATATCGTTGAAAGTTACTATTGAATCTGCTTGTACCACCCTTTCAGGCTGTGCATTCCAGATTAGATCATAACTCCTGTTAATAAAACATTTTGTCTTATCTTTCTCCCATCTCCACCCCTCTAGGCAAGTGGGGAGTGTTCCCTCACACACCTGACTTGTGCCTTGTTTGTGGTGGAAAGGCTTTGGGGAGTCAGGAGGTGAGACACTCGCCGCAGAATACCCAGCCTCTGACCTGCTCTAGTTGCCACAGTATTTATCTGGCTGGTCCAGTTACATTTTTGCTTTCAACAAATCTATTAATACATGTTCTTCCAAGTAACAATTAATCTTGGCCTGGATTATGGTCCCGAGAAGTTTCCCCACTATTGACTGGCTGGCTGGTTGGGCTGACTGGCCTGTAGTTTACTGGGTTTATCCCTCTCCCCTTTTTTGAACGCAGATGTAACATTTGCAACCCTCCAGTCCTCTAGCACCACTCCCACCTTCAAGCAGGATTGAAAGATTGTGGCTAGAGCCTCTGTTATCTTCACATCATCATCATAGGCAGTCCCTCGGAATCGAGGAAGACCTGCTTCCACTCCTGAAGTGAGTTCATCCTCTGTATGTGTGCAGATGCAGGCGTCGTCCGCGTATTGTAGCTCGACATGTACTTCCCTCAGTAACCTCGGATGCATCTCATCCGAACCGGGTGACTTTTCGGAGTGTCTATTTGTACTGCCCTTTTTCTGTCCTTCTGCGCCTGTGTCCTCTCAAAACTCCTCCCCCGATGACTCCCACACGGATCTGGGGCCCTGCAATCAGTCCGACCACGTTGTTCCACGTGTGCTGCTGATCCTCCGCGAGCCTGCTTCTCCGACCAACCGGGCCTGCTGCTCCGACAGACCGAGCCTGCTGATCCCTCTGATCCTCCGCAAGCCTGCTCCTCCGACAGACCGAGCCTGCTGATCCCGCTGATCCTCCGCAAGCCTGCTCCTCCGACAGACCGAGCCTGCTGATCCCGCTGATCCTCCGCAAGCCTGCTCCTCCGACAGACCGAGCCTGCTTCTTCCACTGAGCCCCGACCGAGCCTGCTTCTGCTGAGCCCCCGAGCCTGCCGCTGAGCCCCTGACCGAACCCTGCACGACCGCATTTGCTTGTTTTGTAGTATGATTTTTGCTTGTTTGAGCTACCGAGCCACTGAGCCTCCGACCTACTGAGCTGCTGAACTTGAGTTTTGTGCAATGCAACTTGTTTGTCTTTTATTGTCAATAAATGTCATTACTATTTTTACATTATTTCAGTGGTTATTGGCAGCTACTAGGGCTGACGGTGGGGGAGTCATGCACTTGCGCTGGGGGAAGAGACTTCAGCTGGGGTTGGCAGGCACTTATGCTGGGGGAGGGATGCGCTGGGGCAAGGGACTTCGGCTGGCACTTAGTGGCTTTTGGGGAGATCTATGTGGCTTCTGAAGTCAAAATGGATCGACTTACAATTTGCGAAGACAAGTCAAAACTTGGGCTGGGCGGTTCCAATTGCACAGTCCACTGAAAATTCAAGGTATGCTTGGTCCCCTTTGGAGGATAATCAGCAATAGGTGCAGTGAAATTGGAGAGCCAATCAGACAAGGTGGCCATTTTGGCAGTACAAATAGACGCATCCGTGACTTTTACACCTTGAGCGCTGCCAATCTTTTCAGTACCACTTTATCTATTTTTATTCTATCCAATTTCTCCACCCCCTCCATCCTCTACTTTGACATTGGTAGGATCCTCTTGTGAAAAGGCTCAACGCCTTCTAGTTAGATTCATAACCACTTTATCATGTTGCATTATATTTACCATTTGAGCCAGTTAAACTTATCGTGAAGAACAGTGAGTCTGTGTTTTTGTGCAACTGCAGCAACTCAGCTTCATTCACTTTCTCCCACTGATGAATACAGCGTGTGACCCAGGTCAGTTTCAAGCCAAGGTTCCACGCACACAGCACTCTGGACAAATTATTTAATGACGTTATCGTTGGAATATTGCCAGAGACTAAGCGCAAATTTTCATTGGCTTGTTTAGTTGTCAAAATCGTGTGCACACAGACATACGCCGCCCCCTATAGATGTTTGCTATTATCACATTTAATTCTTGTATAATATTTTGTGACTTGTCAGTTATATTCATTTTTATTGCTGCATTTCATTCTTAACTGTCCTCTGAAGTAGTTTTGTTTGTATGAAACAGCTACAAAGAATAGCAAGAACAAACTTCTCGGCTGCGATCTCTGCACCGAATCTGGACATGACGAAGGGACGCTCAGCCCAGTGGACCTGCAAAGTCCTTCTCACTAACATCTGGGGACTGGTGCCAACATTGGCAGAGCCGTCACACAGCAGCTGGACACATTCATGCTCACAGAATCATACTTTTCAGCCAAAGTCCCATACTCTTACATCACCACCTCCCATTATGAATCAATATCTAACAGTAGTAATTCAGAAATTAGTGTGCAAAAATAAATCCCATGAAACAGTACACTCTAGTGGCCAATTGACTCAACATGTAACAGTGAAATACTAAAAGCAAAAGTTGTAATCAATTTATAATCGTGTATTTACAATAGTGTTTCAGGGAAATTTGTTTCATACTGATTCCATGTTTTAGATAATTATTAAATTACTAGTGGCTTTCCTGATACGTTGTCAGATAGTTGGAGCAATTCTCTGAAAATTGATAAAAATATTGGGGGTTTCTATTCAAATTTATTAATTAATTTGGAGGAGTGATTATTTAATGGAATTGGTTTTGAAAAAAATTGTAATTAAATAAAAACAGTTGGAATTCACTGGTAATGGGGGTGGGCATTTAATGCATATATACATTTATTAACTGCTATTTTTTATGTATTCATGACTTTTTTACCTCTAGATTTGACTCTTCTAATGCACTCCTGGTCGGCCTCCTATCTTCCACCCTACATAAACTTGTGATCATCGAAAATACTGCTGCATGTATCTTAACTCGTTTCAAATCTCATTCACCCATCACTCCTATGCTTGCTGACCTTCACTGGCTCCCAGTAAAAAAAATACATCCTCGTTTTCAAATCCCTCCGTTGCCTCGCCCCTCCCTATCTCTGTAGCCTCCTCCAGCCCTACAAGCTTTGAGATCTCGAGCTCTTCTAATTCTGGTCTTTTGTGCATCCCCAATTTTAATCGCTCCAGCATTGGCGGCCATGCTTTCAGCTGTCTTGCCGCTAATGGAGGTGGCGGAAATGGATTAGGAATATTTTTCTTTTTGAACTGCAGGTACAGTTGGGTCTGGGTGGGAATATTTTTTAATGAATTTTTAAATATTTGTTACTGTGAGTTGGATTGAAGAGTGGTACTGGGGAGGGATAGTGGCAGCCACATAGTTTTATTGTTGGGAGTAGGGTCACACTGCCAGGGGAGGAGGCAATGCAGGGCTATATATGGAATTAGCTCCTAGCCCCCATTTGGTTCTTCCCCGGTAATGGTGCCTTTGCCTCCCTAATATCACTCGAGTGCCGAACATTCCCCTTTTGTTCTCAACCCGATTTGTAATAACTAACTCTGGTTTCAGAACATTATAATTTGGCCCATTAATATCCTCATCAACTTATCCAATATTTCCCTTAACCCCTCACCCATTGTATCTTTTTCTGCTATGCTCATATGGCCCTCTGGCACCTTTGTTGCCCTGAATACCCACCAATATCATGCTTCGCCCTTAGTCCCTAAAATATTACCGTCTCTCTATTTCTGGTCTTCCTAACCCTACCAATGTCACTGTTGTTTTCCTAATACTGCCACCTGCTTGCCAGCACCCACCTGACAAAAGCATATATGTCCCTATTGTGCCCTTGTGATTCTTTGCCTACCTAACATTCTCTTGTGGGCTTGTAATATCTCCCACTTGATCCTCAACACCTATCTCCCCTCACTCACTAACATCCCCCTGTCCATCAGTCCATAACCTGTCACCTCTCACCAGCTCTTGGTCCGTGGCCCTGTAGGTTACGGCACTTTAAATGCACATCCAAGTATCTTTTAAATGCGGTGAGGGTTTTTGCCTCTACCACCCCTTCAGGTAGTGAGTTCCAGACCCCCACCACCTCTGGGTGAAGACATTTCCCCTCATATCTCATATAAACTTCACCACAATTACTTTAAATCAATGCCCCCTGGTTGTTGACCCCTCTGCCAAGGGAAACGGGTCCTTTCCATCCAGGCCCCTCATAATTTTATACACTTCAATCAGGTCTCCCCTTAGCCTCCTCTGTTCCAAAGAAAACAGACTGAGCATCTCCAATCTTTCCTCAGCCAAAATTCTCCAGTCCAGACAACATTCTTGTAAACCTCTGCATCCTTTCCAGTGCAATCACATTTTTCCTGTAATGTGGTGACCAGAACTGCACAAAGTACTCCAGCTGTGACCTAACCAGTGTTTTATGCAGTTCAAGCATAACCCTAATATTAACAAATTTCCAAATAAACCACTGCATAAGTCCACTCTGTTTAAGACCTCTCTGTGCAGACCACTCTGCTCTGAAAAACTTGACTTTTATACTCTTAGCAGCTACTCCCAATTTATAAGTATTGACTAAGCACCTCTGTTCTCTGTGATTAACACCTATTTAAGGCAAACATTTACAGCTGACTGACAGTTAACTGCCACTGGAAGGCAACTTCTGTTAACTGCAGTTTAAAGTTCTAGGTTTAAATCAAAATGTTAAACTAGATTTCACTACGTACAGCTTCTACTTACCCAATAATTACCAGAAATTCTCACTCTTTCCAAATTCTCAAATAAACCACTCTGCTTAAGTCCACTCTCTCTATGCAGACCACTCTGTGCTCTGAAAAACTACTAACTTTTATACTCCTTAGGAGCGACACCCAATTTACAAGTGTTGGTATCTCAATATTTATACTACTATAATTAACAATGCATAACATAAAAACTCATTTTCACATCTCGTTTCTCAGCAATGGTCTACAACTCAAACTCATTTCTCATGGATTCCAGCTTTAATTCCACCCTGTTTCAGATCCACCCATGGTCACATATCTTCCATGATAGTCAGTGTCACTCTAACCTCTGCTCTTACAGCTTCACGCTCTTGACCTTCCTCTTCAGCAGCACCGACTTTATTCCAGAACAGTCTTGCTCCTCAGATCCATTTAATTCTTCACCTCATCCGGTGCTTTAATAAAATTTGTTTTCTTCCTCTCAGGTGGCAAGGGCCGCAGGTTTCAATTACTCTTGGATACTATCGCCTCTCTTGATCTCTCTTTCCTTTCACTTTCTTCTGACCCCCATCTCAGTGAATATCAAGCTTGATATGATGCTGAGTTCTTCATCCGCCACCTTTGCCCCATGCTCACTTTTTTTAGTCAGTAAGCTTCACCTGTCTTCAGAATTCTTGCTCTACCTGGACCAAATTTCCCTCTCTGCTCTTACCCTCTCGACCTCTTCATTGAGAACTGCTGGCATGACATTGGCTGTGTCAGTTTATTCACTTCCCTCACTCACTAAATCTATCTCTCTCTGCACTTTCTTCTCTCAAGTCCACCTCTGACATCATAATCAAACCTGCTGACCAGGGAGACGCTATTATTGTATGGCAAAGAACCTCTACTTTTCGAGGGTGACGGGCAACTCTTTCTACCTCTCTCTAGAACCAATGTCCTAGGGGGAGTGTTTGCTAGTGCTGTTGGGGAGGAGTTAAACTAATATTGCAGGGGGATGGGAACCTATACAGGGAGACAGAGGGAGACAAAAATGAGGCAAAAGCAAAAGACAGAAAGGAGATGAGGAAAAGTGGAGGGCAGAGAAACCCAAGGCAAAGAACAAAAAGGGCCACTGTACAGCAAAATTCTAGAAGGACAAAGGGTGTTAAAAAAGCAAGCCTGAAGGCTTTGTGTCTTAATGCAAGGAGTATCCACAATAAGGTAGATGAATTAACTGTGCAAATAGATGTTAACAAATATGATGTGATTGGGATTACGGAGACGTGGCTCCAGGATGATCAGGGCTGGGAACTCAACATCCAGGGGTATTCAACATTCAGGAAGGATAGAATAAAAGGAAAAGGAGGTTGGGTAGCATTGCTGGTTAAAGAGGAGATTAATGCAATAGTTAGGAAAGACATTAGCTTGGATGATGTGGAATCTATATGGGTAGAGCTGCAGAACACTAAAGGGCAAAAATCGTTAGTGGGAGTTGTGTACAGACCTCCAAACAGTAATAGTGATGTTGGGGAGGGCATCAAACAGGAAATTAGGAGTGCATGCAATAAAGGTGCAGCAGTTATAATGGGTGACTTTAATATGCACATAGATTGGGCTAGCCAAACTGGAAGCAATACGGTGGAGGAGGATTTCCTGGAATGCATAAGGGATGGTTTTCTAGACCAATATGTCGAGGAACCAACTAGGGGGGAGGCCATCTTAGACTGGGTGTTGTGTAATGAGAGAGGATTAATTAGCAATCTCATTGTGCGAGGCCCCTTGGGGAAGAGTGACCATAATATGGTGGAATTCTGCATTAGGATGGAGAATGACACAGTTAATTCAGAGACCATGGTCCAGAACTTAAAGAAGGGTAACTTTGAAGGTATGAGGCATGAATTGGCTAAGATAGATTGGCTAATGATACTTAAGGGGTTGACTGTGGATGGGCAATGGCAGACATTTAGAGACCGCATGGATGAATTACAACAATTGTACATTCCTGTCTGGCGTAAAAATAAAAAAGGGAAGGTGGCTCAACCGTGGCTATCTAGGGAAATCAGCGATAGTATTAAAGCCAAGGAAATGGCATACAAATTGACCAGAAATAGCAGCGAACCTGGGGACTGGGAGAAATTTAGAACTCAGCAGAGGAGTACAAAGGGTTTGATTAGGGCAGGGAAAATGGAGTACGAGAAGAAGCTTGCAGGGAACATTAAGGCGGATTGCAAAAGTTTCTATAGGTATGTAAAGAGAAAAAGGTTAGTAAAGACAAACGTAGGTCCCCTGCAGTCAGAATCAGGGGAAGTCATAACGGGGAACAAAGAAATGGCAGACCAATTGAACAAGTACTTTGGTTCAGTATTCACTAAGGAGGACACAAACAACCTTCCGGATATAAAAGTGGTCAGAGGGTCTATTAAGGAGGAGGAACTGAGGGAAATCTTTATTAGTCGGGAAATTGTGTTGGGGAAATTGATGGGATTGAAGGCCGATAAATCCCCAGGGCCTGATGGACTGCATCCCAGAGTACTTAAGGAGGTGGCCTTGGAAATAGCGGATGCATTGACAGTCATTTTCCAACATTCCATTGACTCTGGATCAGTTCCTATCGAGTGGAGGGTAGCCAATGTAACCCCACTTTTTAAAAAAGGAGGGAGAGAGAAAGCAGGGAATTATAGACCGGTCAGCCTGACCTCAGTAGTGGGTAAAATGATGGAATCAATTATTAAGGATGTCATAGCAGCGCATTTGGAAAATGGTGACATGATAGGTCGAAGTCAGCATGGATTTGTGAAAGGGAGATCATGCTTGACAAATCTTCTGGAATTTTTTGAGGATGTTTCCAATAAAGTGGACAAAGGAGTACCAGTTGATGTGGTATATTTGGACTTTCAGAAGGCTTTCGACAAGGTCCCACACAGGAGATTAATGTGCAAAGTTAAAGCACATGGGATTGGGGGTAGTGTGCTGACGTGGATTGAGAACTGGTTGTCAGACAGGAAGCAAAGAGTAGGAGTAAATGGGTACTTTTCGGAATGGCAGGCAGTGACTAGTGGGGTACCGCAGGGTTCTGTGCTGGGGCCCCAGCTGTTTACATTGTACATTAATGATTTAGACGAGGGGATTAAATGTAGTATCTCCAAATTTGCGGATGACACTAAGTTGGGTGGCAGTGTGAGCTGCGAGGAGGATGCTATGAGGCTGCAGAGTGACTTGGATAGGTTAGGTGAGTGGGCAAATGCGTGGCAGATGAAGTATAATGTGGATAAATGTGAGGTTATCCACTTTGGTGGTAAAAACAGAGAGACAGACTATTATCTGAATGGTGACAGATTAGGAAAAGGGAAGGTGCAACGAGACCTGGGTGTCATGGTACATCAGTCATTGAAGGTTGGCATGCAGGTACAGCAGGCGGTTAAGAAAGCAAATGGCATGTTGGCCTTCATAGCGAGGGGATTTGAGTACAGGGGCAGGGAGGTGTTGCTACAGTTGTACAGGACCTTGGTGAGGCCACACCTGGAGTATTGTGTACAGTTTTGGTCTCCTAACTTGAGGAAGGACATTCTTGCTATTGAGGGAGTGCAGCGAAGATTCACCAGACTGATTCCTGGGATGGTGGGACTGACCTATCAAGAAAGACTGGATCAACTGGGCTTGTATTCACTGGAGTTCAGAAGAGTGAGAGGGGACCTCATAGAAACGTTTAAAATTCTGACGGGTTTAGACAGGTTGGATGCAGGAAGAATGTTCCCAATGTTGGGGAAGTCCAGAACCAGGGGTCACAGTCTAAGGATAAGGGGTAAGCCATTTAGGACCGAGATAAGGAGAAACTTCTTCACCCAGAGAGTGGTGAACCTGTGGAATTCTCTACCACAGAAAGTTGTTGAGGCCAATTCACTAAATATATTCAAAAGGGAGTTAGATGAAGTCCTTACTACTCGGAGGATCAAGAGGTATGGCGTGAAAGCAGGAAGTGGGTACTGAAGTTTCATGTTCAGCCATGAACTCATTGAATGGCGGTGCAGGCTCGAAGGGCTGAATGGCCTGCTCCTGCACCTATTTTCTATGTTTTTCTATGTTTCTGGATTATAATCCAACCACTGAACACCAAGCCATCATCTCCCAGGCAGACTGAACTCATCTCCTGGAGATTTCCTCCTCTCACCATGACTCCAACTTCATTGTCTTCCATCCCTGCACAGTCCTCCAACCTTGCACAGCCCATTCTACCTGTTTCTCAAGATCCAAACAGGTCGACTGGGACAGACCTATCATTTCAACCTGCTCCTGCCTCATGGAATTTATCACGACTCTATCTCAGCTCCATTTTTTCCCCCTTGTCTTGTCCCTCCCAACATACATCCACGACTCTTCAATAAATTCAATTCACATTAAAACTGCCCATATCCTAACTTGCACCAAGTTTCATTCACCAATCACCTGTGCTAGCTGACCAACATTGGCTCCTGGTTTGTCAACACCTTGATTTTAAAATTCTTAGCCTGGTTTTCAAATCCCTCCATAGCCTCGCCCCTCTCTATCTTTGTAACCTCCTCCTACAACCCTCCAAGATCTCTGCATTCCTTCAATTCTGGCCTCTTGTGCATCCTCGATTTTAATCACTCCAACATTGATGGCTGTGCCTTCAACTGCCTAGGTCCCAAGCTCTGGAATTCTCTCCCTAAACCTCTTTCCCTTAATGATGCTTCTTAAAACCTACTTCTTTGATCAAGCTTTTGGTCACCCGTCCTAATATCTCCTTATGTGGCTCGGTGCCAAATTTTGTTTGGTAACTCTCCTGTGAAGTGCATTGGGACATTTTGCTAGGTTAAAGGTGCTATTTAAAAGCACGCTGTTGCACCTGCTGCTTTTAACAATGAGAAAAACCTACAATAATATTTAAAAGCACAAACCTTTCTGTGGAAGACTTTAGCTACTGAACCCATCTGATATCTTCAAGACTTTTTTCTCGTCTTCAAAAAAAGTGAACCATCAAGCAATTTTATTGAACAAATGACAAACAAGTGATAATATAACAGTAATAGAATATATTTAGATTTACATTACTAACCAGCTTTTTGAATTTAAAAAAAAAAAGCATTACAATCTAAATGCTAAGCTTTTATTTTGTAGTTAGCATTTGTAAATGTAGCAATGAAGAACGAGCACTCTGTGTGAATACTGCACAAGGGAAGCATTGGAATTGGCAGTGGTGCATCCTACAGGAAAGCCTGCCAGCAGTCTTTGTTAAGGCTTACATAAATAATAGGTGAGTTATTGGAGGGTGCTGAATGTCCATGGAACTGTATCACAGCAAGGATTCATCATTTCATGAATTATATGAAAATTACAATCGGAAAAAGATTGTTTGGCATAACTAGTCCATGTAAATGTTTATTCTTCACACGAGACGCAGTCCTAAACCCACATGCCTGCCCTGTCCCCATATCCCTTTATCTCCCTTTCCACCTAGTGGTCATTGTTCTCTCAGTGTACAACTTAGGTCAATTTATGCATGATGGTTGAATACATGACATCACCTCTCCCCAAAGTCTTATTGGGATCACAAGTTGAGTCTCTGGTGGTTTACGCTCCCTTGTAGAGCGCCTGAGTTGGGGCTTCGGTTGTTGGACGCTGGCCTGAGTGTCTGCTGTTTGCGGTGCCTCAGGCCTGTCCGGACTGAACATAGTGAGTGGGCTCTCCTCCATTCGGTTCTGGTATTCGGTCACCTGTGGTGGAGTGAACTCTACATCGTGCTGTTCTTATGCTTCTTCTATGGGGTTGCTGAACCTCCTTTTTGTTTGATCTACATGTTTGCGGCAGATTTGTCTATTGGTAAGTTTAACTACCAGAATCCTATTCTCCTTGGCAATCACAGTGCCCTGCAGCGTAGTTGAGCACAAAGGCAGGGTCATTGACATCGATACCTCGCGCCCTCGCATTCCTGTCATGGTAGTCACATTGTGACCGGCGCCTGCTCTCAACAATTTCTTTCATGGTGGGGTGTATAAGGGATAACCGGGTTTTGAGCGTCCTTTTCGTTAGCAGCTCTGCGGGTGGAACCCCTGTGAGCGAGTGTGGTCGGGATCTATAGGCCAACAGGAGGCGTGATAAGCGGCTTTGTAGGGAATTCTGAGCACCCCCTGTTTGATTATCTGCACTGCTCGTTCCGCCTGGTCATTTGAGGCCGGCTTGAACGGTGCCGTTCTGACATGGTTAATTCCATTGCCTGCCATGAAGTCCTGGAATTCAGTGCTTGTGAAGCACGGGCCATTGTCGCTGACCAAGACATCCAGTAGACCACGGGCGGCAAACATTGTCCGTAGACTTTCTACCGTGGCAGAGGATGTGCTTGAATTTAAAATGTCACACTCGATCCATTTGGAGTCGGTGTCTACTCCAGCCAAAAACATTTTTCCCATGAAAGGACCTGCGTAGTCCACATGGATGCATGACCATGGCTTGGCGGGCCAGGACCAGGGGCTAAGGGGGGCTTCCCTGGACGCATTGCCGAGCTGGGCACACGTGTTGCACTTGCGAACACAAAGTTCCAGGTCTGCGTCTATCCCTGATCACCAAACGTGTGACCTGGCAATTGCCTTCATCATGACAATGCCCGGGTGCTCATTGTGGAGTTCTCTGATGAACACCTCTCTGCCCATCTGGGGCATGACTACGCAGTTTCCCCACAGTAGGCAATTGGCCTGAATCGAGAGTTCATCCCTGCGCCTGTGAAATGATTTAAATTCCTCAGGTCATGCCCTGTACGTGGCTGCCCAGTCTCCATTCAGGACACATTTCTTGACTAAAGACAGTAGAGGGTCTCTATTTGTCCAGACTTTAATCTGATGGGCTGTCACGGGTGAGCCTTCGCTTTCGAAAACTTCAACATCCATGACCATCTCAGCAGCATGCTCGGTAGCCCCCTCGGTGGTGGCTAGTGGGAGCCTGCTGAGTGCATCGGCGCAGTTTTCGATGCCCGGTCTGTGCCGAATTGTATAGTCATAGGCGGCTAATGTGAGTGCCCACCTCTGTATGCGGGCCGATATGTTTGCATTTATGGCCTTGTTGTCAGCCAAAAGGGACGTTAGGGGTTTGTGATCTGTCTCCAGCTCAAATTTCTTGCCAAACAGGTACTGGTGCATTTTCTTACCTGCATATACACATGCAAGCGCCTCCTTTTCTAACATCCCGTAGCCCCTTTCTGCCTGGGACAGACTTCTGGTGGCATAAGCTACCGGCTGTAACTGACCCTTGGCATTAACATGCTGCATCGCACGTTAAAACAAGTTTCTTACAGGGGTCATGTAGCGTTAACAGATTGTTGGAGCATAACAAATTGCGTGCTCTATCAAAAGCCCTTTCCTGGCTGTCCCCCCAGACCCATTCGCGACCTTTGCGTAGAGCCGCTACACGTGCTCCTAACACTGTGCTCAATTTGGGAAGAAAGTTATCAAAATAGTTCAGGAGCCCCAGGAACAAACGCAGCTCCGTCGTATTACGGGGTCTGGGTGCTCCCTGGATCGCTTCTGTCTTGGACACAGTAGGTCTGATCCCGTCTGCTGCTACCCTCACCCCCAAGAATTCTACCTCTGGAGCTAGGAAGACGCACTTCGCCTTTTTCAGTCGCAGACCTACCCCGGTCCAGTCTGCGTAGCACCTCCTCCAGGTTGTGGAAATGTTCTTCAGTATCGCGACCCATGATGAGGATGTCGTGTTGAAAAACCACCGTCCCTGGAATCGACTTGAGAAGGCTTTCCATATTTCGTTGAAAGATCGCGGCGGCCAAACGAATCCCGAACAGGCATCTGTTGTACTCAAACAACCCCTTGTGTGTCTTGATGGTGGTCAGCTTCTTAGACTCACTCGCCAGCTCCTGGGTCATGTAAGCTGAGGTTGGGTCCAATTTTGAAAAACGTTTGCCACCGGATAGCGTTGCAAAGAGGTCCTCTGCTCTCGGTAGCAGGTACTAGTCTTGAAGTGACACCCGATTGATGGTGGCCTTGTAATCGCCACATATCCTGACCGACCCATCCGCCTTGTGCACCGGCACAATCGAGCTCGCCCAGTCACTGAATTCGACTGGCGAGATGATGCCTTCCCTCAGCAGGCAGTCCAATTTGCCTTCTATCTTTTCCCACATCACGTACGGCACCATTCTGGTCTTGTGGTGTACTGGCCTGGTGTCCGGGTTTATGTGAATCACTACCTTGGTCCCCATGAAAGTGCCAATGCCGGGTTGAAATAATGAGTCAAATTTGTCCAGGATCTGTGAGCATGATACTCGCTCCACAGAAGAAATTGCATTGACATCGCCCCATTTCCAGTTCATGACAGCAAGCCAACTTCTCCCCAGTAGGGCAGGACCGTCCCCCGGGACAATCCAGAGTAGCAACCTGTTCTCTGAATTTTTGTGGGTCACGTCTACCGTGGTGCTGCCTAGCACCGGAATTATCTCCTTTATGTATGTCCGTAGCTGTGCATCAATCGGCAATAATTTTGGCCTCCTGGCCTTGGACGCCCACAATTTGTCGAACTGTTTGATACTGATCAGGGACTGGCTGGCCCCCGTGTCTAGCTCCATTGATATTGGGATGCCATTGAGGAGCACTTTCATCATTATCGGTGGCGTCCTGATGTATGAACTGTATATGTGCTTCACATGAACTCGCTGAACTTCAGCTTCCAGCGATTTTCCCCCAATGTTCATTTGGCCTCGTAGGGCTTACATCGGGCCCGTCCTCCTCGTACATCAGCCTGGCTGCAGGCTTCCTGCACATACGCGCCAAGTGACCGCTGACGTTGCAATTTCTGCAGGTATATTGCTGATACCTGCAAACTCTGGCTGGGTGTGTGCCTCCACACCTCCAACATGAACCGTTGTTGGAAACAAAAGGTCCATTACCAGTCGATCATCTCTGACTGTCTCTGTGACTGTCCTTAAGTGCATCATTAACAGGTGTTGATGGCCCTATTACTGGCCTCATTGTCTCTTGCAATGGCGTGGATCGCCGTTCAGCTAATCATTGTCTCTGTTGAATTTCCCCTTTGGGTTCGACTACACGTTGGGGCATGAGCGATTGCCCTTGTCTGCCTGGAGAACTGTGTGCCTCGTTAACAATGTTGACTCCCTGTCCATTTGCTGCATTTGAGCCCAGACTTTTGTCAAACATCATTCTGGCCTCTTCCTCCCCTGAGATAAAAGTCTGGGCCATCAAGGCCACCGTTTCCAGGGTCAAGTCTTTGGTCTCAATCAGTTTCCTGAAAACCCCAGCGTGCCCCATGCCTTCAATAAAAAAAAGTCTCACAGCATCTCCGCTCTGCATGCATCTGGGAACTTACATAGGCTCGCCAGTCGCCGGAGGTCTGCCAGGATGTCTGGAACGCTTTGCTCTTCTCGCCGCCGGTGCATGTAAAACCGGTGTCTCGCCATGTGCATGCTGCTCGCTGGTTTAAGGTGTTCCCCGATTAACTTACTGAGATCTCCAAACATCTTGTCCGCCGGCTTCTCTGGCGCTAGAAGGTCCTTCAGGGAATACGTCCTGGATCTACAAACCGTAAGGAGATGAGCCATGCGTTTGTCGGCCGACTCCTGTCCCAACCATTCCTTTGTGATGAAACTTTGCTGTAGTCTCTCATTAAAATCGTCCCAATCATCACCAACACAGTACCTCTCGTCTGTGCTGCTAGAGGCCATGCTCGCGTGGTTTAAATCCCAGTTTCTCATCGCCAATGATATGTCCTTACTATACAGTATAGATGCACACAAGGCCCATGCTCGAAAGAAGGTCACTCTTTATTAGCCAGCACTCCAGTGATGAAGGTGGGTGGAGCTTCCCCTTTTATACCTGAAGGTCCAGGTTAGGAGTGTCTCCCACAAGTTCACCACCTAGTGGTCATTGTTCTCACAGTGTACAACTTAGGTCAGTTTATACATGGGTTACAATAATGGTTGAATACATGACGGAGAAGGAGAGTGCTTTTGCCTCCACTACTCTACTTGGATGTCTATTCCATGTGTCGATCATTCAACATTAAGAAATTCCTGATATCACTCCTAGATTTAGCTTTTCACTAGTTTAAAGTTGTGCTCCTTTTTCCAACTTTCTCAGTTTGGGTTTGAAGTAGTAGCCATTCTCAATGCCATTTGCCTCGCCCCATCTCTGTAACCTCCTCCTGCCCTACAACCCTCAGATCTCTGCACATCTCCAATTCTGGCCACTTAAACAACCCCGATTTTTTTTCGCTCCACCATTGATAGCCGTGCCTTCAGTTGCCTAGGCCTTAAGCTCTGGAATTCCCTTCATAAATCGCTCCGCCTCTCCTTTTAAGACGCTCTTTTAAACCTACCTCTTTGACCAAGCTTTTGATCACTTGTCCTAATTACTCCTTATGTGGATTAGTGGCAAGTTTTGTTTAATAATCACTCCTATGAAGTGCCTTGGGACATTTTACTATGGTACAGGTGCTATATAAATGCAAGTTGTTATATTTCTGTAGATCACTTCTGATTCACCTTTCATGGCTACAAGCTCCTCCTTTCTGATAACTAAATCCTTTGATGCTAGGATCAGTCTTGCAGCTCCTCTCTGAATTGTCTCAGGGCTTCAGTGTCTCAGTGACCAAAACTAGGCGCAGTACTCGAGGTGTGCTTGCCCCAGAGTTTGAGCAAGACTTCCTTGGACTTGTACTCTACTATTCTGGCTGTATATTTACCTCGAGATTTGACTACTCCAATTCACTCATGGCTGGCCTCCCACATTCTCAACTATGTAATCTTGAGGTCATCCAAAACTTAGCAGCCCATGTCCTAACTCGCACCAAGTCACGATCATCCAACCCCCTCTTTGCTTTCTGATCAACATTGACTTCCGGTTAAACAATGCCTCGATTTCAAAATTCTCATCCTGTTTACAAATTACTCCATGGCCTTGCCCCTTCTTAGCTCTGTAATCTTTTTCAGCCTTACAACCCCACAAGATGCCTATGCTCCTCAATTCTTCCCTCTTGAACATCCCTCATTATAACTGCTCCATCAGCAATGGCCGTGCCTTCAGCTGCCTGGGCCCTATGCTCTGGAACTCCCTCCCAAAACCTCTCTGCCTTTCTACCTCTCTTTCCTCCTTTAAGACATCCCTTAAAACCAACCACTTTAACCAAGCTTTTGGTCAACTGCCTTAATTTCTTCTTTTATGACTCGGTGTCAAATTTATCTGTTTTGTCTTATAACACTGCTGTGAAGCATCTTGGGACGTTTTACTATGGTAAAGATGCTATATAAATAAAAGTTATTATTATAAAACAGCAAATTTAACTCTGCTCACAATGAACATGTTTATTTACACTTCTCCTGTGGACCTTTGATCAATATATTCATTGATCAACACCTCTTATAAAATGTCAGAAAATGACTCATACAATCATGTTGATCGGCATGCAGAAATCAAGCGCAGGCAGCGGAAAGAGCCTGCGGCAAACCTGTCCCACCCTCCCTTTCCCACAACGACTATCTGTCCCACCTGTGAAAAGAACTCTCGTTCTCATATTGGACTGTTCAGCCATCTAAAGACTAATTTTAAGAGTGGAAGCAAGTCTTCCTCAATTCCAAGGGACTGCCTATGATGATGACAGTTAATAACTTGGAAATTTACAGAAGTACAGCCTCGAGAGACTGCTTTTCTCTGTGGATCTGTGAGCAGTTTGAGTTAATAAATATAACCAAAGAAATCCTCAGATGAAAGGAGGAGGATAATTTTGTACAAACTCAAATTATTGGTTTACATATCTTGGATAAGTATTAAGTCCTAAGTCAAGGAAAATATTGATAACAGCTAATTCGATAAACAAGTTGAGGCGATTAATGGAATTTATTCTTAGACTAATGAAACAACTGATGTTGCTAGTTAGATGTAGTGTGAATGTAATACTAAACAGTTGTATCTAACTTCTCAGTACATATACAATGGCTAAATATTATAGAATCTTTAGAGGAATATAGAAAGTTAAGGGGCAAAATTAAAAAGGATATTAGGAATGCTAAGAGAGAGCACGACAAATTCTTGGGCCAGTAAAATTAAGGAAAACCTTAAGATGTTCTTTAAATATATTAAGAACAAGAGGGTAACTTAAGAAAAGGTAGGGCCTATTAGAGACTACGAGGGTAATCTTTGTGTGGAGGCGGAAGATGTTGGGAGGGTTCTTAAGGAATACTTTGCATCTGTTTTCACAAAGGAAAGGGGCAATGCAGATACTGCTATTGAGGAGGAGTGTGATATTCTGGATGAAATAAATATAGTGAGAGAGGAAATATTAAAGGGTTGAGCAGCTTTGAAAGTAGATAAGTCCCCAGGCCCAGATGAAATGCATCCCAGGCTGTTGAGCGACGTAAAAGAGGAAACACCAGAGGCCTTGACTATTATTTTCCAGTCCTCTTTGGATCTGGGCATGGTGCCGGAGGATTGGAGGACTGCTAATGTAGTACCCTTGTTTAAGAAGGGAGAAAGGGATAGGCCGAGTAATTACAGGCCTGTCAGCCTAATCTCAGTGGTGGGAAAATTATTGGAAAAAATCCTGAAAGACAGGATAAATCTGCATTTGGAAAGGCAAGGATTAATTAGGGAACTGGATAGGGTAGAGCACAGGAGTGCGATCAATTTGTATCCTGAAAGCGGTCTAATTAAAAACGTAAGCTCACGGAACAGTACATCATCTTTCGATTATGCACTTTATAGCCGACTGGACTCAACATCAGATTCAACACTTTAAGATCATAACCTCTGCCCCCCCCCCCCCATTTTTTCCAGACGATAGCTGTTGTTGATTCTGCTATTCTCATTTACACCTCATCTAGATCCATCTTTTGTTTCTTTACTTGTCCCATTAACCCCCCCATTTTTCCTTGCACCACATCCCTTTTGTCTTTTATTCACTCCTGCCTTCCACCCTATCGCAGACCTTCCCTTTTGTTCTTTCATCGCTTTCCCAGCACCTGTGCTTGCTTAAAACCTGTTACATCTCTAACCTTTTCCAGTTCTGACACAAGATCATCGACCTGAAACATTAACTCAGTTTCTTATTCCAGATGCCGCCTGACCTGCTGAGTATTTCCAGCATTTTCTGTTGATTTCCAGTATCAGCAGTATTTTGTTTTTAATTAAAACAAACATTCTCGTCATAGTTGTGGGGGGGTGGTAGAAAGTTACAGCTCTGAAGGAGCTTATCGTGTCTGCACCGGCCAACAAAGAGCTATCCAATCTAATTCCACTTGCCAAATGATACGCTCATAATAAAGGATGAAACTGAGTACTGTGAGTAATGAGTAAATGTGACCTTAGCTCCTTTAATAAGACTCCAGAGTGCAGGTACCTCGTGGGTGGTCTGTTTAAATACAGTGCTCCCAAAGGATGCTGGGATCCCCTGGGACTCCAACAGGTAGGCCCTCTGGTGGTAGTGTGATACAGCTTACCAGGGGTTAATTACATAACATCACTCCCTCGTAAAGTTAATAGTACACTTATTTACAGCGTGAGACGATCTAGGGCTTTTCGCTCTCGTTGATCGTCTCGGGACAAATGCGGGTGTGGGTGATTTGGTTAGTTCTTCACTGGGCTGCCGGGCAGCCGACCTGGGGATGGTGAGTTCGGCTTCGCGGTCAACCATGATGTCGGTTGCCACTTGTGTGTGTGTTGGAGGGTCAAAGTTGGTGGTGTCTTCTTCGGGATGTTCGTAGCTGTTGGTGAACCGCAATTTGATTTAGTCAAAATGTTTTCTGCATGTTAGTCCATTGGCCAATTTGACCTGAGACACCCTACTCCCTTCTTTGGCTATGACCATGTCCATAAATGAGTACAAACACAGGATCATTGACCTCTATCACTTGACAAATTTGCGCGGTCATGGTACATACTTTGTTGATGCTGCCTGCCCTCCACATGATCATGGAGATCAGCGAGGACAAGCGAGAGCCTTGTTTTGAGCGCCCTTTTCATGAGCAGCTCGGCTAGGGGAACCCCAGTGAGCGAGTGGGGTCTGGTGCGGTAGCTGAGCAGCACTTGGGACAGGCGGGTCTGCAGGGAGCCTTCCGACACACGTTTCAAGCTTTGCTTGATGGTCTGTACTGCCCGTTCTGCCTGGCCATTGGATGCGGGCTTGAACGGGACAGAAGTGACGTGCTTGATCCTATTGCGAGTCATGAATTCCTTGAATTCAGCAGTGGTGAAACACTGGCCATTGTCAATGACTAAGACATCAGGCAGGCCGTATGTGGCAAACATGGCTCATAGGCTTTTGATGGTGTCCGTGTACATGCTTACAGATATTATTACATTCAATCCATTTTGAATAAGCATCCACAACCACCAAGAACTTTTTGCCTGGAAATGGACCTGCATAGTCCACGTGGATCCTCGACCACGGTTTGGAGGGCCACAACCACAAACTTAGCGGTGCTTCTCTGGGTGCATTGCTCAGCTGAGAGCAAGTGTTGCACTGGAGCACGCATGACTCTAAATCTGAGTCGATGCTGGGCCACCACACGTGGGATCTGGCTATGGCTTTCATCATTACAATGCCTGGGTGGGTGCTGTGTAGGTCACAAATGAACGTTTCTCTGCCCTTCTTGGGCAAGACCACACGATTACCCCACAACAGACAGTCTGCCTGCAAGGATATTTCGTCTTTGCGCTTGTGGAACAGCTTAATCGCCTTCTGCATCTCCGCTGGGACGCTGGACCAGCTCCCATGGAGGTCACAATTTTTTTTACCAAGGACAGTAAAGGATCCCGCCTGATCTGGCGGGCTATAACGGGTAACTTTTCGTTTTCGAATGCATCTATTACCATGAGCAAGTCTGCAGGCTGTGCCATTTCCACCCCGGTGGTGAGCAATGGTAGCCGATTAACAGCATCAGCGCAGTTCTCTGTGCCTGGTCTGTGGCAGATTACATAGTTGTATGCCAACAGTGTGAGCGCCCATCTTGGAAACGGGCAGAGAGAGGCATTGGTGTTAATCCCTTTGCTCTCAGAGAATAGCGATATGAGCGGCTTGTGGTCAGTTTCAAGCTCAAACTTGAGGCCAAACAAGTATTGGTGCATTTTTCTCACCTTGTAAACGCACGCCAGCGCCTCTTTTACAACCATGCTGTAGCCCCTTTCAGCCTTGGACAGACTCCTGGACGCATAAGCGACCGGTTGCAAAATCCCCGATTCATTAGCCTGTTGTAACACACACCCGACCCTGTATGACGACACATTGCAAGCTAGCACTAATCGTTTACATGGATTATACAGGACAAGCAGTTTGTTTGAACACAACAGATTCCTGGCTTTCTCAAAGGCAGCCTCTTGTGATTTCCCCCATACCCAGTCATCTCGCTTACGCAGTAGCACATGTAGGGGTTCTAGCAAGGTGTTTAACTCGGATAGGAAATTACCAAAATAGTTGAGGAGTCCCAGGAACGCCCACAGCTCCGTCACTGTTATACTGATAATAAATGGTCAGACCGAGTCCTGTGTGTAATGACCAAGTGTGACCTTAGCTCCTTTATTGTAATTCCAGAGTGCAGGTACCTCCTGGGTGGCCTGCTTATATACTGTACTCCCAAAGGATACTGGGATCCCTTGGGACTTCAACAGGTAGGCCCTCTGGAGGACAGGTGTGATGCAGGTTATAAGGTTACAAGGGGTTAAATACATAACATCACTCCCCCGTGAACAATACACTTATTTACATGGTGAGACGATCTGGGGCTCTGCGCACCCTTGTCAATCGTCTCAGTACAAATGTTGGTGTGGTTGGTTGGTCAGTTCTTCTTTAGGCTGTTGGGCAGCCGGGCTGCTGGGGATGATGAGTTCTGTTTTGTGGTCAACTGTGATGTCAGTTGCCACGTGTGTGTGTGTGTTGGAAGGTCAAAGTTGGTGATGTCTTCTTCGGGTTGTACGTAGCTGTCAGTGAACCGCAGTTTAATTTGGTCCAAGTCTTTTCTGTGTGTTTGTCCAGTGGTCAGTTTGACCTGAAACACCATGCTCCCCTCTTTGGCTGTGAGCGTGCCAGCGAGCCATTTGGGACCATGTCCATAATTGAGCACAAACACAGGATCGTTGATCTCAATATTGTGTGACAAGTTTGCGCAGTCATGGTACACACTCTGTTGATGCCGCTTGTCCTCCACGTGATCATGTAGATCAGGGTGGACCAGAGAGACCCTTGTTTTAAGCGTCCTTTTCATGAGCAGCTCGGCTGGGGGAATCCCTATGAGTGAGTGGGGTCTGGTGCGGTAGCTGAGCAGTACTCGGGACAACCGGTTCTACATGGAGCCTTCCGACACGCGTTTCAAGCTTTGTTTGATGGTCTGGACTGCCCGTTCTGCTTGGCCATTGAATGCGGGCTTGAACGGCACAGACGTTACCTGTTGCGGGTCATGAATTCTTTGAATTCGGCACTTGTGAAGCATGGCCCATTGTCACTCACTAGGACATCGTGCGTGGCAAACACAGCTCTTAGACTTTCAATGGTGGCCTGGACGTGCTTCCAGACACTATTGCACATTCAATCCATTTTGAGTAAGCATCCACAACAACCAAAAACAATTTGCCTAGGAATGGGCCTGCATAGTCTTCGTGGACCCTCGACCACGGTTTGGATGGCCAGGACCATAAACTTAGCGGTGCCTCTCTGGGTGCATTGCTCAACTGAGAGCAAGCGTTGCACTGGCGTACACATGACTCTTAAATCTGAGTCGATGCCTGGCCACCACACGTGGGATCTGGCTTTGGCTTTCATTATCACAATGCCCGGGTGGCTGCTGTGCAGTTCCCCAATAAATGTGTCTCTGCCTTTCTTGGGCAAGACCACATGATTGCCCCACAAAAGACAGACCGCCTGCAGGGACAGCTCATCTTTGTATCTGTGGAATGTCGTAATCACTTCCTGCATCTCCATTGGGACACTGGACCAGCTCCAGTGGAGGACAGTTTTTTTTACCAGGGCCAGTAAAGGATCCTGGCTGGCCAGGTCCTGATCTGGTGAGCCATAACGGGGGATTTCTCGTTCTCGAATGCCTCCATGACCATGAGCAAGTCTGCTGGCTGTGGCATTTCCATCCCGGTGGTGGGCAACGGTAGCCGACTGGGAGCATCTGTGCAGTTCTGTGCCCAGTCTGTGGCGAATAACATAGTTGTATGCTGACAGCATGAGTGCCTATCTTTGGATGCGGGCAGGGGCATTGGTATTGATCGCATTGCTCTCCAAGAATAGCGATATAAGCGGCTTGTGGTCTGTTTCAAGTTCAAACTTGAGGCCAAACAAGTACTGGTGCATTTTCTTTATCCCGTAAACACACGCCAGAGCATCTTTTTCAACCATGCTGTAGGCCCTTTCGGCCTTGGACAAACTCCTGGATGCATACGCAACCGGTTGCAAAATTCCTGATTCATTAGCCTGTTGTAACACACAACTGACCCCATATGACGACACATTGCAAGCTAACACTAGTCGTTTACATGGGTTTACATGATGAATTAACTGCGTAGGCAGCTATTAAAGAATATGATATAATTCCGATTACGGAGACATGGCTCCAGGGTGTAAGGGGTTTTCACAGGGTTGTTGTGCCTTGGGTGTCTCTCTCTGGGCTTCTGCCCTCACAGCTTATGCCTGGCCTGTGAGGTACCCTGAGTGCTGCAAGAGCACCCCTGGAGAGACTGTGTCCACAGCTTATGAAGGGGGTTTTGAGACTCGTGCGTTCCCACAGCTTATGCCTAGCCTGTGAGGCACCTGTGAGTGTCAAACACTCCTAACCCCTTCTTCCCTAGCCTGTGACACACAGTTGAGCATTTTCGAGGCACTCCTAGCTTCCCTTACACGGTTCTGACATAAGACTCATGATCAGGAGATGTAATACAATAGAACTGAGACAAGGTGATTCCAAGAGGAACTTTAGGCTTCCAATTTATTTGACAAGGTGTAACTCAACAAACAGCAATACACCAACAAAACAATCCCACTAAAACGGACCCAACGAAAATCTTTACACCAGTTTAGCAGTACAATGCCCAACCTCCCACCTTTCCTGGCCTAACTGAGTTGGGAGTTCTGGGGACCAGAGGTTATACTCACTACTGTGCCTTCCGCAGTCTGGTGGTTTGTTTCTTCTATCTTCGGTGTCTTCGGACACTGGTTTTCCTTCAGTGTCGAGAGGCTTGCTGGTTGTGGTTGTTGGATGACGAGGGCAGGGAAAATCATCACTTCTTTTTCACTACGTCAGAAACCCCTTTTTTATAGCCAGATTATCCAGTCCGCCTCTCCTGCTGAAGTCGATTCTTCTCATTGGTGGACTTTTTGATTTTGAAAAATGCAGCAGTTTTAGATTGTTTTTTTTTCCACTGATGTTAACCTACTCAAGGTTTGAGTGGGTGTTGATAGCATTGGCCTCCTGTAGCCATTGTGCTAATCTGGCCTGAGCCAGATATTTCTATGCCTGATGGAAAAAGGTGGTGGAATATGTATGTGGCATTGTTTAAATGCTAATATTTTCAAGGGGCAAGTTTCGAGGGTATACAGTTCCCAGACAATTTGATTAGTTCCAATGTCCAAACTGGCCCTTTAGATATTGACCCCACCCCTTTTCTTGCAGACCCAACATACACCTTTTAAAAATCCCAAATTCGATTAAAGTTCATAGTTTCTTCCATGTGCACTTTAGGATTTCAAACTTTCTGGTAGATAGTTCCAAATTAAATTCCCTTTCCTATGAGTCCAAACACTGCGGGGGGGGGTCTCCATTCATTTGTGTCCCAAAGTTTTCCTTCCATCGGTTTCAATTCACAGCACAGACTGATCCCACAGCCCTTTTCCTTCTGGGTAAAATGAGGGGGTTTTCGTCCTCCCCTACATAATCCCCCATCTGACACAGTCAGACACCACTCGAGTGTGTCAAAGTTCAGGGTGGTGAGAAAACCCTAGGTCTCCCAAATTGCCCAACTTTCCCCAGTTTAACTCTAAACTGATCCCGTCGATATATATCGTAATTCCTTTTAACGCGGTACTAAACACAGAAATCTAACAGGTTACAATACACGACAGCAACATAAATATATATACTTAAGGTTACAGCAGTAATTGTACATTGAGTCTCATTTCAGTCTCAAACGTAAAACAAAGAAACCTGCCCTGCAAACTCCCCACGAGCCATGTATGAAAAACGCAGTCATCCCTGGAAATAACAAAACCGCCAAAGTGTTGCGGTCAAGCTTTGTTTACACACCTTGAGTGTTTAGCAACGGCTCTCCTGGCTGTGTAGTAGCCTGAGGAACTGTGTTCTTTTTCTTTTTCTCCTGAGCTTACAGCTTGTAACTAGCAGATAAGCTACAATCAGGAGTTGGCCGATTACTAAGGTATGCGATCCCACCCGGATCCATGCAGGTATGTCTGCCCGTATTCCCAAATCCCACCATGCTGGGGGTTTAATCTGGGCAATCTTCCCTGCTAGAATTTCAGTTTTCTGCTCCATGGTGTAAAAATGTTTTTGAGACAAATCCACTGCCTGGAGGAGGGCTGTAAGTTTCTCAGGTAGTGGGGCAATGGGATAGCCAAACTGGGCGACATACTGTTGTAGATGGCTGAGGTTGTTTTGTACCGTGAGGTGAATCGTGGAAGGTTCAGGGATGGGTGTGATTCTGGTGTGTGCCACTTGAACCTCTGCCCTGGGTTTAAAGCAAAAGCTGCTGTACAGTATTGGACACCACCTTCCCGGTCCGTGTTCATACTGTTGGGCACTTGTGGTGACACAATATGTCCCACCGCCTACATATGCTACCTGTGGACGCATGTGGTTAGGGGCCATTACCTCCATTGTGCAATTGATAGGCTCTGCCCCAGCAGTGCTGAACCCGCATTGTGGCCTTGCAAAAGCGTTCAAGTGCTGGGGGCACAGGATTACCTGTGCTCCTCTGCTCCGACAACCCGAGAGGTCTGTACCTGTCACAGTGTGCTCCCACATTGTGACATAAGGTGGGACCTCTTGGAATCGAACATGCACCCCTCCACGAATGACTCCCACATTCTCCACTCGGTACAGGGGTGCTGGTCGTGGGGACGCCCCCATCACGGGCATCCTGACCACCACACCCATGATGGTATGATTTGACTTTCCACAGTCCACCAGTACCGGGTAGGCTTCCGACGCTACACGAAGTTGGCAAGGACTCAAAACATTATCATAAGGGTGCAGTGCTGCTAAGTGCTGGTTGCTGATCCAGGAGGGGACCTGTCCCTGTCTCAGATCCTCGAGGTTACTCCGTCCCTCTCCCAGCAACCAGGCCCCACAGAGCACGCACACCTCATTTTGGGCGGCTTGATCGGAGGCGTTTCTATCCTCCCGAATCAAGGTGTTTACAGCCCTGGCCTGCACCTCCAATTGAGAGATAATCTCCTTTAAGTGAACTGTCATTGCCACCTCTTCGTGGAGCGCGGATCCCACTACGGTATTCTCGTCCCCCAGGACTTTGCGCAGCTGATTCTTTAACCCATTTATCTGGAGGGCCAGCTGCATGTTATCCAAACTGTTTATGGCGGACGCCCCGGTGTTAAACCCCGTAAGAATGTCATTTAAAGTGCCACGCCTCTGCCTGCCCGGTTCGGCCCTATCCCACTGTTTATACAAGTCTGTCACTTTGACATCCCCGAAGTCCAGTTCATAGAACTTCCGGAACATCTCCTGCAGCAGAACCTGGTATAACAGCTCGGTTTCCCGGGGACACCACATAGGTAGGCAGACTTCTGTCAGATTTAACACCACTGATGCCACTGCGTAGTGTACCCCCTGATAAAGTAGTTTCTCGGTAGGGACCAACACTAAACCATTCCCCGGCCCCCTGGTTGTTGTCGGGCACTCGTGTGGGACGGTGGGCTTGGCCGTGGGTGGGGTTTTCTTTCCCGAACTACAAGTTCGGTGGCGTTTACTGGTACCCGGGGATTGGGGATCACACACGCCTCCCCGCTGCGATCCCATACCACCCCATCCCCGACATCCTGCCACCACCTATAAAAAGCAATGGAGACCCCCTCTGAACACACGCGAGTGGATCCCCACATACACAAATAAATTCCTTGGTCGTACGCCCACCATTTCTCCCAGCACACCGTTACCCCGCCAGATGACCCCATGATGGTTCGGTAGGTATCATTATCCAGACGTTACCAGTCCGAGTGTCGGTCTCCCACGTCCCTCTTGAGCTTTCTAAGCCACCACCACCGTCCCAGAGGTATGTCCCCTTGGCAAGTTAGGCATACCTTCCTGCCTTCTGTCACTCTCACTCTGCAAGTGGCCACAGTGATCTCCGGGCAGGGGATGGAGGCCTCTCCGTAGGTAAAGTCCTTATGGTTGGAGTACTTGGTGGAGTTCGATCCCAATCACCCAGGCCATTTCCCCTCGTGGGAGTAGGTGACCCGGCCATCCGCCGCCGGAGTCCCTTCTCCTGTGGTCACTGTCGGCGCTCTGCCCCCGGAGCATCCGAAAACTAGGGAGTCCTCGGTGTCCCCTCGGTGCCCGGTGCAGATCCTTAGCGATACCAGCATCACTATCGTCCAGTGGGGAGGTGTTGACATCTGAAAGGCAAGAAGAACATGGCCTTGCCTTGAGAGACCTCTCCAGGCTCGGCCCACTTAACATGTTCCAAACACAAAAATGCTGTACCCAACCGTCACTGCCTTACCTAAACACATATACTCACAACACAAAGTAACAAAACAGGAAGGGAAAATATACACATCGCCACCCGTCCCTGGGTGGCCAGGCTACATCCCGTCACTGTACAGGCGTCGTTGACCACTCGGCTGACCGTACCCTGGGGACTAGGATGCCCTCCGCTGAGGGGCTCGTATGGTCCCCCTTAATGAGTCTTGTGCTGCCCTCCAAGGCCCTCCCGAGCCCCGGATAATCGGTGGGAGACTCTTGCTAGTGCAACAGAGCACCCTCCCTGTTGTCTTTCGCCTTATCGGTCTGGAGCGGGGAGCTAAGTAAACAGGGGACCACGGCGCCCTGGGCTGTGGCACTCTGTTACTCCTCCTTACTGTCGGTGCAGAGTCCCACATTATGGGCTGCAATGCCATCTCCTCCACCTCTTGGGCTAGCCCCAGCTGATCCACCATGGGAGGTTCAGCTTCCCCTTGAACCTTGCTAATGGTAGAGCCTTTCTCCCTACTTCTGTTTGTGGGCTGGGAACCTCTACCCAGTGGTGGGATAGCCTTATGGGAGCAGTGAACCAGCCCCAGCTGTCGAGCTTCGGGGCCCGCTGCCTCCTCCGGAGCCTCCAAATCCACCGGGGCCTGTTCTTCCCCCAGTGCCTGATTCCCTTCCCTTGCTCGTCCCCTCTGTTTTTTACCTCTTTTGGGGTCAAACAATTTACACTGATTAATGTGATACCACTTCACCCGGCGAGGCAATCGAACCGCATAGACCATAGGGCTAGCCTTGTCGACTATGCTGTATGGTCCCATATATAATGCTTCAAAAACCCCGACCCGAGCATAGTTCCTCACCATGACCTGGTTCCCTATCTCCCATTCGTGGTGTTTGCTGGGTTCTAGCAGCAATCGGTTACTCTGATGCTGTCTGCCCATGTTGTTGGCCGCCTGCCAGTGAATCTGTTTGAGGTATTCAAACAAATTCCTGACAAACCGGTCCCGGTTCACCTCTCGGAGCTGCCCTTCGGTGAGAACCGGCGCCAACACATGCACTGGGGTTCTCATGATCCGGCCCGTCATCAGCTCATGGGGTGAGTACCCTGTGCTCTTTGACTGACTGGCCCGGATTCCCATGAGGACCAATGGTAAGACCTCCACCCACTTGTTCGGTGAGTCTCCCGTCTCCTTGCGCAGCCTTTCCTTTAGGGTCCGGTTCAGGCGTTCTACGGGGCCTGAGGACTGAGGGTTGTAGGCGACATGCCATTTGGCTCTTATCCCCAGCACCTTTAGGGTGGCCTGCATCACCTGGCCGGTGAAGTGGCTTCCCCGTTCGGACTCCACGATTTGAGGTAGACCCCACCAAGAGAACACCTCCCTCACCAGGATTTTTGCAGTCCCCACCGCGGTAGCTGTTCAGCAAGGGAAGGCTTCCACCCACTTGGAAAACACATCCACCAGGACGAGGCAGTATTTATAACCTCCCTGGGCGGCCGGTAGGGGTCCGATGTAGTCAATCTGGATCGACTGCCATGGTCCCTCGACCCGCCTGACGTGTCCCATAGACACCTTCCTTTTCTGAGGGTCTGGGTTGTTTGCAGCACAAACCAGACAGCCAGCACAGAAGTTGCGGATGTCTTCCCGGAGGTCTGGCCACCACCCTGCCTTTTCTACCCGTTGCCAGGTAGATTCCGGCCCAGGGTGTCCCGCACCTGGACCCTCATGGGCCAGCTGAAGGAATTCCCTCCGGTGTTGTGGCGGCACTACCCATTTGTCCCCTTTAAACAACATGCCTTCCCGCACAGCAATATCTACAGCACTGTATGGGCCCTCCGCCTTTTCCCCCCTTTTGATAGCAGCCAAGGCAGCCTTCAGGATCGGATCCTGCATCTGGATTACTTTAAGGTCCGGGGCCGCAGCCGCCCCTATGCTCCCTTGTGTCCCTGGCTTGCTTCTTGCTGCTGCTATCCTGCCTGCCTCGTATGGGTCCCATGGGCGACCTGTGCGAGCACCTTCCCTTGCCAGCAGGTCTGCCTGCTGGTTACCTTCCCCCCGTAGCCCTCCAAGAATTTTCTGGTTTCCTAACCGGCCAAAGCGGGGAGTTGACATGGGTGGCTATGGGTCTCAAAACACCCTGCTCGACAAGCGAGCTGAAAGCTGTCTCCAAGTCTGCTTCTGCCTCTCGGGGAAAGCCATACTGCTTTTGCGGGCGGGACATGGGATCCCCATCTATTCTAACCTCCACTCCTGTGACTCTCCCACAGTCGTGTTTATGGGTGGCAAATGCTGCAAGATTTGCTTGCACATAGGCCCGGTACTCGGCCGGGGTGTTACCGACCAGAACCTCCAGGTCGTAACCCCCTTTTGGCTTCATTGTACACAGAGTCCCTTTTCCCTGTTTCTTATCAATAACCATGACTTCTCCCTCTGCTCCCGTGCCCACTGTGCCCCATAGACAGTGATTCCTCAAGTCTACTAGGATCTGGCGAGCGATGATAAAATCAGCCCCCAAAATCCCTTTTCCCACCTGCTCCCAGTTCATCAGGACGCACTTCCATTGTGTTTGGAGTGCTCCTAAACGAACTGCGAGCGGGACTGAGAAAAACCCAGCCATCTCATTACCTGTGAACCCAACTAGTTGATACGGCACCCCGTTTGATAGAGGTGAGGTTGCGGGGTCCTCCGAATGGACTATCGTGCTGGAAGTACCAGTGTCCAAAAGGTAGGTAGCCAATACACCCTCAACCTCCATCTTGACCCAGTGTCGTCTCCAGGGGTCGTATTCTAGTTGGCACAGGTATGCAGGCTGGGTCTGGGCTAGTCACGGCCTCTGTACTGGCAGGGTTGCTGGTGCTTCCCTGCCTGTTGCCGTGGCTACCTTCCCAGTCCCCTCCAGTGCTGTCCTCACTGCAGCTACTATCTCGTCAAGGGATGGTGAGGAGCTCGCTCCACTTCCCCCACTCTGGGCGGCTCCTAAAGAACTTCTCCCCCCATATCTTTTTACTGGGCTCCTGCAATCCCTTTTAAAATGCCCAGCCTTCCCCCACCCGTAGCACACTCCCTCTTTATCAGACGAGCGGCCAACCTCCTGGTGCCATTCCCTTTTGGGAATCGAGTTGGGTTTTACTTCATTTACCCGACCTGTGGAGGTTTTCTCCTCCTCCCCTCCTCCATTCCGTTGGACCAGTGCCAGTTGCCTGACCACTGCTTCCTCGGTGAGGTTGGGGTCCCGGGAATCGAAGCACAGTTCTGCCCTGGCCTTGAGCCGGGGCAAGCAGTTTGCCACCAGCATCCTTAGCCAGCGGCCAGTCTGTACCGCGGAAAGATTCGCCCGGTCGAGGAGCTCCCCACAGGCTGCGTGGTATACCACCCACAGCCTGTCCGCAAACGCCTGCGGGGTTTCCCCTGCGAGCTGCCTTGTCCTTTCGACTCGTTCGAAAGGACTGCCGTCATCGAAGCCCATAGCCTCAAGGACGGCCCTCTGGACCTCAGTAAATGTACGCTGTCCCCTCCGGCATTCTGCCGGTAGGGCCTGGTACAATTTGCTGTCCAGAGAGAAGAGCAGCAGCTTGGCTGTCTCTTCCTCGTCACACCCATTAATTTCCCCTGCCTGCATCACCTCCATAAAGTGGATAGACGGGTCCCCGCTGTGAGTGAGTTTGGCCAAATGGGCCACCATGGCCCTGAGTGATTGAACTCCATGGGGAATAATAAAGTCACTCTCCATCGCCACCTCCCTGTGGAGGACCGTACTTGTGCTGCCTGACCGGGCACATCCGCCCTGGTTCAGGATCTTTCTGCGTTGGTCCCTCTACCTCCGGCTGTCCCACCATACCCGGTGCAGCAGACAGTGCCTGGTCACCTGATCCAGCCCTTAACTGACTCTCGGCTGGAGCCTCACATCCCTGCTGCCAAACGGGACACATTGGTCCTGCCCCCAGCCCTGGGTATGCTTCTACCTGCGTGACCCGCCCCTCCTGGTACCCCACCGTACAAACCACTGGTGCCTCAGGAGGTGGTCGGGCGCCGCTTGCCTTTGGATTCTCCTCTACCCCCAATACTCTCCTTTGTCCCCTGTGGACCCTCCGGGTCCTATCAGAGCGACCATCCCCTTTGCCTGGGATAGAGCGTGGGTGAGAGTTTTAATCTTCTCCTGGCAGGGACCGTGATCTGCAAACTCACTGCTACTGGCCACTTTATAGGCTGCCTGTACGTTTTTTAATTTATTCTCCAGTTCCCAAATTTTCTGGGTGTACCGAGAGTTCTGTTCCCGGAGGGATCCCTCACTACCCTTGGCCTCAGTGACCTGACACTGAAGATAGTCCCGGCTATTTCGGAAGGTCTCCTCCAACTGCCGGTTCCTTTGCTGCTCCCCAGCTAATTCGGCCAGCAGGTTATCCCCAACTGCAGCCCAGATAGCATAGAGAGCTCCTCTGATTTCTGAAGACTCTGTTCCAAGTCCTTCACCCGCTGGTCGAGCATTCGGACTTGCCGGGTGAGGCAGATAAGCCAGATGGCCTTTTCCACCCTGTGGTTGTGGTCCTTCCCTGCTGTCCACTGAGCTGCAGCATCCACTGGGCGCTCTGCCCGAGTGAGGGCTTGCAGCCAAGGTTTGGCGAGATTCACTTTGCCAAAAATGTATGAGGAAATTCTCTCCTCCATTTTAGTTTCCTCTCTTATCATCTCATCTGTTATATTAACATCTCCTGTTTGCTTATGTCTCTTCATGGTCGCCATGTTCTGTAAGGGGTTTTCACAGGGTTGTTGTGCCTTGGGTGTCTCTCTCTGGGCTTCTGCCCTCACAGCTTATGCCTGGCCTGTGAGGTACCCTGAGTGCTGCAAGAGCACCCCTGGAGAGACTGTGTCCACAGCTTATGAAGGGGGTTTTGAGACTCGTGCGTCCCCACAGCTTATGCCTAGCCTGTGAGGCACCTGTGAGTGTCAAACACTCCTCACCCCTTCTTCCCTAGCCTGTGACACACAGTTGAGGGTTTTTGAGGCGCTCCTAGCTTCCCTTACACGGTTCTGACATAAGACTCACGATCAGGAGATGTAATACAATAGAACTGAGTCAAGGTGATTCCAAGAGGAACTTTAGGCTTCCAATTTATTTGACAAGGTGTAACTCAACAAACAGCAATACACCAACAAAACAATCCCCCTAAATCCCACTAAAACGGACCCAACGAAAATCTTTACACCAGTTTAGCAGTACAATGCCCAACCTCCCACCTTTCCTGGCCTAACTGAGTTGGGAGTTCTGGGGACCAGAGGTTATACTCACTACTGTGCCTTCCGCAGTCTGGTGGTTTGTTTCTTCTATCTTCGGTGTCTTCGGACACTGGTTTTCCTTCAGTGTTGAGAGGCTTGCTGGTTGTGGTTGTTGGATGACGAGGGCAGGGAAAATCATCACTTCTTTTTCACTACGTCAGAAACCCCTTTTTTATAGCCAGATTATCCAGTCCGCCTCTCCTGCTGAAGTCAATTCTTCTCATTGGTGGACTTTTTGATTTTGAAAAATGCAGCAGTTTTAGATTGTTTTTTTTTCCACTGATGTTAACCTACTCAAGGTTTGAGTGGGTGTTGATAGCATTGGCCTCCTGTAGCCATTGTGCTAGCCTGGCCTGAGCCAGATATTTCTATGCCTGATGGAAAAAGGTGGTGGAATATGTATGTGGCATTGTTTAAATGCTAATGTTTTCAAGGGGCAAGTTTCGAGGGTATACAGTTCCCAGACAATTTGATTAGTTCCAATGTCCAAACTGGCCCTTTTGATATTGACTCCACCCCTTTTCTTGCAGACCCAACAGACACCTTTTAAAAATCCCAAATTCGATTAAAGTTCATAGTTTATTCCATGTGCACTTTAGGATTTCAAACTTTCTGGTAGATAGTTCCAAATTAAATTCCCTTTCCTATGAGTCCAAACACTGGGGGGGGTCTCCATTCATTTGTGTCCCAAAGTTTTCCTTCCATCGGTTTTAATTCACAGCACAGACTGATCCCACAGGCCTTTTCCTTCTGGGTAAAATGAGGGGGTTTTCATCCTCCCCTACAAGGGTGACCAAGGCTGGGAACTTAACATCCAGGGGTATTCAACATTCAGGAACGATCGACAGAAAGGAAAAGGAGGTAGGGTAGTGTTGCTTGTTAAAGAGGAAATTAACGCAATAGTAAGGAAGGACATTAGCATGGATGATGTGGAATCTGTATGGGTAGAGCTGCGGAATACCAAAGGGCAGAAAACGATAGTGGGAGTTGTGTACAGACCATCAAACAGTAGTAGTGAGGTTAGGAACAGCATCAAACAAGAAATTAGGGATGCGTGTAATGAAGGTACAGCAGTTATCATAGGCGACTTTAATCTACATATAGATTGGGCTAACCAAACTGGTAGCAATACGGTGGAGGAGGATTTCCTAGAGTATTAGGGATGGTTTTCTAGACCAATATGTCGAGGAACCAACTAGAGAGCTGGCCATCCTAGACTGGGTGATGTGTAATGAGAAAGGACTAATTAGAAATCTTGTTGTGCGAGGCCCCTTGGGGAAGAGCGACCATAATATAGTAGAATTCTTTATTAAGATGGAGAGTGACACAGTTAATTCAGATACTAGGATCCTGAACTTAAGGAAAGGTAACTTTGATGGTATGAGGAGTGAATTGGCTAGAATAGACTGGCGAATTATACTTAAAGGGTTGACGGTGGATAGGCAATGGCAGACATTTAAAGATCACATGGATGAACTTCAACAATTGTACATCGCTGTCTGGAATAAAAATAAAATGGGGAAGGTGGCTCCACCGTGGCTAACAAGTGAAATTAGGGATAGTGTTAAATCCAAGGAAGAGGCATATAAATTGCTCATAAAAAGCAGCAAACCTGAGCACTGGGAGAAATTTAGAATCCAGCAGAGGAGAACAAAGTGTTGAATCAGGAGGGGGAAAATAGAGTACGAGAGGAAGATTGCTGGGAACATAAAAACTGACTGCAAAAGCGTCTATAGATATGTGAAGTGAAAAGAGATTAGTGAAGACAAACGTAGGTCCCTTGCAGTCAGATTCAGGTGAATTTATAATGGGGAACGGAGAAATGGCAGATCAATTGAACAAATACTTTGGTTCTGTCTTCATGAAGGAAGACACAAATAATCTTCCGGAAATACTAAGGGACCGAGGATCTAGCGAGAAGGAGGAACTGAAAAAAATCCTTTAGTCAGGAAATTGTGTTCGGAAAATTGATGGGATTGAAGGCTGATAAATCCCCAGGGCCTGATAGTCTGCATCCCAGAGTACTTAAGGAAGTGGCCCTAGAAATGGTGGATGCATTGGTGATCATTTTCCAACAGTCTATCGACTCTGGATCAGTTCCTATGGACTGGAGGGTAGCTAATGTAGCGCCACTTTTTAAAAAAGGAGGGAGAGAGAAAATGGGAAATTATAAGACCGGTTAGCCTGACATCGGTAGTGGGGAAAATGTTGGAATCAATTATTAAAGATGAAATAGCAGCGCATTTGGAAAGCAGTGACAGGATCGGTCCAAGTCAGCATGGATGTATGAAAGGGAAATCATGCTTGATAAATTTTCTAGAATTTTTTGAGGATGTAACTTGTAGAGTGGACAAAGGAGAACCAGTGGATGTGGTGCATTTGGACTTTCAAAAAGCTTTTGACAAGTTCCCACAGAAGAGATTGTTGTGAAAAATTTAAGCACATGGTATTGTGGATTATGTATTGACGTGGATAGAGAACTGGTTGGCAGCCAGGAAGCAGAGAGTTGGGATAAACGGGTCCTTTTCAGAATGGCAGGCAGTGGCTAGTGGGGTGCCGCAGGGCTCAGTGCTAGGACCCCAGCTATTTATAACATACACTCAATTCCTTCATCTAAATCATTGATGTAATAGCTCCAAGTTTGCAGATGACACTAAGCTGGGTGGCGGTGTGAGCTGTGAGGAGGACGCTAAGAGGCTGCAGGTTGACTTGGACAGGTTAGATGAGTGGTAATGTGGATAAATGTGAGGTTATCCACTTTGGTGGCAAAAACATGAAGGCAGAATATTATCTGAATGGCAGCAGATTAGGAAAAGGGTAGGTGCAACAAGACCTGGGTGTCATGGTACATCAGTCATTGAAAGTTGGCATGCAGGTGCATCAGGCGGTGAAGAAGGCAAATGGCATGTTGGCCTTCATAGCAAGGGGATATGAATATAGGAGCAGGGAGGTCTTACTGCAGTTGTACAGGGCCTTGGTGAGGGCTCACCTGGAATTCAATTTTGGTCTCCTAATCTGAGGAAGGACGTTCTTGCTATTGAGGGAGTGCAGCGAAGGTTCACCAGACTGATTCCCGGGATGGCAGGACTGGCATATGTGGCGAGACTGGATCGACTGGGCCTGTATACACTGGAGTTTAGAAGAATGAGAGGGAATCTGATAGAAACATATAAAATTCTGACGGGACTGGACAGGATAGATGCAGGAAGAATGTTCCCGATGTTGGGGAAGTCCAGAACCAGGGGTCACAGTCTAAGGATAAGGGGTAAGCCATTTAGGACCGAGATGAGGAGAAACTTCTTCACTCAAAGAATTGTGAACCTGTGGCGTTCTCTACCGCAGAAAGTTGTTGATGCCAGTTCGTTCGATATATTCAAGAGGAAGTTAGATATGGCCCTTATAGCTAAAGGGATCAAGGGTATGGAGAGAAAGCAGGAAAGGGGTACAGAGGTGAATGATCAGCCATGATCTTATTGAATGGTGGTGCAGGCTCGAAGGGCCAAATGGCCTACTCCTGCACCTATTTTCTCTGTTTCTATGTTGTACAGGACAAGCAGTTTGTTAGAACACAGTAATGTTCTGGCTTTCTTAAAGGCAGCCTCTTGTAAATTCCCCCATACTCAGTCATCTCCTTTGTGCAATTGTGCATGCAGGGTTTCTAGTAGGGTGCTTAACCCAGGTAGGAAATTACCGAAATAGTTAAGGAGTCCCAGAAATGCCCGTAGCTGTGTCACGTTCCGTGGTCGCGGCGCGTTCTTGATGGCCTCCGTCTTGGCGTCAGTGGGTCTGATGCCATCTGCTGCGATCCTTCTTCCTAAGAATTCGACTTTCTGTACCAGGAAAACACACTTCGAGCATTTCAACCTGAGCTCCAGGCGATCCAACCGACTAAGAAACTCCTCCAGGTTCTTCAAGTGCCCCATGGTGTCCTGACCTGTAACCAATATGTCGTCCTGGGAGACCACTGTACAAGGGACCGACTTTAGCAGGTTTTCCATGTTTCAGTGGAAGATCGCTGCAGCCGACCGAATCCCGAATGGGCACCGGTTGTAGATAAACAGACCTTTGTGCGTGTTGATGCAGGTGAGGCCTTTCGAAGATTCCTCCAGCTCCTGCGTCATGTAGGCCTAGGCCGAGGTCAGGTCCAGCTTGGTGAATGTCTTCCCTACAACCAGGGTTGCAAGTAGGTCGTCTGGCCTTGGGTAGTGGGTACTGGTCCTGCAGTGAAAAACGGTTAATTGTTACTTTATAGTCCCTGCAAATTCTAACTGTACCGTCCTCCTTGAATACCGGAACAATTAGACTGGCCCAGTCGTTGAACTCCACCGGCGTGATGATGCCCTCGCATTGCAGCCTGAAAGCTCGAATTCCACTTTTTCACGCAGCATGTACGGTACCGCCCGAACCTTGTGATCGATGGGTCGCGTACCGGGAACCAAATGGATCTTCACTTTCACCCCCGAGGAACTTCCAATGCCTGGCTCGAATAACGATGGGAACTTGCTTAGAACCTGGGTACATGCGGTGTCATCAACTGACGAAAGCGCTCGGATGTCGTCCCAGTTCCAGCGGATTTTCCCCAGCCAGCTTCTGTCAAATAACATGGGGCCATCCCCTGGCACAATCCATAGTAGAAGTTCGTGTACTGCTCCATCATAGGAGACTTTGACTTCAGCACTGCCAATTACAGGGATTAGTTCCTTTGTACAAGTCCTTAACTTCGTGTGAATGAGGCTGAGCTTGGGCCTTGGTGCCTTCTTCCCCCACAGCCTGTCGAAGGCCGTTTTACTCATTATGGACTGACTTGCCCCCGTGTCCAGCTCCATAGATACTGGAATGCCGTTCAGTTCAACTTTCAACATTATTGGTGGGCATTTCATCGTGAACGTGTGTACCCCCTGCACTTCTGTCTCTTCCGTATGCGTTTCCAATTCCATCTGATCCACTGTGGACCGATCTTCCTCTGCAACATGGTGGTTTGCAGGGTTTGCAGCTCGCCTGCACATTCGTTGGAGGTCCCATTGTTCTGCAGCCATTGCACGCAGAGTGCTTAAAGCGGCATTGATGGCACCGATGATCACCCCTGCAGCGCCAACAGGATGTTAACTGCCTCGCATTAACAGATGATGGTGGACTCTGGGTCAGTTGAGGTCGGGTCACAGCAGTCGGCGTGTACATTCTGCCATGTACATTTCTGCTCAAAACCGACGTTACTTTATGCACAGTACTGCGAAATTTGCTTGGTGTTGTCGCTGGTGGACTTAAATGCTTGGGCTATCGTTATGGCTTTACTCAGATTCGGAGTTTCTACAGTCAACAGTTTGCGAAGGATTGTCTCATGTCCGATGCCCAGTCCAAAAACGTCTCTGATCATTTGTTCTAGGAATCCCTCAAACTCACAATGCCCTGCAAGGCACCTTAGTTCGGTGACATAGCTCGCCACTTCCTGGCCCTCCGATCGTTAACATGTGTAGAATCGATAGAAACGCTTTTCTTAGGGTTTAGGTGCTCCCGGACCAGCGTACACAGTTCTTCGTAGGATACACCTGTTGGTTTAGTCGGGGCCAGGAGATTCTTCATGATGCCATAGGTAGTGGCCCCACAGATGGTTAGGAGGATCGCCCTTTGTTTGGTCGCGTTCTCGTCCCCTTCCAGCTCGTTGGCTACGAAGTATTGGTCAAGTCTCTCCACGAAGGTCTCCCAATCATCCCCCTCCGAGAACTTCTCCAGGATGCTGACTGTTCTTTGCATTTTTGCACGGTTCGTTACCTTGTCAGCAATTGTTATACTCATAATAAATGGTCAGACTGAGTACTGTGTGTAATGAGCAAGTGTGACCTTAGCTCCTTTATTGTAGTTCCAGAGTGCAGGTACCTCATGGATGACCTGCTTATATACTGTACTCCCAAGGGATGCTTGGATCCCTTGGGACTCCAGCATCCCTCTGGTGGACAGGTGTGATGCAGGTTACAAGGGGTTAAATACATAAGCCACGTTCTGTGGTCTCGGCGCATTCTTGATGGCCTCCATCTTGGCATCAGTGGATCTGATGCTGTCTGCTGCGATTCTTCTTCCCAAGAACTCGACATCCGGCACCAGGAAAACACACTTCGAGCATTTCAACCTGAGTCCCATGCGATCCAAACGACTAAGAACTTCTTCCAGATTCTTCAAGTGCTCAATGGTGTCCCGACCTGTAACCAGTATGTTGTCCTGGAAAACCGTGGTGCGAGGGACTGACTTTAGCAGACTTTCCATGTTCCGTTGGAAGATTGCCGTGGCCGACCGAATCCCGAAAGGGCATCTGTTATAGATGAACAGACCTTTATGCGTGTTGATGCAGGTGAGGCCTTTCGAAAATTCCTCCAGCTCCTGCGTCATGTAGGCCGAGGTCAAGTCCAACTTGGTGAACGTCTTCCCTCCAGCCAGGGTCTGCCTTGGGTAGCGGGTACTGGTCTTGTAGCGAAAAACGGTTAATCGTTACTTTATAGTCCCCACAAATTCTGACCGTGCTATCACGTTAAGTACCGGGACAATTGGACTGGCCCACTCGTTGAATTCCACGGGCGCGATGATGCTTTCTCGCTGAAGCCTGTCCAGCTCAATTTCCACCTTCTCACACATCATATACGGTACTGCCTGTGCCTTGTGGTGGATGGGTCTCGTACCGGGAACCAAATGGATCTGCACTTTTTGTCCCCGAGAAGCTTCCAATGCCTTGCTCGAACAACGATGGAAATCTGCTCAGAACCTGGGCACATGAGGCGTCGTCGACGGACGAAAGCGCTCGGATGTCGTCCCAGTTCCAGCGGATTTTTCCCAGCCAGCTTCTGCCAGTGTGGGGCCATCCCCTGGCACAATCCACTGCACTGCTCCATCATAGACGACTTTGACTTCTGCACTGTCAATTACAGGGATCAGTTCCTTGGTGTAAGTTCTTAGCTTGGTGTGAATGGGCCTGAGCTTGGGCCTGTGTGCCTTGTTGCACCACAGCTTGTCGAAGGCCTTTTTGCTCATTATGGACCGGCTCGCACCCGTGTCCAGTTCAACTTTCAACATTATTGGTGGACATTTCGTGGTGCAGGGGTGTACCCCGTTCACTTCTGCCTCCTTGGTTCGAGTCTCCAATTCAGCCTGATCCACAGTTGATCAATCTTCCTCTGCAACATGGTGGTTTGCAGCTCGTTGGAGGTGTCCCATTGTTCGGCAGCCGTTGTACGCATAGAGCTTGAAGCGGCATTGATGGGCCTGATGATCACCTCCACAACGTCAACAGGGTGTTTGTTAACTGCCTCGCATTAACGATTGATGGCGGACTCTGGGTCACCTGAGGTCGTGCAGCAGCCGGTGTATATGTTCTGCCATGTATATTCCTGCTCGAAAACGACTTTACTTTATGCACAGTACTGACCGAAACCTCTTTATGCTGCGAAATTTGTTTGGTGTTGTCGCTGGTGGACATAAATGCCTGGGCTATCGTTATGGCTTTGCTCAGGTTCGCAGTTTCAACAGTCAATAGTTTGCGAAGGATTACCTCATGGCCAATACCAAGCATAAAAAAGTCTCTCAGCATTTGTTCTAGGAATCCCTCAAATTCGCAATGTCCTGCGAGGCGCCTTAGTTCGGCGATGTAGCTCGCACTTCCTGGCCCTCCAACCGTTGACACGTGTAGAACCAATACCTCGCCATCAAAACGTTTTCTTTAAGATTTAGGTGCTCCCGGACCTGCATACACAATTCTTCATAGGATTTAGTTTGTTTTACCGGAGCGAGAAGATTCTTCGAGGCCATAGGTTGTTGCCCCACAAACGGTAAGGAGGGATCGCCCTTCGTTTGGCAGCGTTCTCATCCCCTTCCGGCTCATTGGCCACGAAGTATTGGTCGAGTCTCTCCACGAAGGCCTCCCAATCGTCCCCTTCTGAGAACTTATCTAGGATACCAACTGTTATTTGCATTTTCACGCGGTTGTTCGTTATCTCGTCGCCAATTAATACGCTCATAATAAAGGATGAAACTGAGTACTGTGAGCAATGAGTAAGTGTGACCTTAGCTCCTTTAATAAGACTCCAGAGTGCAGATACCTCGTGGGTGGTCTGCTTATATACAGTGCTCCTAAGGGATGCTGGGATCCCTTGGGACTCCAACAGGTAGGCCCTCTGGTGGTCAGGTGTGATGCAGGTTACCAGGGATTAAATACATAACACCAAGCTCTAGGTCCGTAGCCCTGTAAGTTACGGCACTTCAAGTGCACAGGTATGTAATTTTTAAATGTGGTGAGGGTTTCTGCCTCTACCACCCAAGGACAGATTAAGGGTGCCCCGGGCAGTAGCCAGGCCATTCACATCCTGCAGTAAATGACATTAGTGAGCTAAGTCACAGGGCACTATACTGAGTATGCATCAGGTCACAGTAAGGTCTACATCTCAGGTTATGTTCTCATTGATACTATGATGGCACTCATTTAATATTTTATGTTTCCAAACAATCAAACCGATACCTTGATGTAAGTTTGGATTCCGTCCAAGCTAGCTGCTCTCGACGCATGAGATCAAGCAAACTGCAGCAAAACTTGCCCACTCCTATCTCAAAGATCTGGAACCTACGGTTGAAAGTGAATTCATCCAGTTTTCTAGCTTGGTGGCATCCTCAACAAAGCTTCAAACCTCAATTTGTGTCAAACTGAGCAGAGCTGAGAATGTACCAATTCTTCCATACACACGCCCTCACCCAAACCTTTTCTAACATTGAAATAGCTCTTCGGATATATCTTTCGATAATGGTATCAAACTGCAGTGGTGAACGGTCCTTCTCAAAACTAAAACCCATGAAGGATGAGATCAGGAACCGAATGGGACAAGTAAACAACAGTATAAACAGTAAACAACGCTTTAATAAATTCCATTTTCTCCACAGAGACAAGATTTGCTGCAGTTTGCTTGATCTCATGAGTCGAGAGAGCAGCTCGCTTGGACAGGAATCCAAACTTACATCAAGGTATCGGTTTGATTGTTTGGAAACATAATAAAATATTCAATAAGTGGTAGATGCCTGCACATATTACATTGGTCTTTTTCTAGATTTTTGTCAGCTAAACTCGTCAATAATTTTTGAGAAGTCAAGTCCTCTCAGTAGTTCGCTCTTGGTGCTCATGATTGAAAGACTATTAAGTCGATCTTGTCCCATTCAATGCAATTGAAAAAGCCAAAAAAATTAAAAGAAATGACTTAATAACACAAACATAGAAACAAAGAAAATAGGTGCAGGAGTAGGTCATTCGGCCCTTCGAGCCTGCACCATCATTCAATAAGATCATGGCTGATCATTCACCTCAGTACCCCATTCCTGTTTTCTCTCCATACCCCTTGATCCCTTTAACTGTAAGGGCCAACTCCCTCTTGAATATATCTAATGAACTGGCATCAACAACTCTCTGTGGAAGAGAATTTCACAGGTTAACAAGTCTCTGAGTGAAGAAGTTTCTTCTCGGTCCTAAATGGCTTACCCCTTATCCTTAGACTGTGACCCCTGGTTCTGGACTTCCCCAACATCGGGAACATTCTTCCTGCATCTATCCTGTCCAGTCCCGTCAGAATTTTATATGTTTCTATGAGATCCTCTCTCATCCTTCTAAACTCCAGTGAATACAGGCCCACTCTATCCAGTCCCTCCTCATATGTCAGTCCTGCCATCCTGGGAATCAGTCTGATGAACCTTCACTGCACTCCCTCAATAGCAAGAACGTCTTTCCTCAGATTAGCAGATCAAAACTGAACAGAATATTCCAGCTGAGGCCTCACCAAAGGCCCTGTACAACTGCAGTAAGACCTCCCTGCTCCTATACTCAAATCCCCTAGCTATGAAGGCCAACATGCAATTTGCCTGCTGCACCTGCATGTAACCTTCAATGTCTGATGTACCATGACACCCAGGTCTCGTTGCACCTCCCCTTTTCCTAATCTGCCGCCATTCAGGTAATATTCTGCTTTCATGTTTTTGCCACCAAAGTGGATACCCTCACATTTATCCACATTATACTGCATCTGCCATGCATTTGCCCACTCACCTAACCTGTCCAAGTCACCCTGCAGCCTCTTAGCATCCTCCTCACAGCTCACACCGCCACCCAGCTTAGTGTCATCTGCAAACTTGGAGATATTACACTCAATTCCTTCATCTAAATCATTGATGTATATTGTAAATAGCTGGGGTCCCAGCACTGAGCCCTGCGGCACCCCACTAGTCACTGCCTGCCATTCTGAAAAGGACCCATTTATCTCTGCTTCCTGTCTGCCAACCAGTTCTCTATCCACGTCAATACATTATCCTCAATACCATGTTCTTTAATTTTGCACATCAATCTCTTGTGTGGGACCATACTAGATAATACTAAAAACCAAAAAATAACTTTCAAAATCAATTATAACCCAGCTATATCTAACATTAAGGATAATCATAAACCCAAATATCCATTTAATCAATAATTCACTGAACTTGAATTTCCGCTATTCAACAACATAGGCTTGCCTAGACCTAGTCTTGCCAGGTACAGACAATAGTAGCCCCACCGACCGGAGGCCTACCACAATGATAAGTGTCCTGCTTAGTGTTTTTTTATTTGCCTCTGCATTACTCCTCGTCCCGCAATAACATATCAAAATGAAACACCAGGTGAATGGCTCAAAATTTCTTACCGGTCGATCACAGCAGTGATAGCACCCCACATAGCACAAGTTCACAACACACATGCGTCATGTTTGTTTACAAAACACTGGGGATAGATGCCTGCTCATCATTTTTATTTAGCATACACACGTATGTATAAATATTTATCAAAATAGATCTAGATAATTATAAAGCCAAATTCATAACAATGAACTCAATAATAAGTACAAACATTAATATAACTCCTAATTAACTCATCTTGAAAGTCCAGCGCCTGTTCTGGTGCTCAGATAGCATGCTAACGACAAGAACTTGGACCAGAGCTTTAAGCTCGTACAGATTGAATCTCCCTTATGGATCATTCTTATCCAGAACCACCCCTTGTCCGGAACCATTTCCGGCCACCGGGTGGCGCATGCGCAGAACTCCGACATGAACAAATTGAAGTCCATCCTCGCTGCCAACTCCCCCAATCGCTGGCTTGACCCCGTGATCCACCCACCCCACCCCCGATGATCTCTGCCACACTCCCAGCCCCAAGCCAGCCAGCCCCGATATCCCCTTGCTCAGTACCTGTACCATCCAACTTAACGTGACCAACCCTAGTCCGGAAAAATCCCTTCTCCGGACAGACCAGGTACCTCTTATGTATGTATTATGTACATTCTTCACCAATAGATATACAAATAGCATCTGAAACAATGGATAATAACAAAAACTTTATTAAATAATTCTACAAACATTAGTGTTGGATTAGACCATGTCATTTCAGTACAACACGCTTAGCCAGAGTATTGACTGGCGCCTCCCTGCCAGGCACTGCAGGCATCTTGAGTCTGTTTACATCAACAGCAACTTTTATTTATATTGTGCCTTTATCGTAGTAAAACGTTCCAAGGCGCTTCACAGCAGTGTTATAAGCCAAAACAGATAATTTGACACCGAGCCACACAAGAAGAAATTAAGGCAGATGACCAAAAGCTTGGTTAAAGTGGTAGGTTTATCAAGTCGAGAATAAGATGTGCCTGAGCCCTCGTGGCTTCACCCCGCTCTTGCTACGTCACTTATGTCAATACTGTTTACCCTTACATAGAAACATAGAAAATAGGTGCAGGAGTAGGCCATTCAGCCCTTCCAGCCTTAATCCGACCCCGTATGGGCCCACTCTCGGCTTCAGCCCCGGGCGACCGCCCCCCGCCCTTGCTACCACCCTTTCAGGCGGTGAGTTCCAGACCCCCACCACCCTCTGGGTGAAGACATTTCTCCTCAAATCCCCTCTAAACTTTCTACCAATTACTTTAAATCTATGCCTCCTGGTTCTTGAGGCCTCTGCTAAAGGAAATAGGTCTTTCCTATCCACTCTACCCAGGTCCGTCATAATTTTATACACCTCAATAACATCTCCCCTCAGTTCCAAAGAAAACAAACCCAGCCTATCCCATCTTTCCTCATAGCTAAAATTCTCCAGTCCAGGCAACATCCTTGTAAATCTAACACAGAAGCAAAATACTGCGGATGCTAGAATCTGAAATAAAAACAGAAAATGCTGGAAATCTCAGCGGGTCAGGCAGCATCTGTGAAGAGAAGCAAGAGTTCAAGAAGCAAGGTGATTTAGATAGGTTGAGTGAGTGGGCAAACACATGGCACATGCAGTATAACGTGGGTAAATGTGAAGTTATCCACTTTGGTAGGAAAAACTTAAGGACAAAGTATTATTTAAATGATGATGGCTTGGGAAGTGTCAATGTAGAGGGACCTGGGTGTCCTTGTATACCAGTCATTGAAAGCAAACATGCAGGTGCAGCAAGCAGTTAGGAAGGCAAATGGTATGTTGGCCTTCATTGCAAGAGGATTTGAGTAAAGGAGCAAGGATGTCTTACTACAGTTATATAGGGCCCTGGTGAGACCCCACCTAGAGTATTGTGTGCAGTTTTGGTTTCTTTACCTAAGAAAGGATATACTTGCCATAGAGGGAGTGCAGCGAAGGTTCACCAGACTGATTCCTGGGATGGCAGGACTGTCGTATGAAGAAATATTGGGTCGGCTAGGCCTGTATTCACTCGAGTTTAAAAGAATGAGAGGGGATCTCATTGAAATGTATAAAATTCTTACTGGGTTGGATAGATTGGATGTGGGATGTTTCCCCTGGCTGGGAAGTCTAGAACAAGATATCACAGTCTCAGGATACGGGGTAGGAGATTTAGGACTGAGATGAGGAGAAATTTTTTCACTCAGAGGGTGGTGAACCTGTAGAATTCTCTACCACAGAAGCCTGTGGAGGCCAAGTCACTGAATATATTTAAGAGGGACATATAGATTTCTAGAAACAAAAAACATCAAAGGGAATGGGGAAAAAGCGGGAATATGGTGTTGAGATAGAGGATCAGCCATGATCATATTGAATGGCGGTGCAGAGTCGAAGGGCCGAATGGTCTACTACTGCTCCTATTTTCTATGTTTCACGTTTTGGGTCGATGACCTTCGTCAGAACTGGCGAATGTAAGAAATTCTTAAGGAGCACTGAAAGGGGGAGGGTATGAACAAACAAAAGGGAAGGTCTGTGATAGGGTGGAAGTCAGGAGAGATTAGAGAGACAAAAGGGAAGATGGGACGACTTGAGATGGTAATAGCAGAAGTTAGAAAAAATTAGTTTAGATAGGGTGTGAATGGCAGGATAATTATCAGCTGCCATGGGAAAGAGAGAGAGAAAAAATACATCAAGAGGAAAATATGGGCAGCGGTTATGGTCTAAATTGTTGAACTCGATGTTGAGTCCAGAAGGCTGTAAAGTGCCTAAACAAAAGATGAGGTGCTACTCCTTGAGCTTCATTGGAACAGTGCAGGAGTCTGAGGACGGAAGGGGGAAGCTATTTAGGACCGAGATGAGGAGGAATTTCTTCACTCAGAGAGTGGTGAACCTGTGGAATTCTCTACCACATAAAGTTGTTGAGGCCAATTCACTAAATATATTCAAAAAGGAGTTAGATGAAGTCCTTACTACTAGGGGAATCAAGGGGTATGGTGAGAAAGCAGGAATGGGGTACTGAAGTTGCATGTTCAGCCATGAACTCATTGAATGGCGGTGCAGGCTAGAAGGGCCGAATGGCCTACTCCTGCACCTATTTTCTATGTTTCTATGTCTATGTTTCTATATCAGCACGGGAGTGGAGTGGGGAATTAAAGTGACAGGCGGGCGCAGCTCGGGGTCATGCTTACAGACTGAACGGAGGTGTGCAGCAAAGCAGTCACATAAAGCTCCTCTGTACCCTCTCTAGTACAATCACATCTTCTTACTTCTGTTTTAAAAGCTAAACTTTCAGCGTCCACTTTATGTGTTAGAAAGTGCTGAAAGAGTCAACTGAAAAATATTATCTTTCCAGACGCTCAGTCCACAACTTGGCAGAAAGCGCCCGCCCCCTTGCAGCGCAGCCTCGCTCCCCATCCAAGATGGCGGCCCGTGTGTAAGGTCGATCCGCTGGAGCGGCCGCAGGTTCCGGCGCTGGAGGCCGCTGCAGGACCAGCGTAAGTCGACCCGGTGCCCTCGGCTGTTACCACAACCCCTGCGCTGACAAGGAGGTGGCGCAAAGAGAGAGAGAGAGAGACAGAAACTGAGTTAAATCGGCGGCCGGTCGTCATTGTCGCTGCTGGAAACTTCTTCAGGTCAGCGCGCGGATTGGCACCGAACGCCGGGGCAGGAAGTCCCGCCCCGCACACCCGATACCCCCACATGATTGGTAACCGGAGTTCCGGACGCGAAAAACTCTCGATTGCGATTGGTTACAGTCGGTGATGTTCAGAGGCGCAGGTACGGGGCTGGGAGCGGGGAGCGGTGGCGGTGGCGGTTGGAGGCCCGGGGATCACCGGCTGCCGAGTGCGGGTTAAAACCGTCACCGTCGCAAAACAGCTCTGTGTATTTACACAGGCTGCATTCTTTTTGATCAAAATTCTGCTAATATTAGCCCCTAAGTTGACAGCTCAGCCTATATAATAAATATATATTCCCTCTTTTAACTTTCCTACATTTTACAACAGTGACTACACTTCAAAAAGTACTTCATTGGCTTTGGGATATCTAGTGGCTGTGAAAGGCGCTATATAAATGCAAGTTTCTTAACCACCCGTATTTATTCGTGAACTCTTTTTTTTCACCTTTTGTCCTATCCTTACCTACATACATACACGGTGGATAAATTCAATTGGCATTAAAACTCTGCTGCCCATATCCGAACTCGCACCAAGTTCCGTTGGCCAATCACGCGTGCTAGCTGACTTACATTGGCTCCTGGTCTGGCAATGCCTCGATTTTAAAATTCTCCTCCTGGTTTTGCAATCTCTCTATGGCCTCAACCCTCCTTATCAGACATAAACTGACACCAAGCCACATAAGGAGATATGAGGACAGATGATCAAAAGCTTGGTCAAAGAGGTAGGCTTTCAGGAGAAGTCTTAAAGGAGGCTGAGACTTGGGGAGGGAATTCCAGAGCTTAGGCAACTCTTTTAGAGTCTACCTGCAAAACATAAAACATTTATCCGTGCCACCCGACCTGGATGACACACCAGACATTTACAAGGGGCCAGCTTAGGATCTCAATGGCTGCAGGCACAGCTGCCAATGCTGGGACGAAGGAGTGGAGGATGCACAGTCCAGAGTAGGAGGAACGCAAAAGTTCTCGAGGGTTGTAGGGCTGGAGAAGGTTACAGAGATAAAGAGGAGCGAGGTCATGGAGGGATTTGAACACAAGGATGAGAATTTTAAAATCAAGGCGTTGCTGGGCAGGCAATCAATGTCGGTCAACGAGCACTTTGGTGATGGGACAGCGGGACTTGATGTAGGTTAGAATATGTACAGAGTTTTTGACGAGCTCAATTTTATGGAGGGTGGTAGAAGGGAGGCCAACCAGGAGAGCATTGGAAGTTTGGAGGTGACAAAAGCATAGATGAGGGTTTCAGCAGGAGATAATCTTGAGGCGAGGCAGAGACAGGCGATGCTACGAAGTAGGCGGTCTTTGTGATGGAGAGAATATGAGGTTGGAAGCTGTTGCCGATGGTCTGGCTTTCACGTGTGAACTCTACAGATGCACAGCTGAGATTGTTAACTCACTATATCTGATAAGTGCAATATTTATTGGGTAAGACTTGGCTAGAACTGTTGACATTGGACTATTAAATGTTCATGGTTCATGTTCCCGTAACCCAGTTACAATAACAAATTAATTACTTAAGGCAACTTTGGGAGTGGATGGACTCAGAACTTTCATGTTATCGTGTATTTATGTTGTTATTCCTTCTTTGCAGTAATGGAAGTTCAGCAGTATGATCAGCTTTCTCAGCTGATGGAGGATCTCACCACCTCTGGACAGCAAGTGCTAAACCCAGAAAAGATGAAGGAGCTAAAGAAAATTTGCAAGTATGGAGTTGTACCTTGCTAAATTATAATGTTTGCTGAAGGAGGCCACTGTGGCACATTGTGTTGGAATGATGGGTTGCAGGATTGTGCCAGTGATTTCCTGCATTGTGAATTTCTGAATCTTCACTCTACCATAAGAGGCACATACCAAGTAAAGGGCGGATGTCTTCCGGTGAGAAGGGAGAGTAAACTCCAGGGCAAGTCAGTGCAGCCCACCATTCCACACCTTCGAATAGTTGGTTGGGGATGGGGAAGTGTTGGTAGTGGCTGGCAGCAAGTTGCTTGCCTGTACTCTTAATTGAGGAATGGTATTTGGTGAAGGGGAGGATTTGTTTTTAAAAGAGCTGGTACCTATTGAAGGAGACATGATTGTAAAAATCCAATGGAAATTGGCAACCATAAAAGTAAATCCTTAACCTGAATTACTAAAGCAAAACTTAATATTTTATTGGCAGTGAATCACTTATTACAATTAAATCATTCAAAGAATTTAAATCCTCAATATATATGTTCAGTTTTGTTCCCAAATTTTATGTTGCTCCCTTTGGACTCAAAGTTTTATTCCCTGTTTGATAGTGACACTGCTTAAATATTTCTGCATGTTTTTTGGGTAGTTTCCTGAAATTTTTGTCCCCATGTGAAGCACTTTGCATTTCAGTACATTGAATTTGATCTGCCACCTGCCTGCCCAATTTCCAAGTACAGGTTGAACCTCCCTTTTCCAGAATCCTTGGGACCTAGCACTTTTTTGGATAAGGGATTTTTCCGGTCGAGGTGTGGTCATGTTAAATTGGATGGTACAGGTACTGAGCAAGGGGATATTGGGGCTGGCTGGAATGTGGCAGAGAGATCATGGGGGGGAGGGGGTGGTGGATCAGGGGGTCAGGCCAGCGATTGCGGGAATCGGCAGCGAGGAAGGACTTCAATTCGTTCATGTCGGAGTTCTGCGTGGGAGTTCTGGATAAGGGAGGTTCAACCTATTAAAATCCTCTTGTAACTTATCCTGTTCAGCTTTGCAGTCTACATTACAACAGTGACTACACTCCAAAAGTATTTAATTGGCTGTAAAGTGCTTTCAGACGTCCGGTGGTCGTGATAGGTGCTATATAAATCCCATGGCCTTTGACATTCAACTGAGGGACTATGGAGCGTCCTCCTCCATTTCGGCTGCCCCCAAAAGTTTGTCACCATCCGCTGCCTGCTCCACGACAATGTGCAAGCTTGATCCTGACCAACGGATCCACCATAGACCCAATCCACGACCAAACCGGGGTCAAGCAGGGCTATGTCATCGCACCAATATTGTTCTCGATCTTCCTTTCTGCAATGCTCCATCTCATCATCAACAAGCTCCCCGCTGGAGTGGAACTAAACTATAGAACCAATGGGAACCTGTTCAACCTACGTCGCCTCCAGGCTATATCCAAGGTCGTCCCATCTTCTGTCATCGAACTACAGTATGCTGACGACGCTTGCGTCTGCGCACACTCGGAGGCCGAACTCCAAGCCATCGTCAACATCTTCACCGAGGCAAACGAAAGCATGGGCCTTACACTAAACATCCGTAAGACAAAGGTTCTCCACCAACCTGACCCCGCCACACAGCACTGCTCCCCTCGATCACCAAAATCCACGGCTCGGCCTTGGACAACGTTGAACCATTTTCGGGAGCCTATTATCAGCAAGGGCAGACGTTGATGACGAGGTCCAACACCGCCTCCAGTGTGCCAGCGCAGCCTTTGGTCGCCTGAGGAAGAGAGTGTTTGAAGACCAGGACATTAAATCTGGCACCAAGCTAATGGTCTACAGGGCAGTAGTGACACCTGCCCTCCTATATGACTCAGAGATGTGGGCTATATACAGCAGACACCTCAAAGCACTGCCTCCGCAAGATCCTGCAAATCCACTGGGAGAATAGACGCACCGACATTGGTGTTCTCGCTCAGGCCAACATCTCCAGCATCGAAGCACTGACCACACTCGACTAGCTCCGTTGGGCGGGCTACATCGTCCACATACCCGACACGAGACTCCCTAAGTAAGTGCTCTACTTGGAACTCCTACACGGCAAATGAGCCCCAGGTGAGCAGAGGGAACGCGTCAAGGCCTCCTTGATAAAGTGTAACATCCTCACCAGCATCTGGGAATCTCTGGCCCAAGACTGCCCAAAGTGGAGGAAGAGCATATAGGAGGGCGCTGAGCACCTCGAGTCTTGTCGCCGAGAGCATGCAGAAACCAAGCGCAGAAAACGGAAGGAGCGTGCGACAAACCAGGCTCCCACCCACCCTTTCCATCACTGTCTGCCCCACCTGTCACAGAGACTGTAATTCCCGCATTGGACTGTACAGCCACCTGAGAACTCGCTTTTAGAGCGGAAGCAAGTCTTCCTCGATTTCGAGGGACTGCCTATGATGATGATATATAAATCCGAGTCTTTCTTTCTTTACCATCTTCATTAGCATTGTATCATCTGTAAATTTAGCCACTGTGCTTGTGATTCCTAGTTCCAGATCATTGATGAAGAAATTAAACAAAAGCGATCCCAAATTGGATTCCTGTGGGACCCCAGTGGTAACATTTACCCAGGCTGATGACAAACCCTGTACCAGCACCCTATGGATTGTATAGATTTATGTCCATAGTTCTTCAGATGCTGAGTTTACCCATACTGTCGGGGAAGACTCTGACCAGAAGTGAGGCTGTTTCCCAAGTTCACCCTCTCCATTAAGAAATGACATGGAGTAGGAAGAGACCCAAGACGATTGAGAAAATTGGAGAATAAGTAGAAATCTTGAACCTTGAATCAATTCTGATGAAAGTTAATAAGTAAACATTTTTTAAAAGCTTTTAACTTTGAGTTTCTAAATCTGTCTTTGGCCGAGTCTTTGGATAAAGGCATCACCTAGTGTAGCATAAAGCCATACTTGTAGCCTTTGATTTTCAAGCATTTTTTTTACAATACCTGTTTTTTTTAAAGCACTGAGGAGGCATTGGTGAAACACTCCAGGGTGGTTATAGTAATCCTATCGAATTCTGGACATAGTGTCCCTATATCTCTGCTGAATTCTACTGGTTTCCTGCTGTAACGCTAGCGGAACCCCAGGGAAATGGTAAAAAGGTTTGTTTTCAGCCATTTGACTAATTTCCCTGAAAGGGGTCTACTTGCTGTCTGCTGGAGTTGGGGCAGGACCCAGCAGAACCCTCACAGAACTTCAGGGCTATTATATATAAATAAATATACTTCAATTCCAAACCATTACGTAAAATATATCTTCTTTCCAGGTCATCTGAGGATTATATTAAGCACGCGTACCACTTAATCATGACTCAGCTGAACCAAGAGCATGCAGAGATCCGCCTGTCTGCTTTCCAAATAGCAAACGAACTATTTGTGCGTTCACATCAGTTTCGGACGCTGCTTGTTTCAAACTTTCAGGAATTTCTGGAGTTAACAGTGGAAACAGATCATGAGCAACCTCTGCCGCCACCAAAAGAAACGGCTCAGCGGTTGAAGGAAATGGCAATTAAATCTGTGCAGGAATGGCAAGAGAAATACGGGGACGCTTACAAGAAACTCTCTCTGGGTTACCATTTCCTAAAACAAATTAAAAAGGTGATTTATTTTTTTGTCTTTTTATTAAGTGTTTCCTGGCTTCATTTCTCTTCCTTTAGGTATTTGAGAAGTTAAATGCTCAATTTTATATTTGAAATGGGAAGTAGAAAAATGTGCTTGGATAATGTGCTGTTCCAAATTTTAAAATATGTATACCATCTACAGCACATTTGTGAAATCTTAGACTTGACATAATCTTATAAGAATTTGCCTGATTTCTATGTGTGATATTAATGTGTTCTTACAGATTTCCTGTGCTTGATATTTCAAAGAGTCACAAAACAAATTCAGTCTGAGCTGTACACAATCTTGCTTTCTGCCCAAGAACAGCTTCTTAAGGACCAAGGAAGGCACAACGATGACACTTTATAGCCTTAAAGGGACACACTAAGTTGCAATAGCTGCATTTAGCAGCAATGTGATGCACTGCATTACATGGCAATAGTTTCCAACCAGATTCACTGAGTTAAATCTTTGAATCTTTTCTGGTCTAGTCGAAACACTCCCTGCATCTCAAGCCTCTCCTCCTAACTTCCCACTCCTGGTATAATTCTGGTAAATGCATGTTAGAACATTAGAACATTAGAAATAGGAACAGGAGTAGGCCATACGGCCCCTCGAGCCTACTCCGCCATTCAATAAGATCATGGCTGATCTGATCATGGACTCAGCTCCACTTCCCCGCCTGCTCCCCAAAATCCCTTCTCCCTTTATCGTTTAAGAAACTGTCTATTTCTGTCTTAAATTTATTCAATGTCCCAGCTTCCACAGCTCTTTGAGGCAGCGAATTCCACAGATTTACAACCCTTTGAGAGAAGAAATTTCTCCTCATCTCTTGTTTTAAATGGGCGGCCCCTTATTCTAAGATCGTGCCCTCTAGTTCTAGTCTCCCCCATCAGTGGAAACATCCTCTCTGCATCCAGCTTGTCAAGCCCCCTCATAATCTTATATGTTTCAATAAGATCACCTCTCATTCTTCTGAATTCCAAAGAGTTAGAGGCCCAACCTACTCAACCTTTCCTCATGTCAACCCCCTCATCCCCGGAATCAACCTAGTGAACCTTCTCTGAACTGCCTCCAAAGCAAGCATATCCTTTTGTAAATATGGAAACCAAAACTGCACACAGTATTCCAGGTGTGGCCTCACCAATACCTTATATAGCAGTAGCAAGACTTCCCTGCTTTTATACTCCATGCTCTTTGCAATAAAGGCCAAGATACCATTGGCCTTCCTGATCACTTGCTATACCTGCATACTATCCTTTTGTGTTTCATGCACAAGTACTCTCTATGGCTTAAATGTAACTTCGAAATGGGACACCCAAAACTGCATACAGTACTCTAATTATGGCATAACCAATGTTTTGTACAAATTTACTCTTGTACTATGTCTATAACACCCAAAATGATGTTGGCCGTTTTTTCTCTGCCTGTGTGTGCACTTTCAGGCATTATGCCTTTGAACCAGTAATTCTCTCTTCATTTAGTGCTTTTCTGTTCACTGTATAGTCCTTATTCCTGCATTTTCTCCCAAAATATACTCCATCCCGCTTCCCAACTTCTGTCTGAGGCTGAACCAGACTGTTCGCAACCTTGGTGGCATATTTGACCCTGAAATGAGCTTTCAACCACATATCCACAGCATAACTAAGACCGCCTGTTTTCACCTCTAACATTGCCCGTCTCTGCCCTTGCCTCAGCTCATCCGCTGCTGAAACCCTCATCTGTTGTGTATCTGTAAAGCATGCACTCCCATGTTTCGCCACCAGGGAGCTCATCCCCTGAAGTCCCAAGGGATCCCAGCATTCCTTGGGAGCACTGTATATAAGCCGGCCCCTAAGGCCTGTTCCTCACTCTGGAGTGCCTTATTAAAGACTGAGGTCACTGTTACTTTAACCTCCTTGTGTGCAGCCTCATCTGTGTTAGGAACACAATATCATCCATGCCTTTGTTACCTCTGGACTTGACTATTCTAATGCATTCCTGGCTGACCTCCCACATTCTACCCTATATAAACTAGAAGTGATCCAAAACTCGGCTGCCTGTGTCCTAACTCTCACCAAGTCCCGCTCGCCCATCATCCTTGTGCTCGCTGACCTACATAAGCTTCCAGTTAAGCAACGCCTCAATTTCAAAATTATCACCCTTATTTTCAAATTCCTCCATGGCCTTATCCCTCCCTATCTCTGTAATCTCCTCCAGACCCACAACCCCCCCGAGATGTCTGCGCTCTTCTAATTCTGCCCTCTTGAGAATCCTTCATTAAAATCGCTCAACCATTGGTGACCGTGCCTTCTGTTGCCTAGGTCCCAAGCTCTGGAACTCCCTGCCTAAAGCGCTCTGCCTCTCTAACCCTCTTTCCTCCTTCAAGATGCTCCTTAAAACATACCTCTTTGACCAAGCTTTTGATCACCTGCGCTATTTTCTACTTATGCAGCTCAGTGTCAAATTTTTAATCTCATAATGCTCCTGTGAAATGCCTTGGGACGTTTCACTATGTTAAGGGTGCTATATAAATGCAAGTTGTTAACTAACATCTGTCACCTGCCGGCATGTTGTGCTTATGTCTTCCTCAAGACTTTTACCTCACTGTTTTCAAAACCTTGTCATTCTTTTTCGTCAACAAATTTTGAGATTGTGTTCCTCCCCTATGCCCAAGTCCAAATCATCTATATGTATCCAGAATAAAAGTGAACTCGGTGCCGACCCCTGGGATGTATCACTTCCAACCTTTCTTTGGTCTGAACAACAGTCATTAACATTGGGCCGTAATTTACTGTAACTAGCGAACAAACAATGACTGCCATTAGTTAGCAATCAAAAGTAGTAATCGCAGGATAGCTCCAATGAATACGTGGCTTGAGGAGTGGTGCAAAAGGGAGGGATTCAAATTCCTGGGACATTGGAACCGGTTCTGGGGGTGGTAGGACCAGTACAAACCAGACGGTCTGCACCTGGGCAGGACTGGAACCAATGTCCTAGGGGGAGTGTTTGCTAGTGCTGTTGGGGAGAAGTTAAACTAATATGGCAGGGGGATGGGAACCTATGCAGGGAGACAGAGGGAAATAAAATGGAGGCAGAAGCAAAAGATAGAAAGGAGAATAGTAAAAGTGGAGGGCAGAGAAACCCAAGGCAAAAAACAAAAAGGGCCACATTACAGCAAAATCCTGAAGGGGCAAAGTGTGTTAAAAAGACAAGCCTGAAGGCTCTGTGCCTCAATGCGAGGAGTATTCGGAATAAGGTGGATGAATTAACTGCACAGATAGCATTTAACGGATATGATGTAATTGGCATCACGGGGACATGGCTCCAGGGTGACCAAGGCTGGGAGCTCAACAGGAAGGATAGACAGAAAGGAAAAGATGGTGGGGTGGTGTTGTTGCTGGTTAAAGAGGAAATTACTGCAATAGTAAGGAGGGACATTAGCTTGAATGATGTTGAATCGTTGGAGCTGCGGAATACCAAAGGGCAGAAAACGCTAGTGGGAGTTGTGTACAGACCACCAAACAGTAGTAGTGAGGTTGGGGATAGCATCAAACAAGAAATAAGGGATGTGTGCAATAAAGGTACAGCAGTTATCATGGGCGACTTCAATCTACATATTGATTGGGCTAACCAAACCGGTTGCAATGCGGTAGAGGAAGATTTCCTGGAGTGTATTAGGGATGGCTTTCTTGACCAATATGTCGAGGAACCAACTAGAGAACTGGCCATCTTAGACTGGGTGATGTGTAATGAGAAGGGACTAATTAGCAATCTTGTTGTGCGAGACCTCTTGGGGAAGAGTGACCATAATATGGTAGAATTCTTTATTAAGATGGAGAGTGACACAGTTAATTCAGAAACTAGGGTCCTGAATTTAAGGAATGGTAACTTCGACGGTATGAGGCGTGAATTGGCTAGAATAGACTGGCAAAGGATACTTAAAGGGTTGACGGTGGATAGGCAATGGCAAACATTTAAAGATCACATGGATCAACTTCAACAATTGTACATCCCTCTCTGGAGTAAAAACAAAACCGAGAAGGTGGCTCAACCGTGGCTAACAAGGGAAATTAAGGATAATGTTAAATCCAAGGAAGAGACATATAAATTGGTCAGAAAAAGCAGCAAACCTGAGGACTGGAAGATATTTAGAATTCAGCAGAGGAGGACTAAGCGTTTAATTAAGAGGGGGAAAATAGAGTATGAGAGGAAGCTTGCCGGAAATATAAAAGCTGACTGCAAAAGCTTCTATAGATATGTGAAGAGAAAAAGATTAGTGAAGACAAATGTAGGTCCCTTGCAGTCAGTCAGGTGAATTTATAATGGGGACCAAAGAAATGGCAGACTAATTGAACAAATACTTTGGTTCTATCTTCACGAAGGAAGACACAAATAACCTTCCAGATGTACCAGGGGACCGAGGGCCTAGTGAGAAGGAGGAACTGAAGAATATCCTTATTAGGCGGGAAATTGTGTTAGGAAAATTGATGGGATTGAAGGCCGCTAAATCCCCGGGGCCTGATAGTCTGCATCCCAGAGTACTTAAGAAAATGGCCCTAGAAATAGTGGATGCATTGGTGATCATTTTCCAAAAGTCTATCAACTTTGGATCAGTTCCTATGGACTGGAGGGTAGCTAATGTAACACCACTTTTTAAAAAAGGAGGGAGAGACAAAATGGGTAATTATAGACCGGTTAGCCTGACATCAGTAGTGGGGAAAATGTTGGAATCAATCATTAAGGATGAAATAACAGCGCATTTGGAAAGCAGTGACAGGATCGATCCAAGTCAGCATGGATTTGTGAAAGGGAAATCATGCTTGACGAATCTTAGAGTTTTTTGAGGATGTAGCTAGCAGAGTGGACAAGGGAGAACCAGTGGATGTGGTTTATTTGGACTTTCAAAAGGCTTTTGACAAGGTCCCACACAAGAGATTGGTGTGCAAAATCAAAGCACATGGTATTGGGGGTAATGTACTGACGTGGATAGAGAACTGGATGGCAGATAGGAAGCAGAGAGTCGGGATAAACGGGTCCTTTTCAGAATGGCAGGCAGTGACTAGTGGAGTGCCACAGGGCTCAGTGCTGGGACCCCAGCTCTTTACAATATACATTAATGATTTAGATGAAGAAATTGAGTGCAATATCTCCAAGTTTGCAGATGACACTAAACTGGGTGGCGGTGTGAGCTGTGAGGAGGACGCTAAGAGGCTGCAAAGTGACTTGGACAGGTTAGGTGAGTGAGCAAATGTATGGCAGATGCAGTATAATGTGGATAAATGTGAGGTTATTCACTTTGGGGGCAAAAACACGAAGGCAGAATATTATCTGAATGGCGGCAGATTAGGACAAGAGGAAGTGCAATGAGACCTGGGTGTCATGGTTCATCAGTCATTGAAAGTTGGCATGCAGGTACAGCAGGCGGTGAAGAAAGCAAATGGTATGTTGGCCTTCATAGCTAGGCGCTAACAGGTGGCGCTAACCAACCGAATTTCTAGCCCTGTGAGTTTCTCCACTAGTCTATGGTTACCCAGTTTACCCTTCCCAAACAAGGATATCACAGAGTATTAAGTATTGTGCACTGTCGGAATAATGGGCTCAATTTTCCCCGCTGTTTTTTTTGGCGCGTGCCGCTTTTTTGGCCTAAATTGAAAAATCCAAGTTTCCCCAAAGATTGTACGCCAGCATAACTCAGTTATGATTTTTTTAGATTAGTTTTTTTTTGTGTCATGGAGCGTAACCTGATGTCTGCGCCAGTTTTTCATAATTATGCAAGTTTGGCCAACTTACATTTCTCCTAGGACGGCGTATGTGACCACTCCTGAAAATCCTCTGGGCACTTAAGAAAAATCAGTGCACATTAGAAAATCGGTGCAGAAAGACGCCATTGTTTTTAGGCGAGGTTTTGGAGGGAGTCAAGAACACACAAATATGCATCATCAAGCTTAAATTTTTCAAACTTAAAATGCAGAAAATGGAAGTTTAATGGAATTCTTTAAGTGTTGATTGTTTTAAAAGTGCCACGGCACCTACGAACGTGTCCAAACCGGGCTCGTGGGTCGCAGCGTCGGCTGGCAGAATTGGTCCCTCGTCCAGACATGGGCTCGGGCCTCGGCTTGAAAAGAAACCCTGGAGATGGGGGGGGGGGGGGATGGGGATGGGGTGGGGGGGGAGAGGAGGCGGAGGCCGGGAGGATTGTGGAAGGCGACCTGAAGGCATGAGAAGCCTTAGAATATGCCACTATGCATCAAATAAAGCCCCGGGGTGGGGGGGGGGTGCGGTGGTGGGGTGTTTCCCGATCATTGCGCATGCTCAGATCTGGATGTGGTCCATACTAGGGCATCGACCTTGGGGAGAGAGAACAAAGAACCTTGTCCTGTCTGCCATTTTGACCTTCTTGCAAAGATGCAATTTAATCATGGGGACAATACTGACAGTGCCATACCTTGCGGAGGAGACAATTGATTTGACGTCATCGCATGAGGAACCTCCGGGCACGTAGGATGATGGGCAGGAGGCCTTACCCACGTCGTGTATATCAAAACAGGCATTCGGACCTGCACCTGAGTGATGCAGACTGTCAGAAGGCTGTGTTTCCACAAAGAAGTTGTAACTGAGATCTGTGAGTTAGTAAAAGCAGACCTGCAATCTCGAAGCATCAGAAGGAGTGAAGGTTACAGCTGCACTTTCATTCTATGCCCCTGAATCGTTCCAGGCTGCAACTGGGGGTGTGTGCACCATGCAACACACATCTGCATTCGGCAGGTGACTGCTGCACTATTTGCCTGGAGGAATGACGACATAAAGTAGTCCCATGACCGCCCAGGGAATGCGTGAAAGGGCTGTGGGCTTCTCCAGGATTGCTGGCTTCCAAAAGGTACAGGTACCCACATCGCCTTGCGAGCACCTTTGAGGATTCCGAGATGTATAGGAATAGAAATGGCTTCCACTCCGTTAATGTGCAACTCGTGTGTGACGACATGCATCAGATCAGTTGATGCAAGATCCCCTGGGAGCACCCATAATGCATTCATCCTAATTGAGAGCGCTATATCTGCCATATTTCAGCAGCAGCCAGAAGGGCAGAGCTGGCTACTGGGAGACAAAGGGTACGGCTTCGCCACCTGGCTCATGACGCCCCTACGCGTAACCTGGAGGGAAGCTGACCAGGAATATAACATGTTGCACATTGCGACATGCAGCATAATAGAGAGGACCATTGGCATCTTTAAACAGCGTTTCCGATGCCTGGACCATTCCAGAGGCTGCGTGCAATACTCCGCTGAGATTGACGGTCAGTTCACTGTTGTGTGCTGCATGCTACAGAACTTCGCCATCATGAGGCAGTGACACCAGGTAGTAGAAGACCTACCTGAGGTGAGAGTGGCTGAGGAAGCCATGCAACTACTTGAACCCGGAGCATGACGGTGGAGGAGGGTGAGCTGTCGTGCCCTTTTAACGATTGCTCGAGCCTTGCGCCAGCAGCTCAGCAGTGAATCCTTTGCTGCCTGAAGGCTCAGCGGCAACTATTCCAAATGGACCATGTTTACTGTTTGGACCTGTTCCGTAATGTTATATTGTGTTAATGGAACAAATGATAGAAATGATTCTTATTTACTTCAAAAAGTTGTGTTAATAATGGAACAAATAATGTAAATGATTCAGTTATAATGTAAAATATATCTTATTCAAAAGTTTAACAAACATTAGTTTGTACTTAACTTTAATGAAAATATTCTTGAAATCAAACTTTAAAGTTTTCAGTTCAGATCACTTACAAAACTCTAAGATCACTTGAAAACTTTAAGATCGCTTACAAACCTTTAAACTTGTAAATTTACATAACTTACAAAAATAATTTAATTTGAGAACATTTACAACAGTAACAACAACAATAATAACAACAGGAGCAGCAAAGAAAGGCTGCACCCATCTCTCCTCCACCTTATTCTAAGATCGCCCACTACGCTTTGTCTTGTTGACTCCACCCCGCCCGCAGGCGGTGGCGCAACATTTCTCGGGTTGGTACCAAGCTTATTCTTTCGACCATCTCTGATAATGCGCACTTCTTGATTGGGTGGGGGTGGGGGTCGGGGGGGGGTGGCATTTGGAGGGCCCAGCTTGGGCCTCTTCAGAGGTTGGTCTGGGGATTGGAATGGGAGTGGCAGTTGATTCTGTCAATGGGCGCGGGGTCTGGGTGTGTTCCCTTATTGCAGCAGCTCACTCCGACATTCCCTCCCTCATGTGCCCTGACAGTGTGTCAACAACCTGCAATATTCCCTCCCTCATGTTCACCGACGGTGTCTCAGCTACCTGAAACATTCCCTCTCTCATGCTCACTGACAGTGCATCAGCTACCTGCGACGTTCCCTCCCTCTTGTGCACCAACATTGTATCCGCTGCCTGAGACATTCCTTCCCTCATGTTCCCGGACAGTGTTCCCATTTCGCGTGAGAGTGTTGTTATTTCTTCTGACAGTCCCGATACCTCATCACCCACCTCACTGATGGTGTCCAGGAGTGATTGTGTAAGGTCAATGCTCTCCACAATCAGTGCCATCATCTGAACTGTATCTGTTAGATCCTGCACCTCAGGAGAGCGCTGTTGAGCTCTCCTTCCCCTCCTCACCCTGGGTGTGCCTTGCTGGGATCCGCAGCCTCGGACAGTGGGGTCCTGGGTGTGCCTCGCTGCACCCCACTGGGACCCACAGCCTCGGACGGTGGGGCTCTGGGTGTGCCTCGCTGCACCCCATTGGAATCCCCAGCCTCGGACTGCGGGAAACCATGGAATGTCCCAGCAACACTCGTAACACTCAGGAAAGGGCCTGACACCTCAATTGGCGGCACCTGCACCTCCTCCAAAGTGGGGGCTTCATCCATCACCTCCCCCTCACCCCCATGCTCTTGGTCTGGAAGGCGGGATTGGAAGATGTTCTCCTGTTCAGGCTCGTCCGCATCGTCTTCCGCATCATGATTGACTTCAAGTTCTGCAAAATATAACAGAACAGACAAATGGTTATCAGCAGAGGATGGGGCAGGGTGGGTGGCATGACCCATCAAAGCAGCGACGCTCTCTTCCAAGGATGTCAGTGGGTGCAGATTTGCCGGGCCTCCTCCTGTTCGAGTTCTTTCCCATTTGTTGTGTGCCACCTTCCTCTGCAAAGATGAAAATATAACTTTAGAGAGTGTCTTTCTGCTGGGTGGGACATATACAGATGGTCACATTTACAATTGCAATTCCAGTGAATAAATGAAAATATTACTTGCACTAACTATTTGACCAAGGTCCTGCCACTTCTTTTGCACTGGCCTCCAGACATCGGAGTGGTCACCATTACACCGTAATTTTCTGCAAGCTGATTACAACATTTCTTCTTTTCTTTCGGTGAAACTTTTATGTAACCTATGCTGGTGTCCAGCTTGTGCCATCTGGCCTCAATCACTTCATCCTGTAAGAAATTCTTGGTCCCTGAGCCGCGTTGAATATTGTATTGCAGCTCCGATTTTTCCAATGAGAATTAAAGTTTTCTCTCACAACTGGCTCTTTAAAAATGGCCATATGCAGACCAGGAGCTGTACTGGGCATGTGCGCCCATAGCAATCACGTCAAAAACATCCTTTTTTTTTTTTTGCGCATGCGCAGAAGTGGGGTGGAGGACATCGTTTTTCCGGCTTTATCCCCCAGAATCTACAGGACAGGCTGCGCGGCGCCAAATTCAAAAAATAGAACTGGGGAACCTATTTTTTTGGAGTTGTTGGGGCCAAGAAAAACGGCATAACTGGCAATACGCCAAAAAATGGCATTAGGGAAAATTGAGCCCAATGAGTTGAAATTTAGGTTGTTATCCAACTTTGTTACCATGACCTATTAACTCTTGTCTTGCCTGAAAAATATCAATGACTGAACAGGGCATAGTTGGATGTATAACTAATCATTACTTCTATGTCAAGGATAAAATGATTGTCAACTTATTCACCATTGAGCAATAACCTGGCATAACCAGGAAGGCAGAAAAAAACATGAAAAATACATTGTGCACTTTGGCATTTTGTGATTGCACAGAGAAAAATAGCGCATTTGCCAGTTCATTGAAGCAGAATTACATAAAATATGATACTTAAATTGTACAAAGCAAGACAGTGTTTTCTCCTGCTTAAATTTCACCCATGCTATGTGCTACCTCCTGGCCAATGATCTCCGTTATTAGCTCTTCAAGTGGGTTGTTGGGTCTGGCTACTGAAATTCTCTTCAGTCTGTGCTCTTTGCTTTTCTGAATGCGCAGATATTTAGCATACAGCACAGTTTTATTGCCTTATGCATAACTTATCATAAAGTACCTTGCCTACAAAATATTTAAGGTAACAGAGGCAATTGTCATTGCCAGTTATATGTGTGAACAATTATCGTAAATCTTCAATCTTTCTCCTCTGCAACTTTCTATATGACACTTTTTGGCCTGTTGTACTAGTTCTCGACCACCTTCAGTATCTCATTGTGTGCTAAAATTGCAGCAGGTTAGTAAATCAATTTGAGTTAAGAATACTAAGGTACTAGGGGGCATAGTTTCAGAATAAGAGGTCACCCATATAAAACGGAAAGGAGGAGTAATTTCTTCTTTCAGAGGGTCGTGAATCTTTGGAATTCTGTACCCCAGAGAGCGATGGAGGCTGGGTCATTCAATATATTTAAGGTGGAGCTAGACAGATTTTTGAATAATAAGGGAGTCAAGGGTTATGGGGAGCAGGCAGGGAAGTGGAGTTGAGGCCAAGATCAGATCAGCCATGATCTTATTGAATGGCGGAGCAGGCTCGAGGGGTCAAACGGCCTACACCTGCTCCTATTTCTTATGATCTGATGTACTCAGTGATTTGCATTAATACCTTTCTACATATGTTTTTCCAATCATCCTCATTTCTCATACTGACAATCTTCTTCAAATCAGAAACTTTTTTCCATGTTTTCCCTTCAGTTTATAGGCCAGTAGTCTTACACACCAGCATCATATTCTGGTTATTAGCGTGTTGCCCTCTGCATTGTCGAGAACAGTTCACCTTACCGGCACACTGTTGACTATGATCTGCAGAGCTTTGTGAATTGTGATTTCCAGTGTCGACAGTCCCTGCATTTCTCCCATAAATTGCAAACTCTACGATTACACTGGCCCACAGAGCTCTATTTTTAGTGATAGTTACTGTTTAATGCTTCTGATAAGTAGCATTCTTGTGGATTGGCCACTCAGTTGTGTGTTACTTTATGCACCCACTAATGCATTTGAGCCTCCAGAAAGTTGCGTGTTCCTGGGAGGGATTAAACGTAATGTGCTCTCTATGGGCCCAAACATAGAAACATAGAAAATAGGTGCAGGAGTAGGCCATTCGGCCCTTCTAGCCTGCACCGCCATTCAATGAGTTCATGGCTGAACATGCAACTTCAGTACCCTGTTCCTGCTTTCTCGTCATACCCCTTGATCCTCCTAGTAGTAAGGACTTCATCTAACTCCTTTTTGAATATATTTAGTGAATTGGCCTCAACAACTTTCTGTGGTAGAGAATTCCAAAGGTTCACCACTCTCTGGGTGAAGAAGTTTCTCCTCATCTCGGTCCTAAATGACTTACCCCTTATCCTGAGACTGTGACCCCTGGTTCTGGACTTCCCCAACATTGGAAACATTCTTCCTGCATCTAACCTGTCTGAACCCATCAGAATTTTAAACGTTTCTATGAGGTCCCCTCTCATTCTTCTGAACTCCAGTGAATACAAGCCCAGTTGATCCAGTCTTTCTTGATAGGTCAGTCCCGCCATCCCGGGAATCAGTCTGGTGAACCTTCGCTGCACTCTTTCAATAGCAAGAATGTCCTTCCTCAAGTTAGGAGACCAAAACTGTACACAATACTCCAGGTGTGGCCTCACCAAGGCCCTGTACAACTGCAGCAACACCTCCCTGCCCCTGTACTCAAATCCCCTTGCTATGAAGGCCAACATGCCATTTGCTTTCTTAACCGCCTGCTGTACCTGCATGCCAACCTTCAATGACTGATGTACCATGACAACCAGCTCTCGTTGCACCTCCCCTTTTCCTAATCTGTCACCATTCAGATAATAGTCTGTCTCTCTGTTTTTACCACCAAAGTGGATGTCCTCACATTTATCCACATTATACTTCATCTGCCATGCATTTGCCCACTCACCTAACCTATCCAAGTCACTCTGCAGCCTCATAGCATCCTCCTCGCAGCTCACACTGCCACCCAACTTAGTGTCATCCGCAAATTTGGAGATACTACATTTAATCCCCTCGTCTAAATCATTAATGTACAGTGTAAACAGCTGGGGCCCCAGCACAGAACCTTGCGGTACCCCACTAGTCACTGCCTGTCATTCTGAAAAGTACCCATTTACTCCTACTCTTTGCTTCCTGTCTGACAACCAGTTCTCAATCCATGTCAGCACACTACCCCCAATCCCATGTGCTTTAACTTTGCACATTAATCTCTTGTGTGGGACCTTATCGAAAGCCTTCTAAAAGTCCAAATATACCACATCAACTGGTTCTCCCTTGTCCACTTTACTGGAAACATCCTCAAAAAATTCCAGAAGATTTGTCAAGCATGATTTCCCTTTCACAAATCCATGCTGACTTGGACCTATCATGTCACCTCTTTCCAAATGCGCTGCTATGACATCCTTAATAATTGATTCCATTATTTTACCCACTACTGAGGTCAGGCTGACCGGTCTATAATTCCCTGTTTTCTCTCTCCCTCCTTTTTTAAAAAGTGGGGTTACATTGGCTACCCTCCACTCGATAGGAACTGATCCAGAGTCAATGGAATGTTGGAAAATGACTGTCAATGCATCCGCTATTTCCAAGGCCACCTCCTTAAGTACTCTGGAATGCAGTCCATCAGGCCCTGGGGATTTATCGGCCTTCAATCCCATCAATTTCCCCAACACAATTTCCCGACTAATAAGGATTTCCCTCAGTTTCTCCTCCTTACTAGACCCTCTGACCCCTTTTATATCCGGAAGGTTGTTTGTGTCCTCCTTAATGAATACCGAACCAAAGTACTTGTTCAATTGGTCTGCCATTTCTTTGTTCCCCGTTATGACTTCCCCTGATTCTGACTGCAGGGGACCAACGTTTGTCTTTACTAACCTTTTTCTCTTTACATATCTATAGAAACTTTTGCAATCCGTCCTAATGTTCCCTGCAAGCTTCTTCTCGTACTCCATATTCCCTGCGCTAATCAAACCCTTTGTCCTCCTCTGCTGAGTTCTAAATTTCTCCCAGTCCCCGGGTTCGCCTCAGTTTCGGCCTCAGTTGCTCCTGATTTTTTGGAGCAACTGGTGTAGAACGGAGTATCTTAGAAATTCAAATTTTTGGCATTTAGTTTGCTCCAGTTCTAGTCAGTTAGAACAGTTTCACTTTGGAACGGAATTTTTTTTTTCAAAAGGGGGCGTGTCCAGCCACTAGCGCCTGTTTTCAAAGTTTTGGCAGTGAAAACTTACTCCAAACTAACTTAAAATGGAGTAAGTGAAGATTTTTGTACGTTGGAAAAAACCTTGTCTACACTTTAGAAAATCAGGCGTAGGTTACAAATTAGGCGTAGGGAATGGGCAGGGGGGGGGGTTTAAAGGGAAGTTTACAAACATTAAACACTTCAGTTTTACAAATAAAGAGCCATCATCAATAATAAATGATAAATACATCAATAAATCAATAAAATCAATCAAAAAAAATTAATAAAAAATAAAAAAATCAATAAATAAAACATTTTCTACTTACCGACTGCAGCACCGGGAGTCCTTCAACAGCGTGCTGGGACGGTCCCCCCAGTGTGTCTCTGTCAGTGTCTCTATCTGTCTGTCTGTGTGTGTGTTTCTGACAGCGGGGGAGGGGGAGAAGGGTGGGAGAGGGAGAAGGGGGGAGGGGGAGAAGGGTGGGAGAGGGAGGGAAGGAGAGAGGATGTAGGGAGGGAGGGGAAGAGAAGGAGAGAGGCAGGAGGGAGGGGAAGAGAAGGAGAGAGGCAGGAGGGAGGGGAAGGAGAGAGAGAGAGAGAGAGGAGGGAGGGAAGGGGAGGGAGGGGAAGGAGAGAGGAGGGAGGGAAGGAAAGAGGGAGGAAGGAGGAAGAGGGAGGGAAGGAGAGGGGAGGGGCGAAGGAGAGTGGGGCGAAAGAGAGTGGGGGGAAGGAGAGAGGGTGGGGGAGGGAGCGAAGGAGGCTGAACGGCCGGGCCCAAGACCTCGGGCTAGATTTACAGCTAGGTGGCGTCGGGTCTCGGGGGACGGTGAGAGAGTCGCGGAGGTCCGGGGGGGGGTGGGGGATGGGGGGGGGGGGAAGAGAGTCGCGGAGGTCCGGGGGGGTGGGGGAGAGAGTTGCAGAGGTCTGGGAGGGTGGGGGGCGGGTGGGGGAGAGAGTTGCGGAGGTCTGGGAGGGTGGGGGGCGGGTGGGGGAGAGAGTTGCGGAGGTCCGGGGGGGGGGGTGGGGGAGAGAGTTGCGGAGGTCCGGGGGGGGGTGGGGGAGAGAGTTGCGGAGGTCCGGGGGGTGGGGGAGAGAGTTGCGGAGGTCCGGGGTGGGGGAGAGAGTCGCGGAGGTCCGGGAGGGAGGAGAGAGTCGCGGAGGTCGGGTCGCGGGGGGAGCGGAGCGGGAGTCGAGTCGGGTTGGGAGGAAGCAGGAGCTGGGCGTGGGAGGAGCAGCCTTATTCACGCAGCCCCAGTGAGGCCATTCTGCCAGGGCTAGGGGCTGCGTGTTTCGGGCCCCTCCCACACAGTTTGGGCGCCTGGAGCTACTGCACATGCGCGCCCACTGTAGCGCGCATGTGCAGAGGTCCCGGCACTGTTTTCAGTGCAGGGACCTGGCTCCACCCCCAACAGCTCGTGCTGCGCTGCGCCCGGCTGCAGAAGACCTGCAGGGAGCTGGAGAATCTGGAAGTTTTTTTTTAGGTGCACTTTCTGCCGTGAAAAACGGGTGTCCAGGTCCGGGCTGTGCCATTTTAGGCGCTTCCCGAAACTTGGGCCCTATGTGTTTAGAGGAATTTCACCTCTTTTTAATATTATGCTTCGCTTCACTAAACCATTTTTATTAAACTTCAGTGTATTGTGTTTTATTTTCCTCTCATTGATGTTTTAGGTGGACTTCCAAGATATTCGGGCTAGAACTCAAGCCGAGAGGAAGCGAGAGGAAGACAGATTGAAAAGGCTGGAGAATATTAATAAAGTGAAAGTGAAGAGAGTGGAACAAGAAATGGAAGGTCTGCTACTAATTCCATTTATTTTTGATTCAATTAATTCAAGTAAAGTATACTCATGGAAAATGTAATGTTAAGTAATCCTCTTCTATTTTGTGCTTTTTAAAAGAAAAAGAAACCTATGTGAAGGGCCAATTAATGTTGAAAAGGGTAGGAGAGAAGATTTGGCAAGAACTTACGTGAACCTGTTCAGGGTCGCAGTGGAGCACCTGGTGCTTGGACCTTCCCAGGACTCCATCTCAGATCATGAAAATAGGGTCATTAGAATATTTGGGGTGACACACACTTGTTCGCCTACCGAGGCGTGCTCAGTGCGGCTGAGGTAGGTGGCGGGCTGCGACCTCGCGGCTGCCTCCATGCCGGCTTTCCCCACGACTTTCCCCTAATGGGGCTTGTTAAGCCTGCTCTGCGAGGTTCCTGGTCAATTAAAAGGAAGCGGGTCTGATGACGTCATTTGGTGATGCGTCATCAGCTGGTTTCCTTAAAGGGACCATGTCCACGTTCATTTTGACAGTTGACAGCATTGAGCTACAGATATTGATGAGCACTGCCCAAAGCCGCTTATGGAGGGAGTCACAGCACAGAGGGTAGGTTCTGTTCCCTTCCAATGGCCAGAAGAGACCTCCCCAGTACATCAACGCAGCCTGCACATTGCACAGGAGGGCACAAGCGGGGATGTTGTCAGGAGGAGCTCCTTCAGTGGGGAAATCTTTCAATGATCTCAGTAGATCATGAAACGTTACTGCAAAGCCACACTCAACCTCATACTGCTGTGCCACTCATCACATCCCTATCACTCTGCCTTCCTTACTCTACTCCTGCAAATCCTTACACCAACATACCTTGCACCTCCACCCATCCCTCTCTCTTTATCTACACTATCACATCCCCATCTCACGAGCCACCCCTCACACTCGCCCTCATCCTTGTCCAATCATACCAACTAACAACACACAAGGATAGGCACTTGGGTGTTTTCGCCAATGTTCATGTAACATTTCTGTTAATGTGTTGTCAAATATTGAAATCTTTATTTTCAATACTTTGCCTTCTTGGGCAGATCTGTATGTACCTTTGGAAGTGGCTTAGTGAGTTGTAGTGAATGGTGAGACATAATGGTACTCGCCCTCCCCCAATGGTGATGAGTGTGAAAGGAATGGCTTGGGCATTGTAGGGATGCTTTATGGTGCTGGTGTGGGGTGGTACCAACCTGGCGCATCATATGGCAGCCAGGGTGTACAGCGTCAAGTGAAGTAAATCTGGTCACAGTGAGGCCATCCCTGGCCTCCCGGGCAGCAATGTGGTCGTGTGCTGATGCCCTCTGTCCTATGCAGCATCAGGTGATTGCGGAGCAGGTTGGTGATACTGGGGTGCCTGGTGATGTTGCTGTTGGGGCTGATTTGTGGTGGGATTCAGAGGACCAAGGTGAGAATTCTTTCAAGGGCACCGATGCTGTTGGAATAGATGGCAGCTGAAGTTGAGGTGACAAAAGTGACCTGTCAATGGTGAGAGAGGTTGCTCCAAGCAGGTGACGGTATATAGAGTTTATTCCAAACAAAACACTTCCAACCTTCCTAAAGCTGAAAAGTGTATTCCAAATCCTGAAGGCTCCAGCTTCTAACATTGGAAACTGAACAGCTGTGAAATGGTAGCTTTTATACCACTTTTGAAGCTGTCGCCTATTCAGAGGATAGGAGAGCCATTTAAAACCCGATGGAGTTAGCTGACGTGATCCCCGGGCGCTGTGAAACTCGTGGAAAAATGGTAAGTGGATGGTAAAATGCTTAACAACCTCTTAACTATTTCCATTGGCTCGCCCACCGCTTAGTGTCGGCTCTGTAAAACATAGGCAGACCCGGCACTTGGGAAGCTGACACGGAGGCGGTTTCACAGTGGAATCCAGAGCCGCTGTCATTCTTTTAGATTTTGACAGTGGACCCACCTCCGGACCCGCCCTCTGAGCACCGGCAAGATTCCGGCTGTTAAGTTACTACCAGCCACTTCGAGAGTGGGTGCTCTCAACCGCTATCAGGCCATATAGTGAGATAAGTAAGAATTCTTTGTTCCCGCAAGGAACTTAAGCTGGTATTTTGAAGGTAATCAATCCCTGTTGTAGGTACACAACTGAACCGCAGGATAGAGATGGGACACACTGGGTGGTCTTCCTGGGAGAGCCCGGGAACACCCCAGAGACGTTCAAAATGTTGCTGAGATGTAAGTGAGGCAGGCTGCAGATGCCTCTACCCCTGGTCTGAATTTGCAAGGTAAATTACATAGGGTCGGAACCTGCTGCCCTGGGTTCTGCTCTTCTGTCCATTCTGTCACAACTGAAGACCAAATTTACTACACAGATTTACTAAGATGTAGAGACTAATGATACCAAGCTTAGGCTTTAACAACCTAAACGTTGTAGGAGGAAGGGAGACTTGGGAAGATAATTCATGTTTGTTTTTGAGATCTTGAGAAGGAGTTGGAGTAGGAGCAGGATAGCAGATTTGTGTTGAATTTTATATAGTTAAACATTCAATATAAGAAGATGTGGTGCCTTCCACTGGGATTTTGAAAAGTTGTAGTGCTTGCGGATAAAGACCTTACTAGAGGGTATTCAGTCTAAATAATGATGGATATTAAATGCCTCTTAGAATTCAATTTAATTTAAAAATCTCATTATTGGTTCACCTGAACTCCTGATGTCAGAATAATAATCTTGGACTGGTTTGGATTAGATGGTTTTGCTTTTGGTTGCTTATCACCAGGCTATTTTGATACTACTTTGATTAAACTAATAGCAATGGCTTCCTGAAGAATGCCCTGAAATCAAGAAACCAAAAGATAGGGTTAACTGATTAAGCTGTTAAATGTTCAGTGGGGAAAACTACGTGTAACTCCATGTGCCCCGTAGCATAAAACCAACTGTGCTAAGTTCTAAGGCTTATGTCACGTAGACTTTCAATTGTAACTAGAATAACTTCCCCATTGTCATTTTTGCAATCACTCTATATTACCAGTAACATGAGAGGACTCTATTTTTATTTTAATAAATAGAACATGCATATATATTGGTTTGTTCAAACAAAATACAAATTAAAAATGATACACATTTATTCTGTCTGATATTTTTAAAACACTACATATAGCTGCGTTAACTGTAGGGCAAACTTCCATTTTTCCGTCGCACTTCGTGATGCACTGCAAATTTCTGTGTCACACTCCAAAAAATAAAGGTCAAAAGAAACAGTTGAAATGTTCAAAGTCTCCAGCAATAAAAGTACTTCAATAGATATTATAACCAGAATGCCTTTAACCACTGACTAACCTTATCAATCTTTCTTGTATAAATAAAGAATGCTGGGTTCTAATCTGGAGGTCTGAAGAACAGTTGACTTCTGACTTCACCTAGTGTTTACTTAACAGCAATTAGAATTTATGGGCTTTAAAGAGGCAGAGAGCTTCACCTTGGAGCAGAGTAATATATTGCATAACACTTCTCTGTCAGACAGCATATAATTCTGATTTACTGTGAGCAATGCCACAGGATATCTGCCAATACAAATATTACATTTGAATGCATTTTCTGCACCTCATTTTTCCATCATACTTAAAGTGTCCCACTGCAAATTTCTGTGTCACAAAGGCAGTCATTTGGAATGTCAATGTCCAGAGTTCCTCAGCAATTGAAAATACTTTAATTGATGCAAGAGCCAGAGTGTCTGTAAAGACTTGCTGAACTTAACATTCAAACTTTTTAAAAAAAACAAGAGAAAGCTGGGTTCTGACATGCAGCATGATGAGCAATTAATCTCCAACCATATTTAGTGTTTACTTAGCAATTAAACATTGATAAAAAGGCATACGGAGTACTTTCTTTTATTAGCCGAGGCATAGTGTGTAAGAGCAGGGATGTTATACAACACTAGTTAGGCCACAACTTGAGTACTGCTTACAGTTCTGGTCACCCCATTACAGGAAAGATGTGATTGTACTGGAGAGATACAAAGGAGATTTACGAGGATGTTGCCAGGACTGGAAAATTTTATCTGTGAGGAAAGATTGGATAGGCTGGGGTTGTTTTCTTTGGAACAGAGGAGGCTGAGGGGAGATTTAATTGAGGTGTATAAAATTATGAGCGGCCTTGATAGAGTGGATGTATTTCCCTTAGCAGAGGGGTCAATAGCCACGAGGCACAGATTTAAAGTAGTTGGTAGAAGGATTAGAGGGGAGATGAAGAAAAATAAATTCACCCAGAGGGTGGTGGGAGTCTGGAACTAACTGCCTGAAAGGGTGGTAGAGGCAGAAACCCTCATCACATTTAAAAAGTACTTGGATGTGTGACCTACAGGGCTACGGACCTAGTGCTGGATGGTAGGATTAGACTGGGTAGCTCTTTTTCGATTAACACAGACATGATGGGCCAAATAGCCTCCTTCTGAGTTGTAATTTCTCTATGATTATATTCATAAAGGGATAGATCTTCACCTTGGCATCAGAATAATATATTGTGCATCGTAAGTGTTAACTTGGCTTGCCACTGAGTCAGAAGGTTGTAGGTTGAAGCTCCAATTCAGGACATTAGCACAAAATCTAGGCTGATCCTTCAGAACGGCACAAAGGGAGTGCTATATTGTCATAGGTGCCATCTTTCAGATGAGGCATTAAACTGAGGCCATGGCACTTTTTGATGAAAGGCAAAGAGTACTGGTGTCCTGGGCACCATTCATCTCTCAACATCACTAAAACAGATTAATTGATCCCATTAGTGTCTGTGGGACTTGGCTGTACAGAAATTGGCTGCTGTGTTTGTCTACATAACAGCACTAAGTACATTTCTAAAGCAATTAATTGCCTGTGAAACATTTTGCGGAGAGAGATGCTGAGAATGTGTAAGGTAATATATAAATGCATGTCTTTTTTATCATTTCTTGCACAGTAAAATCCTTGGGGGTGAAATTACCCTGCGCCCCAATTAGGGGCAGTAACCTTTTGGGGGCGGGACTTTTAGCGCCCGACGTGGAAGTCCTGCCGCAGCGGTCCCGCTCCCGACGTGGGATTGCGCTTACCGCCCCTGAAAGGAAGCGGAGCATGCACTCCAGCGCTCCACTTACCTTCGGGGCGGTAACTGGGATGCTAAGCTCCCCGCTGGAGTGGAACTAAACTACAGAACCAGTGGGAACCTGTTCAACCTTCGCCGTCTCCAGGCCAGGTCCAAGACCACCCCAACCTCTGTCGTCACGCTACAGTGTGCGGACGATGCCTGCGTCTGCACACATACAGAGGCTGAACTCCAGGACATATCGATGTATTTACTGAGGCATACATAAGCATGGGCCTTGCGCTAATCATCCGTAAGACAAAGATCCTCCACCAGCCTGTCTTCGCCGCACAGCCCTGCCCCCCAGTCATCAAGATCCACGGCGCGGCCCTGGACATCGTGGACCATTTCCCTTATCTCGGGAGCCTCTTATCAACAAGAGCAAGCATCGACGACGAGATCCAACATCGCCTCCAGTGCGTCAATGCAGCCTTCGGCCACCTGAGGAAAAGAGTGTTTGAAGACCAGGCCCTCAAAACTGCCACCAAGCTCATGGTCTACAGGGCTGTAGTAATACCTGCCCTCCTGTATGGCTCAGAGACATGGACCATAGACAGCAAACACCTCAAGTTGCTGGAGAAATATAACCAACGATGTCTCCGCAAGATCCTACAAATCCCCTGGGAGGACAGGCGCACTTGCATACTCGTGCAGGCCAACATCCCCAGCATTGAAGCACTGACCACACTCGATCAGCTCCGCTGGGCAGGCCACATAGTTCGCATGCCAGACACGAGACTCCCAAAGCAAGTGCTCTACTCGGAGCTCCTTCACGGCAAACGAGCCAAAGGTGGGCAGTAGAAACGCTACAAGGACACCCTCAAAGCCTCCCTGATAAAGTGCGACATCCCCACTGACACCTGGGAGTCCCTGGCCCAAGACCGTCCTAAGTGGAGGAAGTGCATCCAAGAGGGCGCTACACCTCTAGTCTCAACGCCGAGAGCATGCAGAAATCAAGCGCAGGCAGCGGAATGAGCATGCGGCAAACCTGTCCCACCCACCCCTTCCCTCAATGACTATCTGTCCCACCTGTGACAGAGTCTGTGGCTCTCATATTGAACTGTTCAGCCACCAAAGAACTCACTTCAGGAGTGGAAGCAAGTCTTCCTCGATTCCGAGGGACTGTCTATGATGATGATGACTGAGGCAAGGAAAGCAGTGCTACGCACGACCTCCGATGGCCTCCGCTGGGCCACCAGGGCAGTGTACGACTGGGGCAGCAGCTTGGTACTGAAGACGGGGTGCCGGGCTGCACAATGGTGGCCCGGACCATGCCGACTCTTGGATCGGCTTAGAGATGGCAGCCCGGGGCGCTGTAGCACTCTCCTTTAACCGCTGCCCCGAGAGCGGATGTCAGCATTTGTTGACATCCGCACGAGCCAGCCTCGCGGCCCGCCGGCCAATTTCCCCCGTGGGGTCTTAAAGGGTTGGCATGGGACGGTGAGGGGTCGCCACGCAAGGCGATGACGTCAGTGCCGGTTGCCTGGGGCACTGACTGCAGGGCGCGGCACTGCCATGGCAGCTCCTCTGCAAACTCCCGGGTCCCCCCTCCCCCGGGTGAAAACTGTCTTACCTTCCCCCGCCCCCCCCCCTCCCCGGAGGCGCTAACTGGGCTATATAAAAGGGCAATTTCGCCCCCCTACTGTCTTATCCTCCAACTTACTGTGAGAACACCACGGAAGATCCACTAGTTTTTATTTTAAGTATCTTGTTCTTGGAGGCTATATTGGACATTGATCCTGTTTTGTTCAGCTAGTTATTACAAACTACTTGAAGGTTTTTCGTGGTGTAAGATTTGAAGACTTTTCATTTTTGGAATGTGTTTCTATGGATTGCTACTTGTGTTTTTTTAATCTCTCTTTTTTTGTTTTCAAAACAGAAATAACTGAAGAAATTGAAAACGCTTTGATAGAGCTGGAGGCATGCTTCAGACTGCTGCTGCCCGATCTCTCTGAGTTCACCCTCAATGATGTAGACTCTCAGTGCGAGCAAGAACCAACTACCAAAACAGTCGAAGCCAGCTGTAAAACCAGCGGTAAGAGAGATGGCCACCAATGCGCTACAGATCAGTTTGACGATGAGCAGCCGTGCAGCAGTAAGTACCTTGCGCCACTGCCTTTGGTGAACAGTGCTCATGAAACGCAGGAATTGGATGAAAGGACAGATGACTCGTGTCAAAGTGAGGACAGTGAGGATGAAGAACCTGAACACGGTGAAGAAAGTGAAGAAATGTTTGTTAGAAATCATGGTCTTCTTTCACACAAATATTCTCTCCACTTAAAAATTCATACAGGTATGTACAGATCGCACCGTTTATTATATTGTTAACCTTGACTTTATTAACTTGGTATTGTTTTAGTTGTTTACACTTTAATAACGTTTAAAAATCTTTTATAAAATGTTAGGAATTAAACAGCAGATTTCAGCCAATTGGATAGGTTTACAAATAATGCCAGCACACACAAATATTACATAGGATATATGGCACAGAAACAGGCCATTCGCTCCAACCAGTCCATGGCGGCGTTTATGCTGCACTCGAGCCTCCTCCTGTCTTTCTTCATCTAACTCTATCAGCATCTCCCTCATATGCTTATCTAGCCTCCCCTTAAATGCATCTATACCATTTGCCTCAACTACACTGCTCTCTGGGTAAAGAAGTTTGTTCTGAATTCTGTATTTGATTTCTTGGTGATTATCTTATATTGATGGCCTCTAGTTATGCTCTTCCCCACAAGTGGAAACACTCTCTGTATCTATATCAAAACCTTTCATAATTTTAAAGACCTCAGTTAGGTCACCCTCAGTCTTCTGTTTTCAAGCAAAGAGAGACCCAATCTATTCATCCTTTCCTGTAAGGTATACCCTCTCATTCCTAGTATTCTAACTGCATACTGGCTACTGCTTTTCAATGATGTATTGCTCAAATACCCTCTGTTACAAATTAGTGCATACATGCAGCAAAGTTTGGAGGTGAGACAGCAGTCTGAAGGAAAAACCAGTCCAGGGCCTGATGTGAGAGATTGGGAGCCTGGAAAAGGAGTGGGAGAAACAGTACTCCTTGTGAGGATAAACTGGCTTGTGTTGAAGAATGGATCAGCTGGCATCAGCCATCCTTTCCAAGAGCACCGGTGCTTGAAATTGCACTCTCATCATAGCAAAAACTATCAGTTTACGTGTTAATATATTTTATAATGCATACCATTCATAAAATATTCCAGTAATCATGTAAATTATTTTGTTTTCTTGTGATTTAGTGAGTGTTCAGAATAAAACTGATTTTTATTGATTTTCTCTGAATACTGTTTGTGTTTTAATTTTTTTTCTCCAGAATTTCTCCTGGTTTTGATGCTAAAAATAAAAAATATGCAAAAAATCTGGGTTTGTAAATCAGCAATAAAAACTGACTTGAAAGGTCCTTACTGATAAAGTAGGGCTATTTAGTTTCTGAGGGGATCTTGTAGAGGAATTTAAGATATGGGATAGATAAAGTAAACCCAGAATAATACTGTCCCTGGGTATTGGGTACAGGCTCACAGTGGTGAAAGGCAAGTTTAGGAATGATGCCAAAAAATATTTATTTACACGGGGTTTCCTTAATGGCTGGAACAGCTTGCCAGGCAAGGTAATTGAAGTCAGGGCACTTGTCTCCTTCAAAAAAACAGCTAGATGGTAGAATTGGCATTTTGAAAGAATATTAAATGGCCCAAATTGTGCCATTCTTTTTCTGATGAGTACAGAGTGCTTATTTTGAAATAAATCATTTGTATGCTGATGTATTGATCATTTTAGTTACGTCTCTGAATGCATAATGAAGTTTTATTTGTAAGAAATTGTACCTTTTTTTTACTATATTCTGCATGTTTGAATAACAGACTTACAGATCAAAGAGGATGAAGACAATAGTGCTGTAATCAATAACATAAAGGACTTCCAAAGACTAGTCACTAATAAATACCTGCCGACTGTCCAGTACTGGATCCAGGTATGAATGAAAAACCTTAGCGTTGTTAATGGATTTTCTGTGAAGAAGCCTCTGAGCAGCAATAAAAAAACAAACCTCAAGAAACACAGTCATAAACACCATCAATGTTGATCTTTTTATAAATATAAATTAGATTGAACAAAGGTAGAGATATTATTTGTGGTCTCAAAAGTTTCAGAACCTATTGTGTTTCAGAAGCAAAATACTGCGGATGCTGAAATCTTAAATAAAAACGGAAAGTGCTGGAAATACTCAGCAGATCAGGCAGCATCTGTGGCGATGACCTTTCGACTGACATTCTGTTGAAAGGTCATCGACCTGAAATGTTAACTCTGTTTCTCTCTCCACAGTGTCTGCCTGACCCGCTGAGTATTTCCAGCATTTTCTGTTTCTATTGTGTACCAACCCTGAGGTAAAATATACCAGTTGTAAATCTAGGTTTATGCCACTAGAATGTTATTTTTTCAAAAGTACTTTACCATAAGGCCCTGCAATCATCAGAAGCTTTGGGCTGGATTTTCCGCTTGTTGCTGCCTCTGTTTCCACGCCGGCGGTAAGCACTTCCGGGTGGGCAGCCAGCTTCCAGTGCCCCTCCGGGGTTTTTGGGACCAGTTTCGGCGGGGTGCCAAGCATTACCACCCGGAAGAGGCAAGTCAGTGTGCAGCACCCCTGGTTGTGACACCGTCTCGATTTTTGGCTCCAGCCCGATCCGTAGCGCTCCGTAGAGTGCTGTGCTGGGGACCGCCTGTGAACGCGGGCAGGCAAAGCTGTAGCGGCTGCAGTAAGGTAAGTAATGTCCACCTCAGGTAAGTGTGATTGTTTTTTTTTCTTGCAATTTACGTTGTGGTGGCGTGAGTTACTTATTGCGAATGTTTTTGGTGGATTTTTTTCAGGTCCCCCCCCCCCCCCCCCCACTCGAGGCCTTTCTTCGAGCGCTTCAAGGCTGGCTGTTTAGCTCGGGATCTTCGCATGCTCAGCCAGCCTAGCGTCCCAAGAGAAGTGTGCAACACCTCCCTTAACGCTCCCTCCAGACTCGGGTCCCAGCTGCCCAATTTTGCTGACTAAGGCGCAAACTGTTCCCGACACTATTAGGACCGCCCCGCTGCCATTACCGCCCCGGAATGAGCAATGCCGAAAATTCAGCCCTCTATCTCTGTAATTTTTCTTATTTCAATTTGAAAATTTATTTAGGAGTTAATGAAGAACACTTCTAGTAATTAAGAACATCTCTGGCCTTCTGATTCAAAAAAACTGCAATTTTCACACTGCTGTTTAGGGTGGATGGTAAAACATAGAAAGAGTAGTGAGAGGTGAGGGGAGCAGTTGCTCCAAATAGATCTTGGTAATCATGTGCCTCCACCTGTATGATCCATTTGAGTACAGGACAGGTGACAATCTTATTGCGTATATGTAGTTCTAATATAAATCTGTATGCATTTGTATTAAAAAAAAAGTTACATTTTTACATATACTGCTTGTTTAAAAAAAAATGTTAATATGAAATCTAGAACTTTTGGCAATAATTGCAATTTGCATTTATATAGCACCCTTTCACATAGAAAAGCATGCCAAAGCACTTCACAGAGGCTTTAGGAATAAATGGAACCAAGTAAGGAAATATTAGAAGGGGTGACAAAAGGATTGGTCAAAGAGATGGGTTTTGAAGTGGCTCTTGAAGTGGAGAGGGGAAGGAATTCCAGAATGTGGGGCCTATATGGCTGAAGTCACAGCCATCAATGGCGGGGTGAAGGGTTGACGTGATGCACAAAGGTTGGAGTCAGTAATGGAGAGTTCAGATGCGGATGGGAGTTGTATCACAGGAGATGGTTAAAGAAGATATTTAAACATAACGATGAGAATTTTAAGGACTTGGAAGAGGAGAGTGAGTGTAATGTAGCCAGGTTAGCTGACAATACAAAGATGGGAGGAAGGGCAATGTGTGAGGAGGACATAAAGAGGCTGCAGGAGGACATAGACAGGCTAAGTGAGTGGGCAAGAATTTGTCAGATGGAGTATAATGTTGGAAAGTGTGAGGTCATGCAGTTTGGCAGAAAAAAAATCAAAGAGCAAATTATTATTTAAATGGAGAAATATTGCGAAGTGCTGCAGTACAGCGGGACCTGGGGGTACTTGTGCATGAAACACAAAAGGTTAGTATGCAGGTACAGCATGTGATCAGGAAGGCCAATGGAATCTTGACCTTTATTGCAAAGGGGATGGAGTATAAAAGCAGGGAAGTCTTGCTACAGCTGTACAGGGTATTGGTGAGGCCACACCTGGAATACTGCGTGCAGTTTTGGTTTCCATATTTACGAAAGGATATACTTGCTGTGGAGGTAGTTCAGAGAAGGTTCGTTAAGTTGATCCCGGGGATGAGGGGCTTGACTTATGAAGAAAGGCTGCGTAGTTTGGGCCTCTACTCATTGGAATTCAGAAGAATGAGAGGTGATCTTATTGAAACGTATAAGATTATGAGGGGGCTTGACAAGGTGGATGCAGAGAGGATGTTTCCACTGGTGGGGGAGACTAGAACGAAAGGGCATGATCTTAGAATAAGGGGTCGCCCATTTAGAACTGAGATGAGGAAAAATTTCTTCTCTGAGGGTTGTGAATCTGTGGCATTTGCTGCCTCAGAGAGCTGTGGAAGCTGGGACATTAAATACATTTAAGACAGAAATAGACAGTTTCTTAAACAAGGGGATAAGGGGTTATGGGGAGCAGGGCAAGGAAGTAGAGCTGAGTCCATGATCAGATCAGCCATGATCTTATTGAATGATGGAGTAAGCTCGAAGGGGCACATAGAAACATAGAAAATAGGAGCAGTAGTAGGCCCTTCGAGTCTGCACTACCATTCAATATGATCATGGCTGATCCTCTATCTCAACACCATATTCCTGCTTTTTCCCATACCCCTTGATGCCTTTTGTTTCTAGAAATCTCCCTCTTAAATATGTTCAGGAACTTGGCCCAGCCAGGGGAAATATCCTCCCCGCATCCAGTCTATCCAACCCAGTCAGAATTTTATACGTTTCAATGAGATCCCCTTTCATTCTTCTAAACTCTAGTGAATACAGGCCTAGTTGACCTAATCTCTCCTCATACAACAGTTCTGCCATCCTAGGAATCAGTCTGGTGAACCTTTGCTGCACTTCCTCTATGGCAAAAATATCCTTTCTTAGGTAAGGAGATCAAAACTGCACACAATATTCCAGGTGCGGTCTCACCAAGGCCCTGTATAACTGTAGTAAGACATCCTTGCTCTTGTACTCAAATCCTCTTGCAATGAAGGCCAACATACCATTTGCCTTCCTAACTGCTTGCTGCGCCTGCATGTTTGCTTTCAACGATTGGTGTACAAAGACACCCAGGTCCCTCTGTACATCGACACTTGCCAAGCCATTATCATTTAAATAATACTTTGTCCTTATGTTTTTCCCTACCAAAGTGGATAACTTCACATTTATCCATGTTATACTGCATCTGCCATGTGTTTGCCCACTCACTCAACCTATCTAAATCGCCTCGCAGCGTCTTTGCATCCTCCTCACAACTCATAATCCCTATGGCCTGCTCCTGCTCCTATTTCTTATGTTCTTATGTTCTTATGTAATTTTAAATTTGAAAAATTGGAGGACCTGGATTTAATTGTTGTACTGCTTTGTCCAGGAAGTGCTCCCTACATTCTGCACTACTGAAGAGCAATTCGGGATCAAGTATCTGAAACCCAAAATATGCCCTATTCTGTGGTAATCCTATTTGATATGACATACATGTTGTAGGAAGTCAAGGAACTGGAGATTGAGGGATGCCAGATTTATCAGACAGTACCAGAAAGCGAGCCAGACCATCTATCAGGGATGTAGCAACCCAGGCCATGGCAGAGACAGTTCTAACCATGGCACAAAAAGTGATCACAGCTCTAAACTTTTGCACAAAAGGCTCATTCCAGGGAGCTACAGAAAACTTTTGCCAGATCAGCCAATTCACTGCACGCACATAAGGCCAATTTCGTCTTTGCCTGGGCAGATCAGTTTATGTACTTTGAAAGTGGTCCCAAAATAGATTTTTACAGTATTGCCAGATTCCTCAGCAATTGATTGCATCAATGTGGAATTGCGTGCCCTGAATGTAAATCCTCTAAATGTGCAGGACATTTGCAAACGTGGCTCAGCTTCACGAAATGCTGGGTGATGTAATAATGCCTTCATATTTCGTCAGTTCAGTGTCCCAACTCTATTTCAATAGCAGAGGCAAGGGGCAGGATGGCTACCAGGTGACTAGGGATACCTGCTACTCCCATGGCTCGTGATGACACTTTGTAGGCTTACCAGTACTGCCGAGGCACTACAGTGAAGCACACAGATAAACAAAAGTTAGAACTAAACAAGCCATTGGGATGCTTCAAGGAAAGTTTTGATGTTTGCAATATGGGCCCAGCACCATTACACAAATTGTGGTAGTGTGTTAAATGCTTCATAACTTTGCTATTCAGTAAAGGACAGATGGTAGATGTCCCAGAGGATGACCATGACATTGTTGTTGTTGAAAACCAGACCCATGAAAATCATGAAATAGGTCCAGTGGTTAGTGCTTCTGGACAGCTGAGATCCAAAGACATTTGCGATGCCACAGGCTAAAACCATCATTGATCTGCTTCCGCTCAGCTACATCAGGCACCATGTCCACACCAGGAGGTTGTCGCCACACTTAAAATCGCTGTCGATATCAAGACCAAAACGTCCTCCTGCTGAATGTCTACATGACCGAGGCTGAATCCTCTTCAGCTCCCGGCAGCACCATCATGTCTCTGGCATCAACTTCACTGCCTGCAATTCCAGATTGTGTGGGGAGGTGCTGAACCGTGGCATCCTGCTTGACGCTGCGCTTAGCTTCCATCCCCACATTTTCTGTTGCCGAAACCACTTTCTTCCACCTTTGTCTCGCTCTGTTCCGGAAACCCTAATCCATGCTTGATTTCTAGAGCACCCTTTTAGCTGACCTGCCTGCTGCAACCCAGAACCTTGACTATAATAAGCCCCACACTCTCACCACTCTGCCGTTTCCAAGCTTCACCAACTCCCTGCGCCCCAGTGTCGATTTTGAAATTCTAGAGTGGTCTTCTCGCCTTTGTTATTAAATCTTCTTATGGCCGAGGAGATCCCAAATGCTATAACATTGAGACTGCTCATTCAGCCACATTGCTCTTGCCCTCTAGAATTCTCTACCCAGTTCCCTCCATCTCATCACCTCCCGCTGCTTTCACCACTATCTCTGGTTTCCCACTCTAGCCTCTTTATTCCGTTCCCCTTTACCCATGCTTCTTGTGCACCATTTCATAATTTTTCTCATTATAAAACACTCTGCACGTGAGGAATACAATATAAATGCAAGTTGTTCGATATTTGGTTTTCAATTTTTCTTTTCATTTTAACTGAATTTTCTACAGAAAGTGTTATTGAAATAGGCTTCTAGTCTGGAGTAACACATTTTTTACAATTTTGTTCTAGACTTTCACCAAAGCTGGCATTAGCGATGCTCGCTTAAAACGTGCCATTGACTTAAAAAATACGATGGATGCGGCATTAAAAAAACATGAAGAGATGAACATTAGTTACGAGAAGAGGCAGAGAAAAGTGGTGAGTACTGCAATAATTTAAGTCGATGATTCTGGGTATTTGCACGGGGAAGCAATATGGCTGCTTGGAAAGCTTGCAGGAAAATTCTGCTGATGTATTTCATTAGGTTTTATATTTTTAATGTAGATACATAGATATTGGCCGACTTTGCGACCGAGTTTTCGCCGCTATTTGACCGTCTGTGGTGAAAACCCGGTCGGCGGGATCCTCGGTGACCTCTTTGCGGCGGCGCTTCCACGTACCGCCGGGGAGAGATGTGCCGATGTGCAACGACGCAAATTGCATTTGCGTTGCACTTTCGGCTCTCTCGGGACCCGTACGCCATGCCCAGAATAACAACAGGGTCAAACATGTCGGTGCAGCCCTGCCAGTGAAGACCTGCAAAAAGGTAAGTTAAAGTTTTTATTTTTTTAATTATTTTGCAGCGATTTGGTAGGTAAGTGTTTTTTGAATGTTTTGTGAATTTGTTTTTTTGTTTTAGCAAATTTTTTTTGCTTTTCCCTCCTCCCAAGACACCTCTCGCAGCGTTACTGGCCTTGGACTAAAGTTGCCGAAACTCGTGGCTTGCGCTGCGAATCTTCGTGCAACTCCGATTTTACCGATGAAGTAAAGGCCGAAAGTTAGCCCTGAAAACAGAAGCGCAGCAAAAACGGTAATTTTGGTGTAAAACTATTGTTTTCACAAAAACCCGAAAATCCAGCCCATACTGTGCTACACCATTCATTGTATCAAAGTCACATGAACTGAAAGTTTCCACCCTACATCAAAACTTTAAATTTTTTATGCTCTTTCTCGGGATCTGGGTGTTACTAGCAAGGCTGGCATTTATTGCCCATCCTTAGTTTCCCTGAGAAGGTAACTGAGCGGCTTGCTTGGTCACTTCAGAGCGCAGTTAAGAGAAAACCATAGTTTTGGGATTGGAATCACATATAGACCAGACTGGGTAAGGATGGCAGATATCCGTCACCGAAGGACATTGGGTTTTTACCACAATCTGATAGCTTCATGGTCACTTTTACTGATACCCTGTACAAGCTTTTTATGTTTTAATACTGCATTCAAATTCTAAAACTGCCAAGGTGGGATGTGAACCCACATTCTATTAGGGATAGTAGTCCAGTAACATAACCACTACAGAAAGACTTGCATTTCTATAGCGCCTTTTACAACCTCAGGACATCCCAAATGATTTACAGCCAATAAAGTACTTTTGAAGTGCAGTCACTGTTGTATTGTAATACCATGTAAACCGTTACAGGACACCATTTCATTTAGTTAGATTATTTAATTTGATGTGGTATTATCTTTAAGTAGCAAATTAACATCTCACAATTACATTTTAGAATGAGGCCTGGTTGTAATAGCTCAAGTCGCAGCTTTAGTGGGGATTTTTCACTTCAGCTTTTGCAGCTCGATTTGAAATGCGGCCATACAGCCCAGCAGAGGGAGTTTGTGCTGTGTGCTAGTTTGCTGCGACAGAATACATGAGCATCATGGCTGGAAGAGGCAAAACAAATGTTGACTGCAACATTTCATTGCTGATTTAGTGTTAAATTTAAATTAGTATTTTCTGCTGAACTGAGTTTTTTTCCCCCCTCAGAACATGGCAAGGCAGCATTTATTGCCCATTCTCAGCAAACTAGAATTTGTTCTTTTGAACTGAATTACAACTGCATTGGTTAGGTTCTTACAAAAAAGAGTTAACCATTTAAATGATGCACTGCGTCATTACTAGTGGCAAACAACTCTTTTAGGTTTAGGAATATAAGAAAATTTGGAATGAATAGATGATTATTCAGTCATGAACTTCCCTTTCACGCCGCCTATTGATAACCTTCTTTAGGGACATTAAATGGGCCCTAAATTTGCCACCATTTAGCTCAATTTTTTTTAAGCTTACAGTGTTTTTTGGAGCTAACTTAATTTAAGGCGATTTTGCTAGTTTCGCCAATGGTATAACGGCGTCCTTAACAGATAATGGCCGCTTTTTTTAAGTACCATTTTTCTGATGTCATTTGGGGTCAAACCCACCCATAATGCCATTTTTGCCCGTTTTTGCGAGTTTTGCCAATAAGGATTTTTTTAAGGACAGCGCTAAGGACCACTTTTTAAACCTTGCCTTACCAAGTCGGAGTCTGATCGAAATCGGTGTTAATGGGGAACCTCGGCCATTACCCCTGGGCTTAGGATTGATTTGTTGTGTTGATTTGTATTTATTATGTTCCTATTGAATGTAGTGATGCAATATTATCTTTGAATTACTTCATTATAAAAGAAAGTTATTTTATTTTTAGGACTGAATATTTACTGTGATAAAACACTGACACTTCAAAATCGTTCCGTTTGTAGCTGATGGCGTCAGTTGTGCTATGTAATTGTGTTAATACAGTTTAATTCTTTCTATACCAATTCACTTCTTAACAGGGACTGAAGGCAACCGATTCCTCCGGTGGCTTGGCCAGGGAGAGGGGTGGCCACGGCAGGCCATTTGGCCCTCTACACAATTATATAAAAGCAGTGCTCAGCCCATATTTCCTTCCCCCCCACGCCCGGGAACCGGAGAGAGACAGCTCGTTCCCTCCCATTGTACCTCTCGTTGGAAATCTAAATGCTTAGGTATGCGCAGAATGGGTGTCATTTTTACGGCGCAAAAAATTAGCCCCATCCTAAAAAGCGGAGCTATTTCTGCGCTGCACCAAAATGAAAAATAATTTTGGCGAAACTTCGGCCTTATTTCTTTGGCCTTATTTTGGACTAAAAAAATGTCTGTTCATCGGAAATAATGCCAAAAAGCGACAATGTGGAATTTTGGCCCAAGTTCCTTTCCCTAGCTCTCCTGGAAAAATTTAGTGCTACTAATATCACCAAACCATGAGATTCTAATCTTGACTGTGACATTATTATCATTGCTGAGCAATGACCAAGTAGGAAAACGTGAAGATTGTTCAGCCATTGCTCAGTGGGTAGCACACTCACCTTTGAGTCAGAAGGTTCTGGATTCAAGTCCCACTCCAGGGACTGAGCACAAAAATCTAGGCTGGCGCTCCAGTACAGTACTGAGGGAGTGCTGCACTGTCAGAGATCCCGTCTTTCAGATGAGACGTTAAACCGAGGCCCCGTCTGCTTTCTCAGGTAGACGTAAAAGATCCCATAGTACTATTTTGAAGAAAAGCAGAGGAGTTATCCCTGGTTTCCTGGCCAAAAATGTATCTCTCAATCAACATCACTAGATAGATTATCTGGTCATCATCACATTTTTGTCTGTGGGACCTAACTCTGCGGAAATTGGCTACCGCGTTACAACAGTGACTACATTTCAAAAAGTACTTTATTGGCTGTAAAGTGCTTTTGGATGACCAGTGGTCGTAAACGGTGCTATATAAATGCAAGTCTTTCTTTTGGCATCTCGTCCTCCTAGTGGCGGTCTCTGGTGCAGTCTCTGATGGTGCGGTCTCTGATCATGCATTGTTGGGCAAATGAGTCTGACGGTCTGATTTCATTAGGAGCTGAATTCTGCCATCCTAAGATTTTAAGAATTTTTTAAAGAGGCCAGCCTACATCTCAGGCTTCAATATTTTAAATTCAATTTAATTATTTAATTCAGTCTTAGTTAAATAGATCTCTCGATGAATTCCACAATGCTAGTGCCTTTTCACTGCTTCCCTATTTAAAATTGCTTGTTTCTAGGTTTCCATTTCTGCTCTTGAGAACTGGATTGACAGTTTGGATTGGCGGTTTGTGTTCTCTTGGTTGCATTACTTTATGTTTCTGTTTGCTGCTGCCTTACGGCAGTACAAGACTCCATCTACAGAGACCTTTTCACTGCTGCCGATGGCAGCTACTTCCTCTGCCATGACCACAGTGCTCAGCTTGGGAATTTCTTTGAGTCTTCCATGGCTGTTCTGGAATTGGAGCAGGATAAGGAGATCGGGCAGAGTGAAAAAATGCAGGTGCACTTACGGCGCCCACTTAAACTTGACCCAAGACCCAGACACCCTTACTTGGCCATATCTGAAAAGACACGTCTTTCAAGGGAATTAAATTCTGCCATCCACTGGAGCCTGGCCTGTATACGTGATCTAGCACAGGGACAGCTTTGCCTGTAGCTGCAAAGATCACCACAGCATTGTTTTTTTTTTTATATGTCCTTACATGTATTACAGAGTACCTGAGCACAGAATCTAGGCTGACACTTGTGTGCAGCACTGAAGGAGTGCTGCGCTGATGGAGGTGCTGACTTTCAGATGGTACGTTAAACCTAGGCTCCATCTGCCCGCTGAGGTGGATGTAAAATGTCCTACGGCACTATTTGAGGAGGTTACATGTCCTTTCAAACCACCACTAGTGACATTTGCCACATTACTCAGACATGGTGCACTGATGCATCAAGCAGCTGTCAGGAACAGGGTTTGCTAGAGATAATACTTTTATCAATTTTATCACACAAAAAGGGCAACAGCGTGAGAAAGTAGATTTTCCTAAAGAAAGTAATGAAAATGGGGCAAATTTTACAAGGGGCAGGTGATCCGCTCCGTCAAGGTATCGCTCAGGTGGTAAAGTTCAAAATTACTCCCCCTCTTCCCCCTGAAACCATCTGTGCAGCTGCTTCTGCTACATCTACCCCTTCCTTTTGGCGACTACCTTCTACCTTACTCCAGTCTCCCACTCACTAGCTCAGGACTTAATTCTCTCCCATCTCCTCAAAGCTCATCCCATTTATGCAATGCATTTCCTGAACTCTCAGTTTCCCTACCCAGTCAACTCCTGACCACTCAGTTCCTCTTTTTGCCTCTGTTAGATGACATCATCAATGGCTCCCTTTCCTTGGGCACTGTCCTATTCCCCTTTCATCGTTTAAAACCACTTTCATCACTTCCTCAAAGAAAATATCCTCAACCAATCCATCTTCTCCAATTACAGGTACCACCGTTTTCTCGAAGGTCCTCGATTGTGTTGTCGTCTCGCAACTCTTGAGTCCATTGTTCCTGAATCTCTATTTGCATCCCTCTAATTAAGCTTCCTCTCTTCTCACGGCACCAAAAATGGCCTTTGCTACAGTTGCAAGTAACTGCTCTCGTGACTGTGACAATGGTGTATTATCCCTGTCGTGTATTATCCTCACAATCCTTGACATTTCTGCAGCACTTGATATGGTTGACCACACCACCCTCCAATAACCAACTGTCCAAGTCTGTGAGGCCTATCTTGCATGTTTCCTTTCCTACCTCTCCCAACGCAGCCAGTGCATCTTCAACAATGGCTTCTCTTTGCTTTTGTGTGCCATCACTTCAAGGGTTCTCTGAAGATCTGTCCTCTGCTTAACCTCTTGCTCCCCCTTCCATACCAGCTCCTCTCAACAACATCATCTTCAGACATGGGGTCAGCTTTCACTTGAAGTCTGCTGGTTCACAGCTCTACCTTTCTACCACTTTTCTCTATCCCTTTACTGCCTCCGTACAGATTTCTTTTGACATGAAGTCTTGGATGAAACAACTACCTCTAGCTCAACATCAAGAAGACTGAAGCCATAATTTTTGGCACAAACTCCGCTCCCTTGCCACAGATTCCATCACCCTCCCAACCACAATCTCAGTCTGAACTAGACTTTTCATAAAATTATGAAAAGTGTGTGGGAGGAGAGCCGATACCTCTTTAACCGCTGTGACCAGGTGCTATTAGTAATACATATGTATTTGGATTATAGAAAATAAAGAGTTTGGATTGACAGAGAATGATCAGAAATGTCCTAAGACTGGCTCATTTCAGTTCGTTTCTGAACCTTTCATTGTTCTCCATCATAACTGCTGCAAAGTAAAATAAATGACAAACAAGTCTCTCAAAATGTATTCTAAAATATTATTTGAAAGAAAAGGCATAACCATAGCCTAAAATATTTAAATGTATACAACAATTTGTTAACATATTTTCAAAATATTCTAATAAATAAATGCTATAATAACTCAAAGGCATACATTTAAATGGGCTTTAGTGCATCAGGGTCCTTTCTAGCACTTGGCTTTGCCTCATTGCCAAAACAGTCCCTAGTGTGCTATGATTGTGCACACCTTCTCGTTTGTTATTGGCTAATTATTTGTCCGTCAGCAGCACCTCTAACAAGTTTAAACGCAAGCTGAAATCATCAATGAACAACAATGTTAAGTTGATTGTGATTTTAAAAGTCTTTGCCACAATCTTTCAAAATATTGTGCATTTTTTAAGTGTACAGTTAGAGGCTGAGGCTAGATGCACCTGACTTACTGGAGTGCTATAATTTGCAGGACCTTCCGAAAGGATATTAGCATATAAATAGCAGATGCAATGACGACTATCACAGCTGAGTACATTTAATTTTTAGTTTATAAGATAGAATGGGTTTTTAAATGCATAGCCATCAAGCCTGCAGAATGACAAATGAAGTTTAGAGTTCACTTGTCTAAGGATGCCTTATAACATCATTTTTTAGAGTGTAACAGACACTTATTTAAGACAGAACGAAACTGATTTCCTGGGTGGGAAGTAATTGCGATTGCCTCCCAAATTAATTAGACCATAGAGAATTTATTTTATGATTCTATTAAGATTTTACACAAAACAAAAATGTGTAGGGAAGCAGATTTTTTCAACCATTCAAATATTTAGAATGATCCCTTTTCTTTAGCTTAATTTGCTCTGATAATGCAAGGATGAGTAATTCATTTGATTTTATTTTTGCCATAATTATGACCATTCAGTAAAACATTTCCCCAGCGATGCACGTTGCTGTTTTTGCTACATTTTTAAAGAAAAAGCTGAAAAGAGGTTTGAATATACAATATTATACTGATAATTTTCTTTTACATCGAGGTGGAATATGTTGCTCTTTCATCTACCCTTGTGCACAAATAGTGGTGTAAAGTTTCCAGCACTTTCTTTTTTGTATTTGGGCATTATTGATGCACTCATAGTAGCCATTAGGCAGTTGTAGCTTTCTCTGTTGTCTATTAACATGTGACACCGGTACTGTGTTATTTTGTGCAATTTTTGGCTCCATTAGAACAATCCCTACTCTCCAAAAGTAATTCATTATGTGAAGACCTTTGAGATGTTTGGAGGTGATAATTAGATTTGGGCGGTAGCGCAAAATGGGTGATAGCAAATTGATGCCCCGATTTCAATGGAAACGGAAATCGTGAAGGGTGCAAAACGGGCTGACAATTCACAATCATCTATTTTCCGCTACTGCAAAAGACGACCAATTTCACACCCCCGTCTAACTGCAAGACTTATATTAGAATAATGTATTTGGGTAAAGTGGAGATTTTTGGCATAGGTTGTTCCTTTATTGGGATTATTGTTGATGGTATAGGTCATTGGAACCAGATTTGTGTGTGTGTGTGTGAGTGAGAGCTTGCATGATTTCTGGAAGTAAATGCATACCAAAAAAAAGGAAAATCTAGCCTCTTCGATTTTTTTCTACATGATGCCCATTTCAAGATTTAATCAGGTTTTTTTCAGTTTTATACTAATTGTAGTCCAGAGTTAAATACAAAGTTGTTTAGGAAAATGATTGAAATTCACTGAAGATGACTTTTATTTGAGGAACTGTGGTAAACACTAGATTATGGTGGAATTTCTTGTATTTAAAAAAGATGCAGTATATGTTATGCATTGTAACACCAGACCCCCTCCTACTGTACCTTTCAGAAAATTAAAACACATAAATTCTGTTTAGTGTTTGATGTGCCGTGTGCAAGCTGAAAGCCATAATACTCTAAACCTTGGGTTGTGTTTCACCTTTCATAAATTCCTGGGTAGATTCTATACAAAAATAATTTTCAGGTCCGCAGCTCATTGTTATTCAGACTTGATTGATTGCTGTCATTTACTCACTGAGAAAGTTAAGTGCTCCTGTCATTTTCGAAGAGTATAATTAGGATGTTTCACAGGTCAGCGATAGTGACAGGTTTTCTTTTGATTTGCTTCGACAGATGAAAGCGACCGATGAGGATGATGACGACGCTGATGATGATTTTGTTGAAGTTCCAGAGAAGGAAGGTTACGAGCCGTATATTCAGGAGCACCTTCGGGAGGAGTACGGTGAGTTTATGCAGCTGCTGGGCTGCCACTTTTCAGCTCACTCTTCCACAGCTAAGTAAACAAACTCCCTTTAATAAGGTGATCAGCTGTGTGCTTAATCTACCCACTGGTGAACTGAGGAAGTTATTTGAACACCCATTTGTTATAGACAAATAAACATCTCGTGATACTCTCTCCGATAAGCATCCTTTAACTTTCTATCTCTTGAATGCGTTGGTTAAATGTCCTTCCTGTCCCAGATAACTCTTCTCTCGTGCCTCATCCAACCCTGAACATGATATCCTAATTCCAGTACCAACCCAACTGGTCAAATCCAATTGTTTTTCCCTCAGGCAGTTTAGTAATCCTGACTTTTTAAAATTCACAGTGTATACATGCCTCATGGAATGGTGATAGACAAGTCTGTAACATATTATGCATTCACATTGCAGTGATGTTGGTCTCTGTTTAAAGGAAAAGGTACAAATAGTTGATGTGTTTATGTCGTGCTCTTCCAAATTCATTGTTGGCATGAAGTCAACCAATTCCAGAAGGTTTGGTTTTTCATGATGGTATGAGTTAGGAGTGTAATTCAACTGGTTTTACTTGACAAAATTCATGCCAGGCAGAAATAAATACCAGATCATGGTATAAATGTGGCAGTATGAACAAGGTAATATAATAGTACAATCCTAACTAGACTGAATCAGTCTTAATCCTGACACTAAATCCATTTTTGGCAGGTTTCACAGTGCTTGGGAATAAGAGAAAGGAGACCAGTTTATCTAAGATATATGTAGTCTCAAAGAAATAAAGAAAGGTCAGCTGTCTGCTAAACCAACAACAGTTCTCTTGTAATATTTTTGCCTATGAGTGTTAAGTTTAATTAAAACAGTCAATGGAATTTAAATTAGATTTACCTGAATGCAAAGAATTACGAGTACCTGTTCTAAATTAACACGCTAAAATAATTTACTGAATACACTGGCATTATTTAAATTAATCCTTTCAGTACTGAAGAACCCAAGCATGCTTGCATATTCATGTAGCATTTTTATTCTTTCAATTAGCATTCACAGAGATAGTTTCCTACACCTTTTCTCAAATGGAGATTTATAAAGTTTTTACTGAAATTTAGCAACTCTTTAAACCAGAGTATTTTTGGATTAATTTCCTCGTGTCATCTTGACTGAATTGACAGGTTTTGTCTTCAAGGACTGCAACTCCAGGAATTGAGCTTTTAAACCTTGGCTAACACTCCAGTGTAATACTAAAAAACTTACTGCATTGTTGAAGTTCCATCTTTCAGATGAGCTATTAAATCAAGGTCCAATCTGCCTGTAATGTAGGAAATGCAGCAGCCAATTTGCACACAGCAAGGTCTCACAAATAGCAATATAATCATGGCCAGTTAATCTGTTTGTGATATTGGTTGAGGGATAATTATTGACCAGGACACCGGCAAAAATTCCACTGCTCTTCTTCAAATTATGCCATGGGATCTTTCACATCCAGCTGAGGGGGAAGACGGGTCCTCGATTTAACGTCTCATCTGAAAGGTTGCACCTCAGACAGTGCAACACTCCCTCAGTAGTGCACTTCAGTGTTCGCCTAAATGCCATGCTCAAGTCTCCTGGAGTGGGGCTTGAACCCATAACCTTCTGACTCAGGCGAGAGGCCTGAGCTGTTTTGGGTTAGTTGACGCGGTAACAAAGGGGAGCACTACAAGTTAGTTCAATATAACTGGATTAGGTAGTAGAAAAATCAGGCAGGCTTCCCAATCCTAATTGTTATACAGCAGTACACATGTCTTAATGATGGAATCAAATTCCACTCTGATGCTCCCCGCAGTTCAGTAGCCTACTACACTGGCCGCACATGAAGAATAGTCATTTGGATGAAATGCTGGATGAACGCAGGTCCTCATGGAGCTAAATTAGAGGTGGATTTGAAATAGTTTGCTATGTGATTTTTTTTGTTCTAGTAGAAGTTTATGATAGTTTGACAAAGAAGTTGGGTGTTGCCTGTTGTGGTATGGAATGGTAAGACATTGTTTTATGCTGTCACTCTCCACACGTTGAGTTCACAGTCTCATCTGGGTTGTTAAGCAAGAGTTCTGAATGTAGGCGTAGAAGAACTATCTGGGATGACTCGCCTCATGATTTTGCTTTGTTGACCTACATTCAGAACTCTTGCTCAATAAGTCAAAATATTCACATTCTGCTGCTGATAATTTCAGAGTTATTTTTTGTGCTTAAAAATATCAAATTATCCAATAATCTGAATTAAGCAATGTAACAACTGCAATGCACATTTCAATTCAGCGACTTTAGTGACACAATGACAGAGATTTAAAGAAAAATTATAGAAATAATCTTGAAAGTTTGATAAAAAGATAACAAAGGAAAATGTTCTAAAAAGTGACAAGAACTTGCTCAAGAGCATAACTAATAAGTTTTAGGGTTCTGATCTATCTATCTCTACCAACCTTGATAATCAAATAGTGTTACATAAAAACAAATCTTCTGTCTGCACACACTTCCTGTTAACTTTATCCATTATAAATTCCTATTTCCACATTTATAATGGAAATAGCTGGATAAACTTGTCACGTTGTAATTACATCCTCTCCCAGTGAAGGTGCTGCAGCAAATGCATGTAGGCATTTTCCATTTTAAATGAGGACATAGGAATTTATATTTATAATGAAAATATAAACTAGGGATAGAATCCATGACTTTAAAATAGGGACTGAAATATGTCTGCATGGGCGTGTCCAATTATCACCCTTTACCCGAAGGCTACACTTGGTCTTTCCTCCATGGGCGGAACTTTCAACTCCGGTGGAGGGGTAAAACTGACGGTATCGGATCAGCCACCAATTATACACCCTTCCCAAGTTTTCCTTTTCATTGACCTCGATGGACAGTAAAATCGAGCAGTGTATGTAAAGGGTTCCCGATCCAATACCACTAGTTTTGTGCCGCTGCATAAGTTGAAAGTTCCACCCCATGTGTGTAATGCCATGGGCAATCAACTAGAAGTTTCTTTTTGCCTGTATTAATAATATGGCAGAACATAAATAATTAAGATTTTCCTTATGCCTGGACACAAAGGCCTTGAAATTATTCCGTGCAAAATTAATGTCTAAATGATGAAGTAACCGAGAGGGTTGATGAGGGTAGTGCAGTTGACGTGTATATAGACTTCCAAAAGCCGTTTGATAAAGTGCAACATAATAGGCTTGCCAGCAAAATTGAAGCCCTTGGAATAAAAGGGACAGTGGCAGCATCGATATGAAATTGGCTAAGTGACGAGAGAGAGAGAGAGAGAGAGAGAGACTGAGACTGAGTAGTGGTGAACAGTTGTTTTTCAGACTGGAGGAATGTATACAGTGGTATTCCACAGGGGTGGGTACAAGGACAACTACTTTGCTTGATATATATTAATGATTTGGACTTGGGCAAAGTGGGCACAATTTCTAAATTTGTAGATGACACAAAACTTGGAAGTAGAGTGAACAGTGGGGAGGATATTGATCGACTTCACGAGGACATAGACAGGCTGGTGGAATGGGCAGACACATGGCAGATTAAATTTATCGCAGAAATTTGCGAAGTGATACATTTTGGTAGGAAAAATGAGGAAAGGCAATATAAACTAAAGGGTACAATTCTAAAGGATGTGCATTAACAGAGAGACCTAGGGGGTATAGGTGCACAAATTGTTGAAAGTGGCAGGGCAGGCTGAGAAAGCAGTTAAAAGAGCATACAGGATCCTGGGCTTCATAAATAGAGGCATAGACTACAAAAGAAAGGAAGTTATGATTAACCTTTATAAAATACTGGATCGGCCTCAACTGGAGTAGTGGCTGGAATTTTCTGAAGTAAGAGCGGGTGGTTTGGAGGCGGGGAGGGGAAGTGAAAGTGGAATAAATGTGACCCCAACCTGCCCATTTTCACCTTTCACTTGGGCAGGTGGAGGGGGGAGGGGTGCTGCCAACTCGCTGCTGGGAGATGGATTGGCAATTTACATATTATAATGAGGCCTGAAGCCTCTACTTTAACCAGATTTGCCATTTTTATTGCAGTCGGCCGGGGATCCCGAGGCTGAGGATTCCCGATGGCTGCAACGAGGTGGCCTCAGCCTCGGGGAGCATTTTATTGTGCCCCCGAAGCTCCCCCCATCATCAGCCTGGCCCCCTCTGGGGTTGGGTATCAGGCTGACTCCACAGCGTGCTGGGAAACTCAACCTCCTGGGTTACCCCATACTGTGTGGGTGGGACCTGGCCAAATTCAGCCCACTGTGTCCAATTCTGGGCACCACACTTAAGGAAGGATGTGAAGGCCTTAGAAAGGGTGCAGAAAAGATTTCCATGAATGATTCCAGGGATGAGGGACTTCAGTTACATGGATAGACTGGAGAAGCTGGGGTTGTTCTCCTTGGAGCATAGCAGATTGAGAGGAGATTTGATAGAGGTGTGCAAAATCATGAGGGGTCTGGACAGATAGAGAGAAACTGTTCCATTGATGGAAGAGTTAAGAACCAGAGGACACAGATTTAAGGTGATTGGCAGAAGAGCAAAAGGCAACATGAGGAAAATCTTTTTTATGCAGCGAGTGTTTCGAAACTGGAATGCGCTGCCTGAAAGGGTGACGGAGCCAGACTCAATCGTGGCTTTCAAAAGGGAATTGGATAAGTACCTGAAGGAAAAAAATTTGCAGGGTTACGAGGAAAGGATGTGGGAGTGGGACTGGCTCAGGTGCTCTTGTAGAGACCCAGCACGGGTTCGAAGGGCCGAATGGCCACCTCCTGTGCTGTAACCGTTCTATGATCCTATGACATGCATAATGAGTTTGTGTACAATTCCTTCGTTCACTGCTTTAAAGGAGGTATTGGCCTAGAAATCCCGATCGAGGTCTTCCCTCGGGCGCTCGACAGAAAAAGTTAACAAAGTTGCGCACCTACCTTATCCTGCTGCGCCCACTAGAGATCCTGGTCGTGAGGCCTCCTCTCCCTGCGCATCGGAGCGCGTGCACGTCGGGACATCCGTAAGCTGGAGCTGGAGTCACATGGCTCTGGGCAGCCAATCAAGGTACAATATCTTCTCATTCATAACAATGGGAGCTCCGTAAGTAGGAGTTCCCATTATTATGATTGAGAAACAACCCCTCCCACCCCCCAAACACTAAAACAAAAATAAAAAAATACACCACATATTTAAGATTAACTTAAATTTAAGTTATTAATGTCTTATAATATTTTTTTTCGATTTAAAAAAAAAAAAGGTTTTTAAATAAACTTAACATGGTGTGCAGGGTTTTTAACATTAAAAAGTGTTTTTAAAATGTTATTTTACTATGCTTTTGTATGTTTTAAAACTCTTATGCCTGTAAAAGTAGGCGCAAGAGTTTTCAGGACACTCGCTGGGTAAGATATGGGTAAATACCGCAATCTTGCCCATGCAAATGTCCTGGCTGTGGAGAAACGGACCGTCTGTCAAGCCAGAGCTTGACAGATCGGAAAAGCCGTTTTTCAGCGCATGCGCATTGTGTGCTGAAAACCGACTTTTGCGGGGCCTCCCCGGGTCCGTACACACTCAGTCCGAACCAGGGGAGGCCGGGATTTCTGGGCCATTTACTTTTTTATTTTAAACCTGTTGTGGATTTGTTTAACATTTTATTTTACTTCAAATGGATCTAACAAATCTGCAGAATTAGTGGAATTCCAGTACATGAAAACTCCATACATTTCCTTTAGAAGTATAGTTGTAACAGTAATAGCCACTTTGATATCCCTGATGGGAACATTTTCTAATACAAACATGTCCCATGCCGTACAGATGTTGTTTTTAAGCATAGGTATATTGATCTGTTATTTAGACATGCAGGATAAAAATGAACAGAAAACAACATCACAAAGTTTGTTACACGGTATAAACAATGCTCTCTAACTCCATGGGCTATTGAATTTTACATTTTGCTTTCTGTCTCTATGCTGCAGCTGTAAATATTGCAAATATGTTTTTCTTTAGATGTGGGTGACGTTTTGAACTAAAATGAGTAAGTAACTCCAAATGATGCTCCATGTACCTCATTGCTACTGACCACAGTTGATTTATAAGTCAGACTGATAGCAAGATTCAATAAAAAGAGTTCACAAATTAAAATGACAGTTTTAAAAAGTCATTTAATAACATTTTATTTGCCCTACCACCTCCCAACCCTTTCTGCTCAACAAATTAACAACGGCTCCAAATAGCTCCTTTTGTGAGGGATAAATATAATTCAGAGAGCAAAGTGTTAAGAGTTAGAAAGCATTAGAGTCCATAGGAGCTTTCCATGGTTCAACTTCTATCAGCAGTTTCTATTATCTGTCTCAACAATTTACCAATTAAACTTCAGAGCAGATCCAATGTTGTTAAAATAAGGGTAAAGCCACACAGCTGAGGAAACCTTCCTTCTCTCTCTCTCTCTCCCTCTCTGCACCACTGAGGCCCTTTATCTTCTCCCTAATCCCAAGATTTCTGTCAGGACATAATCTCTTTCTCAAATTTACATTTTAATTACAAGTCCTGGTGAACTTGCTAAAATCAATAATGTCAGCATTCAGTGGCCTAGCTTTCAGCCACAGGCCCAGCCTTGCCATTTCCTGCTATTGATTAATCTTTTTAACTCTATCTTTGTTATTGCTTCAGGCAAATAGGTGACACTGAGCAATTTCAAAAAGATTTTGGCATTTTATAGTTTTGTACGAAGGTCACAGTTTTAACAATGTGGTTCTGTGTATGAAAAATAAAAGGCAAAAACAGATTTTAAATATATATTTTTTTCAAAAACAATCTTTAGGTACTTTATTCCACTAGATGTGTTTTATCCTGGCATTTAAGCATAATTTTGATTAACGACTCTTCATTGCCTTGGAAATACTTGATTCAAATTATTTTTCTTACAACCCAGCACTAAGCCAAGTAATTTTATGTCTTTCTCCTCCTACAATCTTTCCCTCCGGGACAGTTCCAGAGAGGACGGGGGTGGGTTGTGATATCTTGTCCAAATGCCAAGTCATATATTTGCCTGGTCAGTTAGTGTGTCTTGTAGTTTAATTGTTTACTTGACCTTGAGGCCCTTCACAGCTGAGCCTGGCACTCCTCTCCTAGCATGCGAGCACTTTCATTTCCAGCAAGGGTCGCCTGATAGTGGTCAAGTGAAAACCCTGACTTTCCCTCGACCCCTTTTGTGATTTTGGTACAAGGCTAATTGTAGCACCCCACTACTGCTCTGGTTGAGATTGACTGACTCGCCATGGGTCTGGAATTCAAACTAGTGCTTTCTCGGTCCTCAAGGCTTATTGCCAAAACATACAGTCCAGTTAACCATGGGGTGGGCCGAAAGAATGCTTTTAACTATATGTTCCATTAACTGTTACTCAAATAACATATTAAACACTTTTTAATGTTTAGAAATCTTATACTTTTTAAAAATAAATTCGTATGGACTCTGTGTCATATACCTTGATAACTGTCTAATGAAGATATTAATAATTACAGTAAACTCCCATTGGTGTAACCCAGAAAATTTAATGTATATTTGAACCTTAATGCTTAGAATAATATAAATAATGTAAAGCAGTTACTTGTCATTGCAATTATTGAATCAGCATTCTGTTTCAAGTAATATGTAAGCTGGTCTCCATAGAATTTGACTACAACTTGGCTGAGTGAAAATGTTTGAACACATGGTGGCTATTGTTTAAAAGTTTTATTTTTATATGTTTTTTGTGCTTTACATATATATTATATATATATATATATATAAACAAACATTTTTACTGTAATAAAGTTTACAAATGTATATATGTGTAATTCCAGGACTGGAGCCACTGGTACAGAAGACCAAGGAAACAGTGAAGAGAGTAACAGCATTTGCTGGATCCCCACCACCACGGAGGAAAGATGAGGAACTTGATCCAACAAGTGCAGCAGCAACATTAAAGATCTTGAAGAAGAAGCTGTCCATGCAGATGTACAGGTAGGTGATTTTTATTTTGTCTTTTGTGACAATTTTCATATAGGTAAATGCAACATACTCTACTTCAAGAACAATGTGCATTTATGTAACGCCGTTAACCTATTTTTTAAAAAAAAGAACGTCCTTCGGCGCATCACAGAAACAGACGAAACACACTTCCATCAGCCACTCTTGGTTTCATGTTGCCCCGCAACAGGAAGCAGCTTTATGCTAGTATAGTAAAAAGGGGAAGCAACACTCTAAGGTCATGGATCTCTGAGTGAGTGCTGCTCTGTTGGAGCTATAGTAAAAATGTAAAACTGAATTTATATTATAAGCAAGTTTTTGTTTTTCACTTGCAGTTCACACCAGTGATCTAGGGTGACCTTGAGTCCTTTATCCTGCACAATGCACCATTAATCGCCTATTAATAATGATTAAGTCTACAGAAAATGCAGAGTTCCTCACGTTACGCTGTTTGCTTCTGTATCGCTAGCTGTACAGTTGCAGTAGTTTATGTTATGTTGATCTATGAATTCACCTGGATGAAACACAATCGAAATTATTATGCAAATTAATGGGGAAGCGCAGTAAATTTTTAACAAAAGTGAATGAACATTTGAAAGACTTGTGTTATGCAGTATAGCACTTTTACATCTCTCAAAACACTTCACATAGAAGGAATTACTTTGAAACACACTGACTACTGTTACATCGGCGAACGTAATAGCCATTTTACATACAGCTCTGTTCCATTATATATAAATTAGCACACATAAATCCGAAAAACTTAAGTTTGAGGCTTAAAAATTCTGATACTGGTTTCCCCACCATTATAGTTGTTAAGTGAGTAATTATTTATAGCTGGAGCTACAGTGGTAAATATAGCTAAAATATTCATTAAACATTGAAATCTGTAAGCATAAAACAAAGGCAGATAAACAACATTTGTATGGTTCTAATAAGTAAAAGTGTGTCAATTCTGCAAAATAATAAAATATCATAGTATAAGAGCTTTACTAGGGACAGTTTGACTCAAGGGAAGCTTTTGATATATGCTAAAAATGATTGTTTCTTTTTTGTACTTTTTACAACAGACAGAGTAGATAGAGAGAAACTGTTCCCATTGACAGAAGGGTCGAGAACCAGAGGACACACATTTAAGGTGTTTGGCAAAAGAACCAAAAGCGATGCAAGAAAAAACTTTTTTATGTAGCAAGTGGTTAAGACCTGGAATACACTTCCTGAAAGGGTGCTGGAGGCAGACTCAATTTTATCTTTCAAAAGGGCATTGGATAAGTATCTGAAGGAAAAATAATTGCAGGGTTACGGGGGAAAGGATGGGGGAGTGGGAGTAGCTGAGAGTCGGCACGGGCTCGGCGAGCCGAAAGGCCGCCTTCCGTGCTGTAACCATTTTATAATATGTCACCCTTCCTATCCACTTCTCTCCAAAAAGCTCTTGTTGTGATATGGGTGCACCTGCACTGATCGCCTTCCCATAAGCGATCATTGTGCATGTGGGTCAGCAAGCTATTCAGTTATGGGGACTCACAACCGAGCCCACTCCAGTTGTCACTCAGTATCCAGATACATACACTTTCAGCAGGAAATAGCGATTGGGGCAGTCGTAGATTATCCCCTTTTTAATCTGGGGCACTGAGGCTAAATCAGCACACAATGCGAATCGAACACGGAATCTTTAAGCTTTGTGGGTACACATATTGGGCCATAGAAGGAGTCCTGAAAAGTAACAATTTCTCTGCAGCAACTCCCCAACGTTTTGATAGTACTTCCATCATTGCAACCTAAGCCAACGAGTCCAAGAGCAGCAGTGTTAATGGGACACCAACACCTCGCAGTTAGAAAGCAAGGGAAGTTCTGCTTTTTATAAATGACTTGTTAAGCCTCAGCTGGAGTATTATGTCCAATTTTGGGCATCACACTTTAGGAAGGAAGTCAAGGTCTTTGGAGAGGGTCCAGAGGAGATTTACCAGAATTATATACCTTGATTACAAAAAGCTTACCACTCTTAAATATAATAGAGGAATATTTTGTAAAGCAAATTATTTTTTAAAAAGGTTATTATTTAAAACTCTGCCTGATTGCACTTGTTCATGGTAGAATTTATGGAGATATGCAAATGAATTTGAGCAGAAACTTTGGGGAGGGGGGGGAAACACTTTTCAAAATGGGAACAATTTTTGGCACAGATTGCGCCCAAAGCAGAAACTCTACCCCTCTGAGTGGTTTCTCAGGTGGCAGAAGATCTCGTATGCATGGGTAACATTCTGCTGTTAACTCTCGATCTGAAGTTACATTTTACCCTCTTCAGTTATTGGAATTCCTTAGACTCTAACCCTGCAGAAGAAGGCCAAACGATAGATTATTGCACACTAAACAGCTGCAGCTGGTTTATGCAGAACGTTTTCTTCTAATTGATCACAAGGAACGAAAGAAGATTTTTTTTTTTATACACTAGGTTGCTGGCACATAAAATGCCCCATCACAAAACAATGGTGGATATAAAATACATCATAGCTTTTAAAATGGAACTATTTGGAAAAAGAATAATTTGAAAATGTATGGAGAAAGGACAGAGGGATGGAAGCCAGCACAGTTGCAATGGGCTGAAAGACCTCCATGTATACTGTAAAATACTATGAAAACTGCAACTTGATCTGCATGAATGGCCGTGCTGTAACCATTCTATGATTCTAAGATATAAATAACTCGCAAGATAACGTTTCAGGTGTGAAACCTCGTCAGAATAATGCTGACTGACCCGCTGGCTGTGTCTAGCATTTTTTGTTTTTGATTTCCAACATCTGTTTTTTGCTTTTTGTTCAAAGCAATTATATAATTGAAACTAGTGCAACCATGGCAGATTAAAGAAGCCTCTCATTGTGAACAACTAGCATTTTGTAGTGCATGAGAACAACGGTCAGGCACCCTTCTTAGAAGATGCTATCTCCAGAATAATTTGAAATGCAGGGTTAGAGTCTAAGGAATTCCAATAACTGAAGAGGGTAAAATGTTATTTCTCGTTGATTAGCAATTACCTAGAGATGGAATTGAAGTAGATCGGGAGTTAACAGCAGAATGTTACCCATGCATAAGAGATCTTAGAGACCCAGATTCCTCAGTAGTGAGGCTTCTGATTGTAGCAGGACGCAGGAGGTACTTTCTGTTGGACAAGACAAAGACAATACAAATTGAATCTTTGTTAATGGATCTGAGGTGCTTTTGAAATTCATGATGTAGTAGCACACTGAAGAAAGCACTGCTGAAATAGATCTTGATCAAGTAATTGTACCGTGGTTTCAGTGACTGAGTTCTTTGAATCGATCCAGTTGAAACAATTTGGCCTTTATGAATTAGTTGAAGGGTTTCAGGTCACTTAGCAGGAACAGATGAAGGAAATGTACCCCAACCAGTTGTGTAATCTATCTGGGAATGTCTGAAACTGACTACTCGTGATGGCCTTGCTAGTAAGACTTGACCTCGAACTAGATGGATGAGGGAGAACAACTAGACAGTTTCTTCATAGTTTCACCAGATTAGTGGAGAGCCGGCAAATAATCTTTTCTTAGACAAATGATTGAAGTAAGGTTTTTATAATCGGTTATCTTTGAGGGAATCTAATCAAGCCCATACAGCTTCATTAGTTTGTTGGCAATGACACTGATAGTGTATATGGCCATAATGATTGTAACTAGATGATCCATCATAATGGCTGCAGAGATATGAGCATTGCTGGTCTCAGGATAGTGACTTTACAGTACCATTGGCGCATTCTTTTTTGTAATAAATGGAAGTCTGCACAAGAGGGCAGACAGTATCTACCAGTTTCAGTTGTATAGTGCATATTTGTTCAGTCTTGTTTTATGTCTAGTTATTTGGATTGACACCATGGCCTCGAGTTTTAGTGAGGGGTGGGTGCGCCATGCCCAATAGTGGGCAGTGCACCAGGCCATGTCGGGAATTTGGAATCTCTGCCAAACTTAACGGCAGGGCCTCATTTAAATGAAACTTCCCGGACTCCCGACCAGATTGACTACCTGCCAAACTGGCGGGCAGGAGGCTGCAACCGGGGACCTGTGGGAACGGTCTCTGGCAGTCAGTGGACTGGGGGTTCCCTTAACATCAGGCTAAGGATCGAGCGGGTGGGAATTCCTTCTTCGTGATCAGATTGGAAGCGGGCAACGGCTGGGGATTTTTTCTTTTTGATGCGTGATTGGGGGGATGGCAGTGCTGATGATTCCCTGAAGATCGGGGGTGGGGTGGGGGGCAAGTCCAAGGACTCCTGGCGGGGGGGTGAATTGTGGAGCACTTCTGGTCCTCCTGGTCCACAAGGAGTTCGAGGAGAGGTAAAGTTTTAAAACTTACCTGGGCCTCTTCTGGTCAGTCGGCTCCTCACATCAGGTTTCTGCTACAGACTGCACACAAGTCCCCCTGCATTGAAGTAAAATTGCATAGAAGCACCAATGATATAATCAGGCCGCGACTTTTAAATTTTAAGTAAGTCCCTGCCTACTTTTAGCAGGCGCTTGTCCAGTCTAGGTTCTGGATCGCTACTGTTAATATTATGGTGATCGAGAACGCAGCAGGTTATTGATTTTTATGATAACTTCTCGCCCGACCGTTTCCTGCTCATCCGGGGTGGTTGTGAGGGGTTAAAATCGAGGCCCATATGTCCTGTAATTATTAGTTATTAATGTTGAGATGGGTATAATCCATCAATTCAATGTGCTAATGTGGCATCACAATAACTTTGTGTATTTATCATGTTAAACTGCTACAATCTGCAGTTCAGGGTTCAATTGAAGTTACTATTGTAACATATTATAAACTGTCTTAACTTTGAAGGCACTTGCCAATTATGTATGTAGCAAAATATTTGAGCAAGTTATTTTCTAAATGAAATAGGATTTAAGCAAGACAAGTCAGCCTTGCAATTAATTTCAATTCAGTTTTCAGTAAGAAACTGCTATTCAATTAAATAAGGCTCCCAGTTCACTGGTCACAAGGTAAAACTAAAAGAGATGGTAAAGCAGAATATTTATTGGTTGAAAACTACTAATAGTATATGTCATATCAATTGTGAACACATGCTCACCAGGATGAAAACGTGTTAGAGAATCCTTGATGCTGTTATATGTCAGTGTTGTTTCTGATGACTGCTTTAAAATACCCTTTTCTCCTTAAAGATTATCTTCAAGCTGTTCCAAATCTTGCCACTGATTTGCTTATACCTTTATTAGCGAAAGTGCTGTCTTAACCCCTCCAAATGTGGTGTTGTCCTCAAAAACTGAGAACACCCTCTTCCCTGGGCCGAGTAGAAATTCCATTGTTCAAATTGCAGAAACAGCACTTCTATCCATGACCTAATCAAAATACTTCGTCGACAATGAAACTATGCCAATAAAATTCTGAAGGAAAAATTGTTTGGTGAGCCACCCCTAGTTGTTAAGTTTGGAATTGAAGGATAGAGAGCAGGACATTTTTGGGTTTGTTCTCAGTTAGCTGGTGAAAGGGCTTTTACAATTTGCCTCAGTGCCCATGTGCTCGAGAAGAAGAGAAAATCAGCAAGGGTTTACACTTGCAATTGTTTTTCAGTGACCCTTTCTGAAAATATGTGTGTTTAGACATGAAGTGAGCACATGATTGAGTTTGGGTGCGATTCTCCCCATGGTTGAATAGTTTACTAACTCTCCTTGTCCAGGTACATGCATGAACAATGACAACTATGGAGAAGTACTGGAAAACTGCTACCGCCATGGAATTGCATCCCAGGAAGAGTCAGAGTCTTCATGAGAAGGGGAAATAAAGATTTGCTATAAATTCTGTTGTGCTTCAACCTATCTGTTGGGCAGACATAATCAATTTTACAGTACATAAGCATTTGTTGTACAATTTAAACATGCAAGAAAGATGCAAATAATCTATAAAAGGGGCAATAGGCAAATATATTCTGGGATTTGTACAGAAAGAAAAAAAGTGACTTGCATTTATATAGCACCTTTCATGACCTCGGTACGTCCCAAAGCACTTTCCAGCCAATAAAGTACTTTTTGAAGTGTCGTCACTGTTGTAATGTAGGAAACGCAGCAGCCAATTTGCGCACAGCAGGCTCCCACAAACAGCAATGTGATAATGACCCGATGTTTTAGTGATGTTGCTTGAGGGATAAATATTGGCTAGAACACCGGGGATAACTCCCATGCTCTTCTTCGAAATAGTGCCATAGGATCTTTTACATCCACCGAAGAGAACAGACAGGCCCTCGGTTTAACATCTCATCCGAAAGACGGCACCTCCGACAGTGCAATACTCCCTCAGTATACACTGGAGTATCAGCCGAGATTTTTGTGCTCACATCTCTGGAGTGGAACTTGAATCCACAATCTTCTGACTTTGAGGCGAGAGTGCTACTAACTGAGCCACGACTGACGAGTATAAAATCAAGGAAGCATTAAATTTCTATAACATTTTTGTTAGGGTGCAGTTGGAGTACTGTGTGGAGTTCTGAGTACCATTTATGGGAAGGATATTGGGCCATGGAAAAGGCAGATTCATGAGAATGACACCAGAATGAGAGCATAGAGATATGAAGAAAGCCTCTAAAAATTGCTTTTTTCACTAGAATAGAGAAGGTTACAGTGGCATCTAATATAAGTTTTTTCAAGATTAGGAACGGTTTTCAAAGAGTAAATAGTGAAACATTGGCTGGGAAGCTGGGAATTCACTCAGAGATGCTCCTGTTCCGCTGCTGGAAGTGTGTCGGAAGCCCCGTTTATGTGCAAATGGTGTCGCCACCACACTTCCAACAGTCACAGCTCCGGAATTCCCAGCCATTGTATCTACTGGTTAATAAAATGGTAATAGGAGGGCATATATTTTCAATAATCAATCGAAAAATAAAGGGGCAAGTTAGAAGAATTCTTTTCACGCCATCATAGGCAGTCCCTCGAAATCGGTGCTCGAAGACTTGCTTCCAAGATAAGTAATTGAAAAGGAAGAATAAAAAAGCATGCAGAGAAAGGAGGGAAATAAAATTAGAGTAGCTAGTTCCAGTTGAAGACCGAGCACCGGCAAAGGCCTCCTACCCTGTAATTTCAATGGTGCCTGATTTGAACAAGACTGGATATGTAACCAAAAATAAAAATTACTCGTTACAGAATTTTAAAATCAAGCGGAGTACACACAAAAATGATATAATAAGTGTAATCTATCCATGCCTGTTGACCTGTAGTATCTAATTGTACCTGAGAATTCATGAATTACTTTGGTACTATTAGCCTTCAGAGGATCAAAGTAGCACTTGTGTAGCTCATTCGGTTTAGAATTTTCAATTTCCTTTTCTATTTACTAAGTGTCAGCTTAGTTCAGCTGGTAGCATTCTCAGCTCTGCGTGACAAGTTATGGGTTCAATCCACATTCCAGCACTTGACCATTACAGTGCTGAGGGTGTGTGGCATTGTTGGAGGTGCCATTTTCGTGGATAAGGCATTAAACCGAGGTCCCATCTGCCTGTTCAGATGGATATAAAGATCTTAGTACTATTCAAAGAGCAGGGAGTTGTCCTGGAGTCCTGAATAACATTCCGTTTAATAATATAATCCAAAAAACAACAGATGAAGTGGTGATTTATTTTATTTGCTGTTTGCTGTACACAGTTCACTGTACCCATTTGCCTTCAGTGACTGCACTTCAAAAGTAAATTGCTGGTTATGAAGAGGTTTTGTGACATCCTGGGGGCACGACAAGATATTTAAATTAAAAAATCGTTTATAGTTTGCTCTTAGTTTGCACATTTCTGAAAACGTAATGTTCAAATGTACATTGGATTTCTTCCTCCATTTAAAAGAAAAGCTTGTATGGGCTTTCATGTGTTTAAATGTTGTTGGTTACTGTTGAAGTAAAATTGCTGGGGAAGAAAAATGATGGGAAAAAAAGATGGCTGGTAAAATTTGTCGTTGTACCTTTTTAGTTGTCACTCTTCTAAATTGTGTCTACTTTTATTTTCTCCTGAGTGACCTCCAGAATTATCTATAATCCTTGGAGTAAGTTGCTTGATGGAAACTTCATCAAATTCACTGGCGAGTTGTAATGTGTATAATGACAGTGTTAGTCAAAGTGGGTCTGCATTAATGTGAATGTTAGTGCAAAGGTTAATGAAACTAGAACAGTGATTGTGCAGCACATTATCTTCTATTGATTTTTTTAATATATACGTTCTTCCAACAGCCTGCCTGGAACCTCCGAGGGAGCAGACACATGGGCATCTACATCAGCAGGACCTGAATTGTCCAATGAACATGACAATAAAAGGAAAAGGGAAGAAGAGATAGAAAAAGCTCCTGTGGTGCCTTTTGGGATAGACCTTTACTACTGGGGAAAAGAACAGACAACAACTGGCAGAATTCTCAAGTAATTTATTTTTCTGATTCATTTTTGTTGTTGCAGTGCTGAATAATTGCGGATTCAGGATTACCATAATGACATGAGTGGGGAGAGTTTATATAGCATTGTTTATAATTTGAGATTCGCAAGTGTCATCATTTTCTTTGAAGTGAAGACATCATGTGGATAGTGGCCCTTTTATAATTTCACATGAGTTTCTAGAATGTTGCTCAACATATCCAACAACAACAACTTGTATTTATATAGCATCTTTAACATAGTAAAACGTCCCAAGGCGCTTCACAGGAGTGTAATAAGACAAAAATTTAACACTGAGCCACATAAGAAATTACGACAGATGACCAAAAGGTTGGTCAAAGAGGTAAGTTTTAAGGAGCATCTTAAAGGAGGATAGAGAGGTTTAGGGAGGGAATTCCAGAGCTTAGGGCCTAGGCAGCTGAAGGCACGGCCACCGAAGGTTGAGCGATTATAATCAGGGATGCTCAAGAGGGCAGAATTACAGGAGTGGGGGGGATGGTTGTGAGGCTGAAGGAGATTACAGAGATAGGGAGGGGCGAGGCCATGGAGGGATTTGTAAATAAGGATGCGAATTTTGAAATCAAGGTGTTGGTTAACCAGGAGCCAATGTAGGTCAACAAGCAAAAGGGTTGATGGGTGAGCGGGACTTGGTGCGAGTTAGGACACGGCTAGCCGAGTTTGGGATCACCTTGAGTTTCTGCAGAGCAGCAATCACTAAAGTCGATAGAATGTGGACTAACCACAGCCAACACAATTGAATACAAGTCAGGAAATCATGCTCCGACTGTACTGTGGTTGGACCACACCTTGAGTAATGTGTCCTGTTATGGTCACCTAACGACACAAGGGAGATATGCAAGCAATGCAGAAAAAAGTCAAAATGCTGATTCCTAGTGTTGGATGTCTAAAATATCAGGAAAAAGAGGTGATCTTCTATAGATATATCAGATTGTTAAGGGAATGGAAAAGGTAGACCCAGAAAATTGTGTTAAATTAAATTGTAAGAATAGCAAAGGATTAATCAATATGTGAAATAGACTCTGGATAGAAGAGCGGAGACAAAAATCATTTAAGAACCAATTGGATGCTGAAATTGTCGGACTGTAGGGCCGTTCTGGTGGATAAACTAAAATGGGTCAAATGCCCTTTGCCATGTGAACTAGTAACGGTGAAATTACCTCCTCCCCCCCATTCATTGAGTGACGCAGAGAATTCCATCCATAGTTGCAGCAAGGAAGAATTTCTTTCCTGCTGATAAACAAAAATGGTTATGTCTTTAGTTCTACTGCTCCAACCCTCCTGCTCCTACCATAGTGAAATGTCTGTGGCATGATGTATTGATGGATTAGTTGCATTTACATACCAAGTCCTTTGGGTTTGGGTTCACCTCAGTGATTCTCCATGTAGTGAGCTCGTTATGAGGCAAGGTGGAGAGCGACAAACGGAAAATCCAAAGCAAATGGGATTCTGAGATTTATGTACAGGGGAATTGAATATTAAAGCAAGGAAGTGATAATATATACAAGAATTAAACCGCAATTAGAGTTTTACATGTAGTTTTGGGCAGCACATTATAGAAAAGGTATTGGGATCATGCAAACATAGAAACATAGAAAATAGGTGCAGGAGTAGGCCATTCGGCCCTTCGAGCCTGCAGCACCATTCAGTAAGACCATGGCTGATCATTCACCTTAATACCCCTTTCCTGCTTTCTCTTCATACCCCTTGATCCCTTTAGCCGTAACGGCCATATCTAACTCCTCCTTGAATATATCCAATGAACTGGCATCAATGAGTCTCTACGGTAGAGAATTCCACAGGTTAACAACTCTCTTGAGTGAAGAAGTTTCTCCTCATCTCAGTCCTAAATGACTTACCCCTTATCCTTAGACTATGTTCCCTAGTTCTGGACTTCCCCAACATCGGGAACATTATTCCTGCATCTAACCTGTCCAGTCCCGTCAGAATTTTATATGTTTCTATGAGATCCCCTCTCATCCTTCTAAACTCCAGTGAATACAGGCCCAGTTGTTCCAGTCTCTCCTCATATGCCAGTCCTGCCATCCCGGGAATCAGTCTGGTGAACCTTCGCTGCACTCCCTCAATAGCAAGAACGTCCTTCCTCAGATTAGGAGACCAAAACTGAACACAATATTCCAGGTGAGGCCTCACTAAGGCCCTGTACAACTGCAGTAAGACCTCCCTGCTCCTATACTCAAATCCCCTTGCTATGAAGGCCAACATACCATTTACCTTCTTCACCGTCTGCTGTACCTGCATGCCACCTTTCAATGACTGATGTATCATGACACCCAGGTCTTGATGCACCTCCCCTTTTCCTAATCTGCCGGCCATTCAGATAATATTCTGCCTTCGTGTTTTTGCCACCAAAGTAGATAACCTCACATTTATCCACATTATACTGCATCTGCCATGCGTTTGCCCACTCGCCTAACCTGTCCAAGTCACCCTGCAGCCTCTTAGTGTCCTCCTCACAGCTCACACCGCCACCCAGCTTAGTGTCGTCTGCAAACTTGGAGATATTACACTCAATTCCTTCATCCAAATCATTGATGTATATTGTAAATAGCTGGACTCAGCTCCACTTACCCGCCCGCTCCCCATAACCCTTAATTCTCTTATTGGTTAAAAATCTATCTATCTGTGACTTGAATACATTCAATGAGCTAGCCTCAACTGCTTCCTTGGGCAGAGAATTCCACAGATTCACAACCCTCTGGGAGAAGAAATTCCTTCTCAACTCGGTTTTAAATTGGCTCCCCCGTATTTTGAGGCTGTGCCCCCTAGTTCTAGTCTCCCCGACCAGTGGAAACAAGGATAATATCAAGATGAAAGGATAGGGTAATTTTTTCAATATCTCGTTTAGTGGGAAACCTTGTTGGCTGGCAACAGACACTGGAATAAAAACAGATAATGTTCGAAATACTCAGCAGGTCAGGCAGCATCTGTAGAGAGAGAAAGCGTTAACATTTCAGATCGATGACCTTTCGTCAGAACTGGAAAAAATTAGAGATATACTAGCCTTTAAACAAGTGCAAGGGCAGGGAAATTGGGGAGAGGAGGAAAGAATAAAAGGGAAGGTCTGTAATAGAGTACGAGGCAAGAGAGATTAAATGACAAAAGGAATGATTGTACAAAGCAAAAGGAGATCCGGTATCTACCACCACCTTCTTTTCTATGGTCGTAGCAAAGCAAATCAAATGTCAATATCTAAGTTGGATATCCAGGCCAAAGCTTCCAGCGTGGATATCTTGAACATATAAGAACATATAAGAACATATTAGAATTCGGAACAGGAGTAGGCCATCTAGCCCCTCGAGCCTGCTCCGCCATTTAACAAGATCATGGCTGATCTGGCCGTGGACTCAGCTCCACTTACCCGCCCGCTCCCCATAACCCTTAATTCTCTTATTGGTTAAAAATCTATCTATCTGTGACTTGAATACATTCAATGAGCTAGCCTCAACTGCTTCCTTGGGCAGAGAATTCCACAGATTCACAACCCTCTGGGAGAAGAAATTCCTTCTCAACTCGGTTTTAAATTGGCTCCCCCGTATTTTGAGGCTGTGCCCCCTAGTTCTAGTCTCCCCGACCAGTGGAAACAATCTCTCTGCCTCTATCCTGTCTATCCCTTTCATTATTTTAAATATTTCTATAAGATCACCCCTCATCCTTCTGAACTCCAACGAGTGAAGACCCAGTCTACTCAATCTATCATCATAAGATAACCCCCTCATCTCTGGAATCAGCCTCGTGAATCGTCTCTGTACCCCCTCCAAAGCTAGTATATCCTTCCTTAAGAAAGGTGACCAAAACTGCACGCAGTACTCCAGGTGCGGCCTCACCAATACCCTGTACAGTTGCAGCAGGACCTCCCTGCTTTTGTACTCCATCCCTCTCGCAATGAAGGCCAACATTCCATTCGCCTTCCTGATTACCTGCTGCACCTGCAAATTAACTTTTTGGGATTCTTGTCGGCTGCCTGCAAATTTCCTCTGATAGCAATGCTCAATGATGTACTCCAGGGTCTGATTAGGAGCTGCACAGTCACATGATGCGGATACGTTAATCTTCCATCAATGGAGAAGGTGGCAGCATCTACCATGATCAGTTCTGAGGTGTTTGATGGTTGTCAACTGTTTACGAGGAAGGTTTAATCCTTCAGGTTGTACTGTGAGATCCTCTATAAGGAATCCATTCCGTATGCAGGTATCGCAGTTCTTCCAAGCATTTTGCCATCAGTCATCAAGGCTGAGGGGAGATCGCTGAAGGGCTTCGGCGACAGTCCAAAATGGCCTTCTAGATTTGAGATTTATTGGTGGTAGGTTGTTCAAATCGGCCTGGATCGGCATGTCTTTGTTGGTGTAGCGGTTGTATTCTCTGAGACTGCATATTTGCGGTGTAGGTGTGGTGGTGAGATGTTTGCAAGCATGGGGAGCCAGTGTTGGTGTTGATAAAAGCATACCGGTTATAGTTCTCATAGTAGAATTCAGCTAGACATCAATGGATTTGACATGCAGACTTGATAGCCATGCCGAAAGCAGTACCCTGCTGTAGAGTACACCAGGGTGAGTGCTGCCGTATGGAGGGTTTGAGCACCTGCTCCTCGTGTGGATCCGGCGAATTTCTGGATAAAGTTGACCCTACTCTTTAGTTTCTTCCCAACGTTCTGGAGATGTTGTCTATATGACAGGATGTGATCAAGCATGACTCCTAAATAGGAGGGGCTATTGGCATGGTTTACCTCTCCGCCGCAGAAGGAGACTTTCAGAGCTTAGTTTGCTTATGGGTGTTGAGGTGGAATGTCAAGGTGACAGTCATTTGTGGATTTGACCGAAGTCACCATCGGTGAAAGTAGGTCTCCATCCTCTGTAAATCACTTGTCAGGGTCTCCTCGGTGATGAACAGATTCATGTTTTGTGTGGCCAAGGCAATGCCATCAGCATATACGAACTTTCAGGACTCTGTTTCGGGCAGGTCACTGGTATAAATGTTGAATAACATGGGTGCCAGGACAGAACCCTTGAGAGTACATTGTTCAAGGTCCTCTACTCTTCTGGGTGCCAGAGGGGGTGGATGATAGCTTTCTCGTGACCCACCCTGTTACATGATCTTAGCTCTTAGATCACAACTAATGTTGTCTCACAGGGCACCGAACTTGTTGTTAAATTGACCTTCCGGTGACAGTAGCAAACCAAGCAAATCGACCGATCCCCTCCAACGAAAACTATATGTAGGCCCAGCCATCCGAATATGCCAACTTAACATCGAAGGCATCTCTTGTTCAAAATACGAATACCTTGAAAGGTTACTGAAGAAACACAGCGTCAGTGTTCTGGTGCTTCAAGAAACACACATTGAACACATCCACCAGTTTGACACAAGAGGACGGATCATAGAATTTGACCTATACGCTTTCAATAACCACCCCAAATATGGCCTGGCTTGCTGTGTTAAACAAGACATTGAAGGCTGCACTGAACTTGAGCATACCAATATTAGAAACATAGAAAATAGGTGCAGGAGTCGGCCATTCGGCCCTTCGAGCCTGCACCGCCATTCAATAAGATCATGGCTGATCATTCCCTCAGTACCCCTTTTCTGCTTTCTCTCCATACCCCTTGATCCCCTTAGCCATAAGGGCCATATCTAACTCCCCCTTGAATATTTCCAATGAACTGGCATCAACAACTCTCTGTGGCAGGGAATTCCACAGGTTAACAACTCTCTGAGTGAAGAAGTTTCTCCTCATCTCAGTCCTAAATGGCCTACCCCTTATCCTAAGACTATGTCCCTGGGTTCTGGACTTCCCCAACATTGGGAACATTCTTCCCGCATCTAACCTGTCCAGTCCCGTCAGAATCTTATACGTTTCTATGAGATCCCCTCTCATCCTTCTAAACTCCAATGAATAAAGGCTCAGTTGTTCCAGTCTCTCCTCATATGACAGTCCAGCCATCCCTGGAATCAGTCTGGTGAACCTTCGCTGCACTCCCTCAATAGCAAGAACGTCCTTCCTCAGATTGAGTTTTCACTACAGCAATATGCGTAGGAGAGCTAATAATCTCCAATGTCTACAAACCACCACTTGTACTGTGCCCTCACCCACTGCTCCCTCCTAGTCAATATCCACCCATATATCTCTGAGCCTTTAATAGCCACCACACAATGTGGGGCTATGCAGATGCCAACTATAATGGAGAAACAATTGTACAGTGCACTTCACTAAAGAATAAATTCCTCCTTTTTGACGTCAAAGATTGAGGTACATTTCATTCGTCAAAAAGGCAGAGAGATTATCACCCAGACCTATGTTTCCCCTCTAAAGACAACAAAGGAAACCCAATCACCGGCTCCAGAACTGTACCCGACGACTTTCCCAACAATCAACACAGGCCCTCAATCATCAACGGTGGCATCGAAACTCCTGTCATTGCATCAACACCGAAACCACGATGGAACTTCAAAAAAGCAGACTGGGAAACCTTCCAACGGTCAATTAACACCATCAGGTGGGTTCAACCAACCACCAATGCCTTCAATAGATTTATATGAATTATTAAAGCTGCCGCAAAATGCAAAACCTCGGAGGTTTAGAAAGACATGTATTCCTTGTTGGACGGAAGGAAGTGAGGCTCTCTACCAGGAGTATTCTCTGAAGAAGAACCCAGCCACAGCCACCGCAGTGCTGGAGTCCTTGAACTCGGCGAGACGTGAAAGGTGGAGGAGCCTTTCGGAAAAGACTAACTTCTCTCATTCCGGCAGGAAAGCATGGGCCCTGCTCTGTCAACTTGGTGGGGCAAACCCCACCTATAAACACAGGACGACTATCGGAGCGGATGCCATTGCATTCCACTTGATTCAAACATCAAAGGCTCCGGTGAACAAAGGATTTCGACGCCATGTGGCAGCATCAAGATCATCAACTATGTCTGATCCATTCACCTTGGATGAATTAAACGCAGCCCTGTCGACAACCAAATCTGGAAAAGCTGCTGGCCCAGATGGTATTTACTGAGAATTCGAAAAAGCATTGGGACCCAAAGCAAAAAGATGGTTGACTTTCTTCTCTGAGGTACTAGCAACTGGCAAAATTCCACCTATTTGGAGGGAGATTAAAATAATTGCCCTCCTGAAGCAGGGGAAGAATGCTTGTGAAGCCTCCAGCTACTGCCAAGTTCTTTACATTGCACTTATTATAAAGTACTGGAGAGGCTAGTACTCCACAGACTAGCCCCCATCATTGAGCCAACTATTCCGAAGGAGCAAGCGGGCTTCCGGAGCGGTTGTAACTGCTGCGACCAAGTGGTAGCTTTAACAACGTACATCAAAGTAGGCTTCCAGCGCCAGCTCAAGACCACCGTAGCACTCGTGGACTTGTCAGCGGCATATGACACAGTAAGGAAGCATGGAATGCTTTTCAAGCTCTCCACAATTTTTGCCCTGCAGAACAACGATCCATCTTCTCAATCCATGCTTAGGTATGTACTAAACTCACTTTCATTGCCTTTTGGCTAAGATCATGCGTAACTGACCTGACAGGGGAGTAACCATGACCCCAACGTGGTTCTCCCTGGATCAGGAAGGTGGTTCTCCTATGCTTTTTGGAAATAGGAGGTGGGTGGGGTGGTTTGACCCATCCACCTCCACGGAGTTGTGTGGGGGACCTGACCCATCCACCTCCATGGCACGAACCTGGTATTGCAGTACTTCCAGGAACGGTGCTTGGGCTCTAGGCCTTTTGGCTAAGAGCATTAGCGCAGGGTGATCCTTGATGTGTGCAAGGTGACCTCTGGCGTTTGTGATCTGACAAAGAATTGGAAAGATTGGCTACGATAAAAAAAATATGACACAGTAAGGAAGCATGGAATGCTTTTCAAGCTCTCCACCATTTTTGCCCTGCAGAACAACGATCCATCTTCTCAATCCATGCTTAGGTATGTACTAAACTCACTTTCATTGCCACATCTCTTCCCATTACCATATCCCTTTGTAGAGTTTTTTTTCTCATGCATAGGATAATTAGAATATTGATTACCTTACCAGAAGTAACTATTAAAGCCTAGTCAATCACAGCACTTGAGAGGAAATTAGATAAACACTTGAAGAAAGATGCTAAATAGTATGGGGAAAGAGCAGGAACATTTGAATATGTTGCTTAATTACTGTGAATAGCTTGCTTTTGTACTCAAATGGTGGTGAGTTTAATGCTGTAGTTTAGGCCAGTGTCTATAACCAGTCCAGTAAAATCAGTTATAATGGAATGCTGGTGTATGCTGTACGTTTTCTGAAATTGGAATCCTTGTGGCCTTCGAGAATTTGCATCCATCAGTATGAGCAGGAAGAAGGTTGGAAAGAAATAGTGATGGCCATACTCAATGAATGGTGTTGAACTAGCTAGACTATAGGCTGAAAGAGATTTTGAAGAGCAACAGTCAACAAAGCAACTAAAGGCAAACTATGTTGTCAAATCAGTTGAGTACAAGTCTGAGGTCATCCTACTGAAACTATATCATGCTCTGGTCAAGCCACGCCTTAAGTACTGTGTTCAGTTCTGATCACCAAAGTGCAGGTTTGGAGTCCGTGATGCGATTCTAAATAAATTCTGGATGCAGTCATTTTCTGAAAGCTATAACCTATGTAAAGGTCAATTTTTGATATAAAGATAAGCAGAGAACCCAAAACAGATGATGCCCTGGTATCCTCAAGAAAATGAGTGAGAAAACAGACAAGCAAAAATTGATATTTTAGGAGTTTCATTAATGCAAGAGCTATAGTTAAGGACTAGAGGATAGTGAATGTTCTCCCAAACTTTCAAAAAAGCTTTGAGACAGAACCTGGAAACCAGTTAGCCTAAAACTGCTAATGAAGAAAGTGATTGAGAATGTTACGGATGTTATCAATGTACATTTTAAAAGCATGGAGCCATCAGGATTAGTCAGCATGGAATTAGAAACAATATGATATGCCCAGGGCAAGAAATTTGATGTGATACATCATGCCACAAATTTCTACAATTTACCAACTGTAGTGCAGATTGTTTGAGTAGCACAGTCTGTATCTGCTCAACCACGTCCTCACCACCACTTTTGATGCCCTGGTTCCTATTAAAACAATTACTCTCTCTCACTCTGGCCGTTCCCCCTGGTACAGTTCTCATCTTTACTCCCTTAAGTCCAATGGATGCAGACTTGAACGAATATGGCAAACCACTGGTTTAGGCATTCACTGCCAGATCTGGCTGGACCACATAAAGCCCTTACGGCTAAAGGGATCAAGGGGTATGGAGAGAAAGCAGGAAAGGGGTACTGAGGTGAATGATCAGCCATGATCTTATTGAATGGTGGTGTAGGCTCGAAGGGCCAAATGGCCTACTCTTGCACCTAGTTTCTATGTTTCTAAAGCATTTTTGGCTCTCATCTGCCAAAATTGCTCACAACTGCAAAGCTAAACTCCGGCTTCTATTCTTTACTGCTAACCATCTTTTTAAACCCCTTTCCCCTGACTCCTCCACCCTCTCCTCCAACGCCAAGTGTGTAGAGCTCATGGACTTACTTGTCTCTTGGATTGAAACCATCCAATCAGCTGCCTCTGCCACTTCCCCACTTTCCCCAGCACACCGGGCCAAACATCCTCTGAGGTTCCCCCCATGACCTAGCCTTGAACTCACATCATTCTCCAGTTTCTCTTCGATCTCCCACCATGACCTCTCCGCACTCATCTTCTCCATGAGACCCACTTCCTGTTACCACTAAACTGCTGACCACCTAACTTGCTTTCTGGCTCCCATGTTAGGTGACATCATTGAAGGTTCTCTTTCCTCAGGTACTGTCCCCCTCTCCCTTAAATCTGCATCCATCACCCCTCTCCTCAAAAAAACAACCCTTGACCCCTCTGTCCTTACAAAACTACTGCTCCATCTCCAACCTCCCTTTCCTCTCCAAAGTCACCTGCCAAATCCGTTTCCATCTTTCTCGCAACTCTTTATTTGAATCCCTCCAATCAGGTTTATGCCACAGTACCGAAAGTGCTCTCATCAAAGTCACAAATGACATCCTTTGTGACAAAAGTAAACTATCCTTCCTCATCCTTAACTTGTCTGCAGCCTTTGACACGGTTGACAAATCCATCCTCCTCCAATATCTCTCCACCATTATCCAGCTGGGTGGGACTGCAGTCGCCTGGTTCCATTCTTATCTTTCAAATCATAGCCAGAGAACCACCTGAAATGGCTTCTCTTCCCACTCCCGCATCGTTACCTCTGGTGTCCCCCAAGAATCAATCCTTCGCGCCCTCCTATTTCTCATCGACATGCTGCCCCTTGGCTACATAATCTGAAAACACAGCAACCGTTTCCACATGTATGCTGACAATACCCAGCTCTACCTCACTACCACTTCTCTTAATGCCTCCGCGGTCTCTAAATTGTCAGATTGCTTGTCCAACATCCAGTTTTGGATGGGCAGAAATTTTCTCCTCTTGGGAAGACGGAAGCCAATGTTTTCGGTTCCACCACAAACTCCTTTCCCTAGCCACTGACTGCATCACTCTCCCCAACATCTGCCCACACTTTTGCAACCTTGGTGTCATATTTGACCGGGAATTCATATCCACAACATAACTAAGACCGCCTATTTCCACATTGCCCGTCTCCACCCTTGCCTCAGCTCATAAGAACATGAACATAAGAAATAGGAACAGGAGTAGGCCATACGGCCCCTCGAGCCTGCTCCGCGATTCAGTAAGATCATGGCTGATCTGATCATGGACTCAGCTCCACTTCCCCGCCCGCTCCCCATAATCCCTTATCCCCTTATCGTTTAAAAAACTGTCTACTTCTGTCTTAAATTTATTCAATGTTCTCTGAGGCAGCGAATTCCACAGATCCACAACCCTCTGAGAGAAGAAATTTCTCCTCCTCTGTTTAAAATGGGCGGCCCCTTATTCTAAGATCATGCCCTCTAGTTCTAGTCTCTTTGATTTTTTTCTGCCAAAGTGCATGACCTCACACTTTCCATCAGTGGAACCATCCTCTCTGCATCCTTGTCAAGCCCCCTCATAATCTTATACGTTTCAATAAGATCACCTCTCATTCTTCTGAATTCCAATGAGTAGAGGCCCAAACTATTCAATCTTTCCTCATAAGTCAACCCCCTCATCTCCGGAATCAATCTAGTGAACCTTCTCTGAACTGCCTCCAAAGCAAGTATATCCTTTCGTAAATATGGAAACCAAAACTGCACGCAGTATTCCAGGTGTGGCCTCGCCAATACCTTGTATAACTGTAGCAAGACTTCCCTGCTTTTATACTCCATCCCCTTTGCAATAAAGGCCAAGGTACCATTGGCCTTCCTGATCACTTGCTGTACCTGCATATTATTCTTTTGTGTTTCATGCACAAGTACCTCCAGGTCCCGCTGTACTGCGGCACTTTGCAATCTTTCTCCATTTAAATAATAACTTGCTCTTTAATTTTTTCTGCCAAAGTGCGTGACCTCACACTTTCCAACAATATACTCCATCTGCCAAATTTTTGGCCACTTACTTAGCCTGTCTATGATCTTTTGCAAATTTTTTGAGTCCTCCTCACACATTGCTTTTCCTCCTATCTTTGTATCGTCAACAAACTTGGCTACTTTACATTCAGTCCCTTCTTCCAAGTCGTTAATATAGATTGTAAATAGTTGGAGTTCCAGCACTGATCCCTGCGGCACCTCACTAGTTACTGGTTGTCAACCAGAGAATGAACCATTTATCCTGACTCTCTGTTTCTGTTATTTAGCCAATCCTCTATCCATGCTAATATATTACCCCCAACCCTGTGAACTTTTATCTTGTGCAGTAACCTTTTATGTGGCACCTTGTCAAATGCCTTCTGAAAGTCCAAATACACCACATCCACTGGTTCCCTTTTATCCACCCTGTTCGTTACATCCTCAAAGAATTCCAGCAAATTTGTCAAACATGACTTCCCCTTCATAAATCCATGCTGACTCTGCCTGACCGAATTTTGCTTTTCCAAATGTCCTGCTACTGTTTCTTTAATAATGGACTCCAACATCATCCGCCGCTGAAACCCTCATCCATGCCTTTGTTACCTCAAGACTTGACTATTCCAACGCACTCCTGGCTGGCCTTCCACATAAGCTTGAGGTCATCCAAAACTCTGCTACCCGTGTCCAAACTCGCACCAAGTCCCATTCACCCTTTATCCCTTTGCTCGGTGACCTACATTGGCTCCCGGTTAAGCAACGTCTTGATTTCAAAATTCTGATCCTTGTTTTCAAATCCCTCGATGGCCTCATCCCTCCCTATCTCTGTAATATCCTCCAGCCCCACAACCCACCCTTGAGATATCTGCGCACCTCTAATTCTGCATCCCTGATTATAATTGCTCAACCATTGGCGGCCCTGCTTTCAGCTGCCTAGAACTTAAACTCTGGAATTCCCTCCCTAAACCCCTGTGCCTCTCTACCTCTCTTTCCTCCTTTAGGACGCTCTTTAAAACCTGCCTTTAACCTGACCTAATTTCGCTTTATGTGGCTTGATGTCAAATTCTTTGTGTTATAATACTCCTCTGTGAAGTGCTTTGGAACGTTTTTATTACATTAAAGGTGTTATATAAATAGAAGTTGTTGTATAAAAAGGCTCGGGCAGAGAAAATGCTGGTTTCTGAGCAATAACAAATCATTTGCCCTAGTGATCCTTTACAAATCTGGAATTCTTTGACAACATAGTAAACTGGTCAGTGTCATTTACTTTGAATTTTAGACAATGTTTGAGGAAGTTTTAAGGAGTCTTTAAAATTATAGTAAGGAATAACTTCCAAGGGTCTGGGGAAGAGTGGGTCAATCAGTGGAGGGCCAGGTAGACAGAACTATCAGTCTGAGTGTTTCCTCTTTTTAGAAGCAGCAGAAGTAAGGTGTGAGAGATTTTCATTTTTATACCTAACCTGTCAAAAGCCGACCTCTTGAACTATTACAGCCTTAATTACAGTTGGAGTGCTATCTTCAGCGAGACATTACATGTAAGTGGAAAGGAAAATGTTAAAATTAAAATAACTTTTTAAAAAGAAAGGCCTGAGATTTAGTGGTGTGACCCTGCTGGCTGCTGCTTACTGATAGCAGCCAGAGAAAATTGCTGCATCACTGTGTAGTCTGCTTACTTGATATTTTGAGTGTAACATTTTCTATTGCCAAGCAAGGGAATCATTTGATTTGTGGACAGCAGTGGATCTGCCACTGGCCAAATGTTCTGTTCCTTGCCTGAGGGAAAATCAGGAGACAGAAGTTTTAGAAGTATCTTCACTTAAGTGTGTCTGATTGTGGTTATTAGCTCTTAAAACTACTGAAACACTTATAGTTGATGCTCCTGTGACATCGAGATAGCTCTTGAGCCCACAAGGTAACCTGATACAATTTCTAACAACTCCAACATGTCCTTTCCCCTGAGGAAAACTCGCATTGAGCTTCAGTGTTATCTTTTTCTTTTTCTGTTTTTGGTTGGATATTGGTCAAGTATTTTTTTTTAATCTGAGAACCCCTCGGATTAAACTGTACTCTAATGTGTTGAAATCTTGCTGTGCAAAATTATTAACACATTAACTTGTCTGAATTGGTCAAGTAATTTTTTTAAATCTGAGAATCTCTTCGATAAAACTGCAATCGTTTGTGTTAAAATCTTGCTCGGCAGTATTATTACCGTGTAAACTTGTCTGTATATATGCTAGTTAACTAACAGTATTAACCTGTTTATTTTAATCTGTTTGTTACTAATATTGCATGGTGCGATTTTTTTTTTTGTAGTGTCAGCCGTGGCTCAGTTGTTAGCACCCTCGCCTCTGAGTTAGAAAGTTGTGAATTCAAGACCCACTCCAGGGACTTGAGCACATAAATCTAGGCTGGCACTCCAGTGCAGTGCTGAGGGAGTGCTGCACTGTTGGAGGTGCCATCTTTCAGATGAGATGTTAAACCGAGGCCTCATCTGCTCTCTTGGGTGGACATAAAAGATCCCATGGCACTATTTCGAAGAAGAGCAGGGGAAGTTATCCCCGGTGTCCTAGCCAATATTTATCCCTAAAACAAAATCTGAAATGGATTATCTGGTCATTATTACATTGCTGTTTGTGGGAACTTGCTGCGTGCAAATTGGCTGCCGTACATTACAACAGTGACTACACTTCAAAAAGTACTTCATTGGCTGTAAAGCGCTTTGGGACTTTCAGTGAAAGGTGCTTTATAAATGCATGCCTTTTTCTTTTGCTTTTCAACTTATAAAGATCAAGGGATTTCTTTCCAGCAAATATTGTACAGGTGGTCTTTTTTATTGCGAGGATACAAACTTCTCAAGTTTCTCTCCAACATTTTCTTTGCTTAATCTCCTGAAGATGGGCATCAATCACACGAAGAGGGCAAACATACTTCCAACTCCCACTAATGTCTGGGCTACAGTGGCCTGCTGATGACTCTCTGATTTTTCTATACCGCCTCCCCACTAATGGTGTACTGCCTGGCCTGTGATTACCTAAACCCAAGTGTGGCTAAAATTGGAGACAATGCATCATGAGAGATTGAGGGCACGAATCCATGTTCCCCATTACATATCACATCACCCTGTAGTGATCAATTTTCATTTTACAATCACATTTACATATCTTTGTTTGCATCTCATTGCTTTGAATACTTTTTGAATGATTTCCATAATCATTTTTATCACCTTTGTTGCATATTTCTTTGGACAAAATGCATATTTCTAGTTTGTAGAATGCAGCACTCTGATAACTGATCCTTTTTAATAGGCAATAAGTCTGTATGGCCACCAGAGGGCATTCTACCCTTTGCTTTGATAAGGCACGAAAAGCCCTGATACAGGGGTATACATTCTTCAATGTACATTAATGATCCTAATGCTAGATTCAGAGACATCAGAATAAATGTTTGCTTAGATTTAGAAAAGCATTTGGTTTTTCCTAATTTTTCTTATTATTATAATGGTACTATATATAAACATAGAAAATGCTGAATTCATGGGTTAGTTAAGAGAAAAACAGGTTAACATTTTGGGTGGCATCCCTTCATCGGAGCTTATACTTTTTGTCTATATTACCATATAATCCATCTATTTATTAATTTCCCTCTATGATGGAGATTGAAAAAAATAAAGACTTGCTTTTATATAGAGCCATTCACGACATCAGAACGTCCCAAAGTACTTTACAGCCAATGAAGTACTGTTGCATTGAAGACATGTGACCTGCTCCTACACCCTTGCCAGTACCTGTGGAGTCTGAATGGCAGCAGCACTGGTAGCACTGCTTGGAGCCACATTATCAGCCCCCACGAATCACTGGCATGAATCCACACCCAACTACTCTGTGGCACAATACGTTTGCTTCCTACTCGATCACTATACCACGGAATTGCTTCTAACTCTTATACTTCATCTAAAATATTTTTATATATCTATCAGATTAATGTAAATCACTGTTACACATCCCTACTATGTAGATTTTATATATATCTTTTAATATTTGCTAGAATTGACACTCCGCATCGATTCTGGGCATCCAAAGAAATGGAAGACGTGTCTGAGAGTAAGGAGTTGACAACCATGCTGAACACCAGATACATAACCTTTGCAGGGAAGTTTGAACCTGTAACCCACAAGTGCCGAGCACCTTTGCCCAGCGGAAGGTTTTGTGAACGCCAGGATCGGATCAAGGTTTGTAATGAAGTTACAAATTTCAGAGCATTATTTTATCATTTCAGCATTAGAATAAGAACATAAGAATTAGGAGCAAGAATAGACCATTCAGCCCCTTGAGCCTACTCCACCATTCAATGAGATCATGGCTGATCTTCTACCTCAACTCCACTTTCCTGCACTATCCTCATATCCCTTGATTCCCTTAATATCCAAAAATCTATCGATCTCTGTCTTGAATATACTCAAAGACTGAGCCTCCACAGCCCTCTGCGGCAGAGAATTCCAGAGATTTACCACCCTCTGAGTGAAGAAGTTTCTCCTCGTCTCAGTCCTAAATGGCTGGCCCCTTATTCTGAGAAAGTGACCCCTGTTTCTAGAATCTCCAGCCAGAGGAAACATGCTCCTTGCATCTACCCTGTCGAGCCCTGTAAGAATTTTGTATGTTTCAATGAGATCACCTCTCATTCTTTTAAACTGTAAAGAATATCGGCCTTGTCTACTCAATCTCTCCTCATAGGACAATCCCCCCATCCTAGGACTGGGAAAATATGATAAGTGTGAGTCAGTGCACATTTATAACGCCATGTGAATCTTAGCTTTGAGGGCATTTGGACTTCTCACCGTCCTGCAAAGCAACAACACTGAGGTAATGAATGTCACATTATATACCAAACTTGTGCATGAACCTGTTTAAAAATTAAATAAATCAAGGAGGGAAAAAAAACTAAAACCCATAGCTAATAAGAGGCTGAAGTGTCACAGCTTGTTTTACCAAATGTGCCTCCTATGCCACAAATTTGCAGGAAGCAGGTTAGATCTGTATAAGGACACATAGAAACATAGAAAATAGGTGCAGGAGTAGGCCATTCGGCCCTTCAAGCCTGCACCACCATTCAATAAGATCATGGCTGATCATTCCCTTAGTACCCCTTTCCTGCTTTTTCTCCAAACCCCTTGATCCCCTTAGCCGTAAGGGCCATATCTAACTCCCCCTTGAATATATCTAACGAACTGGCATCAACAACTCTCTGCGGTAGGGAATTCCGCAAGTTCACAATGCTCTGAGTGAAGAAGTTTCTCCTCATCTCAGTCCTAAATGGCCTACCCCTTCTCCTAAGACTGTGTCCCCTGGTTCTGGACATCCCCAACATCGGAAACATTCTACCCGCATTTAACCTGTCCCATCCCGTCAGAATCTTATATGTTTCTATGAGATCCCCTCTCATCCTTCTAAACTCCAATGCGTAAAGGCCCAGTTGATCCAGTCTCTCCTCATATGTCAGTCCTGCGATCCCGGGAATCAGTCTGGTGAACCTTTGCTGCACTCCCTCAATAGCAAGAATATCCTTCCTCAGATTAGGAGACCAAAACTGAACACAATACTCCAGGTGAGGCCTCACCAAGGCCCTGTACAACTGCAGTAAGACCTCACTGCTCCTATACTCAAATCCCCTAGCTATGAAGGCCAACATACCATTTGCCGCCTTCACCATCTGCTGTACCTGCATGCCAGCTTTCAATGACTGTATGTATCATGACACCCAGGTCTCGTTGCACCTCCCCTTTACCTAATCTGCCGCCATTCAGATAATATTCTATCACGTTTTTGCCCCCAAAGTGGATAACCTTACATTTATCCACATTATACTGCATCTGCCATGCATTTGCCCACTCACCTAACCTGTCCAAGTCATCCTGCAGCCTCCTAGCGTCCCCCTCACAGCTCACACCGCCACCCAGTTTAGTGTCATCTGCAAACTTGGTGATATTGCACTCAATTCCTTCATCCAAATCATTGATGTATATTGTAAAGAGCTGGGGTCCCAGCACTGAGCCCTGCAGCACTCCATTAGTCACTGCCTGCCATTCTGAAAAGGACCCGTTTAAACTAACTCTCTGCTTCCTGTCTGCCAACCAGTTCTCTATTCACGTCAGTACATTACCCCCAATACCATGTGCTTTGATTTTGCACACCAATCTCTTGTGTGGGACCTTGTCAAAAGCCTTTTGAAAGTCCAAAAAAACCACATCCACTGGTTCTGCCTTGTCCACTCTACTGGTTACATCCTCACAAAATCCCAGAAGATTTGTCGAGCATGATTTCCCCTTCATAAATCCATGCTGACTTGGACCGATCCTGTCACTGCTTTCCAAATGCGCTGCTATTTCATCCTTAATAAATGATTCCAACAGGCCAGTTTGTTAGATATATTCAAAAGGGAGTTAGATGTGGCCCTTTATGGCTAAAGCGATCAAGGGGTATGGAGAGAAAGCAGGAATGGAGTACTGAAGTTGCATGATTAGCCATGATCATATTGAATGGTGGTGCAGGCTTGAAGGGCTAAATGGCCGACTCCTGCATCTATTTTCTATGCTTCTATGTACAGGACCAACTCTGTTTTAATTCCCCTCGTTGAGCTATTTAATCCACTCCTTGTTGAATTTTGGAATCAGTTCATTTCTGTTGTAAGTCTTTCAGATGAATATGTTTACTCTGCTGGGTGATTGCTACACTCTCTGGATCTACACCCTACCATTCGACTTGCTCTGGCATTTATCGATGCACAGCAAGTGATACTTTTAATGTTTAGTCAGCCAGCACACTCAAATGCTTTACATGCTATATGTTACACAGTGAAGGGTATATAATTATATCTCCAGTTGATGTTTATTGCTTTACATTTTCTGTTTGCCTTAAAGGGAAATAAAAATTCAGTTCTTCAAGGTCATCCCTGATGTTAACTATTATAAACTTTTGTTGAAATTGGGTTTAAATTTCTTGGCCCTGAAAATCTGAGGCAGCAATCCCAGCAGTCGTGCCGCGATCGCACCTGCTGCGGAACTCCAGTGCTGACCCTGCTGAAATTCACAGGAAGGGGCTCGTATAGGTGGCTCTACATGAGCTTAGGAAATTGGCAAAATTCCATCAGTGATAATGCAACTATCATTTTAGAAATGTTTTACTTTAAAGTTGGAATGAGAGAAGCACCTCCAGTCCACTTTATACCAATATAAGTTTCTCAAGCCTTGGATTTTTCTGATTTTTGGAAAAAAATAATGGAACAAATTTTACTTACAGAAGTCTTTTTTGACAAAGTTAACTGAGCACTCAATGTCGTGGGGTGAGTAACTGGATTGAAATCCTTGCTGTGTTTGGAGCGAAGGCCTGTGCCTACATTGTCAGAACATTGTAGGGGCAATATTGCCACTGACTATGGAAGCAAGTGCTGTAAAAATGGAAAGTTGATCCAATGTTATGCAACATTAACTCTCTCCAAGAATATCAGAGGACCTGTACAGTGGCGTCCCTTGATACTATTTGCTATAACATCAACTTTTCAAGATGTCTGAATCAATCATTTTTGTTGTAATTTCACACTTTCATTTTTGAATTACCCAGCATTTTGGTAAAGTATGAGTTTCTGCTAATAAGGCTGTTCTGGTCATTGAATATTGTTGCATGCTTTTGTGGCCTGTTTACCAGCTTCAGCTGTAAAATGCACTAATTTTTTGAAATTTGTCACAGTCATTTTAGGTAATGTATTGAAAAGCTTTGTAATAGGTGTGTCCAAATTGAATATGTATTCGGCACCTGCCACGACCTTGGTTGTATTGGGTTTTAGTGATGTGCAGAAATTGCTGTGTACTGCATCTGCCCCAGCATATAACAGCCTTGTCCAAAGTCAGTATTGTGGGGGCATGGATCGTGTGAAACTTCAACTTGTATTGCCCCCCCTCTCTCTCTTACCCCCCTTTCCCGAATGCCCCCCCCCCCCTCCCGGATGTGCTCCCCCCCCCCCCCCCCCCTCCCGGATGCGACCTCTCCCGGATGCCCCGCCCCCCCCCCCCCTCTCCCGACACCCACCCCTCTCCCGGACAACCCCCACCCCTCTCCCGGACGTCCCGCCCCCCCCCTTCCAGGCGACCCCCTCTCCCGGATGACCCCCCCCCTCTCCTGGATGCCCCACCCCCCTCTCCCTTAACCGTCCCCCTCCCCCTTCCCCATAACCGCCGCCCCCCCCTCCCCCTCTCTCTTAACCGCGCGCCCCCCCCCCCCCCCATCCCTAACCCTCCCTTAGTTCCGCTATCTCTAAAATAAATTATACCTACATTTGTTTCTAGTTTTTCAATATTATCTCCCTACAGTGGTGACTCTTGCTGGAAGTATGCATTTCATGGAAAGTCACTGACGAGTGTGAATGAACAGAGGGACCTAGTGGTTCAAATACAGTATCCCTAAAAGTACGACTGCAAAGGATAGTAGAATTTGGAGTTTTATAAATGGAGGGAAGTTGAGTACGAGAGTAAAGAAGTAATGATGAATTTATACAAAACATTGGTTATGCCACAGTTAAGAGTATTGTGAGCAGTTTTGGGAGCCCCATTATAGAAAGGACATTGAAGCCATAGAGAGCACACAGTGTAGATTCACCAGGATGATCCCATGGATAGGAAATTGTAGTTATGAGTAAAGACTTGAGCGACTGGAACTGTTTCCACTGAAGCAGAGTAGGCTAATGGGATATTTAATAGAAGTTTTTAAAATTATGAATGGTTTTCAAAGGGTGAATAGAGAGAGACTGTTTCCTCTGGTGAGAGTTGGTGATGAGGAATCATCAATTTAAAACTATTACTAGGTGAGTGGAGAGAGACATTTCTTTACACACAGGCTTGTTGGATTATGGAAGTGGTGGAAACGGAGACCATGACATCTTTCAAGGGAAAATTGGATAAATATTTGAAGCTGCGGAAGATATATGGCTGTGGGGAAGGCCGAGAGCAAGGCAGTGGGATTAGTTTTGGATTGCTCTGGCAAAGCACCTGCATAGTCACAGTGGGCTGAATGGCCTCCTTCTGCGCTGTAAACCTCTATGGTTCAATGGAATATTAGAACATGTGTTCATGTTCACGATTCCTTGTGAGCAAGTTTTCTGTTTTATCTGTCATTCCAGGTTGTCAGGCATTGAGTCACAGGGAGAAAATACTGGCAGACAATTCAGAGGGAGCAACTTAAAAAAAAAAAAAAGATTGAAAAGGTCAATTGTCAAGCACTTTCCTTCAATCGTGCTCATCCATTACCCCTGTGCTTGCTGACCAATATTGGATCCCGGTCTGGCAACGTTTCACTTTTAAAATTCTCATCCTTGTGTTCAAAGCCCTCCATGGCCTCGCACCTCCCTATCTCTGCTCCAACATCCCCAGCATCGAAGCATTGACTGCGCTCGATCAGTTCCGATGGACCGGGTCACATCGTCCGTATACCCGATACGAGACTCCCAAAATAAGCGCTCTACTCAGAGCTCCGACACGGCAAAAGAGCCCCAGGTGGGCAGAAGAAATGCTTCAAGGACACCATCAAAGCCTCCTTGAAAAAGTGCAACATTCTCGCCGACACCTGAGAATCCCTAGCCCAAGACCGCTCAAAGTTGAGGAGAAGCACCCGGGAAGGCACCGAACACCTCGAGTCTCTTCACTGGGAGCATGTGGAAGCCAAGTACAAACAGTGAAAGGAATGCACGACAACCCAAGCACCGCATCCACCTGTCCCTTCAACCACCATCTGCCCCACCTGTCATCATCATAGGCAATCCCTCCGAATTGAGGAAGACTTGCTTCCGCTCCGTGGACCTTGATGACTGGGGGGGCAGTGTTGTGCGGTGAGGACAGGCTGGTGGAGGACCTTTGTCTTATAGATGTTTAGCGTAAGACCCATGCTTTCGTACGCCTCAGTAAATACGTCGACTATGTCCTGTAGTGCGGCCTCTGAATGTGCGCAGACGCATGTACCGAGACTTTACGTCTCGAATTGGACTCATCAGTCACCTGAGAACTCATGTTTAGTGTGGAAGCAAGTCACCCTCGACTCTGAGGGACTGCCTAAGAAGAAAACCTCCTCAGCCCCACAACCCTCTGCGATCTCTGTGCCGCTCCAATTCTGGCCCGATTTTCTTCGCTTCGCCATTGACGGTCCTGCCTTCAGTTGCCTAGACACTAAGCTCTGGAATTCCCTGCCTAAACCTCTCTGCCTCTCTACTATCTCCTCCTTTAAGCCAGTCCTTAAAACATACCTCTTTGATCAAGCCTTTCGGTCACTGATCCTAATAGCTCTTTATGTGGCTCGGTATCAAAATTTGTCTGACATCACTCCAGTGAAGTGTCTTGGATGTTTTGCTGTGTTAGAGGCCCTATATGAATGCAAGTTGTTGATGTAGACCAAACATGGAGCCATGTTAGAAGATGTGGTCAGACAGAAATCCAGAGCAGTTATTACCACATGGATGACAAACCTCTCCCAGAACCCATCGATAGAGAGATTGATTTTCTTTTATACTGTATGCAACACTGTACTCATTGCATATCTTTTTTTTATATATACACTGTATAGTGCCCTTTCCATGGAAAAATTATCCCAAGGGATGAGCAAGGAAACCCTGTGAATCCAGAAGATATTCAAAGATTGGAACAAGAAGAACGGAAAAAGCAGGAAGAGGAAGCTGGTATGGCAGTGTAATTTTTGGGTTTTTTTTATGTTATATTTGTCAGTGAACTAATATACGAGGTAAAAAGATGATTTTTGAATGTATATGTGGGTAAATTCGGACTCATTGTCGAATGTAAGTCTGAGTTATGTTATCACTAATGCACTGTGCAGGAAAGGGAATAGTTGGCTATGACTAGGGAGGGAGTTCTCCTGCATTTTAAACCAAGTTACTTAAATTGGAGACATTACAAAAAGTGACACAACAGGTCTTTTTTAGAGCTGCATCATTTAGTACCCCTCAGTTATGGTAAATCTAACTACATTTCCATTAATACCATGCATTTTAATTTTCACAACAGGTCTATTGTGTAGCACTTTATCAATATCATGGAACAGCAACTAAAATCATGATCTGGTGAACTATATTTTGGACTATGGCACAATTTTTAAATTATTCGTTCCTGGGATGTGGGCCTTGCTGGCAAGGCCAGCATTTATTGCCCTTGGGAAGATGGTGGTGAGCCGCCTTCTTGAACCACTGCAGTCCTTGAGGTGAAGGTACTCCCACACTGCTGTTAGGGAGGGAGTTCCAGGATTTTGATCCAGCGACGATGAAGGAACGGCAATATATTTCCAAGTCAGGATAGTGTGTGACTTGGAGGGGTACTTGAAGGTGATGGTGCTCCCATGCCCCTGCTGCCCTTGTCCTTCTAGGTGGTAGAGGTTGCGGGTTTGGAAGGTGCTGCCGAACAAGTCTTGGCGAATTAAAGTAAAATTGTGAGTGAGACTGATGCAGCAGAAGTATCAGATTTGAGGTGTTATTGGGGGCCTTACATTAAAAGGAATAGCGTCCCCATTTCAGTCGTAGACTCACTGTGGTATATAGATTAATACAAAGGCAAACTGGGAGAAACATAGAGGTACTTGCAGGGCAGTGAAAATAAAGGAAAGAAGTTGCACTTATATAGCAGTTTTCTCATCCTCAGATGTCCAAAAATGTTTCACGGCCAATTTGTGCAAAATAGGAAAAACAGATGAGTGCTGCCAAAATTTTATAAATGTGCATAGTATGCATGTATCACGATATTGATGTTGCTTTTTTTATACTTTAAGCCTAGGCTTGTTGCCTGGTTTTCACTGATTTATCAGCAGATTTGGGGTTGAAGGGAGCAAAAAGCTATTGGGGGTCACATTTCATTCGCTCTTCACTTCCCAACTATTTTCTCAAGCGTTCATACTGTTGGCAAGACTACCCTGCCCATATCCAAGCAGGCATATGTAAATTTGATGCAGAAGGATAAATCACAGGAGCCGAAATTGCCCTCCGCCTCAAATGGGGCACACCTTCCAAAATCAGTGATTATTCTCCGCCCCAATCCATGGGGCAGAAAATAGAGCAAAATTAGCTTCTTTGAAGTTTTTTATTTTTCCGGGCGGCTGAGGGGTGGAAGTAGGTCAGGGGTGGGGTGAAAGGTTGGCGCTGACTCATAGCGACGTCCCTCCCCTTCAGTTAAAGGGGAAGGCCGCTGTGACCTCTGTAGCCATTTTTAGCGCGCCCACTGGGCCACCAGGGAGGGTATCTGCCGGGCCAAGCCCTGGCTGCCATTGTCAGGCCGACTTCAGAGTCTGACGACAATTAAAATAAAATGACCGCCGCGGTGGAGCGCCCTCCCCTTTGAGGGCAGCTTCCCACCAGGAAAAGGTGGTGGGGGGGACACATACTGAGCACCAGCGGCTCCCCTCCCACAGGGCAATTTCCCTCGCAGGGCGGAAAGCGGTCGTCGCTGGGTGGTAAGGGATCGGCGCGTGTCCGACTGGGTGGAAACTCCTCTTAGAGGCGGTATTGGACCTTAAGGAGGGGGACAATTTCGGCCCCACAGTCTCCAATACATTGCGTGCTTTTGGCTAGATCCATCGCTGAATGTAGGGGCCACCTGTTGGGCCACAACATCCAGCGTTCAAAGGTCAGCAATGGGGGCCTGGAGGGATCAACAGAAGAGAAGCCCATGCAAAAAGTTTTGAAGCACGATGCAGACCCAAGCATCAGAATTGAACATTTTCACCCAAAAAGGCTTTTTTTCTCCTTCAGGCAGCTCGGTGGCTACCTCTTTCACCTACAGCAGCAAGTCCCCAAGGTCTGCCGCATCAAGTCTCCATTCCTATACTGGCTCAAGTCCCGGACAGTGGCTGGGGAGCCCACCTTCTGCATAGTGCCAAAATTGTAGCTGGAGTCAGGGAACAGGCAGAAGTATGTCCCCACTAGAGCTGTCCTTCACCCCCCCCCCCCAGCAGAAAGCCCATGCCCAATTATCTAGGTGACCAAATTTACAAGTTTCTATAGGTTACATTGCAAAACTAGAGCATATTCATTTTTCAAAGAATGTTATATTTAAAATAATTCACTCATTCTGAAAATAAGAGGGAAACGAGATTTACAAAGACAGTTCTTAAATTTAAGAATCTAGATTTGTGAGATGTGTTGCTGCCTAGTTCACTGGATGCTAAATCTCCAGATTCTTTCATAAGGGTGCTCAGATTTCCGCTGCAGGAGTATAGCTGACTGACCTATAGTATATTCCCAGCAATTACTTAATGTGAGAATTAGGTCACGCCTTGGATATGGTCCTTTAATGAGTCATTGTCACCACCGTTTTAGGGCAGGTTGAGTGTCTAAAATAGCATGGTCAGACCCAAGGCCATTAGCGAGGCCAGAATACGCGTGGTAACCAATGACCAAAACGTGAGCGGCTGGAGAGAGAGCGGAAAAGTGCAGCAGAGCCTGCGAATGGTCCCGCACAAGAGATTGGTGTGCAAAATCAAAGCACATGGTATTGGGGGTAATGTACTGACGTGGATAGAGAACTGGTTGGCAGACAGGAAGCCGAGAGTCGGGATAAACGGGTCCTTTTCAGAATGGCAAGCCATGATTAGTGGAGTGCCGCAAGGCTCTGTGCTGGGACCCCAGCTCTTTACAACATACATTAACGATTTAGATGAAGGAATTGAGTGTAATATCTCCAAGTTTGCAGATGACACTAAACTGGGTGGCGGTGTGAGCTGTGAGGAGGACGCTAAGAGGCTGCAGGGTGACTTGGACAGGTTAGGTGAGTGGGCAAATGCATGGCAGATGCAGTATAATGTGGATAAATGTGAGGTTATCCATTTTGGGGGCAAAAACATGAAGGCAGAATATTATCTGAATGGCAGCAGATTAGGAAAAGGTGAGGTGCAACGAGACCTGGGTGTCCTAGTTCATCAGTTATTGAAAGTTGGCATGCAGGTACAGCAGGCGGTGAAGAAGGCAAATGGTATGTTGGCCTTCATAGCTAGGGGATTTGAATATAGGAGCAGGGAGGTCTTACTGCAGTTGTACAGGGCCTTTGTGAGGCCTCACCTGGATTAGTGTGTTCAGTTTTGGTCTCCTAATCTGAGGAAGGACGTTCTTGCTATTGAGGGAGTGCAGCGAAGGTTCACCAGACTGATTCCCGGGATGGCTAGACTGTCATGAGGAGAGACTGGATCAACTGGGCCTTTATTCACTGAAGTTTAGATGGATGAGTGGGGATCTAAATTGCCTTGCAGCGTCTTTGCATCCTCTTCACAACCCCACCTAGTTTTGTGTCATCAGCAAACTTGGAAATATTACATTGTGTGTGTGTGTGTGTGTGTGTGTGTGTGTGTGTGGGCTAGGCCCACGCAGCAGAGCCTAGTCTCCAATCGTCTTACGGCCACCCCACGTAAAAGAATTCATGCACAGGCATCTTCCATCTTCCTTTAAAATGAAGTTTGGGACCTGGCCCGTATTGGTCCCATCAGTCACCTTAAAACTCATTCTGGTATGGAAGCAAGTCATCCTCGGCTCCTGCCTAAGAAGGAAGAAGAGAAGGCTGTTTCAATACAATATTGGAAAGAAGCAGTTGGTCAACAATGCAGCAAATTTGCAAATAACTTTTATTAAGTGTTAGTGATCATCCGATCTTACCTTTTTTGTACTAGAACAAAAGTAATATTGACATGAAATGCTGGAAATACATAACATTTTGCTCAGCATCTTATATTATCAGCAGAACCTGTTCAGATTTCAAGCATTTGCAGTTTTTCTTTTTATCTCGAGTATAAAAATTAAACAAATTGTTGATACAATAATGCCATTGTGTTGCCAAACCTGCTATCTCACCCTTCCGCATTACAAGCACGCCGAAGTGCCTTGCAAGATATTATATCTGGATAACATTATCGCTTTATGTCTGTCCCTCACGTGAAAGGACAGCATGAAAAATGCTTAATACGAAAATGGTACTTTTAGTTTCCAAGGATCAGACTACAAGAAGCACCATTTTCTGCTGCTGTTCCAAATAGATAATTTTGGCTTTGGTATGCATTTGATGTTGATGTATATCATACTGCACCAATCAAATAATTTCAGTTTTGTGCTATGCATATCCTAGATTTTGATTTGTAATTCTAACAAGTGTGCATTTAAAACCAAGTTGATAGCCATGCATGTAATCTGTGATGTTAACTGGCTCTCTGCCACCTCCAGGTGGCTTTGAATCTGAAATTCAGTCGGAATTCAGCAGTTTGAAGTGTTCAGTGTTCCATTTTAAAATAGATTGAATCCCAAATACTGTTTGACACAGTGAATGAACATAGACATAACAGTATTACAATCTATTTGGGAATGACAGCAGAAAATGTGCATAGAACAATGGTGCTTCCTGCAGTCTGATCCTTTCTAAATCACTTGACTCTTTCCTAGTTTGCAGTATTTACATAAAACCTTAAATGTAATGCAGATGCCCCACATAATGATGACTAGGTCTTGATACTATGAATCGATGATAAAGCACAGTGACCCACTAATCTGTAGCTTTCATCCTTTCCAATGGTTCGCACATAGGAGCAAATTAAGTACCTATTTTTTGTGTCGGTACTCAAGAATATCTGGTCTTTCAGCCTTTAGTGACTTGTTAACAAACAGGTATCAGGACAACTGTGGGAAGGCAGGCTGCTGGCCAGTCAGATGTGAAATAGCATCTCTTTACTAACTACAGTATTGATTTTTCTTCCCAAACTGTGTAATTTTTTTCACCATCAGTAAAGTCAGCAACACTATATGAAGAGCTTTAGGGTCCATCAAGGCTCTAAAGACTGTTCTTCCTTGGCACTCTATTGATTTCTTTTCAAAGGCTTTTAAATTGGTCCTTCATTTTGTTGAAATGCTCATTTCATACTGACTGGGCCCCAGTATTTTTTGCTGTATTTATACAAGTGTCCCATTCATGGAGCTCTAAGCTGGTACCGCCTTGTTGTTATTGGAAGGTCTTGTGTTTAACTGTGCTTTATTTTGGCCTTAATCATGGATTAATAGTTTCATTTTTTGGCTTGTGTCACTTTATATTTAATCTCTTTTCAAGATTAAATAAATCTTTTGGATCAACTTTCTTCATTGAACCTCTGTCTTTCTCTTCCCCCTTATCTTGCTCCAGCTCCATTTGTAGGAGACATTTAGCACTGATTTAACCCTATGAATCGCAGTATCTTTCTGAGTACAGATTTTAAAAAGAACAAAATCAGATCACTCCTTTCTTCCTGAAATCTATATTTTCTGTTGCGTTTTTGTGTTCATTGACATACAGGGTTGCAGCCAGTCGTGCTTTAGACCTGTTTCTACTAGTCTCCCACCGTAACTCTGGTGTAAAACGGGCAGAACTCTCGGAGAAATTACTTTTATGGCTGTTTACATCATTTTCCTGTGGGATCTGGCACTGTGAAATTTCAGGGCCTCTTTTTTTTTTTCTTTTTAAATGATTTGATTGTAAATTTCTAATGATGAAACTCGACATTAGGGCCTATAAATTTGTTCAATATGGCAGGCAGGAAGTGCGAGCACATTTCCGGACGGAAGTGCGCCGCCCGCCATATATTGGGAAAGGACAAAAATTCCTCGTGCTGCACCACGCCTGAACAGGCATTAGGCTCTTTGCATATGCAAATAAGGGACTTAATGCATGTTTGAAGACGCAAAAATGGTTTGCCTGGAGGAAAACGAGGCCACAATCAATAAGGTAACTTTTTTTGAAATATACCTGCCTCCCAAACCTGCAAACTCTACCATCTAGAAGGACAATTACAGCAGGCATATGAGAACACCTAACCTTCCAAGTTCCCCTCCAAATCACACACCATTCTGACTTAGAATATATCGCCATTCCTTCAACGTCGCTGGTCAAAATCCTGGAACTCCCTCCCTAGAAACACTGGGAGTACCTTCACCTCACAGACTGCAGCGGTTCAAGAAGGCAGCTCATCACCACCTTCTCCAGGGCAATTGGCGATGGGCAATAAATGTTGGCCTTACCAGCGACGCCCACATCCCATGAACAAATTTTTAAAATACTGAATATCGAGCCAGGACAAGCAGGAGAATTAAGAGCTCTTAACAAGGGAAGCTATGACCCCAGAGGATGTCATGTAACTGGGGAACTAGTACCACAGAAAACATTAGTTGTGCATGTATAATTTAACATAACCATAATATAGCAACTTATATACCAGAGGCAGCACAACATAAAATCATGCTGTATATTGTGATGATGAGATATGCTAGCCACAAGGAATCTGGAAGGTTTATATGGGGATGAATTATGAAGGATGTATGTGATCCCTGGATTTTATTTAAGCGTGTAGAGAAGTGAAAGGTGGTTCTGAATATCGCTTGATATTTCTCGGGACAAAAGCTAGTTAGTCAGTTCCAAGATTCTTTCACCTGTTCTGAGGAAGGATCTTAGACCCGAAACTCAACTTCTGTTTCTTGACCTGCTGAATATTTCCAGATTTTTGTGTTGTCAGATTTCCAGCGCCTGCACTATTTTTCTTTTTAGGTATTTTTTATTTAGTTTACGTATTTGTCTAGTTTTGATTTAGTAACTATTTCTTTACATTTAATTACAGTATATAAGCAATTTAACAAAACACAACTGCATTTCAGATCTCTGTACCAAGTTCATGTTGATGCAATGTTACAAGTTTTTTCAGTTACAGACTGGGGAGAGGAATAATCAAACTTGAGAAAATGCTGAATATCTGGTTCCGTTTGCATATGACTGACAATTCTTTACGTTTGAGGATTGGGGTATTCAAAATCCAGGCAGTCCTGGTAAAACTTTCCTGGGATCTAAAAGACCAATTCTGCCAGAATCGGAGGATGGGGGGATGGGGTAATTTCCAAGAAAACGATTTGATTATTTTATATAATTATTCGAGAGATATGAGTGTCGTTGGAAGGCCAACATTTATTGCCCATCCCTAGTTGCCCTTGAGAAGGTGGTGGTGAGCTGTCTTCTTGAACCGCTGCAGTCTGTGTAATGAAGGTACTCCCACAATGCTGATAGGTAGAGAGTTCCAGGATTTTGACTCAGCGACGATGAAGGAATGGCGATACATCTCCAAGTCATGATAGTGTGCGTCTTGGAGGTGATGGTGTTCCCATGCGTCTTTTAAGCTCAAGTAGAGTGTAGGAAATTCAAGAAAAAGTTATTTACAAATAATTCGCTTCGATCTTCAATGTTTGATCTTTTTATTATTTTATCTACTTGAGGAATTATGAGAGGACATCTACTGTAAATAAATAACTATTATATGTTTGTGACTTATGTGCTCGGTCATCTTTTGTAAAATACATTTACTTGATATTTTAAACTTAAAATGATGTCTGATGTAATGCTGTACCACTTTAAAACATGAATGAGATCTTAGAGGGATATAATAACTCCCGTTGGTAAAGGCAATTACTAGCCAAAGTTTACTGTTCATTTGCTGAGCACAAACGCTTACTTAGATCTTAAAGCAAGGATAGATAGTCTTGAAGGTATGGAAACTTGGGACTCGCACATGAAATAATCTAGAATAAGAAGGTTGAAAAGACCTAAAAATGTAACAGTCACTCCCAATACTGTCAGAAATTCATAGGATTTTCTTCCCTGACAGACTGGCGGGATCCAGAATTGATGCGTGAGATTGAAGCTGCCAAAGGGGTAGATCTTGGTTCTTCGAAATGTGACCGAAAAGGAAAAGGGAAAAAGGGAAAAGGAAAGAAGAAAAAGTATCCAAATCTCACTGATTTAAAACAGCAGAGTAATACATCTCGATCAAGGCTGGAGAAACGAGTGTTCAACAAGTAAGGACTTTACTTAGTATTCATTTACATAAGAACATAAGAAATAGGAGCAGGAGTAGGCCATACGGCCCCTCGAGCCTGCTACGCCATTTAATACGATCATGGCTGATCCGATCATGGACTCGGGTCCACTTCCCTGCCCGCTCTCCATAACCCCTTATTCCCTTATCGTTTAAGAAACTGTCTATTTCTGCCTTAAATTTATTCAATGTCCCAGCTTCCACAGATCCACAACCTTCTGAGAGGAGAAATGGGCAGCCCCTTATTCTAAGATTATGCCCTCTAGTTCTAGTCTCCCCTATCAGTGGAAACATCCTCTCTGCATCCACTTTGTCAGGCTCCCTCATAATCTTATACGTTTCGATAAGATCACCTCTCATTCTTCTGAATTCCAATGAGTAGAGGCCCAACCTACTCATCCTTTCCTCATAAGTCAACCCCCTCATCTCCGGAATCAACCTTGTGAACATTCTCTGAACTGCCTCCGAAGCAAGTACCGTATATACTCGCGTATCATGCGACTTTTGAAGACCTAAATTGTAACCTAAATTTGGGGGGTCGCATGATACGCGAGATACAAAATTTGCGGGTGTGAGTGCTGGCCAAGATTCAGCTGTTAGGCTGTTAAGCAGACCGTATCCATTTACGGTAAGTCAAATAGTACCAATGTATATCAAATAAAGATGATTTTGATAAAACTGCTGTTTTACTTGCTGATACACACGTAATGTTTACGCTTTCCAAATCAGCTGAGAGGCTAACTACCAAAGGAAAACAGAAACGAATCTTAATTTCGGACACAGCTTTCTCCGACACCAAACAGCTTTGCAGCTTTAAGGTTGTTGCTTTGTTCCGCTTCGGCAACAACTTGCAGCTTAAATTTGGCAGTATATTTCTTCGCAGATCTTTTCTCCATAGTGGCTAAGGGTAGAATGTAAAAATATATTTGTCATAGTTTACTACCTTAGATGAGATTTGGAACGAAATGTTTATTATCGTAATGAGAAACAGCAAAACAGCTGTTTCTCATTCGGTTGTTTACGGCGGAAGAGTCGTTTCATGATTCGGTTGTTAAGGTCTGTATTCGATCGTTGTTATGTGTTAGGGTACTTGTTACGTGTTGGGTACTTGTTAAACTTGTTTGAAAGCCTAGCCTAGTGTCATCTGGTATCTCAAAAAAGTGACTCGCACGATACATGGGATATATGGTAAAATCATGTTTTGGGGACGAAAATTTAGGGGTCGCATGATACGTGAGATCGTAGGATACGCGAGTATATACGGTATATCCTTTCGTAAATATGGAAACCAAAACTGCACGCAGTATTCCAGGTGTGGCCTCACCAATACCCTGTACAACTGTAGCAAGACTTCCCTGCTTTTATACTCCATCCCCTTTACAATAAAGGCCAAGATTCCATTGGCCTTCCTGATCACTTGCTGTATCTGCATACTAACCTTTTGTGTTTCATGCACAAGTACCCCCAGGTTCCGCTGTACTGCATCACTTTGCAATCTTTCTCCATTTAAATAGTAACTTGCTCTTTGATTTTTTCTGCCAAAGTGCATGACCTCATACTTTACAAGATTATACTCCAGCTGCCAAATGTTTGCCCCACTTACTTGGCCTGTCTATGTCCTTTTGCAGATTTTTTATGTTCTCCTCACACATTGCTTTTCCTCCCATCTTTGTATCATCAGCAAACTTGGCTACGTTACACCCGGTCCCTTCCTCCAAGTCGGTAATATAGATTGTAAATAGTTGGGGTCCCAGCACTGATCCCTGCAGCTCCCCACTGGTTACTGATTGCCAACCTGAGAATAAACCATTTATCCCTACTCTCTGTTTTCTGTTCGTTAGCCAATCCTCTATCCATGCTAATATATTACCCCCAACCCTGTGAACTTTTATCTTGTGCAGTAACCTTTTATGTGGCACCTTGTCAAATGCCTTCTGGAAGTCCAAATACACCACGTCCACTGGTTCCCCTTTATCCACCCTGTTTGTTACATCCTCAAAGAATTCTAGCAAATTTGTCAAACGTGACTTTCCCTTCATAAATCCATGCTGACTCTGCCTGACCGAATTTTGCTTTTCCAAATGTCCTGCTACTGCTTCTTTAATAATAGACTCCAACATGTTCCCAACCACAGATGTTAGGCTAACTGGTCTGTAGTTTCCTGCTTTTTGTCTGCCTCCTTTTTTAAATAGGGGTGTTACATTTGTAGTTTTCCAATCTACTGGGACCTCCCCAGAATCCAGGGAATTTTGGTTAATTACCACCAATGCATCCACTATCCCTGCCGCTACTTCTCTTAAGACCCTAGGATGCAAGCCATTTTTCTTTCTGAAGTGCTTCTGTTTCTATTAGTTTAGGAATTATCGTTTTTACCTGTTGCAAATACATTTACCATGGAGCATTTACACACCATTTTTTGAAATTTAATTCATAATTTTTGTTTTTTTAATTAAAAGTATTTATATTTCTTTACCAAATTGGGAATTTATCATTTGGTTTCTGATGTGTTATCCCAAAGTATATACACATAATATATTTTTTTCTTTTGCTTCTAATTTGATTCCAAGATATTCTGGCAGCTAGGATTATAGACTAATACAGCACAGGATGAGGCCATTCAGCCCATTGTGCCTGTGCTAGCTCTTTGAAAAAGGTATCCAAATAGTCCCACTTCCCTACTCTTTCCTTATAACCATGCACATTTTTCCCCTTCAAATATTTATCCAGTTCACTTTTGAAACATTATTGAATCTGCTTTCACTACCTTTTCAGACAATGCGTTTCAGATCATCATAACGCACTGCATTTAAAAAAAAAAAAAATTCCTCATGTCGCCTCTGGTTCTTTTGTCAATTCCTCTTGTTACTGACCCTCCTGCCATGGAAAAAGTTTCTCCTTATTTACTCTCCCAAAATCCTTCATAATTTTGAATATCTGTAACAAATCTCCCCTTAACCGTCTCAGCTCTAAAGAGAACAACCCCAGTTGCTCGAGTCTCTCCACGTAATTGAAGTCCCTTATCCCTGGTACCATTCTGATAAATCTACTCTGCACCCTCTCTAAAGCTTTGAGATCTTTCCTAAAGTGTAGTGCCCAGAATTGACCACAATATTCCAGCTGGGGCCTAACCGGAGTTTTATAAAGATTCGGCATAACTTCCTTGCTTTTGTACTATATGCTGCTATTTATAAAGCCAAAGATCCTGTTTGCATTTTTAACAGCACTTCTCAACTTGTCCTGCCATCTTCAAAGATTTGTGTACATACACCCCCAGGTCTCTCTCTTCCTGCAGCCGCTTTAAATTTGTACCTGATGCATTCATAATAAAGGATGAAACTGAGTACTGTGTACAACGAGCAAGTGTGACCTTAGCCCCTTTAATAAGATTCCAGAGTTCAGGTACCTCGTGGGTGGACTGCTTATATACCGTGCTCCCAAGGGATGCTGGGATCCCTTGGGACTCCAACAGGTAGGCCCTCTGGTGGTAATGTAATACAGGTTGCAAGGGGTCAAATACATAACAGTACCATTTAGTTTATATTGTCTCTCCTCATTCTTCCTACCTAAATGAATCACTTCATACTTTTCTGCGTTAAATTTCATCTACCATGTGTGTGCTCATTTCATCAGTTTGTGCCCTCCTGAATTCTGTTACTATCCTCCTCTCTGTTTACTGTATTTCCTAGCTTTGAGTCATCTGCAAACTTGGAAATTATGAAATAATCTAGGCTGACGTTTCAATGCAAGTACTGAGGGGGTGCTGCATTATTGGAGGGGCAATCTTTTGGTTAAACCAAAGCCCCATCTGCCTGTTCAGGCGGATTTGGAAAAGGGGCAAGAAGGTTCTCGTGATCAGTTATCCCTCAACCAACATCACCATAAACAGATTAACTGGTCATTTATATCAGTTGTTGACGACTTTCCATTACATTTGCACCACTCCGAAACCAAGCAACACAAAATATACGTACAATATAAATTACCTATAAAATGCAATATTATCATGTCCTGGCCAAAAATGTTCTGGAGTGCTTAGAGGGTTAATTAACCTTCTGCCCTTTTTGCCACAAGGAAAGAAAAAACTTGAATTTTACAAGTAATAAAATCCTGCTGTTCCTGTCAATAGAATTTAGTGAATGGTTGCACAGGACTGAGATGGATATCATTTCATTTGCAGTACCACACAGCGCAGTGATGCTGATGCCAGACTTAACATTACACACCAGGACATGTCAAGGCCACTGAATTAGTGCTAAAGACTTCTCTTAAGAATTAGATACTTAGGCTGCTGCTCTGCTGTTTCCTAATTTCACAGGTCTTGGAGATAGAAATGATACTGTTAAATGTACACAGTGTCCTGCTGTGCTTTTATTAACAGAAAGTATTTTCAAGGTATTACATCGCTTAAAGTATTGATCTCTTCTGTAACTGCTGCAGGGGAAATCAGTGTTCAGACACTCTTATTTGAGTTATTGCAATTTTTATTAAATTCACGCTTTTCCTTTTGGGCATTTATTGTACCATTTTGTTCAAACTAATCATTCTTAAATGAACCAGAGCTACAATAATAAGCATGTTTTGTGCTGCTGTAGATTAGTTTGAGGGATTGGGTATGAACATTTTTTTTAAATCCCATTAAAACAAAGGCAGTTGATTAAAACCAAATTCATTGATGCCATTTGCATGAGGGCCATTAAACCTTTTGGATACTGATTGTCCCTTTCAATTTTAAAGGCAGGCATGAAAGGTTTCTAACACTTATTAAGCAAAAATGACTTTGTTTACATTTTCCGTGCATGAAGACTCAGGTAAAGATCTCTAGGAAAAGGACCCTGAACACTAGAAGTATGCACTCAGCCATAGGTGTCCACTGAGTGAAAGCCTTTTCTCAAAAATGTTTAAGAACCCTGCTCTCCTAAACCCTGTGGAGCACAGTTCACACATGTTGGTAACTGGTTAGTTATATGAGGAGAGAGAGAGATGAGTGCTGATTAGTGAAGATGGACAAATACTCTAATTTTGTTTGGTTATCTTTTGGGATCAACAAATAATTGTCAACAGCTTTCCATTAGGACATTATCTTGATCTAGAGCAGACTTCACAAAGCTTGTAGAAGGAGCAAGTTTAATGTTACCAAATTGTCTTTTCTTATTACTTGGCTTCTTTTAAAACAAAAGCAAGGGCATTTAACCTTTTTAGCCCCGATATCATTCTGATGAATTTGCGCTGCCAAGGCCAATATATTCTTCCTGAGATGCGGTGCTCAGAGCTGAACGCAGTGCTCTAAATGGGGTCTAACCAGAGCTATGTAAAACTCTCTTCCTCCAAAAAGTTGAGGCTGGAGAGCAATTGAAAATGTCAAAACTGAGATTAATAGATTTTTTTTTAAGGCAAGTGTACTAAGGGTTTCAGAACCACGGTGGGTAGACGGAGTTGAGGTACAGATCAGCCATGATCTAATTGAATGGTGGAGCAGGCTCGAGGGGCTGATTGGCCTACTCCTGTTCCTATTTAACAAAATTAGTTGTTTTTTTTGTTATCTGGTAAAATATTTTATGGTGTTCTATTTGCACAGAAGTTGGGGATACTGTTGATGCTGCAATCTGTTGGAAGTTACTTATAAAGGATCCAGCAGTTTTCACATTGTGTGGGCTGTAAAATGAAAAGGGAATGGGGGTAGAGGGGTGTATTAAGAAAGGGAAACAGGGCAGTAAGGAAGAGAGAACCTTACAACAAAAACATTCATGCAGAAAGGAGAGGGCGGGGGGGGAAGAAACCGAGGACAAGGCAGCAAGGTTGAAAATTAAATTACAAACTGTCAGCTGCATACTAAGTGGGATTAAGTTAGGTTCGTGCAATGGAACTGTAAAATAATTTAGTGCATTAAGTGATAATGTAGTAAATGTGCAGTTATTATAGGAGCAAAGAGCCAAAAGAGAGAATGAGTATGTGTTAAATGGGTTGATTGTACAACGTGCTGGTCAAGAAAGAAACCTAGAAAACCATCTGTCCATATATAGTAGAAAAGAGCTGGATTGTATTAACAAAGGGATAGATTACAAATTAAAAGTATCACTTGAATCTATTTCAGTATAATATATTTCAGATTAAAATAATTGGTAGGAAGTTTAGAGAGGATTTGAGGGGAAATTTCTTCACCGAGGGCGGTGGGGGTCTGGAACTCACTGCCTGAAAGGGTGGTAGAGGCAGAAACCCTCACCACATTTTAAAAACTACTTGGATATGTACTTGAAGTGCCATAACCTTCAGGGCTGCGGACCTAGAACTGGAAAGTGGGATCAGGCCGGATAGCTCTTTGTCGGCTGGCACAGACACGATGGGCCAAAATGGCCTCCTTCCGTGCTGTAAATTTCTATGGTAATCATATATTGTGGTTGACTTATGACCTGAATTCAGTGCATCAGTTGCTCCCCTGTTCCTGACTTGGGTCTTCTCCAGAAGCCCATTCAAGCTGCTTGGCTTTTGTACTCTCTCCACAATTGCTGCTGGACCTGCTGAGTATTTCCAGCATTTCTGTTTATAGGAGTTAGATGAGGTCCTTACTACTAGGGGGATCAAGGGGTATGGCGAGAAAGCAGGAATGGGGTACTGAAGTTGAATGTTCAGCCATGAACTCATTGAATGGCGGTGCAGGCTAGAAGGGCCGAATGGCCTACTCCTGCACCTATTTTCTATGTTTCTATGTTTCTATTTCAGATTTACAGCATCCACAGCATTCCCTTTGGCTGTTGTACTGTTCATTATTTCCCAATCAAGTGAGTGATCATTCAAGGGTACGAAAATGTCTCCGTCCCTTGTGCTAATGTACTATTAGTCGGCTGTCTTTTACTTAATTGTTTGTCAATGATGAGATGGGCCAAATTACCTTCCTTTTCTATCTTTATCTTGTGATAATGTGATTGGAAACTTGCATATTGATATAAATTATTTTGTTGCCTTCTCTTATAGCTAATCAGTGGATTTCCAAAAGTAGATTGTTAAGAAGATTTGGCGGAGTATACAGGAATGTGTATTTCACTGGTATATTGGTTTTTGTTCATGCATCTGCCTTATGTAAATAAAGCTACTTGTTGATCCAGAGCCTGTGTCTTAAGTTAGTACTTTTGGAGATAGAGAAGAATTCTTGTGCTGGCGTGTGATATATTCCTGTAGCTGGTGAACAGAGGAAGAGTTACCTGTTACAATCCTTGGGTCTCACTATCATTTACCATGATGTTGTGTAGGAAAAGGGGCACTCCGGTTCATAAAGAATATAAAGTCCATTTATAGGAGTGACTGATGATGATAAAATATCCAGGCCTGTTGCTTTGCTTTAGCACTTTCACTTTTTAACCTTGGGACCCCCAAACATCAATCTGTTGGGGGTAAAATTCTATTTCGGTCGGGCCGCAAAAAAGGCGTTTGTGTGTCAGCCACTTATTATACACCCCACCCAAATGTTCTTTCCATAAGCAGCTCGGCCATCCATTATGTACCCTGCTCAATCTGCCATCCATTGAAGTCAATGGAAAGGAAAACTGGGCAGGATACCTAACGGGTGGCCGATCCAATGTCGCCCATTTTGTGCTCCTGCCCAGGCTGAATTTTATCCTTTTTATCTTTAGGATGCTCACTCTCCCACTCCTACAATTAATCAGTAGGACTCTCCTGAAATATGTATTTGTAAATCATTTTGTTGTCTTCTTTGAATCAATGGAATGCCAAATATCAATATGCTTCTCCCATTTCTATACCAATGTTCTTATCTAATTGGCCTCTAAAAGATGTGAAAGCGATGCTTGACTCTCCCTCAATTTTCTCCTCAGTTCTCAGAAATATGATGCCACCAGTGTTCTCTTTAAGCCGCTTAGTCGTGCAGAACTCTGCTGCTCCCGCGCAGCCGGCTCATCGGATTTTAAATAGGAAAAAACGCGCATGCACAGTAGTTTGAATGTGTCACACATCCAAACAAAAATTACAGGGAGCATTGATTGCCACTGTTCATGAATTCTCCCCAAAGGCCTGAACAAGATCAGGAACTTTCCTTGTAATGGACTCCTATCATTTTGTGGCATTTGCCCAAGGGTTATTTTATTAATTTAAATCAAACGGAAGGATATCAAATATAGCATAATGTAAATGTTTTTAAATTGACATGTAATCCACACAAAGGAATATTGTAGTAGCTATTTAACTTGTTCTGTTGCAGCTGTTGGTCTTGATGGTGTCTTCTTTGCAGCTGTACGAGTGGGTTAGAGCTGCAACATACTATGATGGTGGTGTGTTGACCAAGATAAGTAACGTTCTACCAGCACACTGTTCAAGTCCGAACAATACACATGTTTTGTTTTGTTTGTCTTTGCAGGACCTCAATGAAACGAATCGCCGAAGCAATGGCTTGTGTAGACAAAAGAAAACATGAAAAGTTTGCAAACCAGTTCAACTATGCATTGCATTAAGGCCAACAAAAGGTGCAAAAATGGCCACTTTGTTATATGACATTATTATCTGTAACTTTCAAGTCTCTTGCAACAGGGATTTCAAGCAGCTAATTCTGCCTTTTTTCTATAGATTGTGGTCTTTTTTAATTCTGCAGTGTGCGTAATTTATTGTCAAGTATTTAAAATGTCGATTATTTTTTACATCAATCGGCTACATTTGTAAAGAATTTAGTATTTAATGTCTGTAGCTATTGTAATTGGTAGTAATTGTGATTGATAATGTAATAGACAAAACTGCTTGGACTTCACATTTACTCATGGTATTTTTTTTGGTCTAATTGAGTGAACAAAACGCACTGATTAACTACTCATTGCCAGCAAATCAAATCAATTTAAACTTTACTACAACCTGTATAGCTTTCCTTTGTATTTGACTACATGGTTTAAATCTTTACTTCTTAAGTAAAGGATTCAGGGATTGATGTTTCTTTACTATTTGTGATGCACGTTTTATTCAGATTGAAAGTAGTCTTTGCCGACTCAACTGATGCAAAACTATCGAAATGTGTCCTTTCCTTGAGAAAGGCAGTTAGAATATTTTAAATTGACCCAAATGGTCTGGGTATCCTAGCTTGCTTTGCTCCAGCATTTTAGCCAGAGAGCGAATGTGGAGAGAAGGGGTGGATGGGGGTGAACTCCAGCATGACGATAAACACCCAGGTCAAGAAATGGCCCATACCTAGATAAGGGACTACTTGCTGGGAGACCCACATACCTAACATGCATGGCCATAAGTGGGCTGGTATTACAATACCCAGCATCGAAGCACTGACCACACTTGATCAGCTCCGCTGGGCAGGCCACATAGTTCGCATGCCAGACACGAGACTCCCAAAGCAAGTTACTCGGAACTCCTTCGCGGCAAGCAAGCCAAAGGTGGGCAGCGGAAGCGTTACAAGGACACCCTCAAAGCCTCCCTGATAAAGTGCAACATCCCCACTGACACCTGAGAGACCCTGGCCAAATACCGCCCTAAGCGGAGGAAGCGCATCCGGGAGAGCACTGAGCACCTCAAGTCTCGTCGCCGAGAGCATGCAGAAATCAAGTGCAGGCAGCAGAAAGAGCATGCGACAAATTAGTCCCACCCACCCCTTCCCTCAATGACTGTCTGTCCCACCTGTGACAGGGACTGCGGTTCTCGTATTGAACTGTACAGCCACCTAAGAACTCCTGTTAAGAGTGGAAGCAAGTCTGTCTCGATTCTGAGGGACTGCTTATGATGATGAACATATAAAGAACCAGACACTTACAGGTAAGAGGAGAAAACACTAACAAGCCTGTCAGACAGAATTGGAGAGGAGATTAAGATGTTGCATAAACACCTGACGCATGGCGTTAGCTTGATGGGATACTGTTATGAGTACGTGCAGCCAAAGGTAGCCGAATAGTATAAGAGTAGACCCTGCCCCCCCCCCACCCCAAAGTTAGTGCTCGTGGACAGTCGGAATTGCTTTTGCCTTAATGGAAGCCCACGGAAGTCTGATCAACTTGAACTTTGTGGGGGAAACCATTTGCATTAATTGTTGGTCATTTAATATAATACTGTAGAACGGTTATAGAAGCACAATTCTGTTATTAGCCAATGTATATTAAAGCTTGTTTAAAACCACTCAGGTCTGAGACCAGCAGAGATTATTCGTGCAGGACTAACAATCCTTTGGTGCGGCTGTAACCACGAGAAAACTGCTAACAGAGACTATATACACCCATATATGCCATTGTGCCAACCACCTTCCTACAATGATGAAGTCCTCAATGAATCTGTTCTTGGAGAGATCATGCCTAGTCATAAAGAGCATATCATAAGAACATAAGAAATAGGAGCAGGAGTAGACGACCCGGCCCCTCGAGCCTGCTCCACCATTCAATAAGATCATGGCTGATCTGATCATGGACTCGGCTCCACTTCCCTACCCAGTCCCCATAACCCTTTATTCCCCCATTGTTCAAAAATATGCCTATCTCTGCCTTAAATATATTCAATGACCCAGCCTCCACAGCTTTCTGGGGCAGAGAATTCCATAGATTTACAACCTTCTGAGAGAAGAAATTCCTCACTACTATCCAGTCTCATTCCTCAAGAGTATTTCAGCAGATAGTTATTTGAAGACTGCAGATGGGTGTAGGCAAAATGTTACAGATTGGTTTACATGTGTCGATGCATTATAGTACATCACAACATTATGGAAAGATTACTGTTCAGACAATTCTGTTTTAGTTCATCAAAGCCTAAAATTGAAGCCGGCTGGCCATAGGGACAAAATTGGACCCCTCTCCACCCATTTTTCAGGCACAAAACTAGTTCGCAACTTACCAATTTTTGTCATCAATTGCACACCCCTGAAATACACAGGAAGTGGGCTGGTCACTATGTTGGTTGGGGCACCCCTTAGTTATCCCAAGTGCCTGCCTGAAACAAGTTTTAGGCCTATTGCCTCTGCAAATAGAGGGTCTAATACTCGTTCTTTAAAATTATTTATTCACTGGATGTGGATGTCACCAGCAAGGCCAGCATTCATTGCCCATCCCTAATTGCTCTCGAAGGTGGTGGTAAGCCAACTGAATGGATTGAAAGGGCAAGTAAGAGTCAACCACATTACTGTGGGTCTGGAGTCACATATAGGCCAGACCGGGTAAGGACAGCATATTTCCTTCCCGAAAGGACATTAGTGAACCAGATGGGTTTTTACAACAATCCTGTAGTTTCATGGTCACTATTACTGATACTAGCTTTTTATTCCAGATTTATTTAAATAATTGAATTTAAATTGCCCAGCTCTGTGGTGAGATTTGAACTCGTTTCTCCGGATCATACCAACTGGATAAAATTATTTGAACTAGGATAGAATAGATAAGTTAAATGCAGTGGATGTGGTTGATGATGGATTTTCAAAGTGTTTGATTGGGTGCCACATAAGAGACTTATCACAAAAATAATGGCATATGGAATCATCATAGGTGGTCCATCGAAACAAGGATGACTTGCTTCCTTGCCAAAAACAGGATGTGTTCACAGGTGTTTCAATGAAGGACCTAATATTCCAGGTCCTGAACTACATCCTGAAGGGTGGAAGATGCCTGTGCATGGATTTTTTTACCATGTGGTGACCATGGAGATGTGGCCACATAAATAGTTGGTTGGAGGGCAGAAAGCAGAGTTTGGGGTTAATAGGATATTTTTGATCAGAAAGGTGTGGTGCGTGATGTTCCACAGGAATTTGTGTTGGGGCCGCTCTTACTGTATAAAATAAAAGATCTGGACCTAGGAATAGAAGGAACAATAGGGTAAATTTTCCATTTCAATGCTCCCTTACCAGAACTATGCCCACCTGGAACACAAATCATGAGCTAGGGATGTACAGTTTTCCACAATGTGCCCTCAGCAGGTATAGTTCCATAGCGAAATCACTGCTGCTACTGAAATTTGCTAATGATACCAAATTGGAGTATGGCAAATTGTGATGAGGATTGTGAAAGACTGCAGGAGGACATAGATAAAATAGGATGGGCAGAGAGGTGGCAGATACAGTTCAATGTAGCAAAATGTGAAATAAGGAAAATAAATGCACCTTAAATTGTAAGATCTGAAGTGGAGCAGATGAGCATTAAAGGTGACAGTAAAAATAGATATGGCTCCTAAGAGTATAGGAGCAGGGAGGTCTTACTGCAGTTGTACAGGGCCTTGGTGAGGCCTCACCTGGAATATTGTGTTCAGTTTTGGTCTCCTAATCTGAGGAAGGACGTTCTTGCTATTGAGGGAGTGCAGCAAAGGTTCACCAGACTGATTCCAGGGCTGGCTGGACTGACATATGAGGAGAGACTGGATCAACTGGGCCTTTATTCACTGGAGTTTAGAAGGATGGGAGGGGATCTCATAGAAACATATAAAATTCTGACGGGACTGGACAGGTTAGATGCAGGAAGAATATTTCCGATGTTGGGGAAGTCCGGAACCAGGGGACATAGTCTTAAGGATAAGGGGTAGGCCATTTAGGACTGAGATGAGGAGAAACTTCTTCACTCAGAGAGTTGTTAACCTGTGGAATTCCCTGCCGCAGAGAGTTGTTGATGCCAGTTCATTGGATATATTCAACAGGGAGTTAGATATGGCCCTTACGGTTAAGGAGATCAAGGAGTATGGAGAGAAAGCAGGAAAGGGGTACTGAGGTGGATGATCAGCCATGATCTTATTGAATGGTGGTGCAGAGCCGAATGGCCTACTCCTGCACCTATTTTCTGAAAGGCACGCAAATCCTTTGCTTTATATCTAGCGGCATAGAATACAAAAATACTGAACCTGTGCAAATCTTAATTAGTACAAACGACAGTATATTGGGTCGTGCTTAGCATCCCGATCTAAGAAAGATATAAAAGCAATGGGAAAAGTAGTATAGTGTAGGTTTATTAGAATACCATGTAGGATGAGGTGAGGGGTTACCATTACAAAAAGAGAATTGAGAAGCTGGTTTTTTTTTCACTAGAGTGAGAAAGTTAAGGGTTGACCAGATCCTTACGAATGATAAATAGTGATCTATTGTTTCCATTGTTCAGAAAGACTGTAATGAGAGGGCATAAATTTAAAATAAGCACACAAAATAACTAAAGGGACGAAAAGCATTTATTCACTGAGCAAGTGATTAGAATCTGTTACTCTGTCCTGAGCCATTATTGAAGCGGAGTCTATGGACTGGATTTTTGGTTGTTGTTGCCTCTGCCTTTAACCTGGAGGGGCGGCAGTGGGCGGAAAACTTCCAGCACCCCATTGGGGATTTCGGGGCCGGTTTCGGTGGAGCATGGAGCATTACCGCTCGGAAGAGGTGACGCCCCTGGTTGCGACACCGGCTCGATTTTTGGCTCCCGCCAGATTCATAGAGCGCCATGTTTGGATCACCCGTGAAAGTGGACAGTCCAAGCTGTAGCTGTTGCAGTGAGGGAAGTAATGTCTACCTCAGGTAAGTGTGATTGTTTTTTTTTTTGCGATTAATGTCGTGGTGGTGAGAGTTATTTATTGGGAATGTTTTTGGTGGGTTTTTTTTCTTCAGATTTTCTTTTCTCCCCAGGCCTCTTTTAGAATGCTCTGAGGCCGGCTATTTAGCTCGGGATTTTCGCTTGCTCAGCTGGCCTAGCACCCGAAGAGAAGTGTGCAACATGTCCCTTCGCGCTCCGCCCCAAACTCGGCCTAGCTGATGAATTTTGCTGACTGAGGAGCAAACTGTTCCCGGGCGCAAACTTCACCGCCCCTCCCCGCCACCATTACCGCCCCGAAATGAGCAAAGCAGAATCCAGCCCTAATTCTTTTCAAAGAAAATTAGATAGTTTCTTGAAAAAGAGTAATAATGAAGGGTTTGAAGAGCACAGATTAAACTAGCTGGCTCATGTGGGGTAAAAAAAAAAAGCACCGGTACCAACTTGATGAGCTGAACGGCCTCTTTTTGTGATGTAACATTCTATGATTCTGTTTTCCAAAAAGAAATGAGCCTCCGGCATCAGATACCAAGCCTCATCCAAGATATTGGTATTCTGTTTGGACAGATTCATATTGGATATGAGATCTGCAGAAACAATCTTGGTTTATTTAGTAAGCTGTAAGTAATGAGCGATCCACTTTCCTCAGAAATGGCAGTCACAACTTTAGATTATTTGCAGCAGAGCACTGATGTGAAGTTGTATAATTTTTTGAAAGGATATGTCAATAACTTGTGGATATTTAATTCCCATGCTGTATAGTATAAATAATAATGTGACCAGAACTATAAGTGGTGTTGAAAATTGGTACAAGTAACTCACATTAGATGAACTATTCAGTTGTTATTCATACTTATAAAATTAATCTCACTCTTACTGATTTGTATATAACACGCCATGATTACATCATTTTTTTTTAATGGGACAACTGTGGATTGTCAGAAAGATCAGAATACCATTCTTACTGACTTATCTATTTGTTTAAATTATGTGAATAAATGTCTAATAAATCTTATCGTTTTCACTTGACTCTAAATGTAATTTAAGACAATAGGGCAAGAATGAATAGTAAAAGCTTCTGTTGACTATTGACTGAATAAAATGCATACCTTTTAGACCAGACCTGATTTTAATCACAGTACTTAACACATTTGTTCTGAAGGATTAACATCTATAGCTCATTCTTATGCATGTAATAAGATCAAAGTGGATAACATAGGGTAAAGTGGATTAAATGCTTGATTCTTCTGACAAACATGAAATGTAAGTCCTAGTCCAGACTCTCAACTTCTCACCCTAACATTAACCCCGATTCTGCAACTAGTGTTTTCTCCTCTGCCTTAATCCTAAACCTATTCTATGCTTTGTGTTATCTGAACCACTACTATGCACTGTATGCTCCAAAGACTAGATAAGATCCATTTTTTGGTATGAATGGAGATTTAAATTGTAATAAATTGTACAATCATTACAATTTAAATCCACAGCAAAACCTGGTACTCCTTAAAAATTAGTTGATAAAGACCTAGAACAAGATTGTACTCTGCCTTTTACAAGCAGTATTACAAAATTTTCCAAGACACAATCACTGGGACATCCAGTTTTCCCTTAGTCAATATTTTGGGTGAATTATTGTGAGCAGGAGCAGGAAATTGGAATGTTGGCCTTCATTGCAAGGGGGATGGAGTATAAAAGTAAGAAAGCCCTGCTACAACTGTACAGGGCATAGGTGAGACCACACCTGGAGTACTGCATACAGTTTTGGTCTCCTTATTTATACTTGCATTGGAGGCAGTTCAGAGAAGGTTCACGAGGCTGATTCCTGAGATGAAGGGGATGTCTTATGAAGAAAGGTTGATCAGGTTGGGCCTATACTCATTGAAGTTTAGAAGAATGAGAGCTGATCTTATTGCAACATATAAGATCCTGCGGAGGTTGTGGGGGTCTGGAACTCGCTGCCTGAAAGGGTGGTAGAGGCAGAAACCCTCACTACATTTAAAAAGTACTTGGATGGGCACTTGAAGTGCCGTGACCTGCAAGGTTTCGGACCTAGAACTGGAAAGTGGGATTAGGCTAGATAGCCTCTTGCTGGCCGGCGCAGACATGATGGACTGAAATGGCCTCCTTCTGTGCAGTAAACTTCTATGATTCTATGACGGGGTAGATGCGGAGAGGATATTTCCCCTTGTGGGGAAATCTAGAACCAGCGGGCATAGTTTCAAAATAAGGGGTCACCAATTTAATACAGAAATGAGGAGGAATTTCTTCTCTTGAGGGTCGTGAATCTTTGGAGTTCTCTACCCCAAAGCACAGTGGAGGCTGAGTCATTAAATATATTTAAGGTGGAGATAGATGGATTCTTGAATGATAAGGGAGTCAAGGGTTATGGGGAGTGGGCAAGGAAGTGGAGCTGAGGCCAAGATCAGATCAGCCATGATCTTATTGAATGGCGGAGCAGGCTCGAGGGGCCAAATGGCCTACTCCTGCTCCTATTTCTTATGTTCTTATGTAAAATTGCTCAGCAAAGTGCTTTACAGTGACTCCACCTATTGGTGTCATGTCCTTGATTTCCCACTGCGCGACAGCTGCAGGAAAAATGCAGAGAACAGTGGCAGCACTTATACATGGCCGCCTTCGACCTTACAAAAGCCTTTGATACTGTCAACTGCGAGGTCTATGGAGTGTCCTCCTCTGTTTCGGATGCCCCCAAAAGTTTGTTAACATCCTCTGCCTGCTCCATGACGACATGCAGGCCGTGATCCTTGCCATCGGATCCATTACAGACCTAATCCACGTCCGGACTGGGGTCAAACAGAGCAGCGTCATCGCCCCAACCCTCTTCTCAATCTTCCTCGCTGCCATTCTCAACCTCACAGTCAACAAACTCCCCGCTGGAGTGGAACTAAATTATAGAACCAGTGGGAACCTGTTCAACCTTCGCCGGCTCCAGGCCAGATCCAAGACCACCCAACCTCTGTCGTCGAGCTACAGTACGCGGATGACACCTGCATCTGCGCACATTTAGAGGCTGAACTCCAGGACATAGTCGATGTACTTACTGAGGCGTATGAAAGCATAGGCCTTATGCTAAACATCCGTAAGACAAAGGTCCTCCACCATTCTGTCCTAGCTGCACAGCGCTGCCCCCCAGTCATCAAGATCCACAGCACGGCCCTGAAAACTGTGGACCATTTCCCATAACTCGGGAGCAGACATTGATGATGAGATCCAACACCGCCTCCAGTGTGCCAGTGCAGCCATCGGCCGCCTGAGGAAAAGAGTGTTCGAAGACCAGGCCCTCAAATCTGCCACCAAGCTCATGGTCTACAGGGCTACAGATTAGGAAAAGGGGAGGTGCAAAGAGACCTGGGTGTCATGGTACATCAGTCATTGAAGGTTGGCATGCAGGTGCAGCAGGCGGTTAAGAAAGCAAATGGCATGTTGGCCTTCATAGCAAGGGGATTTGAGTACAGGGGCAGGGAGGTGTTGCTACAGTTGTACAGGGCATTGGTGAGGCCACACCTGGAGTATTGTGTACAGTTTTGGTCTCCTAACCTGAGGAAGGACATTCTTGCTATTGAGGGAGTGCAGCGAAGGTTCACCAGACTGATTCCCGGGATGGCGGGACTGACCTATCAAGAAAGACTGGATCAACTGGGCTTGTATTCACTGGAGTTCAGAAGAATGAGAGGGGACCTCATAGAAACATATAAAATTCTGACGGGGTTAGACAGGTTAGATGCAGGAAGAATGTTCCCAATGTTGGGGAAGTCCAGAACCAGGGGTCACAGTCTAAGGATAAGGGGTAAGCCATTTAGGACCGAGATGCGGAGGAACTTCTTCACCCAGAGAGTGGTGAACCTGTGGAATTCTCTACCACAGAAAGTTGTTGAGGCCAATTCACTAAATATATTCAAAAAGGAGTTGGATGAAGTCCTTACTGCTAGGGGGATCAAGGGGTATGGTGAGAAAGCAGGAATGGGGTACTGAAGTTGAATGTTCAGCCATGAACTCATTGAATGGCGGTGCAGGCTAGAAGGGCCGAATGGCCTACTCCTGCACCTATTTTCTATGTTTCTATGTAATACGCGCCCTCCTGTATGGCTCAGAGACATGGACCATGTACAGTAGACACATCAAGTCGCTGGAGAAATACCAACGATGTCTCCGCAAGATCCTACAAATCCCCTGGGAGGACAGGCGCACCAACATTAGCGTCCTCGACCAGGCCAACATCCCCATCATTGAAGCACTGACCACACTTGATCAGCTCCGCTGGGCAGGGCACATTGTCCACATGCCAGACACAAGACTCCCAAAGCAATTGCTCTACTCGGAACTCCTTCACAGCAAACGTGCCAAAGGCAGACAGAGGAAACGTTACAAGGACACCCTCAAAGCCTCCCTAATAAAGTGCAACTTCCCCACTGACACCTGGGAGTCCCTGGCCAAAGACCGCCCTAAGTGGAGGAAGTGCATCCGGGAGGGCGCTGAGCACCTTGAGTCTCATCGCAGGGAGCATGCAGAAATCAAGCGCAGGCTGCGGAATGAGCGTGTGGCAAATCTGTCCCATTCTCCCTTACCCTCAATGACCATCTGTCCCACCTGTGACAGGGACTGTGGCTCTCGTAATGGACTGTTCAGCCACCTAAGGACTCATTTTAAGTGTGGAAGCAAGCCTTCCTCGATTCTGAAGCACTGCCTATGATGATGATGACTGGTTTGGCCATGACAGTGCATAATGAGCCTGCTCATGGCTAAACAATGCATTGAACAGAGGTACAAAAGATGTGAGGGACACCTGTAGTCTATGGTATCTAGCAGTGCTATGATGGCGGGAGGGCCCTTTCAGTTTTTATTAGTCGCAGAGCTACGGCTTGCAAGGCCGGAGCAGATTTTTGGGGGTTTATTCTCACCATGTGGGCAGCGCTGACCAGGCTGGAATGTATGGCGCATTGCCCTGGTGGGCCTCTTGAACTGCCGACTTCTGTGTTGGGATATTGCTTCCACAATACTGTTGGATAAGGAGGACAAAAAAAAAATAACATGGTGGTTGCGCCGCCATTTCACAGAGAGTGTACCGACAGCAAAAGCCTGTGGAGGCGCCGGTCCAGCGGGGCAATTTCGGGTAAGGGGCAATTTTGGTAGGGTAATTTCATGAGGGGGTGCCTGCCAGATGGTAAGGGGTCGACGTGAACACGCCACGGTGGGAAAATGGGCGGAGCGGTCCCGGCCACTGCTCCACTCCTGAGGAAGGGCAAAATGACGGCCCCTCCACGGAGAGTCAGCGGCCATTTCACGCCGTCCCGTGGCTGCTGCTTTCCGGCAGTCAGAGGCCATATCGAAAGGAGCAATTTCGGCCCTTGTGAATTCTAGCACCACCCAGAGCATATAATGCAGGCTGATACCTTAATGCAGTACTGAAGGAATGCTCAACTGTCAGAGGTGCCATCTTTCAGACGAGATGTTAAACAGGGACTCTGTCTGCCCTTTGAGGTGGACATAAAAGGTCCCATGGCACTATTTCGAAGAAGAGCAAGGGAGTTCTGGCTAATATTTATCCCTCAAGTAAAATCACTAAGACAGAATATCTGGTCATTATGTTTGTGGGATCTTGTACATAAATTGGTTGCTGTGCTTCCCATGTTATAATAGTGACTACATTTCAAAAGTACTTTGTTAGTTGTAAATCGATTTGGGACTTGCTGAGGTTGTGAGAGGTGTTATATAAATGCATGTCTTTCTTTCTGTCATGCTCTTGATCCCACTTTCAGTGGCCATAGTTCATCCCTCATTTTTCAAAAAGAATGTTTTATTTTTATCCTTTACTTCTCTTACCATATTCAGTTTGATTTTTTTTTGTTGCTGTTTTGATTCCTTTCTGCACACCAGGCATGGCTTATATTTATCTTCATTGTTGTGTCCTGCTTCTAATATCTGCAGTGTCCAGAGGTAATAAAGGACACCATATAAATGTAAGTTCTTTCTCTTCTTTCTTTCCTTTTGTATATGTTATATATAGTATATGTTATATATAGTAACCTGAGGAAGGACATTCTTGCTATTGAGGGAGTGCAGCGAAGGTTCACCAGACTGATTCCCGGGATGGCGGGACTGACCTATCAAGAAAGACTGGATCAACTGGGCTTGTATTCACTGGAGTTCAGAAGAATGAGAGGGAACCTCATAGAAACGTTTAAAATTCTGACGGGGTTAGACAGGTTAGATGCAGGAAGAATGTTCCCAATGTTGGGGAAGTCCAGAACCAGGGGACACAGTCTAAGGATAAGGGGGAAGCCATTTAGGACCGAGATGAGGAGGAATTTCTTCATCCAGAGAGTGGTGAACCTGTGGAATTCTCTACCACAGAAAGTTGTTGAGGCTAATTCACTAAATATATTCAAAAAAGAGTTAGATGAAGTCCTTACTACTAGGGGAATCAAGGGGTATGGTGAGAAAGCAGGAATGGGGTACTGAAGTTGCATGTTCAGCCATGAACTCATTGAATGGCGGTGCAGGCTAGAAGGGCCGAATGGCCTACTCCTGCACCTATTTTCTATGTTTCTATGTATATATTTTTGGATATGCTGTCTGTCATCACAATATAAAACTCTGGAACACTGCACTTGTGCACAACTCCACCAGTTTAGACAACTGGCCCACTAACATCTGTTGTGAAAACCAAAAGCACTCTCAACCTGGAGCGAGAGCATCTTGCCGAGTAAAATAGGCTTCACTTAAAACATGTGTAATTGTAGCCAAAAGCTCCCCCTTGTGTCAGACCAGTTTCCATCTCTGTATTGCCACAGCACTGATGTATGAAGCCTGGGGACAGGAGAGTGATTGCTCCTTTGGCCTTTTTATGTCAGTTTAGAGCTCGAAGCCAGTCCTTTTTTCTGTTATATATTTTTATAACAGATTCTTTACCAAGTGGGTGGTTAAAATGACGATCTTGCTACCACAAGGAGTAGTTTAGGTGAATAGCATAGATGCTTTTAAAGAGAAGCTAGATAAGTACATGACCAAGAAAGGAATGATAGGGTCGGAGGAGGCTCGTGTGGAGCATAAAACCTGACATAGACCAGTTGGGCCAAATGGCCTGTTTGTGTGCTGTAAAATCAATGTAATTCTATGTTTATGCTCCATGCTGTCCATGCTGTTTTCCTTAACACGGTTTCAACAATTATAATAAATGGTTATTTTAATAATACCATAAACCTATCTAAAAATAAATATGTTAATGACTTCATTAAAATAATGGACAGCAGAATTTTACCCAAATAGATTAGAAGCATCAAAACATAGAAAATAGGTGCAGGAGTAGGCCATTCGGCCCTTCGAGCCTGCACCACCATTCAATAAGATCATGGCTGATCATTCCCTCAGTACCCCTTTCCTGCTTTCTCTCCACACCCCTGATCTCTTTAGCCGTAAGGGCCATATCTAACTCCCTCTTGAATATATCCAATGAACTGGCATCAACAACTCTCTGCGGCAGGGAATTCCACAGATTAACAACTCTCTGAGTGAAGAAGTTTCTCCTCATCTCAGTCCTAAATAGCCTACCACTTATCCTAAGACTATGTCCCCTGGTTCTGGACTTCCCCAACATCAGGAACATTTTTCCCGCATCTAACCTGTCCAGTCCCGTCAGAATCTTGTACGTTTCTATGAGATTCCCTCTCATCCTTCTAAACTCCAGTGAATAAAGGCCCAGTTGATCCAGTCTCTCCTCATATGTCAGTCCAGCCATCCCTGGATTCAGTCTGGTGAACCTTCGCTGCACTCCCTCAATAGCAAGAACGTCCTTCCTCAGATTAGGAGACCAAAACTGAACACAATATTCCAGGTGAGGCCTCACCAAGGCCCTGTACAACTGCAGTAAGACCTCCCTGCTCCTATACTCAAATCCCCTAGCTATGAAGGCCAACATACCATTTGCCTTCTTCACTGCCTGCTGCACATGCATGCCAATTTTCAATGATGAACCATGACAACCAGGTCTCATTGCACCTCACCTTTTCCTAATCTGCCGCCATTCAGATAATATTCTGCCTTCGTGTTTTTGCCCCCAAAATGGATAACCTCACATTTATCCACATTATACTGCATCTGCCATACATTTGCCCACTCACCTAACCTGTCCAAGTCACCCTGCAGCCTCTTAGCGTCCTCCTCACAGCTCACACCGCCACCCAGTTTAGTGTCATCTGCAAACTTGGAGATATTACACTCAATTCCTTCATCTAAATCGTTAATGTATATTGTAAAGAGCTGGGGTCCCAGCACTGAGCCCTGCGGCACTCCACTAGTCACTGCCTGCCATTCTGAAAAGGACCCGTTTATCCCGACTCTCTGCTTCCTGTCTGCCAACCAGTTCTCTATCCACGTCAGTATATTACCCCCAATACCATGTGCTTTTATTTTGCACACCAATCTCTTGTGCGGGACCTTTTGAAAATCCAAATACACCACATCCACTGGTTCTCCCTTGTCCACTCTGCTAGTTACATCCTCAAAAAAATTCCAGAAGATTCATCAAGCATGATTTCACTTTCATAAATCCATGCTGACTTGGACCGATCCTGTCACTGCTTTCCAAATGCGCTGCTATTTCATCCTTAATGATTGATTCCAACATTTTCCCCACTACTGATGTCAGGCTAACCGGTCGATAATTACCCGTTTTCTCTCTCCCTCCTTTTTTTTTTTAAAGTGGTGTTACATTAGCTACCCTCCAGTCCATAAGAACTGATCCAGAGTTGATAGACTGTTGGAAAATCATCACCAATGCATCCACTATTTCTAGGACCACTTCCTTAAGTACTCTGGGATGCAGACTATTAGGCACTGGGGATTTATCGGCCTTCAATCCCATCAATTTCCCTAGCACAATTTCCCGCCTAATAAGGATATCCTTCAGTTCCTCCTTCTCACTAGACCCACTGTCCCCTAGTACATTCGGAAGGTTATTTGTGTCTTCCTTCATGAAGACAGAACTGAAGTATTTGTTCAATTGGTCTGCCATTTCTTTGTTCCCCATTATAAATTCACCTGAATCCGACTGCACGGGACCTACGTTTGTCTTCACTAATCTTTTTCTCTTCACATATCTATAGAAGCTTTTGCAGTCAGTTTTTATGTTCCCGGCAAGCTGCCTCTCTTACTCTATTTTCCCCCTCTTCATTAAACCTTTATGTCCGCTGCTGAATTCTAAATTTCTCCCAGTCCTCCGGTTTGTAGCCAATTTATATGCCTCTTCCTTGGTTTTAACATTATCCTTAATTTCCCTTGTTAGCAATGGTTGAGCCACCTTCCCCATTTTATTTTTATTTTATCCAGGCAGGGATGTACAATTGCTGAAGTTTATCCATGTGATCTTTAAATGTTTGCCATTGCTTATCCATCGTCGACCCTTTAAGTATCCTTTGCCAATCTATTCTAGCCAATTCACGCCTCATACCGTCGAAGTTACCTTTCCCTACGTTCAGGACCCTTGTTTCCGAATTAACTGTGTCACTCTCCATCTTAATAAAGAATTCTACCATATTATGGTCACTCTTTCCCAAGAGGCCTCGCACAACAAGATTGATAATTAGTCCCTTCTCATTACACATCACCCAGTCTAGGATGGCCAGCTCTCTAGTTGGTTCCTTGACATATTGGTCCAGAAAACCATCCCTAATACACTCCAGGAAATCCTCCTCCACTGCATTGCTACCAGTTTGGTTAGCCCAATCAATATGTAGATTAAAGTCGCCCATGATAACTGCTGTACCTTTATTGCACACATCCCTTATTTCTTGTTTGATGCTGTCCCCAACCTCACTACTACTGTTTTGTGGTCTGCACACAATTCCCACTAGCGTTTTCTGCCCTTTGATATTCCGCAGCTCCACCCACACCGATTCCACATCATCCAGACTAACGTCCCTCCTTACTATTGCATTAATTTCCTCTTTAACCAGCAACGCCACCCCACCTCCTTTACCTCTCTATCCTTCCTAAATGTTGAATACATCTGGATGTTGAGTTCCCAGCCTTGGTCACCCTGGAGCCATGTCTCCGTGATGCCAATTACATCATATCCGTTAACTGCTATCTGCGCAGTTAATTCATCCACCTTATTCCGAATACTCCTCGCATTGAGGCACAGAGCCTTCAGGCTTGTCTTTTTAACACACTTTGCCCCTTTAGAATTTTGCTGTAATGTGGCCCTTTTTGTTTTTTGCATTGGGTTTCTCTGCCCTCCACTTTTACTATTCTCCTTTCTATCTTGCTTCTGCCTCCATTTTATCTCCCTCTGTCTCCCTGCATAGGTTCCCATCCCCCTGCCATATTAGTTTAACTCCTCCCCAACATCACTAGCAAACACTAGTGATTGACTGTGTCAAAGGCTGCAAAGAGGTCAAAGAGGATGATGAGAAATCATGCCCCATGGTCACAGTCACCGAGGATGTCATTTGTGACTGTATTACAAATATTCACACAACTAAATTTATCATCTATACATGCCGTGCAATCTATCAAAAAGCAGGTAAACCTCAAAGTCTGGCAACTGGAGCTATAAAGGATATCCATACACCAACAGCAGGTATAGATATGCTCACTTGATTCTGAAGTTGATGTCTTGCCTGCACGTGAAATCCACTTCCAGGGGTCAAAGGGCTAAGGGCACAAGGTAGGAATTGGAAATACTACTCATGTGAAAGAGAAGCATCAACACTGACTGGTTGGGCTGAATGGCGTGTTTCTGTGCTGCAATTTTTATGTGATTCTATGTGGTTCTTTTTTGACAAAAAGCATGATTAAAGATCTGTGCTTCTTCAAGGCAGCACTAGATGACCATTGCCACCTTCTGGATTCAAGACTGTAACCCAATGTATCATGGCTAGCCAGTGAACTTAACATAAGAATTAGGAACAGGAGTAGGCCATCTAGCCCCTCGAGCCTGCTCCACTTTCAACAAGATCATGGCTGATCTGGCCGTGGACTCAGCTCCACTTACCCGCCCGCTCCCCGTAACCCTTAATTCCCTTATTGGTTAAAAATCTATCCATCTGTGATTTGAATATATTCAATGAGCTAGCCTCAACTGCTTCCTTGGGCAGAGAATTCCACAGATTCACAACCCAGTGGAAAAAGAAATTCCTTCTCAACTCGGTTTTAAATTGGCTCCCCCGTATTTTGAGGCTGTGCCCCCTAGTTCTAGTCTCCCCGACCAGTGGAAATAACCTCTCTGCCTCTATCTTGTCTATCCCTTTCATTATTTTAAATATTTCTATAAGATCACCTCTCATCCTTCTGAACTCCAACGAGTAAAGACCCAGTCTGCTCAATCTATCATCATAAGGTAACCCTCTCATCTCCGGAATCAGCCTAGTGTATCAACTCTGTACCCACTTCAAAGCTAGTATATCCTTCCTTAAGTAAGGTGACCAAAACTGCACGCAGTACTCCAGGTGCGGCCTCGCTAATACCTTATACAGTTGCAGCAGTACCTCCCTGCTTTTGTACTCCATCCCTCTCGCAATGAAGGCCAACATTCCATTTGCCTTCCTGATTACCTGCTGCACCTGCAAACTAACTTTTTGGGATTCATGCACAAGAATCCAAAAAGAGTTTCATGCACAAGGACCCCCAGGTCCCTCTGCACCGCAGCATGTTGTAATTTCTTCCCATTCAAATAATATTTCCTTTTACTGTTTTTTTTTCCCAAGGTGGATGACCTCACACTTTCCGACATTGTATTCCATCTGCCAAACCTTAGCCCATTCGCTTAACCTATCTAAATCTCTTTGCAGCCTCTGTGTCCTCTACACAACCCGCTTTCCCACTAATCTTTGTGTCATCTGCAAATTTTGTTACACTACACTCTGTCCCCTCTTCCAGGTCATCTATGTATATTGTAAACAGTTGTGGTCCCAGCACCGATCCCTGTGGCAAACCACTAACCACCGATTTCCAACCCGAAAAGGAGCCAGTGGCAGTCAAACGTACAACAGCGCTCAATTTTTTTATACCACTGGCTCCTTCCAGGCTACAAATATTTTTGTTGTAAAACAATAAATCAAGTGTTCCATGATTAAAGCAGGGGGGGGGCGGAACACCAAACATTTTCAAACAAATCCCCCCCCCCTTTTTTTTGTTTGGGGTTTTATTTTTAGGGCAGTAAAAACACACATTATACAAGTGCCCCCTGGCTAAAAGGGGGGGCGGCACTAAAACCGGCAAATTAAACAAATTAACATTTGGACATTAAAATCAAATTAAAATTTGGTTGCCGGGGGTGATGATGCACTCCAGTCCCTCCCGCACCCCTTCCAGGCTACATTGTGCAAGATTAGCCACGGTGCAGTCCGTTTCTGCATCTACCAGGTTATAGTTCTCTGTTTGATTAAGCAGGCACTACACACCACAAGCATGACCTGGGCTTCAATGTGTGATTCCCCAATTTTACAATGTGGGTGTAGATGGGACGCATATCATCATACAATCCCATATATACAATCCCGTGTGTAATTTCTTTAACTGGAAACCCGAAGCTCGAGCTCCTCCAGCTGACTACACTTTCTGCACATGTGGTTGTCCAGGACATGAGAAGTGTCCAGGATTTCCCACATGGCACAGGAGATGCATTTGACAGGACTGAGGTGCCCTGCCATGCCATGCCTCCATTTACTAGACTACTAACTAAACATCTTCGCTAACCCACGGACCTAATGTAGAGAGAAAAAGATAAAGGTTGTACTCACCTACCTGCTCTCCTGTGACATCACGTTTTGATTTTTTTTTTGGTTTTGGCTGAATATATCCTGCAACCTCTGCTCAGGTCCGCCCTGTGTCCTGAGCCGCCTCCACCGCTCTCTTTATGCTGCTGCTGACTCCAGCTCTGTCAAAGCCGGCTTACTGGCTGCGCAGAACCAGCTGAGTTACTGATACTAGCTTTTTATTCCAGATTTATTTAATTAACTGAATTTAAGTTCCTCAGATGTCATGGTGGGATTTAAACTTGTGTCTCCAGATCATTAGTCCAGGCCTCTAGATCATTTTTTAATTCATTCCTGGGATGTGGACATTGCTGGCAAGGGCAGCATTTATTGCCCATCCCTAACTGCCCTTGAGAAGGTGGTGGTGAGCCACCTTCTGAACCGATGCAGTCCGTGTGGTGAAGGTAGGGAGTTCCAGGATTTTGACTCGGCGACTATGAGGGAACAGGGATATATTTCCAAGTCAGGATGATGTATAACTTGGAGGTGATGGTGTTCCCATGCGCCTGCTGCCCTTGTCCTAGGTGGTAGAGGTCACGGGTTTGGGAGTTGGTTCCTAGTCCAGCTACATAACCACTATGTTGCCATCTCTAATGATTCCCTGTTCACCCCTGATGATGGCTATGGACTCCACTGTAACCTGTCATCTACTGCACATCCTGGATACCATTCTTATTGTCCACACATAGGTGTGATGCCTGCGAGCATCCTTCTTTTTAGAGGAGGACTCAGACATCTGAGTCCGCAGACTTTTCAGCCAAGGGCTCCCTCTCCTGGGCCTCTGTTCAGAACCGGTGGGCTCCTCTTGTACTCTCCTCTCCTCTGACTGCCTGGTGCTCTATGATTCACCCAGTATACTATATATACTATCATTATCTGCCTGCATGAATATGTCTGGGCTGGTTCGTGGGAGAAAAAGGGTGAATAGCAGCATCGGTGAGACAGCAGGCCTATGTGCTGCAGCAGTGGGGCCTTGCTGATCCTCTTCCTCCTCCTCTTCCATATCCACCTCTGTTTCCTTTTGCTGTGATAGATTTGCAGAAGAGGAAGAGAAGCTAAATGCGAGTAGCACACAATGAAAGGTAGAATTGGAGAATGAGTAACAAGAATTGATAAGTTGAAAAGTAATCTGTGTGCAACAGGTGGCGGCAGAGCAATACGCTGAGAAGACATGCCTACAGCTGGTACAGACCCCCCATCTTTTCCATTCCTCCCTGCAAGTGTGGAGTCTTCGCAGGAAATCCATGGCTGATTCCCAATAGGTGGTCAGCTACCTCTCGTCAGGGATTCCCCCCCCCCAACCCCCCGCCCGGCAGTCTACCTCTACTAGGCATTGTGCACCACCTTCTCCTGCAAAAGGAATGCGGACAGTATGAAATAGCTATGCCCCTCTAAATAGACAATGCATCCCTGGTATCAGCAGCTGGGAATGTGACAGGGAGGACAAGTGCTGAAAGCCTACACGGATATGAGTTGAGAGATGGAAATGGCTGCATGCACCTGAGGCTTGTGACACATGCACAGGTCCCAGGTGGAAGAGTGAGCCCGAGAGAACCATGGTGTGCACTGTCTGACTGTTGCAGCCCATTAATACTATGAGGGTGAGGGGTGGACGGTCACAGATAGCACTACAGTGTATTCAAGGTGAATGTGGGAGGGAGGTGTACGGCTCACTTACCTTGCCAGCTCTTGTCAGATCATTAAACAACAACAAAATAACTTGTATTTATATAGTGCTTTTAATGTAGTGAAATGTCCCAAGTCACTTCACAGGAGTGTTATGAGATAAAACATTTGACACCGAGCTGCATAAGTAGAAATTAGTGCAGGTGACCAAAAGCTTGGTCAAAGACGTTTGTTTGAAGGAGGAAAGAGAAATAGAGAGGCGGAGAGGTTTAGGCAGGGAGTTCCAGAGCTTGGGGCCTAGGCAACAGAAGGCGCGGCCCACCAATGGTTGAGCGATTATAATCAGGGATGCTCAAGAGGGCAGAATTAGAGGAGTGTCGACATCTCGCCAGGGGGAGGGGGGGCGTTGTGGGGCCGGAGGAGACTATAGGGACTAAGGAGGGGCGAGGCCATGGAGAGATTTGAAAATAAGATGAGAATTTTAAAATCGAGGCGTGCTTAAACTTCCTTGTACTGTTGCCTGGGGCTCATTGAAGTGGCACTCACAATCACTGCCGCCTCCCTCTATGTGGCTGACACCAATAATGTAATTGGTTTCCTGCCATGGGCACCCAGCAGGCCATCCACGCTTTACCTTGTATTCCAAATGGACCTCCAGGTGTCCATCAGAGAAACTTGCAAAAGACAGTTTGTAGGGTGCTGTTTCTGCCACTCCCTTAGTTGCCTGTGGCAAGACTCCTGCCTGAAGAGTTTGCAGCAATTGTTAAGGATCTTTCTTGTAGTCTGCATGTATCATTCTTCTTCTGCTTTTCTTCCTCCAGTGTCACTGCCCATTAAAGCTGCTGCTGCAAAAAAGGACGTGTGTGTGTGTGTGTGTATATACATATATAGCACCTTTCATGACCTCCGGGCATCCCAAATTCTTCATAGCCAATGAAGCATTTTTGAAGTGAGAGCGGGAGTGCTCCCACCAATCGAAGGCTGAAATTTGCAAGCTTTTATTCCCCGCCGTTATTAATGTGTAAATCGCCCAGTAACTTGTGGTAAAGTTAAGGTAAGCAAGAAAACAGTATTAGAAAAAGTAATGACACTAAAGACTGACAAATCCCCTGATCCTGATGGTTTCCACCCCAGGACTTTAAAGGAAGTAGTTGAGGAAATTGCAGATGCTTTAGCCATAATCTTCCAAAGTTCTCTTCATTCAGGAATTGTCCCTTTAGATTGGAAAATTCCAAATGTAACTCCATTATTTAAGAAAGATGTGAGCGAGAACCCAGGAAATTATAGACCTAACATCTGTTAGTCTAACATCTGTTGAAATCTATAATTAAGAACAGAGTAACTATAAACAGAGAAATTAGAGCTAATTAGAGAGAGCCAACATGGATTAGTAGAGGGTAGGTCATGTCTAACAAACCTAATTACATTTTTGAGGAAGTAGACAGGTAGACGGGGAATATCCATGGATGTAGTTTATATGGACTTCCAGAAAACATTTGATAAGGTTCAACCTGAGATAATGTTAGCTAAAATTAACCAGATCAATAATCAAAGGCAAATTATTGACCTGGTTGGGAGATTGGTTTCTATCGCTGAATTAGAGAGTAGGAATAATGGGTATGTACTCGAATTGGAGGGAAGCGGCTAGTGGTGTCCCACAAGGATCTGTGCTGTGGCCTCAACTATTCATTATATTTATTAATGACTTAGATAACACAATAGAAAGCTATATATTCAAGTTTGCCGATGACACAAAGATTGGTGGTATAGTAAGTAATGTAGACAGGAGCATAAAATTACAAAGAGACATTGATAGATTAAGTGAGTGGGTGAAACTGTTGCAGATGGATTTTAACACAGGCAAATGTGAGGTCATCCATTTTGGACCAAAAAAGGATTGATCCGTGTATTTTTTAAATGGTGAAAAGCTAGGAACAGTGGAGGTCTAAAGAGATTTAGGGGTCCATGTACACAGGTCACTAAAATGTAGTAATCAACTACAAAAAATAATCAAAAAGGCTATGGAATGTTAGCCTTTATAATGAGAGAGCTGGAATATAAACGGTAGGACGTTTTGCTACAGCTATGCAAAGCCCTGCTTAGGCCACATCTGGAGTACTATGTACAGTATTGAGCATTGCACCTTATAAAGGATATATTGGAATTGGAAGGAGTGCAGTGCTGATTCACCAGGGCTCCAAGGGTTGGATTATGAGGAGAGATTACATTAACTGGGCTTGTATTCCTTGAAATATTGAGGTTTTTAGGATTTTGAAAGGAATTGATAGGGTAGATAGAGAGAAACTTTTTCCGCTTATGGGGGATTCTAAAGGGGGGATGTAACCTTAAAAATGAGAGCTCAGGAGAGAATTTAGGAAACACTTCTTCACACAAAGGGTGGTAGAAGTGTGTAACTCTTCCACAAAAAGCAGTAGATTCTGGCTCAATTAATAATTTTAAATCTGAGACCGATAGATTTTTGCTAGACAAGGGTATAAAAGGATATGAAGCCAAGGCAGATGGATGGAGTTAAGATACAGATCAGCCATGATCTCATTGAATGGTGGAACAGGATCGAGGGGCTGAATGGCCTACTCCTGTTCCTATGAAGGGATAGCGCCAGTGAATTGCGAATCGCCACAAGTTGCCAGCCGATTTGTGCGCACTGCATTAGCTTCCTTGAGGTTGCGAATTGTTTTAGGAGATTTTAAAAATGTAATTTAAAATTTTAAATTTTTTTACTTTTCCTTTCTATCCCTTTTTTTCTCTCTCCCTTAATCCAATCTTACCTTCCCTCTCTTTATTTCTGTTTCTATACCTGATTTGACATTGAATTCATTCTTTCTTCGATTACAGCAATTTCCAACATTACAACAGTGACTACACTCAAAGTACTCCATTGGCTGTAAAGCCCTTTGCGACATCCAGTTGTCGTGAAAGGCACTATATAAATCCAAGTCTTTATTTATTTCTTCGGATTCACCCTCCTTCTCAGTCCTTTTGGTTATTTCTCAATTCTTAATTCTCATTGTCCCATCACTCATCAAGATCCTAGATGTCCTGTTGCCTTTGCTGTGCTATTATCAGCTTTCACTTCCAACAAATTATGGGCAACAATTTTAAACCATGAACATGTAATTGTAAGCCTAACTAACAGGGTACACTGCGAAATGCCCAATCCAGCAAAATCTAACCCACTATATAAATGCAAGTAGTTGTTATTGATGATGATGTTGATTGGCTTGCTGGGCATTTCATAGAATCTTAGAATGATACAACACTGAAGGATGCCGTTCAGCCCATCGTGCTTGTGCTGGCTCTTTGAAAGAGCTATCCAATTAATCTCACTCCCCTGCTCTTTTGCCATAGCCCTGCAAATTTTCCCACTTCATGTATTGATCCAATTCCCTTTTGAAAGTTACTATTAAACCTGTTTCCACCACCCTTCCAGATCACAACTCGCTGCCTCATGTCACCTCTGATTCTTTTGCTAATTACCTTAAATCTGAGTCCTCTAGTTTATGACCCTTCTGCCAGCGGATACAGTTTATCCTTATTTACTCTATGAAAACCATTCATAATTTTGAACATCTCTATCAAATCTTCCCTTAACCTTCTCAGCTCTAAGGAAAATAACCCCTGATCCTCTCGTCTCTCGATATAACTGAAGTTTTTCATCCCTGGTACCATTCTAGTAAATCTCCTCTGTACCCTCTCTAAGGCTTCCTAAAGTGCGGTGCTCAGAATTGGCCACAATACTCCAGCTGTGGCCTAACCAGTATTTTATAAAGGTTTAGCATAACTTCCTTGCTTTTGTACTCTATGCCTCTAATCATAAAGCCAAGGAATCCCATATGCCCTTGTAACAGCTTTCTCAACTTGTCCTGCCACCTTCAAAGGCCTGTGTATATACACCCCCAGATCTCTCTGTCCCTGCACCCTCTTTAAATTTGTACCATTTAGTATATATTGTCTCTCCTCATTCTTCCCACCAAAATGAATCACTTCACACTTTACTGACATTTTCTGTTTTTATTTCAGATTTCTAGCATTAATTTTTCTTTTTATTTCTACAAAAGACTGAATTAAAAAAAAAACGTCATATGATGTGTGTTTTTTTTCCATACGTAATGTCAAGGTAGCCAAAAGATGTTTAGATTTGGTGTGTATTCAAGTGGTGGAGGACTGACCTCAAAGGCGCCCTCTATTGGCCATCGCGGCAGGCATGTAAAGTATTCATATAGGACAACTTTTTTGTCATTAAGCAATTTACATTTCAAGGTAACAATTTCTGTGAAGAGATGTAATTTTTGTGTCAGACGCTATAAGTTCCTCACGCTTCATGTGTCAAGAGCCGCAGAAAAGGTTGTCAAAATTGCCTCTCAGGAAAGCAAACAAGGACAAACAGTTAATAGGATTAGAAGGATATCATTTAATACCGTCACTCAGCAAGCTACTGTACTAACTGTTGAGAGTACAGTAAATTGCATTGGTGAGACGACTCGCGGACTTGCACTTTTATGGAAGTCTCGTTAAATTAAGAAAAAAGAGGCACGCCAGCATCGTTTCCCACATAATGGAAATTTCAGGAGCTCAAGAATCATCTGTGACAATAACAATCAGATACTAATCAGCAAGGTCTTTAGAACAAATCCTATCCGCTGAGTGAGGAATTTTACTGGGCATATTCTCTCTATTATTGAAACTAAGTCCTTAGCTTCTGCCAGAAATTGTTTTTTTCTTTAAGTTAGGCCGACGATACATTTAACATGTAATGAAATGAGAGCTCGTTAAAATATGAAAAAAAAACTAAACAGTGTGACAGATTGTGGAATAAAAAGTGAAAGGGATAGGTGGGGAAAGAAATGCTTATTTAACTAAAGGAGATGAAACATCACAGTTCAATAAAAATTGAAAAGATGAGGAAAAATACTTGAGAGTGAAACTATGATAAAACTGGCGGGAAGGAATGGAAATGAGTGAAGTTAACGTCGAAGTGATGTTTACTATAAAATCTGGAAGAAGTGGGAGTGCCTTTCCTAACTTCTCCCTTCATATTCCAATCTCGCTTTCCCCCAAACCTCTTCTGTAAATTTGAAAAGACGCGGGCCAATAAAATGTCCAGGGTTGACACATAAAGGGAGAGGGTGAGGAGTGATAGGAAAGGAATGGCATAATGCCTCCAAGATCTAACATCAAACGAGGGCATTAAAAAAAACACAAGGAAAAAGTTTTACCACAAGATGGAGGCGAGGGAGAAAGAACAGGACAACTCTTTTGGGGGACAAGCAGAAAGAAGACGGCCAGGTGGTCAGAAACTGTAGAAAATGAGCAGACCTGAATGCTCAGGCAAGCACCAAATCTCAGTAACATCTCTTGTTTATTAAAATGCCACTTTACTTTTTGTAAACAGTAACGCCAGCACCTGTGAACAGCAGTGCAAATTGTTTATAGTATAGGTTTTACATATATCAAATATATTCACTATATGGTATGTGCACACTGACTAAAATACAACCAACAAACAGCGTAATTAGCATAGACTCAGTTTATTGATTGTTCATTTAAAGTATTTCAACTACCAAAGTGCTCGTTCGTTAATTGGCCATATAATTTCGGAGTACCATTCTCTCATAAGTTACATCAATTACAAATTCAACTATAGAACATCATAAATATACAATGTAAATAAAAGAAAAACAATCTCAGATCCCTTTGATATTTGTGTTTATGTTTGGTTCTAATTCTCCATTTCGCGCCTTTAAAAAACATGATTGGGAACGGTGTTTCGGACTGGCTGATCTTTCCTTTGCCAGTTCCTCGATCCATGGACTAAGCGGCCACTTCATTTTATAAATAATAATTCAAGTAATGGATAATAATGATTTCACAAGAGAAAGCATTCTCTGTCAACAATATACAGAACTGCCACTTTTGTAAATTATGTACCCTGAGACTCGAGTTGGGTGTTTCCTAACACATTTTACAGAAGACGAACCATAATAAGATTACAATAATAAAATAATACAATCAATAGAAATTGGGTTATTTCCAGGAAAATCCAGTTATTCCATGTTCAGTTGATATTTTGAGGCAATAGTCCCTTTTTATTGAGGACAGGTTGTTACAGAGCACAGGGGAAAGTTTCCAGTTTAAAACTCGGTGGAGGTCGAACCTTGTTATTCCCCTTTGATGGAATACACACGAATTACTATGAGATTAAAACATTAACAAGTTTATTCCCCCACCCCACCCCCCCTCTTCAGTAACTTCCCCCCTCACCCGCCTCATTACAATTTCCGAACATCTCGGATATGGAATCAAACAAACGCTGATAGAAGTACGGCGCACTGACCCTCACAATAACGGGGAGAGATTGCCTGAAAACATACCCAGAAAATCTTCACTATTGATTTTCTTCCCACTGAGTAAAAAGAGCTTCAGTCAAAAGCTGTAGTATCTGTTCGGAGCTGCCTACCACATATTCGGAAATCTCCAATCTATCGGGATTAAGAGGATAACACAATCTGTGTTCAAAAATCAAATGCTTCAAAGTCCATTTATAGCACCAGGAGAATTTGTAGTATTTCTCGTTTAACCCTATTAACATAAATTTACAAAAATAAATTAAATTTTATATCATAACCGAGAGAGATATGCGAATCGGGTGTAATTTTGCACATTTTGATTAATCTAAAACCTGATCTATAAAGAATAACAAAAAACAGTGATGAGGGGGAAGGGTTGGTGAATCAATTCTCAGCTCTATTTTCTGTGTCCTGAAATAAATTTCTAGTTACAACCTTGGAATAATAACCCGCACTCCCTGCGCATTATGCAAGGCTTGCGTTGCAGTCAAAGATACAATATTCTTATTTCACGTGGTTTACAGGGGAGTAAATTAGAATATCCAAAATGAACCCTGCAGATGTATTTCAACACCTCACTTAAAAAGTACGGGAGACGGTAGACCGACATTCTACACAAATAACTCCCAGAGACAGACTCTTGCTCCACGCCCTCATCAAGATATCTGCAACAGTTATGCCGAATGCATTCCTGAAATTCCACAATCTCTCCATAAAATTTATCCAATTACAAAAGTATTCCGTTTGTATTTTGAGCGGTGAAAGGAATACCGATTCCCTGCATCAAAAGGCAGCATCCAGCTTTGTGGAATGTCGCCTTCTTCCTTGTATTACACTTAGCCTGAAAAGCTAAAATACGCCAGGAATAAAGTTGTTTTTGTTACATTGATTCTTTTTTTTGTGGGGAGGAGGGGATATTTGCAAATTGAAAAGCATTTTGATTTTTTTTTCTGCGCAAACGAAGTTTTATTACACGAAACAAAAAAAGCACCATTGTGGGGGGTGAATGCAAAGGAATCCTGTGTTACAGTTTCTAGAATTCTGCTGCATTCCTGCCATCACGATGGATAATCAAGTGATTTTAAAATCCTAAATGTATAAAGCAATATGAGCAGCGACCCACATAAATATACCAAATTATTTAAATGGTTCCTGGTGTTACAATGTCGGTGTTACAGCATTACAGTCCTTTTTTAAAGTCAGAGATTGGTGTATTTGTTTTCGTGCAGTGAAGATTAAGGAATTCGACTTTTGTGATAAATATTAAATGGAGTTTGGTTAAGTGCAAAGGTGCTTAGTTTAAAAAAAAGTATCAGTTGAATAGTGTGGAGAAAATATTTAACAGTTCTGACTTGCAACTGCATTCAGTTAAACGTCGGCGACAGCAAAACAAAGGTAAATATGAAATGCTTATATTGGTTGAGTGTTTTGTTATTATTGATCAACAAAGCAAATTCTGACTGTGTTACCGATCTCCCATTGGCACAACAACCCGGGGTTATGGGGGGGTTTAATCCCATAATATAGGACTGATGTTGCTTTTTAAAAAAAAACAGGACCTGACTTATCTCTACCATTAGTTTTTATTAAATTTGAAGTTAGTTTGTGTATTTCTGGAGAGGAGGAGGAGGGAAGGGGGATTTATATTGTTTTGTTTCCTTTGCTCTTTTATTATAAGTGCGGAGCGTAAAAAGCCGGAGCCCCGTAAGTCTGCGAGCTGAGCATGAAGGGGGAGAGCACGGCAGCCGGGGAGGGCAGGAAGGGCAGCTGGGCGGCGCACACCAGACCGCCGGGGCCCGGGTAAGCCGAGTGCATGGCGAGCGAGCCCCCCACCGGAGAGGACGAGCTCATGGGGCTGAGGCCACCGAGGTGATTCACCCCCGACGGTCCGCCCATGCCCGACACTCCACCGCCTCCTCCTCCTCCTCCACCGCCTCCGCCGGTGGGAGCGCTGGTGTCCGCCCCGGGGTTCTGCTTCTTCCACTTGGTCCTGCGGTTCTGGAACCAGATCTTGACCTGGGTCTCGGTCAGGCTGAGCGACAGCGCCAGGTTGAGGCGCTCGCACACCGACAGGTAGCGGGTCGACTTGAACTTGTTCTCCAGCGCCACCAGCTGCTCGTAGGTGAAGGCGGTGCGGGCCCGGCGGGGTTTGCCCGACTTGGCCTCCGAGCCGCTCCGCTTCCTCTTGCTCTTGTGCTGCTGAGCCTGGCTCTGCTGCTGGGACCCCTGGGACGGCTGCTGCTGGTTCTGTTGGCTTTGGGGGCTCAGACTTTCTCCTCTTCCACCACCACTGCCATCCTCTTCCTCCTCCTCTTCCTCCTCCTCCTCCTCCTCCTCGTCTCCCTCCACCCCGGACATCCTCTCCCCTGCAGCGGCCAGAATGCCTCCTCCTCCTCCTGCTCTTCTTCCACCACCGCTATCTTCGCTGTACTCCTCGGCGTCCTCTTGCCGCGGAGTCTCGCTGCTGCTGCTGTGGTCTGTCTCTAAACTCCGGCAAAAGTCCTTCTCACATTCATCAGCTTTGTAACTGTCTAGGAAATCTCCATCTTCTGGCAATAGGAGGGAGAAATAGAAAACACAGAGGATTAGATACCAACATTTGTACAGGGCTTCGAAGAAAAAAGGATAAGAAAAAAAAGTACCCCTTTTTGAGCATTTTGTTGCAAAAATCTGAATATTTTGTTCAATATTTCTGAAGAAATCATTGCTCCTTCTTAACTAAATACATTTAACTTCAAAATCAAAATTCAACACGCATCACACGAAAAATTAAAAGTTGAAAACACATCCAGTCTGTGCTGTAATACCCGACTTCGCAAATCATTTTTAAACATTGTTTGTAATTAAAATATTAACATCTTCAAAATTCAAACCCAATTCATCAATATTGTTGAAATGTCAGGTTGTCTTAAATGTTAAACGCCGCATATGATATAAATATCTACACAATCTATTAACTCGGTGACAACTTTTCTATTGCATTTAAACGAGCCCTGTCAATTCCAGATAACAAGAATTTGCTCTTCGAGTTTTATTAAGTTTTTTAAACATTTCTTCCTGTAAAACAAATAACTCACTACAGTTAACACGGACAAAGGCGAATACTGTTGAAAGTGAAGGAAAACTCAAGATGACTTAATTGGAACAGACTTTTTGTTTTGTTTATCTCTTGATTTATCCTATAACGCGACGAAATGAGAATTTAACAGTTATTCAGAGTTCACATGTGACAAATTCGGCGATTTCTAGGGGTCATGTGTGAAGATGTGTTCCCAATAGTGTGTGGCATACTTGCTGTTTAGAATAAAGCGGATATCGACTATCTGAGAATTATTCACTTATGTATAATCCGAATATACCTGCCATTTTATTTGCCTATATAATCTATATCTACGGAAAATTGTTTTAATGATAATGACAATATCATTATTTATAACTATTTAATAAAAATGGTGTGTACTGTGACGAAAAGTACTCGTCGACACGCATGTGCATCTTTTCACAGCAACACTTACAAATAACAGTTACTGTATAAGCGTACTGTTAATGAAAAAAGCACCAAAAAGATTTAAAGCTGTGCTAATTAAACTCGATTGGTGTCTGTAAGGGGATTCCGTCTATTACAGAAACTAATTGCAGGACACTTACATTAATTGTGATCATATTAAGGCCTCATTAGACAGGCTAGGAGAAAATAATAAAGCATTTCCAAACATTTACCACTTTTAATAGAAATTACATACTGTCGCATTAAGGCTCATTCCTTTAAACTCCTACTTCATATAGTGTTTATGTTTTCCCTCCCCTCATTTAATCAACAGCCAAACATGAGCAAGTGTTCTGTGCATTATAGAAACTGTCTCCTGGGAACGGCCGCAATTAACAATCTGACCTTCTAATATATTATTTTAATTTGCGGTTCCTCTGCTTACTTTGTAAATGTTTCATTTGATCTAAACAATCTTCAAACTTTGACAATGATACACCTGGATCATATTGTGTCTAAAGACTGACTTCCAGACAACACGTTTATTATATCGGGCAGCACCTTGTTTTTACAGTTTGTTACTTTCAAGTTTAAGGAAAGTCCTGTTCGATAACTGTTGTGTCATTCTGTCCTCGAATGTCACCAGATTAGTGGGGAGAAAGTTAGTACATTTTTTGAAAGACGTGTGCAGGTTGCAATCTGGAGCCTGGGTCGAAAGCAATACGCGATCAATAGCAGCCACTAATAACTGTAATACGTTTTAATCGAGTAATTATCCGAATTTTGACCCTATAATTTAGACGTTTTAGGAGTGTTTGCAAGCTGTTTGAAAGAGATATGCAGAATTCGATAATAGGATATCGATCACCCCAGCCCAACATGCCACTCTGGGGCGATTTTCGCCATTATAAGAGCTCTTTAACGCTGCTAAGCACATTTTACCTTAAATGCAATCGAAGAACTTTAATTGTTTTTCTAGAGATAACCAGCGTTTTGTCACAATTAGTCTGATTCGTCCTAAAAACCGAAGGGGAGAGAGAAAATTGAATCTGTCGCCCAAAGCATGAAGGATAAACTCCAGAGATGTCTTTGAAAGATTGGAAAAAGCGCCTTTAAACGGCAGCGATTCCTATTTATTTCTGGCAAACGACCTCTTTAAAAAAAGACTAGTCGAATGCACCATGAGAGGCCTCAAATTATACAAAGGTAATTACACAATCAAATGCGGGGTGCTAGGAACTGATTTACTAATAGGTAAACGATATTGGCTTGCCAAAATCTATCATAACCATTAAACGTTTGGACCATCACAAACCCTTCCAAATCAACATGGAATCACGCAATTAAGATCGTTTAAGATCATTTGGAGAGGAGACGTGTTCCCGTGGTTACTTACGATACTTAACAGACTTGCCTCAGCATGTATCGGTACCTGCGAGTTTTCCATCAGCACCATTGACTGTGAAAACCTTACCTTAACATAGCCTGTTTGGTTATTAAAGCGTCTGCAATCACAATTCATTGTGGACAGCGGATTTCGGCTGTAAACACACGAGGGGGGTTGGTTAGGGACTACGGTCGGGGATTCTTTACCTGGTCGCGGTGGACTCGGGTTCTAAGCATCACTTAAAAAAAAAACTTTTGCACATTCGCGCAAAACTTACAGCAAACACTTGTATGCGCGGGGCGCAAGAAGGAAACAAAATAGCGCACAGGACCCAGATACTCACTGATTATGTCAGTTGGCTTCTTGCATGTGTCCAAACCGCTGTCGTTTATCGTTTTCTGATCTGCAATTTCACAAAAAGCGTCTGCAGCCCTTTCCCCCGCCGCTGCCACTGTGTACTCGCTGCCGGCTCTATAGAGAATGCTGCACTGCCGGCGTTTGCTGCTGTTAAATTTGTTGGGGTCCAGAATGTCCAAGACTGAGAAAGAGGTGGTCCTGTTGTTGCTAGTTGGAGCAGGGAGCACGACCACTGCCTCTTGGCCAGAGATGCCCTGCGTGTCCTCTTGCCGTTCCCGGCTGGCAGGGCAGGAGAAAGCAGCTAGATCATTGCCTGGGAGTCTCTGATCCCCATTCACATCCATGGCTTCAGTGTGGATGGTGCAAGACATCGGATCTGCCACCGCCGCTGATGGTAAGGAGATATCAGCGGGCTGAACCTTTTCTCTATTCACATTCATGACTCCCCCCCTCCCCCCTCCAAAAAAAAACCTAATAGTCTTTAAAAAATATATATTGCTGTAATGTGCACAGTCAAATCTTTGAATCCGGTCCACCCCTGGCGTCGATCAAGGGTGTTAACGTGAAGTCACAAAGTGCTACTGATCCTTAGAAGGTCCTCACTGTCTCCCCTAGGACTCCCCCTAGACATTTCTGTCCCACACACACACGCCAGACTGCATGTTATTTATGCATTCATATTCAGCAGCGTTTTGTAATTGGCTACAAATTAATCCCTTGCCCCTAATAGCCTCTAATCTACATCACAGAGAGAGACGGATGATGTTGCCTGTGATATACTTGGCTGTCAGGTCTTTTTCAGCACACTTCCACTCATCTGGAAAGCATCTAAATAGCCTTATTTGGGAGGGGGTGGCGCTTTCTTTAAATAATTGAGGTGAGGAGGGGGGAGCAAACAAAGAACTATTTTCTACCTTAACACCTACTCTTCTGTTTAATACGTCATCCCTTGGTTCTGAGCTAGATTTGTTTTTATTAGAAAATGAACACTTTACTAGAAATTAAAGTTAAGCAATTTTAAATTACGATCGTTTTAACAATAAATACAGGCTCGCTAATGGAAGTGCTAGCTTTAATTTAATGGATGACAAGCAGGCTTTTAAGGTAAATCGTTTTTTTTATATGGAATATTGAATTTTAATTTAAAAATTAATGGTAAATATGGTGATAAAATGGATGCATTCTAACGCTACACTTAAATATAGAGCCTAACTTTCTTGCTTTTAGGAACAGCTTTCCTGTGTTTTTTGTGGAGCACTGAGCATTGAATTAGCTGTTAACAAAGTAAATTTGGTAGCATGCACGAAAATTAGACCCCCCAACCTCAGATTCGTGACACATACACGAACAGGTCCTTTGCAATTACCGAGGGCAATGATCCTTTGGAAAGCAGAAATTAAAAGTTCTGTGAAATAATCGGCGAAACAATCAGATGTAATTTTCGGTGGGGGTGTGTGAACATTATTAGACCATCAAAGGGTTGTGCCCAGGGGGGTTACTCCAGGCCCCGGCTTCACTCAAAGCCACCAGCCATTCTCTGTAATATGACAAATTGAAAGAAGCTATTCGATTTCAATCAGCGCCCATAACATTTTTGTGCCCTGTAATGACTTTATTCTGATTTATGCCTAAATTAACATTTTCACTAAAGATTTTTCCTTTGAATTCAAAAATAAATAAACTTTTCTCACAGTGGCATAGAGTAGATGCAAAAAAAATCACATTATGTGATGGTGTGCATGGGCTGATGGATGAATGATAGACAAGTGCATTTGTTTTGTCAGAAGGGGCAGGACGATGCAGTGGAATATGCAGATATTGAAATCAATTCAAATTTTCTAATCGACATGGATATCTAATGAGATTTTACACACAAGCCAAGGTGCCAATCCGTCGAAGTCCTTTTAAGATCATCTCAAATAAGACCACTTGTCTTAAGATTAACATTCTGGACGCCTCTGTTATTTTAATGTAACTTAATACCTTGACTTATCTCTTTTCCATAATATAGACTTTTCTGAAAATTAGTTCGAGATTCAACTTATAGATCGAATGCAGATGCACAGGTATATACTTATTTCTTTCCCATAACAGAGAGGTTTTTTTTATTTAAATGCTGAAAATAAATGCTGAAAATCACATGGAGTGTCCAGGATATGCATATTGACATCCACACATCCACACAAGTTATGGATAAATAAACTACATAAAGGAGAAAAGATTAAAGTACTTAAAGTTATTCACATACCAATCAGCGGTAACAAATCTGAATAAATGTAACGTCTGGTGCGGACAGTTCCTAATACATCTGGCAAATTGTGTTATTGTAAAAAAATAGGAAATTGCACGGGATCATATAGATGTCCCGGCTGCTAGATGAGAGCTGACAAGTAATATCTCATTCAGCCAGTGCAAATGACCAGCCTTTCTCTCCATAGATTGCCAGAAGTTGGAAGTTAATCTTTAAAGTTCGAATGCTCTCTGCCGTCAGCCGCTCTGTAATTACCGCTGATCGCAGAGTGTTTAAGAGAGAGAGAAAAAACATATCAAAGCTCTCTCTCTCTATGCTGCAGTATCCGATTGCCCCTGCTATTTGGAGAGTAGCTGCTGGCAGTCATTTGCATGTAAATGAAACGGCGTAAGGGACAGCAGTGGGCTCTTGTCAATGCCAGACAAACTTTAGCGAGGGGACCACCCTCTAATTTCCTGCAAATTACTCCATGTACAGCAGCAATGAGCTGCTTCTAATGACTCGCCACAGCCTCTCCCCGCTGGAGCACAAGACCCGCAGATCACACGGAGCCCCCTTTTTCTTATTAAAAAGAAAAACTAACACAACAGAAATGATTGAACTGAAATAATTTATGTCTATCTATTCATGTCTCTATGCATTTATAAACTGCATTAGAATTTGCCACTGGTTACAAGCGATCTTCATTACATTCGTAGCCCTTTGAGTGACGATGACACTTGAATAATATTAATTGTTGTCGCTTTGCAGAACATATTACGGCAAACCACACCAGTGAAAGGATATTTTCAATACTACAAGAGTTCCGAGTTTTAGCGAGGATCCCGGGCCAGTTGATTTCGTTGGTGAGTTGAGTGAAATATCTGGCCAGATGTTAGAAATGGCATAGCAAAGGCACTCTAGTTGGGTCAGGTCAAACCTCAACGTGTGTGGAGTTTGATAAGTAGCTTCAAGTAATAAAACATCTAAGCACTATCAACGCAATAAACGACAAGTTTCCAAGGAACAATTATATCCGACTATATATAAAATAAAAGTTTAGCTAACTTTCATAAGCTATTCGATTCTTTTTAATGAATGAAATATCAAACAACGAACGTTGCTTAATTTGAACAGACCAAAGGAAATAAAGGAGTCATGGGTCCTTCCTTTATGTAAAGCAAATAGAAATTATAGTATGATGCGGTTATTGACTAAAATTTATAGTAATATTCCACATTGCAAGAAGGAATTCGGCGAGTAGACCCCAGGACGTTAATGTAAGTGTTGAGGGTTTGATAACAGAAGCTTTTAATATAACATTCTCCAGAATGACACAGGCTGTAATACAGAACAAGGCTTCCCCTGCAGTGCAAACTTGCACAGACGCTTACGATGCACTGTTACTTCTGAAATCAGCCGAAGATCTTAATAAGCGTCGTGCCTGGGCTGCAAGCGGGCACTAAAGATGTTGCATAATTCTGTCTTTTCCTTACTATTAATAAGACCAATCCAAATATTTCTGCGCACGGAAACCTCTGCCCCAGATGGGGAGTGACAAGTTGTCAGTTCCTGCACTTATGACAATGTTTCATCATTTCTAATCATTCATGATGCAGGGTTGGGGGGTGGGCGGGGAGCCCCAGCCTGAAAAGCGAGAAGTAATTACATCAGTACATCTGTGACAATCTACATTCAGTTTATTATTTCTCTCCGTGACCCTTCCAGATTATTTACTTACTGAAGGTCTAACAGGTTTATTTCAGGGCCAGATGCTGTCCTCCAATTAACCCTTGGAGCGCCGAACATCACAGGGTTCGGCGTGAGGGTTTTACAATATATATTTACATCCCAATAACGTTTCAAAACCAGTATGAGCTTGAAAGGACTGTGAGGTTTTATTTTTATAGCGCCTTATCCTGTCTCTCCAACAAACCTCCAAGTTGCTGCTCTTCCAATAAATTCAGCGGAGGCGCGGTGTTGTTGTCATGTGGGTGAAAAGACAGAAGAGTCTAACTTTTTAAACATATTGGACCTTTATTCTCGAAACTAGCTGGTAATTTCATCTACCATACATATCAATAAGCACATTTTCATCGGTCTATATTAATATTTACGGTGCTTCATTCTTTGTAGAATTTTGCATCACTTAAAAAAAACTATCAGTGTTAATTCTGTCAATGTCATTATAGGAGGTTGGTTGGAGGAGATTTGGGTCTTCCCCCGAATATTACCCACGCAACTGGCAATGAAAGTCGTGCATTTGGGCCAAGTGATAAGAGAATCCAGTGCCGATCGGGTTAACACGCCGAACCAAGATAGGGCAACAACCCCAGAATACTTCGAAATTGAAATTATATTGCATCCGTTCGAGCCTCGGGTCAACTCCCCGGGTGCTGGTAATTCAGGGTGCTGGTAATTCAGGACGCTAAACAATTGTAGGTTGAAACAGAAATACAAAGTGAAAATTAGCTTTGAATCAAGACAATCGGATACAAGCAACCATTCATTTCAGAGCAAAGCAAAAAAAAACTGATGAGAGAAAGCGTCCTAAATAATGGCAAGGCGCATCAATAATCTTTTTTGTGTTTAAAGTGCTACAAGCAGTTAAAATAACTCAAAGACGAAAATCAATAACTGCCGGCTATTTTCTCCGAGAGAATAATAGGGGGGGGGGGGGGGGGGGGGGGGGTTTGTGCACACGCTGCTCACTGCACAGAGGAACCGGCGGCTCTTATCTCATGACCTATCCGAAAGGAAAGCGAGGGGAGGGAGGGGGAAAATCAAATGTTATTCCCACCCCCTCTCCCTTCTCGCTCATATAACAGATCGCGTCCCATCAATAGTGTCAGGTACTTATGGCAGAAGATTTAAATGCACAGGGGAATGCAGGTTAAGACAGTAATGAGCTTAATTGAGGTTAATGCTCTCTGCACAGCCCTTGATTATTAAATTAATATTATCTCTAACATGGATCATAATTAGAAGTTTAAACAACGCTTCCGGAACCCTTTGAAGATCTATTAAAACCCGGCGATCCAGACAGGCTATTGAGGGAGGGAGAGAGGGAGCGCGGGGGGGGAAGATCTTGTGCACAGGAAATTCTCTCTTCCCCACCCCTCCCATTTATCCCCCCCCCCCCCCCCCCAGTGCAGCATGGTTTAAAGTTGTTTGAGAGGAAATATCGAGAGTGATTATAAGCAGCCCTGTTCGTTAACGATTTTAAATGAGCTCTGACGCTGGTAAAATCTGACAATTACCTATCACGATAGGAGATGATGGTTAAAATTACCAGGAATCAATATTCTCACCGGGTGTCCAAGCCTGATAAGACCAGGCAAGACAATGTTGACTATTAAAGTCGACAGCTTGAGATATTACACTATTAGTTATGCTATTTTTAATAATCTATAATATTTTAGGTATAATTAATTTATTATACGGGTCAGATAATATCTGGGGATAGAATGAGGTCTGAAGGGTCTATTAAGACTGGTAATGAGAAAGGCGAAATCTAATCTAAGGACGAGTGGCCGTGAAGAAGCAAATATACAACTGACTTTACAGTGAGGCAGCCGGAGTAGGGATGCTGACAGTGAATTGCTGGTAGATCATATGCCTTTCCTTTCAGACCGCTTTTTCCAAGTTGATTCCGATGCTATATTGTAGATAGACGGATCGTGTAGTAATACCAAAAAAACACTGCTTTGAGCTAATAATACACACTTATGGCAATTTCCTAGAATGACTCTTTCTGTGATCAATATAGCCTTTCTCAATCATCCGCTGGCTATTTATTTCAACAACATCCGAGGCTAGAACATTTTAATTGTTCATTTCGCTCAGTAAAGTAGAAATTCAATTCATGTTATCCGATATTTATATTGCCGCCTGTTTAACGTGATGAATTTGACAGTTGCCACGATTTTAAAATTGCGCTTCCCCCCCCGCCCCCCCAAACATGATATGCATTTAATAAATCATAGGGATACAGGGCGGTTAATATAAATATACCCAAATTCAATATGAATCAGCGATTATACCAATTGAGTTCATATATATTCGGGAAGATTTATTGGAGCCTATCTATATATTCAAAGGTCACAAACCTAATGTCCTTAATGCTGCCCCTCCCCCCAATTATTTTAAAGCGACAAGGATTTCTTAAAGCGATTAATAGCCGCAGGTTTTGTCAGTACTGGTTCAGCAGCTATTCACCTACGCGTCGATTCAGGCTGTGGCATCTCCTACTAAAGCAATGCAGTTATTTCTTAATAAACTTACAGTTTTGGTGTTGATCCTGCAAAATGAGTATCATTCTCCAGCAACAAAGATTCTAAACTGACAGAGTAACCTCAGGAATGTAAGGATACATGTTATATAAAAATAAACCTCACAGATACCCTGGAGTGATTTTAACCTAGCGACCTAATCTCAACATTCAGATGATGGTTCTAGGGTCCTCAGATAGCACTTTTATGATATAGGAACAGGAGAAGGCTATTCAGCCCCCCGAGTCTGCTCTGCCATTCAATGAGATAAGAACATAACAAATAGGAGCAGGAGTAGGCCATACTGCCCCTCGAGCCTGCTCTGCCATTCAATAAGATCATGGTTGATCATCGACCTCAACTCCACTTTCCCGCCCGATCTCTATATCCCTTAATTCCCCTAGACTCCAAAAATCTATCTATCTCAGCCTTGAATATATTCAGAGACTCAGCATCCACAGCCCTCTGGGGCAGAAAATTCCAAAGCTTCATAAACCTCTGAGTGAAGAACTTCCTCCTCATCTCTGTCTTAAATAGCTGACTCCTTATCCTGAGACTATGCCCCCAAGTTCTAGGCACTTCAGTCAGGTGAAACAACCTCTCAGCATCTACCCTGTCAATCCCCTTCAGAATCTTGTATGTTTCAATGAGATCACCTCCCATTCTCCTAAACTCCAGAGAATATAGGCTTTCTCATCATGACAGCCCTCTCATCCCAGGAATCAATCGAGTGAACCTTTGTTGCATCGCCTCCAAGGCAAGTATATCCTTCCTCACATAAGGAGACCAAAACTGTACACAGTACTCCAGGTGTGGTTGCACCAAGGCCCGATACAATTATAGCAAGACTTCCTTACTCTTATACTCCAACCCCCTTGCAATAAAGAACAACAAGCCATTTATCTTCCTTATTGCTTGCTGTACCTGTATGTTAGCTTTCTGTGTTTCTTGCACAAGGACACCCAAATCTCTCTGAACACCAACATTTAACATTTTCTCACCATGTTAAAAAGATTCTGTTTTTCTATTATTCCCATCAAAGTGAATAACTTCACATTTACCTACATTATAGATCATGGCTGATCTGCGACCTAACTCCATATACCTACCTTTGGCCCATATCCCTTATTACCTTTGGTTAAACAGAGAGCTATCAATCTCCGATTTAAAATTAATAATTGATCTAGCATCAATTGCCATTTGCAGAAGAGGGTTCCAAACTTCTACCACTCTTTGGCAGTGATTTCATCACCCGTGGTGAGTTGGGTGCAGCCGGCATTGGTAGCGTGTGGGAAAAACGCTCCCGACTCCATCACGCCCTCTGTATCCAATCTTCCATTGATGGGGCTTGTTAAGCCCGCCCTGTGGGATTCCCAGCCAGTTAACAGGAAGACGGTCTGATGATGTCATCAGATGATGCTTCATCGGCCGTTTTTTTTAAAGGGACCATGCGCATATTGCTTTTGACAGTTCTTCTGTCAGTGTTCTGCAGCATTGAGCTGCTGCAAACACTGACAAGCACTGCACAGAAGTGCATGACTGCACTGAGGCTCTCCCATCACTTCCTCCAGATGTTTCTGGAGGGATTCACAACACTCAGGGAGGTCCTCTTCCCTTCCAATGTGCGGAAGAGTCTTCCCCCAGGACAACAAAACTGCCCAGTTACACATTGTACAGGAGGGCACAAGCAGGGATGGCATCAGGAGGATCTGGCTGCAGTGGTGCAAAACTTTCAATGATCTCAGTAGATCACGAAATGTTACTGCAAAGCCACACTCAACCTTATCCTGCTGTACCACTCATCATCTCCCCATCACTCTGCCTTCTCTACACTACCACTGTACATCCTTACTCACACCAACTTACCTTGCACCTCCACCCATCCCTCTCTCTCTACCTACAGTATCACTTCCCCATCTCACTAGCCACCCCTCATACTCGCCCTCATCCTTGTCCAATGATACCAACTAACAACACACAAGGATAGGCATTTGGGTCCTCTAGCCAATGTTCATGTAAAGTTTATGTTGATGTGTTGTCAAACATTGAAATTTTTATTTTCAGCACGTTTTTGGACAGATTTGTGGGCACCATTGGAAGTGGCTTAGTGAGTTTTAGTGAATAGTGAGACATAAGGATACCCCCCCCCCCCCACAATGAGTGTGAAAGGGCATTACAGGGATGCTTTATGGAGCTGGTGTGGGGTGGTGCCAACCTGACGCATAATGTGGCAGCCAGGATGTACAGCATCAATTGAAGTAAATGTGACCATGATCAGGCCATCCCTGGCCTCCAGGGCAGCAATTTAGTCAGGTCCTGATGCTCTGTATCCAATGCAGCATCAGGTGATTGCGGAGAACGTTGGTGCTGTTGTTGGTGATGCTGGTATTTAGTGATGTTGCTGTTGGGGCTGATTGTGGGATTCAGAGGACCAAGGTGAGATATTTTCAAGGGCATCAATACTGCTGGAATAGATGGCAGGTGAGGTTGAGATGATAGAAGTGATCTATCAATGGTGAGAGAGGTTGCTCCAAGGAAGTGACAGTGAATGGACAGTTCACTGCAAACACTTCCAAACTGCATACAGGTCAAACATTTCTTCCAAATCATGAAGGCTTCAGCTTCTGACATTGGAAAGTGAACAGCTGTGAAATGGTAGTTGTTATACCACTTCTGCAGCTGTCAACTAGCCAAAGTGATAGAGAGTTACTGAGAAGCCGACTCCACTTACCTGCCGTGTTCCCTGAGGGAAGGCAAACCCGTCAAAACGTTGGTAACATTGCAAGTGGCTGTTTTTAATCCTCTTAAGTAGCATTCAACTACCTCCTAACTATCTTAATTAACTGGCCCGCCGCTTGCTGTCGGGTCTGCAATCCGCTTCTTCACTCAGAGAATTGTGAACCTGTGGAATTCTCTACCACAGAAAGTTGTTGAGGCCAGTTCGTTAGATATATTCAAAAGGGAGTTAGATGTGGCCCTTACGGCTAAAGGGATCGAGAGGTATGGAGAGAAAGCAGGAATGGGGTACTGAAGTTGCATGATCAGCCATGATCATAAATGGTGATACAGATTCGAAGGGCCGAATGGCCTACTCCTGCATCAATTTCTATGTTTCTATGTTTCTATGAAGGCAGGTTCAGACTCTCTGTCAATCATGGCCATTTTGACAGCGGGCCTGCCTCCAAACCCACACTCACAGGGCTGGGAAGATTGCAGTCTTTGTGTGTAGAACTGTTTCCTAATTTCACTCCTGAAAGGTCTGGCTCTAATTTTTAGGCTATGTCCCCTAATCCTAGAATCCCATCATGTGAAATCCAATATTAGGTTACTGTCTTGTAATCATTCCAGGCTCAATTATTCTGTACTTAGTGGGATTGAAGGAGTTTATCTGCTAAACCAACAAATTGCACAAATAGACATTCGATCCCTTTTTACATAGTTAGACAAGTAGCTGAGGAAATAGTGAGCCTCACTCACGAAACAAAAGAATAGAGAAAATTCTAGAGCCCAACAAAAGGCTCAGAAATTGAAAAATTAATATTATTTTACCTGTTTCATTCTTTTTCTCTCCATTTCAAAAAGTTATTTTCCTTTCCACTTTAGACTTGTCCACATTATTCATCATATCTAAACCAGGTGACATGGGCATGGGCTTCTCTGAATGTCAGTGTGCAAGAGTAATGCAGCTGAACTGGCTGATGGATGAAGTCTCGCACTATAACAACAGCATCTTGCATTTATATAGCACCTTTAATGTCGTAAAGCATCGTAAGACATTATCAGACATAATTAGACACCGAGCCACATAAGGAGATATTAGCACAGGTGACTAAAAGCCTGGTCAAAGATGTAGGTTTTAAGGAGGAGAGAATGATAGAGATGAGGAGAGGTTTAGGGAGGGAATTCCAGAGCTTAGGACCTGGCCAGCTGAAGAAAATTGGGGATGTACAAGAGGCTAGAACTGGAGCAACGCAGAGTTCTGAGAGGGTTATAGGGCTGGAGGAGGTTACAGAAATAGGGAGGGGCCAGACCAGAAGGGATTTAAAAGCAAGGATGAGAATTTTACATTTGAGGCGTTGCTGGACCAGGAGGAATGTAGGTTAACGAGAACAGGGTTGATGGGTGAATGGGACTTAGAAACATAGAAACATAGAAAATAGGTGCAGGAGTAGGCCATTCGGCCCTTCTAGCCTGCACCGCCATTCAATGAGTTCATGGCTGAACATTCAACTTCAGTACCCCATTCCTGCTTTCTCGCCATACCCCTTGATCCCCCTAGCAGTAAGGACCTCATCTAACTCCTTTTTGAATATATTTAGTGAATTGGCCTCAACAACTTTCTGTGGTAGAGAATTCCACAGGTTCACCACTCTCTGGGTGAAGAAGTTCCTCCGCATCTCGGTCCTAAATGGCTTACCCCTTATCCTTAGACTGTGACCCCTGGTTCTGGACTTCCCCAACATTGGGAACATTCTTCCTGCATCTAACCTGTCTAACCCCGTCAGAATTTTATATGTTTCTATGAGGTCCCCTCTCATTCTTCTGAACTCCAGTGAATACAAGCCCAGTTGATCCAGTCTTTCTTGATAGGTCAGTCCCGCCATCCCGGGAATCAGTCTGGTGAACCTTCGCTGCACTCCCTCAATAGCAAGAATGTCCTTCCTCAGGTTAGGAGACCAAAACTGTACACAATACTCCAGGTGTGGCCTCACCAATGCCCTGTACAACTGTAGCAACACCTCCCTGCCCCTGTACTCAAATCCCCTTGCTATGAAGGCCAACATGCCATTTGCTTTCTTAACCGCCTGCTGCACCTGCATGCCAACCTTCAATGACTGATGTACCATGACACCCAGGTCTCTTTGCACCTCCCCTTTTCCTAATCTGTCACCAGTCAGATAATAGTCTGTCTCTCTGTTTTTACCACCAAAGTGGATAACCTCACATTTATCCACATTATACTTCATCTGCCATGCATTTGCCCACTCACCTAACCTATCCAAGTCGCTCTGCAGCCTCACAGCATCCTCCTCGCAGCTCACACTGCCACCCAACTTAGTGTCATCCGCAAATTTGGAGATACTACATTTAATCCCCTCATCTAAATCATTAATGTACAGTGTAAACAGCTGGGGCCCCAGCACAGAACCTTGCGGTACCCCACTAGTCACTGCCTGCCATTCTGAAAAGTACCCATTTACTCCTACTCTTTGCTTCCTGTCTGACAACCAGTTCTCAATCCATGTCAGTACACTACCCCCAATCCCATGTGCTCTAACTTTGCACATCAATCTCTTGTGTGGGACCTTGTCGAACGCCTTCTGAAAGTCCAAATATACCACATCAACTGGTTCTCCCTTATCCACTCTACTGGAAACATCCTCAAAAAATTCCAGAAGATTTGTCAAGCATGATTTCCCTTTCACAAATCCATGCTGACTTGGACCTATCATGTCACCTCTTTCCAAATGCACTGCTATGACATCCTTAATAATTGATTCCATCATTTTACCCACTACCGATGTCAGGCTGACCGGTCTATAATTCCCTGTTTTCTCTCTCCCTCCTTTTTTAAAAAGTGGGGTTACATTGGCTACCCTCCACTCCATAGGAACTGATCCAGAGTCAATGGAATGTTGGAAAATGACTGTCAACGCATCCACTATTTCCAAGGCCACCTCCTTAAGTACTCTGGGATGCAGTCCATCAGGCCCTGGGGATTTATCGGCCTTCAATCCCATCAATTTCCCCAACACAATTTCCCGGCTAATAAGGATTTCCCTCAGTTCCTCCTCCTTACTAGACCCCCCGACCCCTTTTATAACCGGAAGGTTGTTCGTGTCCTCCTTCGTGAATACCGAACCAAAGTACTTGTTCAATTGGTCCGCCATTTCTTTGTTCCCCGTTATGACTTCCCCTGATTCTGACTGCAGGGGACCTACATTTGTCTTTACTAACCTTTTTCTCTTTACATATCTATAGAAACTTTTGCAATCCGACTTGATATGAGTCAGGATACCGGTAGCAAGGCTTTGGATGATGGAGGGTGGAAAATAACATCTCAGCCTTCACTTGTGATGTCTTTGTGAGTGGAATCGCAGACACACACCTACACATTGCCACTTTGTCAGTTCTTAAACAAGTTCATGAAAATTATTAAGGGCATTTTCAATAATCTCATCGTTAGAAAATAAAAATGATTGAAGACAATTGTAAAATTAGGACCAAAAAGATAGAACTGATTTTTTTCTGAGGAAGATCACAATGAAGAACAATATTTTGTGTGATCATTCTGCTGAAACAATTGCTTGGCTGGAGGACTGATAGTTTCAATGACTCCCGACCCTGTAGCTAAAGTTGGTATTTCAAGTTTTCACTTTGATATTTCAACTCATTAAGCATGTTTCCCCACTACTTGGCGAGGTCATTATGTTACTGAAGAGCAGTACAGAGTTCTGTTTCAGGTAAATCAAGCAACTGATAAGCTAACAAAAATAGTCCAGCCTGGAAGAATTGCCTTTCCTTTTAGTTGATCGGAGGAAGCACTGGTGGTGGAGGTCTGAGCCTAAGATCATCTCACTTTCCCAACTGAAGGAAGAGGCACAGCATTGGAGGCATAAGAAAAAGAACTTCAAATAAGGTAAGCTAGGGAAAATGATCAAGACTATGTTTTAAATATTTTCCTCATATTTGCCCATGAGAGTAACTTTATACATTTAAATTAGCTTTACTCACTTGGTTTCTGGAACAATGAGACTCCCCAAGTAAATTCAAGTCAATATTTGGAAACATTTTCTATTTTCTTTGACATTATATAACTTCTGTGAAAAGGACTTCTTAGATTATATATTGAATGTACTTTTTGATTGAATTTGTCCAGGGCCGCGCCGTGGATCTTGATGATTGGAGGGCATTGCTGTGCGGCAGTGACAGGCTGGTGGAGGACCTTTGTCTTACAGATGTTAAGTGTAAGACCCATGCTTTCATATGCCTCAGTAAATACATTGACTATATCCTGGAGTTCAGCCTCTGAATCTGAACATGGACCATTTCCCATATCTCGGGAGCCTCTTATCAACAAAGGCAGACATTGATGCGGAGATTCAGCATCGCCTCCAGTGCACCAGCGCAGCCTTCAACCGTCTGAGGAAAAGAGTGTTTGAAGACCAGGCCCTCAAATCTACCACCAAACTCATGGTCTACAGGGCTGTAGTAATACCTGCCCTCCTGTATGGATCTAAGGCATGGACGATGTATAGAAGGCACCTCAAGTCGCTGGAGATATATCACCATCGATGTCTCCGCAAGATCCTGCAAATCCCCTGGGAGGACAAGCGCACCAACATCAGTGTCCTTGACCAGGCTAATATCGCCAGCATTGAAGCACTGACCACACTCGATCAGCTTCGCTGGGCAGGCCACATAGTATGCATGCCAGTTACGAGACTCCCTAAGCAAATGCTTTATGTGGAGCTCCTTCATGGTAAACGAGCCAAAGGAGGACAGCGGAAACGGCACCCTCAAAGCCCCCCTGGTAAAGTGCGACATCACCACTGACACCTGGGAGACCCTGGCCGCAGATCGCCCGAGGTGGAGAGAGTCCATTCGGGAGGGCATTGAGCTCTTCGAGTCTCAATGCAAAGAGCATGAAGAGGCCAAATGCAGGCAGCGGAAGGAGCGTGCGGCAAACCAGCCCCACCGACAGCTTCCCTCGACGACTGTCTGTCCCACCTGTAACAGGGTCTGTGGCTCTCCTATCGGAATGTTCAGCCATCAAATTGGGAGTGGAAGCAAGTCTTCCTCGATTCCGAGGGACTGCTTATGATGATGATGATTGAATAATAATGATGAAACTCAGATTCAATGTTTGTATATTCACCCCATTATACAGGCAACCTGCCTGTTAAACCTCCAGCAGAAAAATCTTGCAGTCTCTTTTTTTGAGAGCTCTCTTTTCTTTCCTAATTTTTCAACCAATTTTAACTTTTTGCTTCTTTCTCAGGAGATGCTAGCTTCTTCTTGGGATCCAGATCCATGGACAGCGGGTCCCCTTCAGTTCTTTTCCCAAGTGTGCACTATTCACAGGCAGGCTATTTGATGGTGCGGATCAGGAAGAGAGTGGATGAGCATCATAGCCAGGTCCCATTTTGTCCTCACTCCCAGTCCACATGCACAAGCTATCAGTAGGGGGCGCTAGACACCAATTAGGAGCGGGAACTTAACCAACTCCCTCTCTTTAATGAAGGGGTAATCCTATTGACACCACGCTGATACCACCCTAGTTATGGTAATGCAGTGGTTATGTGTCTGGGCCAGTAATCCAGAGCCTGGACGAATAATCCAGAGAATGTGAATGCAAATCCCACCACGGCAGTTTGAGAATGTGAATTCAGTTAGAACAACATCTGGACCATGCAGCTGTTGCATTGCTGTAAAAACCCAACTGGTTCACTGATGTCTTGTAGGGAAGGAAACTGTTGTCCTTACAAGGTCTGGCCTATAGGCGACTCCAGACCCACTCCAACATGGTTGACTGCCCTGTGAAGTGGCCGGGCAAACCACCCCTACATCAAAGCACTGCAAGTTCAACACCCATCGCCACCTTCCATCTGAGGGCAACTAGGGATGCGCACATCCCAAGAATTAATTAAATATAAAGCTAACTCAAGACAGAACGGGGGATTGAAGGAGTCTGTTTGACTCTGCTAATCACTGCCTTAATCACTGATTCATTAGGGAATATTCTTGCAGCTTAATTTAGATTCTCTATATTAAAACAATAAAACATTTTCAGCTGTGATGGTTTCAGAATTTGGATGGTGCTATGCTTTTGGGTTTTGTTGTTGAATACTTCCCGGGGTTCAGTGCCACTCCTCTAAATGGAGCTCATATCCCCTGTGAACCAAAGTGTGCCTTTACCTGCTCAGAGGCAGGGGTGAAAGAGAATCTTTATCACTGTACTCCAGCTTTCTGGAACATATCACAATATCTCTCATCTTCAGCTGTCAGAAGAATATACACCCCTTTGTTTAGACTATAAAGTACGAGACAAATTAAAGAAAGACTTGCATTTATATAGCATCTTTGATGACCTCAGGATGTTCCAAGACATTTTACAGCCCATGAAGTATTTTTGAAGTGTGTTCACTGATATAATGTAGGAAATGCGGCAGCCAATTTACACACAGCAAGATCTCAAAAAGTGGCAATGAGTTAATGACCTGTTGGCTGAGGGATAAATATTGGATAAGACACCAGAAGAATGCCCCATCTCTCCTTCTAATAATGAAGTGGGATATTTTACATCCATGTGAGAGGACAGATGGAGTCTTGGTTGAACATCTCATCTGAAAGGCAGAACTTCTGACGGTGCAGGATTCCCTTAATTCTGCACTGAAGTGTCAAACAGGATTGTGTGCTTCTTTCTCTGCAGTGAAGCTTGAGTCCATGATCTACTGACTCAGAAGTGTGAGTGCAAACAATGAGCCAAGGTTGACACCTTAATTTGTTCAACATTAAAAATGTAAAACGGGGAAGGTGGCTCAACCGTGGCTAACAAGGGAAATTAAGGATAGTGTTAAATCCAAGGAAAAGGCATATAAATTGGCCAGAAAAAGCAGCATACCTGAGGACTGGGAGAAATTTATAATTCAGCAGAGGAGGATAAAGGGTTTAATTAGGAGGGGGAAAATAGAGTATGAGAGGAAACTTGCTGGGAACATAAAAACTGACTGCAAAAGCTTCTATAGATATGTGAAGACAAAACGATTAGTGAAGACAAATGTAGGTCCCTTGCAGTCAGATCCAGGTGAATTTATAATGAGGAACAAAGAAATGGCAGACCAATTGAACAAATACTTTGGTTCTGTCTTCATGAAGGAAGACACAAATAACCTTCCGGAAATACTAGGGGACCGAGGGTCTAGTGAGAAGGAAGAACTGAAGGAAATCCTTATTAGGCAAGAAATTGTGTTAGGGAAATTGATGGGATTGAAGGCCGATTAAATCCTCGGGGCCTGATAGTCTGCATCCCAGAGTACTTAAGGAAGTGGCCCTAGAAATAGTGGATGCATTGATGATTTTCCAACAATCTATCGACTCTGGATCAGTTCCTATGGACTGGAGGGTAGCTAATATAACACTACTTTTTAAAAAGGGAGGGAGAGAGAAAATGGGTAATTATAGACCAGTTAGCCTGACATCAGTAGTGGGGAAAATGTTGGAATCAATTATTAAGGATGAAATAGCAGCGCATTTGGAAAGCAGTGACAGGATCGGTCCAAGTCAGCATGGATTTATGAAAGGGAAATCATGCTTGACAAATCTTCTGGAATTTTTTGAGGATGTAACTAGTAGAGTGGACAAGGGAGAACCAGTGGATATGGTGTATTTGGACTTTCAAAAGGCCTTTGACAAGGTCCCACACAAGAGATTGGTGTGCAAAATTAAAGCACATGGTATTGGGAGTAATGTGCTGACATGGATAGAGAACTGGTTGGCAGACTGAAAGCAGAGAATCGGGATAAATGGGTCCTTTTCAGAATGGCAGACTAATGTGGTGCCACAGAGCTCAGTGCTGGGACCCCAGTTATTTACAATATACATTAATGAATTAGATGAAGGAATTGAGTGGATTTATGAAAGGGAAATCATGCTTGACAAATCTTCTGGAATTTTTTCAGTGGGTCTTACTGCAGGTGAAGGGTCCACAGCCAGCTGGGGAATGGAAGACCAGCAGGAAGAGCAGTGCAAGGAAGGTAGTGCAGGGGTCCGCTGCGGTCATCCCCCTGCAAAACAAATACACTGCCTTGAGAACTGTTGAGGGGGATGACTCATCAGGGGAGGGCACAGCAGCTAAGTTCATGGCTGCATGGCTGGCTCTTTTTGCACTGGAGGGCAGGAAAAAGAGTGGGAGAGTGATAGTGATAGGGGATTCAATTGTAAGGGGAATAGATAGGCGTTTCTGCGGCCGCAACCGAGACTCCAGAATGGTGTGTTGCCTTCCTGGTGCAAGGGTCAAGGATGTCTCGGAGCGGGTGCAGGACATTGTAAAAAGGGAGGGAGAACAGCCAGTTGTCGTGGTGCACATTGGTACCAATGACTTAGGTTAAAAAAAAGGGATGAGGTCCTACGAGACGAATATAAGGAGCTAGGAGCTAAATTAAAAAGTAGGACCTCAAAAATAGTAATCTCGGGATTGCTACCAGTGCCACGTGCTAGTCAGAGTAGGAATCACAGGATAGCGCAGATGAATACGTGGCTTGAGCAGTGGTGCAGCAGGGAGGGATTCAAATTCCTGGGGCATTGGAACCGGTTCTGGGGGAGGTGGGACCAGTACAAACCGGACGGTCTGCACCTGGGCAGGACCGGAACCAATGTCCTATGGGGAGTGTTTGCTAGTGGTGTTGTGGAGGAGTTAAACTAATATAGCAGGGTGATGGAAACCTATGCAGGGAGGCAGAGGGAAACAAAATGGAGACAGAAGCAAAAGACAGAAAGGAGATGAGTAAAATGGAGGGCAGAGAAACCCAAGGCAAAAAACAAAAAGGGCCAATGTACAGCAAAATTCTGAAGGGTCAAAGTGTAATAAAAAGGCAAGCCTGAAAGCTCGGTGCCTCAATGTGAGGAATATTCAGAACCCAGGAGAGGGCTCTGGGCTAGTTAGAGTGGGTGAGAGCGCAGATGAACAGGACCCCAAAAAAGAATGCAAAAGGCAGGAGGCAACAGAGCAGAGTAGCACTGGGGTAAGTGTAAACCACAAGGTGATAGGAAGGGACAATATGTATGAATATAAAAGGGCTGCAGGAGGGGTCAAAACTAAAAATCATGGTTTAAAAACTAGAATTAAAACACTCTACCTAAACGCACGCAGCATTCGAAATAAAGTAAATGAGTTGATGGCATAAATCATTACAAATGGGTATGATTTGGAGGCCATTACAGAAATGGTTGCAGGGTGGCCAAGACTGGGAATTAAACATACAGGGGTATCTGACAATCCGGATGGATAGACAAGAAGGGAAAGGAGGTGGGGTAGCTCTGTTAATAAAGGATGATATCAGGGCAGTTATGAGAGATGATATTGGCTCTAATGAACACAATGTTGAATCATTGTGGGTGGAGATTAGAAATAGTAAGGAAAAAAAGTCACTGGTGGGCGTAATTTATAGGCCCCCAAATAATAACTTCACGGTGGGGCGGACAATAATCAAGAGAATAATAGAGGTATGTGAGAAAGGAACGGCAGTAATCATGGGGGATTTTAACCTACATATTGATTGGTCAAATCAAATCGCACGGGGTAGCCTGGAGGAGGAATTCATAGAATGCATACGGGATTGTTTCTTAGAACAGTATGTTACAGAACCTACAAGAGAGCAAGCTATCTTAGATCTGGTCCTGTGTAATGAGACAGGAATAATAAACGATCTCCTAGTAAAAGATCCTCTCGGAATGAGTGATCACAGTATGGTTGAATTTGTAATACAGATTGAGGGTGAGGAAGTAGTGTCTCAAATGAGCGTACTATGCTTAAACAAAGGGGACTACAGTGGGATGAGGGCAGAGTTAGCTAAAGTAGACTGGGAACACAGATGAAACGGTGGCACAATTGAGGAACAGTGGAGGACTTTTAAGGAGCTCTTTCATAGTGCTCAACAAAAATATATTCCAGTGAAAAAGAAAGGCGGTAAGAGAAGGGATAATCAGCCGTGGATAACCAAGGAAATAAAGGAGAGTATCAAATTAAAAACCAATGCGTATAAGGTGGCCAAGGTTAGTGGGAAACTAGAAGATTGGGAAAATTTTAAACGACAGCAAAGAATGACTAAGAAAGCAATAAAGAAAGGAAAGATAGATTACGAAAGTAAACTTGCGCAAAACATAAAAACAGATAGTAAAAGCTTTTACCAATATATAAAGCGGAAGAGAGTGACTAAAGTAAATGTTGGTCCCTTAGAAGATGAGAAGGGGGATTTAATAATGGGAAATGTGGAAATGGCTGAGACCTCAAACAATTATTTTGCTTCGGTCTTCACAGTGGAAGACACAAAAACCATGCCAAAAATTGCTGGTCATGGGAATGTGGGAAGGGAGGACCTTGAGACAATCACTATCACTAGGGGAGTAGTGCTGGACAGGCTAATGGGACTCAAGGTAGACAAGTCCCCTGGTCCTGATGAAATGCATCCCAGGGTATTAAAAGAGATGGCGGAAGTTATAGCAGATGCATTCGTTATAATCTACCAAAACCCTCTTCTCAATCTTCCTTGCTGCCATGCTCCACCTCACAGTCGAGAAGCTCCCCGCTGGAGTGGAACTAAATTACAGAACCAGTGGGAACCTGTTCAACCTGAGCAGTCTCCAGTCCAGGTCCAAGATCACCCCAACCTCTGTTGTCGAGCTACAGTATGTGGATGATGCCTGCGTCTGTGCACATACAGAGGCTGAACTCCAGGACATAGTTGACGTATTTACTGAGGCCTACTTAAGCATGGGCCTTACGCTAAACATCCGTAAGACAAAGGTCATCCACCAGCCTGTCCTCGCCGCAGAGCACTGCTCCCAGTCATCAAGATCCACAGCGCGCTTGGACAACGTGGCCCATTTCTCATATCTCGAGCCTTTTATCAACAAAAGCAGACATTGATGAGGAGATTCAACACCGCCTCCAGTGCGCCAGCGTAGCCTTCGGCCGCCTGAGGAAAAGAGTGTTCGAAGACCAGGCCCTCAAATCTACCACCAAGCTCATGGTCTACAGGGCTGTAGTAATACCCGCCCTCCTGTATGGCTCAGAGACATGGACCATGTACAGTAGACACCACAAGTCGCTGGAGAAATACCACCAACAGATCCTGCAAATCCCCTGGGAGGACAGATGCACCAACGTTAGCGTCCTCGACCAGGCCAACTTTCCCAGCATTGAAGCACTGACCATACTTGATCAGCTCCGCTGGGCAGGCCCCATGACCGCATGCCAGACACAAGACTCCCAAAGCAAGCGCTCTACTCGGAACTCCTTCATGGCAAACGAGCCAAAGGTGGACAGAGGAAATATTACAAGGACACCCTCAAAGTCTCCCTGATAAAGTGCAACATCCCCACTGACACCTCGGAGTCCCTGGCCAAAGACCGCCCTATGTGGAGGAAGTGCATCCAGGAGGGTGCTGAGCGTCTCGAGTCTCATCGCCGAGTGCATGTAGAAACCAAGCGCAGGCAGCAGAAAGAACATGCGGCAAACCTGTTCCACCCTCCGTAACCCTCAACAACTGTGTGTCCCACCAGTGGCAGGGACTGTGGCTCTCGCATAGGACTGTTCAGCCACCTAAGGACTCATTGTAAGAGTGGAAGCAAGTCTTCCTCGATTCCACGGGACTGCCTATGATGATGGAATTAAGATAGAAGCTGAAATATCAAAAACAAACTGTAAAAAAAATGAATTTTTATTATTTTAAAAATCATGGAATTTTTAAATGTTCTTCTGAGGGAATGAAACTTCGCACTTGTAAAATTAGTTTTTCAGGCTCAGAGAGGTTGTTCAGCAGTAATTGTCTTAGTATGCCATTAAAAACTCAATTACATCTCATTCAACAAGGCTTAACATTTTCAATGCTTTTTACAGCAAGAAAAAGTTGAAGTTCATATCAGTTCACTTATTCTGAGTCGATTGCATTTGTGAAGACTGCAACAGCGCATTCTGTGGAGAAGCAGGGTATCACTGACAGCTTCTTCCGGATGATCAATTTAACTGCGCATGTGCTGACGCCAGATGTTGCTATCAGTTTTACACAGTAATGACGGCAAATGCTGACTGTTTCGTCGTCATTACAACTGCAATTTCTGGGCAATTATATTTACAGCAACTACAAACTTTACTATTCTCCTCAAAATTTGAAAACAACAAATATGTTTCCCCTGCAATAACCTTTAGCATAACATTGACCCCTGAAATGTGGTCACTCACTGTTTTCATGGCTATCCAAGAATCACTCACCCCCTCCCCCAACTTATCTCTGCTGGCCTCAGATTGATTGCAGCCTTCGTGTAGGTCCAAATCCCTTTGTAGCTATTCCAGAACAAAGTGCATTAAAACTGTATTTCTTATAACTACATTTAGGTGGTCAAACATTTACAGGATTCAAAATTACATTTGCCCACACAGTTGTCAAATCATCATCATCATCATAAGCGGTCCCTCGAACGAGGATGACTTGCTTCCACACCCAAAAGGGATGAGTTCATAGATGTTTCAATGAAGGACCCGATATTCCAGTCCTGAACTCCAGGGGTGGAAGATGCCTGTGCATGGATTTTTTTAACGTGTGGTGACCGTTGTACACCAGCCACCACACGGGCTTGACAGAGCTAGGCCTTTATCCAGTGGGCAAGGGTTAACGAGGACGACTGGAGACCTGATCTGCTGCACGGACCTAGTGCACACACATATCGCAGTGTGGGCTGGCCCGTGCTGCCCCTGGGCCCTCGGCTCTTCTGGGCCCCGTACTCCATTTGCCGCACGTCCGTCATGACCTTCTCGCTCCTCTGCTGTGCCTGGGCCCCACCGATGTTCCCATGCTCTAACCGACAACTTGGGCCTTGATGGCATCACCCAGTCGCCCACCTCAAAGTGGTTGCACACTTAGGACGACTTGTGTTGGGAGCTGTAGTGGCCGTGCTCGAACTCTTATACTCCCGACCTGTGGTGGTGTCCTCTCTCAGGTCGGGGTGGCCCACATATACTGCTTATAGCGGGCGGGTTCGTGCGAGCACAATTTTCCCGCCGTATGTTTTGGCCGGTATAACGTTTGACAGACTATGACAGATGAGCACCCAAAATAATTCTCATGCCCCCACTTTTAATAATGTGTAAGGAATACTGCCAAGATCTTTGGGCCAACGTGACACAGTTAAGCAACTCGCAAGCCGCTATGATCGTGAATGCCTTTCAGAACTGCCAACAATTTCAAAGTCCCTGGACCCGCTGCTGCCACATTTGTGGAATTAACATTTAATAAGGGGGTGATTAAAAGGCACGCGGAGGAACGCTATGATTCTCATGGAACAACGTGCGCTCTGATAACGCGGGTGGGATGGCGGTTGGCGGCGTGAGCTGTTGTCAAATACATATCTGCTGTAAACATCCCATATAATGCTTCTAATTAAATGGAATGGTTTGATCCCTTTCTGAAAAACCCCATTGATTGTTTCCAAACATTTTGAATGATTTTTGAGACGGGCCCCATCCTAGGAAAATGGCAGCAAACAGCCCACACCTATCGGGAACTCTGACATATGAGAACGTAATGTATATTCTCTGCAACTTGCAGAAACTGCTAGAAGTAACCAAGCAAGAACGAATCCAATAAATAATCTATCATAGACAAAAATGCTTCATTTCTTCACGCTAGTTACAGCCCTTCTACTTCACTGATCTGTGGCGGTGGTGATGGCTTTTGCAAGGCTGATCTTGTGGGAAAGAGAGAGAAATAATAAGAAAGGGAGAAAGAAAAAGAGTGAAAGAGTAACGGAGTGAAAGAAAGAGAAATAGTTAAAGAAATAAAGAAAGAATGAAAGAAAGAAAGCAAGCAAGAAAGAACCAGAGAAAGGTGCATTTTTATAGCACTTTTCATGTCCTCTGGTCTAAAGTGCTTCATCACCAATTAATAACTTTTTAAAGTGCAGTCACGGTTGTTTTTGCACACCTATTTTGCACACACCAAGGTTGCATAAACAGCAGAGACCAGTTAATCTGTTTTGTTGGTTTTGGTTTGAGGGGTACATATTTACCAGGACACCAGGAGAACTCAGGGATTTGCTCAAAAAAGCATCATGGTCTCCTTTACATGCAGCTGAATGATCAGACGTTGCTTGACTGAAACATTCTTAAACCGTCTTAGGATTTCATCGAATGAAACAAGAAGATTTATCAATGTGGCTAAAGCACATTTTATTGTTAAATCATGCAATTAAATTGATAATTGCACTCTATAAAAATGACATTTAGCAAAAGGTACTCCATCGATATGAATGTGGTCGTTCGCTTTCTAAAATAAAAACAGAAAATGCTGGAAATACTCAGCATTTCTGGAGCGCAAAACAGAGATAACGTTTCAGGTCGATGACCATTCGTCAGTTTGCTTTCTAAATTTCTCTATTATGCTTTATGGTATGCACCAATTGACATAACTTGGATCAGGTAAGATTAGTTATATGTCATCTAGTGGGTGTTTCTGGAATTCCCTCAACACATTGGCAACATCCTTAGTTACAATCTGTTGGTGTAGAATGAATTCTTCAATTGCCTGCTCCAACATGGGAAATGTACAATTCAGGAAGTAGCTTGTTTATGCATGTGCTGCATATAGGATGAAAGGATATAGCTGACACCTATTGATAGTAGTTCCTAATCTTGGACAGTCAGCATAAAGTTCTAATCAGAAAAAGGAAAATTAGGGAGTGAGTTAACCCAGACTGCTCTTTGGCATCTCTTTGGGTCATACTAAGGTTCAATGTATGTGTGAATCATGTAAATAACTGCAACTGCTCAGTGTTTGGGCTTCTAAGAGTTATGGTGTAGGCATACACAAAGCCAAAGGCTTTTACAGACAAGCCAAGATAACGTGTTTGCTCCCAAATTTCTGCCTTTGCTAATCCTTGTACTAAAGATATGAATAACTCTCGAAGCGTTCATCATAGGCCTCTGAAATAAAATGTTCCATATAATAAATATTGATAGGTCTGTATTCTTCACAGAGTAAGTTTTGATGGTGGGTTGGATCCTGATATCTGGTTATGGGCTTTGTGTCTGAGAGGCCTAGGTGCCAATCGTTAAAGATGTGGCAGAGTTTGATGAAGGCAGGAGAGGCAGTTTCAGAGGAAGGAAGCAATGGTACATCATTTTATATATATATATATATATATATATATATATATATATAAAACACTAAGTGCAAGAGAAGCACCGAGAGTGGACTCAGTAGAAACAGCGACAGAGGTTGACAGGAAAGCCCACATGAGGAGCTCTCTGATGAAGTAGGATGTGAGGATCTAGCAGCAAGATCTGCAGCAATACTAACAGGAGAGGCAGTGGAAGTTTTGACATTTGTTTAAGGCCTAGTTTACTTGTACTAGTGCAAGTGTTGCTGATAATTTAGGTGGCCATTTTCTAAAGTGCTTGGATGTAACTTTAGCTCAGCCTGTGAAAGAAGTTTAGGAAGAGTTAGTAATTAAATTGGTGATAGCATATAAGTTTTTTTCTTGGGTTGAGTGTTCGAGGGACATTATGAATGTTTTGGATTTTTGAATGCAGGTCTGACAAGTTTTGTTTTATCCTATGATCTATGTACTTTAGAGACAAAATAGATTCATTCAATCATGTTTGCTGCTGGCTCCTTGACTATACTTAGGTCAAAACAGTTTTCACAATTCCCTTCCTCCCCATTATTAAAGCTTGTACCTCATGTAATCACAAACAACACATGATCCATGTGATCTCCTGGACTGGTTCCACCTGGGTTGGAGAGGAGTTTTCCAGAGTATTTTTTCCTTTTGTTGGCCCTGGGATTTTCTCTGTTATTTTGCCTGTCCCAGGATATTACTTGGCTGTGGGGGTAGGGGGGTAGTGGGGGGCACAGGTGGGAAGTGTCTAGTCATGATGCTGTAGCCATCGTGAGTAGGGGGGCAGGCTTGATGGGCCAGCTGATCTTTTCCTGCCCATCATTTTCATATGTTCGTATGGTCGAGTTGACTACTTTTTGGTTTACTCAAGACCCTAAATCTATATCTTACACATTCGGACTAACACAATATAAATCCCTCGCCAACAAGCAAACAGAAATTCTGTTCTTTTCCTTCCGCTGTTACAGTTGAGCATAGTTAAGCTCTGTTAAGGAGAACTATTTCAACTGCAGACAGCACCAAATGCGATGCTCTCTCCACCAGACTCCGTTCCAAATGACCAAATTCCCTGTTCATATGTGGTTGTACACTTCGTAGACGAACCCTGTGCAACTGAAGTACACAGCTCGTGTGATCATTCCAGCATGTTTTCACTTGCTCCTTCTACCGTTCATGGAGATGCCAATCTTGTGATGCTCGTTTCTCCATTTCTCAATCAATCATCAGGACAAGAACTGGTGTCACACGATTAACGTCTCCATTTATGAGAGTGCTGGTGGTTGCTTTGTAAACAAAGCACCATCAATCTTTTATACAAAACCGCAATTCTCCTCCAAATGAAGCAAATTCCAAACATGTTGTTGTTGTAAGTAAGTTAGACATCTTTTATTTTAAATTGCTTGTCTTCCGATTTTTGTTTTGTCATGGGACATTGGGGGAGCAATAATTCATATTTAATCGTGAACTATTTAAATCTGTCACCTTAACCAGACCTCGAAAATTCTAATATATTCCAATTAAACTGCAATATCATATGCTGGTGGCAATAAAGTATGTAAAATGGAAGGAAAGACTAAACTAAAATAACTGCCTTGTTTTACAGAAGCAGAACTATTTATTCCAGCGAAGCAATTAATTAGATTGAAATGAACCTTTTTTTGGAAGAAAGTCAAAAGTACAGGAAGGTATGCAGGAAGGTAAGTGAGACCTGATAGCTAAGAAAGTGAGCAAAGTTTCTAAAATTTCACAAACAGTTAGCAGAGATCCAATGCACAACACAAATGTACCACAACAAATAATGCCTCATTTGATCTGACTGTTTGAATGCAAATCAGTACCATCTGCTCAATGAGAGAGAAAGTACAATCTAGAGTTGCAACAGTCTGGTAAGTATAAAATATAGTTTCGTTTAAACAATCTTCCTGTACCATGCAGTTAATTTGAAAGAACTGTTTATAATCAGCTAGCTGACAGACATGTGTTAACCCATTAATGGACATGTCAGTCTTCCACTTAAATGACATAAATTATTCTGTACCACTCTGGCATTTGCAGCAGCACTTCTGCCAAGACATGCTTAGTCCAAAGTCAATAATGGAAGAATATCATTTGTGCAATCCACAGATAAGTCATCTTCATCTAGCTCCACTGCATCAACTCCTGAGGTGCTAACCATCTCGGAGGACATTGAGCAATCAGGTGATGGAAAGCAATATCAGCCAGCGAGTATGTTTGACTAAAGGAACAGAATTTATACTGTAGATCCATGCTGAGCATAAAAATCCTTCACCTGCCAGTGGATACTCCATACGTTTTCTCTGGATGCAAGATATCAGCGAAAAAGCCTGCAACATAATAAATAAGGGACATAAGAACATAAGAAATAGGAACAGGAGTAGACCATTTGGCCTCTTGAGCCTGCTCCACCATTCAATAAGATCATGGCTGATCTGGTCATGGACTCGGCTCCACTTCCCTACCCGCTCTCCATAACCCTTTACTCCCTTATCGCTCAAAAATCTGTCTATCTCCGCCTTAAATATATTCAATGACCCAGCCTCCACAGCTCTCTGGGGCAGAGAATTCCATAGATTTACCTCTGAAACAAAATTTCTCCTTATCTCAGTTTTAAATGGGCAGCCTCTTATTCTAAGACTATGTCCCCTAGTTTTAGTTCACCCTATGAGTGGAAATATCCTCTCTGCATCCACATTGTCGAGCCCCTCACTATCTTGTAAGTTTCAATAAGATCACCTCTCATTCTTCTGAACTCCAATGTGTATTGGCTCAACCTATCTTCATAAGTCAATCCCTTTATCTCTGGAATCAACCTAGTGAACCTTCTCTGAACAACCTCCAATGCAAGTATATCCTTCCTTAAAATGGAGACCAAAACTGTACGCAGTACTCCAGGTGTGGCCTCACCAATACCCTGTACAATTGTAGCAGGACTTCTCTGCTTTTATGTCACACATGCGGGAGATGTTGATCCTTTCACCTCCATTTCCTATCCTTTTCTTGGAGCCAAGCTATGGACCATGCTCATTGCCAGTGTACAGTTTGGTCAAGTTGCATAAAATGACATAACAGAGTTGGTCACATTCGCTGGAGTGGTTCAGTTCTCCAGTCAATCTGCTTATCACATGGCACAATCCCATTGACCCTATTCTTGATCACTGTGGGATCTTGTCATTTCAGAGCTCTGTGCGATATCTGAGACCAGCATCCAGTTCTCCTGAGCTAGAATCTGATCCAGATTACCCCTTGGAGGATCCTTCCATTGCCAGGTCCGTCCAAAGCTTGATTGCCATGTAAATTTGTGAAACAATAGAATGCTATTAAGCTTGGAACGCAATCGTTAATGCATTATACTGGAAATTATTTTGATTCTCCACCACATCCCGCTCCCCGCCCTCCCACCTCCAGCTGGTAATTGGCTAATTTGATGTTTTTAATTAACCAGGGTAAAATTTACAATTTTTTTAAACCTATGTTGGATTCTACAAACCAATATTATTGCTACCCGTATGTTATTTAAACCCTAGATTGCCATTTGCCATATATGGTGGCAAGTTGGCATACAGCATTATGGCTCGTCAGGAAATCTCCCCTTGCACCTAATTGTAGTTTGGCTCCCTAACTCTCCAGATTTCAGGAAATAATTTTGACCAATTTCCCCCTCAGGATATTATCAGAAGTCATATTTTTAAACAGATATATTAAGAAAAATCAATGGAAAACCCAAAAGACCTTAGTGTTAATCATGCTTCTTTGTAACTGAGCTTTAATGAGGGTGCTGATGATGAGACTAACACGTCTCATACAAAACACAGATGCATGAACAAAATATCCCCGAAATATCTGTTTCTAATGGTTTGTGCAGCAAATAGGGTCAACCCACTGTCAAATTTCATTCCACGACAGCAGTACAGTTTAGAAGACAGAACTTTTGTGTGAAATGACTGTTGGTTTCCGAAAGCAGACCGCACTATTTTTGTGGGTCCTGACCACAGGAAGATCAGGTAAAGCTTAATTTCTTTTTACTTTTTAAAGATTTCTTGTGCCCCTCCTGGACCTACAGGGATTCCTTCGGCCTCATCTGTCCCAAGCTCCCTCCCTCGCGGACTTTCCTCACCCCACCACCCCATTCCTGACCTAACTTGTAAGGAACCGTTTCCGCGGGTGGTTGGCGATGGCCTGCCCCACCCACGACTTCTGAATCCCGCCCACTGGTGATTACGTTATTCCTGTCAGCTTTGATTCGTTCAAAGTTTTTAAGGGGAACCGATAGGGTAGATATAGAGAACCTATTTTCACTGGTTGGAGAGTCTAGGACTAGGGGGCATAGTCTAAAAATGAGAGCCAGGCTTTTAAGGAGTGAAGTTAGGAAATACTTCTACACACAAAGGGTGCTTGTCAGTGCTTTCAGCAGCTCAATGCTGCAGAACACTGACAGAAGAACTGTCAAAAGCACTGTCCCTTTAAGGAAACTGGCTGATTACACATCATCAGATGATGTGTGTTCAGACCGACTTCCTGTTAATTGGCTTCACATGGTGGGGCAGAAGAATCACCGACTGCATCTGCCCCCACACCCCTGCTTCTGATCGCGAGTTTATTTCGGGCCTTATACTTCAGGGTTCTATTGAGTGGAGATGTGTGTCGGAAGATTAGGATGACCATTTTTCAAAAGGGAGACAGAATTAATCTGGATATATTTAGAGGCCAATTAGCTTAACATCTGTTTTAGGGAAAATTTTAGTCTTTAATTAAGCTTGAAATCTAGATGAAGAGTAAATAGTTTCAAAGGGTTGATCATGCTTGACAAACCTCATAGACTTCTTTGAAGAGGTAAAAGAGCAGATAGGAAATGAAGTGGATGCAGTGTTTATGGACTTTAGGAAAGCCTTTTACAAGGCACCACATGGGAGATCATTACAGAAGATCAAGGGTATGGAATTCGGAGGAGTAAAAATTGGTTTGAACTGAGAAAATACAGAGTCAGAATGAAGAGAAACTTTTCAGACTGGTTGGAAGTGAGTGGCTTTGTCTGACAGGGTTCAAGTCTGGGACCACTTCTGTTCACTATATATAAATAAATAAATAAAATCAATGATTTGGATATAGGTATAGAGTGAGTGGGGTCAAAATTTGCAAATGATACTGAAATAGGTTATATAGTTAGTTTTATAGAACAAAAAGAAAGCTGCAAATTGATATTGATGGAGAATGGGCTAACAAGTGGGAGATGGAATTGAATGTTGGTAAATGTGAGGTGATGCATTTTGGTAAAAAAATAAGAGAGTCATTATACTCTGATGGCACTCGGCTTGGTGCTGTGGAAGAACAGGGGGATTTGGGGGCACAGGGTCACAGGACATTCAAGGCAGCACCTCAGATTAAAAGAAAGCCATTTACCCTCCATGCAAAGCAAAAAGTTCAAGTTATCCTGTTTCCATATCCCTTGAACCCCTACTCTTTCATCCACCTGTCCAATCTAATCTTAAATGTTAACATAGTTTCTGCCTCCGATAGTGAATCCTGCCCAAAATAAGCTATTTTATCACAACATTTTGAATATTAAAGCCAGATGATAATCGTCAGCCTATATGAAATCTTAATAGGACCTCAGTTAGAGTATTGTGCACAGTATTGAGCTTCATACAGTCGGAGATATTAAGGCTTTTGAGAGGGTACATTGCAGATTCACTAGGATGCTGCCCGATATGAGAAAATACAAATAAGAAGAAAAGCTTGAAAACTTGAGTCTTTTTTCGTTAGAACAACACAGATTACAGGGCAATATAATAGAAATGTTTTACATCATGAAGTGATGGGACTGGGTAGATAGAAGCAAATTGGTTCCAGTCGTTGAGAGATCAAGAACGAGGGACCATAGATACAAGATTGAATGGAAGAGATTTAGAACAGAGGACACAAGATACTTTCTACACAGATTTCTAGAGGGCTGGATTTTCCATTACTGTCCATCTCTATTTTCGTCCCAGTGAGCACTTCTAGGCGAGCAGCCAGTTTCCAGCGCCCCTCCGGGACATTTGGTGCTGGTATCGACAGGGCGCGGAGCATTACCGCCCGGAAGAGGCGAGCCGGTGTGCAACGCTCCTGGTTGCGACACCGGCTTGATTTTTGAGTCCTGCCTGACCCATAGCACCCCGGTAATGCGCCCTGGTAGGACCGCCTTTGAAAGCGGGTGTTCCAAGCTGTAGTGAGGTCAGTAATGCCAACCTCAGGTAAGTGTGATTGTTTTTTCTTTTATTTATTTTGCGATTTATGTTGTGGTGGCATGGGCTATGAATTGGGAATGTTTTTTTGCCTTCTGTCTGTTTCTCCCCAGGCCTCTCTTACAGCACTCCCAGGCCGAATCTTTAGCTCAGGATTTTCGCATGCTCAGCCGGCCTTGCGCCCTAAGAGAGGTGTACAACGCCTCCCTTAGCGCTCCATTCCACACTCAGGGCCCAGCTGCCCAATTTTGCTGACTGAGGCGCAAACTATTCCTGGACACAAACTTTACCGCCCTGCTGCCATTATTGTCCCAAAATGAGCAATGCCGAAAATCGAGCCTATAGAATTGTGAGGGTGTAGAATTCAGTTCCAGAGTTAGTTTCTGCCTCAACCGCTACATCAACATTTAAGATTAAATTGGACACGTGGATGAAAGAATAGGGGCTCAAGGGGAATGGGAACAGGGTAGCTAGAACTATTTGCTTTGCATGGAGGGTCAATGCTAGTGGGGCTGAATGATTCCGTGTTTTAACTTTGTATTCTTGTATATCTCTCCAGCTCCCTCTGTGTGGAAACAAATGTAAGCATGCAAACATACGAACAATGACGGACTATTTGGTCCATCAAGCATGGCCCACACAATTGCGATATCTTGTGTATCACAACATATACACTCCAGCCCACCCGACACCATGTGATCTCTTGGGAGAGGCAAAACAAATTTAAAAACCCAGGCCAATTTGGGGAAAAAAAATCTGGGAAATTCCTCTCCGACCCAGCTAGGCGATCACTCTGGCTATTAAAGTCCTTGCAGTACCTACCTTTTGTAAGAGGTAATCTCTGTGGCAGCCAGAAACAAATCCAGCTTTCGCTTGAAATAATTCAGTGAGTCTGCATCCACCACATGAAACTGCAGCTTGTTCCAGAGGGATCAATTCTCTGGGGGAAAAAAACACCTCCTGATGTCTAACCTAGATCTAACCCTATACAACTTAAATTTGTGACCTCTGGTCCTGCCTAACCTATTTAATTGAAATAAACTGTCAGCTAGAACACCGTCTATTCCCTTCATTATCTTATAAACCTCAACCAGATTCCCCCTTAGTCTATGCTGCTCTAAGGTATTGAGTCCCAACTCTTTTAGCCTAGCTTGATAATTAAGATGCCTTAGGCTTGGAATTCGTCTATTGGCCCTCTTCTGCACCCTTTCCAGTGCCTCAGTGGTTTAAAAAAAAATTCTACACAATGTGTCAGAATTAATATTCCCTGATTAAAGCAGATGTTGACTAGTACTGCCAATCAAATGATATATGTGAGCCATCTTTTGCCAATGTGTATTATCTTGATCTATGCTTGAGAGTTCTGGAGTAAGATTGATGCCTGAACGTTGGCATTATTCGGGCAAGTCTTTCCTAGTTTGTTCAGTGCACGCAGTTTCATCATATGTACACTACAGTGAGACAGGACTCCAAGAGAAAAATAGCATCAAGAGTGTTGTGTATGGAGAAAGAGTCAGACTGAACACTGTGAGCTCTAAGTAAAGTGTGACCGTAGTCTTTTATTGCAGGTCTCCAGAGTGCCTCTCCAACTTGTGAAGCCTCCTTAAATACCTGTGCTCCCAAGGGATTATGGGATCCCTTGGGACTCCAGGGGATGAGCCCTCTGGTGGCTGTACAGAGTAAATACAAGTTCACATAGATAACAACACTTCCCCCCCCCCCCGCCCCCCACCAAAGTCAATAGTGTAACTATTTACAATGTGATTCGATCTGGGGCCCTTCTTGCCCTGGTTGATTGTCTCGGTGTGAAAGCTGGTGTTGTTGAATCATTTGTTGGGCCATCGCTGGGCTGCTGTGCAGCTGGCCTTGCTGGACTGCCTAGTGTGTTGGGCCCTGCAGGGCTGCTGTGGATGATGGGTTCTACTTTGTGGTCAACCGTGATGCCAGTTGCCACTGGTGTGTATGTTGGGGTTCAAAAAAGGTAGGGTCCAAGATGGGTTGCTCAGGATAGTCCGTGAATCTAAGTTTGATTTGGTCCAAGTGTTTCCGGTGAATGAGTCCATTTGAAAATTTGACCTGAAACACCCTGCTCCCCTCTTTGGCCATGACAGTGCCAGGAAGCCACTTGGGACCTTGTCCATAATTTAATACAAATACAGGATCATTGATTTCAATCTCACGTGACACATTTGCACTATCATGGTATGCACTTTGTTGAAGCCGCCTGCTCTTTACCTGTTCATGTAGATCAGGGTGAACTAACGAGAGCCTTGTCTTAAGTGCTCTTTTCATGAGCAGTTCAGCAGGTGGGATCCCAGTGAGTGAGTGGGGTCTTGTGCAGTAACTAAGCAGGACTCGGGATAGGCGAGTTTGCAGTGAGCCTTCAGTTACCCTCTTCAAGCCTTGCTTGATGGTTTGCACTGCTCTCTCTTTCTGACCATTGGACGCTGGTTTAAACGGGGCAGATGTGACATGTTTGATCCCGTTACGGGTCATGAATTCTTTGAACTCAGCATTGGTAAAACATGGCCCGTTGTCGCTCATCAGGATATCGGGTAAGCCGTGAGTGGCAAGCATGGCCCGCAGGCTTTCAGTAGTGGCAGCAGACGTGCTAGCCGACATTATCTCACATTCAATCCACTTGGAGTACGCGTCTACAACCACAAGGAACATTTTACCCAAGAACGGGCCTGCATAGTCGACGTGTACCCTAGACCACAGTTTGGAGGGCCAAGACCATAAACTTAGCGGCACTTCCCTGGGTACATTGCTAAACTGCGAGCATGTATTACATCTGTGAACGCAGGACTCTAAGTCCGCATCGATACCGGGCCACCACACGTGGGATCTGGCTATCGCTTTCATCATTACGATGCCTGGGTGGGTACTGTGGAGGTCATTGATGAAGGTGTCTCTGCCCTTCTTGGGGATTAGTACTTGATTGCCCCACAGAAGGCAGTCTGGCTGTGTAGAAATTTCATCTTTGCACCGCTGGAACGGCTTTATCTTTTCCTGCATTTCCACTGGGACACTGGACCAGCTCCCGTGAGGCACACAGCTTTTGACTAGAGATAATAAGGGGTCCTGGCTTGTCCAGGTTTTGATCTGCCAGGCAGTGACTGGTGATTGCTCACTCTCAAATGCTTCCATAACCATGGCTAGATCTGTGGGCTGCGCCATTTCCACCCCTGTGGTGGGCAATGGCAGCCTACTGAGAGCATCGGCGCAGTTTTCTGTGCCTGGCCTGTGGTGGATGGCGTAGTTGTATGCGGACAAAGCGAGCGCCCATCTCTGGATGCGGGCCGATGCGTTGGTATTTATCTCTTTACTCTTGGAAAACAGGGATATAAGTGGCTTATGATCAGTTTCCAATTCGAATTTTAGCCCAAACAGGTATTGATGCATTTTCTTTACCCCATAGACACACACTAACGCTTCTTTTTCAATCATGCTGTAGGCTCTCTCAGCCTTAGACAGACTCCTGGATGCATAAGCAACCGGTTGCAGCTTCCCGAAATCATTAGCTTGTTGCAATAGACACCCGACGCCATATGACGACGCATCACATGTTAGTACCAAACGCTTACATGGATCATATAACACAAGCAATTTGTATTAGCATTGCAATTTTCTCGCTTTTACAAAGGCATTTTCTTGGCTTTTTGCCCCAAACCCATTTGCCCCCTTTTCGTAGTAAGAGATGTAGTAGTTCTAGTAGGGTGCTGAGACCCGGTAAGAAGTTACCAAAGTAGTTCAAGAGTCCCAGAAACGACTGCAGCTCCGTCACATTCTGTGGCCTCGGTGCGTTCTCGATTGCCTCCGTCTTTGCGTTGGCGGGCCTGATGCCATCCGCCGCAATCCTCCTTCCCAAGAACTCCACTTCAGGTGCCAGGAAAACGCACTTCGAGCGTTTTAACCTGAGCCCCATGCGGTTGAGTCGACTAAGAACCTCCTCCAGGTTCTGCAGGTGCTCGACTGTGTTCCGACCTGTGACCAAGATGTCGTCCTGGAAGACCACGGTGTGCGGGACCGACTTCAGTAAGCTTTCCATGTTTCTCTGGAATATCGCCACCGCTGATTGGATTCCAAATGGGCATCTGTTATAAACAAAAAGACCATTGTGTGTGTTGATGCAGGTGAGGGCCTTCGATGATTCCTCCAGTTCCTGCGTCATGTAGGTTGAAGTCAGATCCAGTTTTGTGAACGTCTTTACTCCCACTAGCGTTGCAAAGAAGTCATCGGCTTTTGGTAGTGGGTATTGGGCCTGCAGGGAGAAACGATTGATAGTTACTTTGTAATGGCCACAGATTCTGACGGTGCCTCTCTCTTGAGGACTGGGACAATAGGACTGGTCCACTCACTGAACTCGATCGGTGAAATGATGGCCTCTCTTTGCAGCCGGTCTAGCTCGATCTCTACCCTTTCTCTCATCATGTACGGTACTGCTCTCGCCTTGTGATGGATGGGTCGCGCCTCTGGAATTAGGTGGATCTTCACTTTTGCTCCTTGGATTTCCCGATGCCTGGTTCGAACACGAAGGAAATTTGTTTAAGACCTGGGCACACAAAGTGCCATCAGTGGGTGATAGCGCTCATACGGCGTCCCAGTTCCATCATATCTTTCCCAGCCAGTTCCTGCCGAGCAGCATGGGACCATCGCCCCGTACCAGCCAGAGTGGTAGCTTGTGCACCACTCCATCGTAGGAGACCTTTACAGTAGCACTGCCGATTACAGGAATCAGTTCTTTTGTGCAAGTTCTTAGTTTCATGTGAACTGGAGTTAAGACTGACCTTGAGGCCTTGTTGCATCACATCTTGCGAGAGTCTTTTTGCCCATGATGGACTGGCTCGTGCCTGTGTCCAACTCCATTGACACCGGGAGTCCATTTGGTTCAACATTCAGCATTATCGGGGGACAATTTGTGGTGAGTGTGTGCATTCCATGTATCTCTGCCTCCTCTATCTGAGGCGCTGGTTTGTCGTGATCCTCCGTGGATCTGTCCTCCTCTGCAACATGGTGGTTTGCAGGTTTAACAGGCTTTGCAGCTCACCTGCACACTCGTTGGAGGTGTCCCATTGTTCCACAGCCCTTGCAAATGTACTCTTTGAATCGACATGAATGGAAACGATGATCATCCCCGCAGCGCCAACAAGGTGTTAATGGCCTAGCATTCATCACCCTTGATGGTGGACTCTGAGTCATTGCGGACGTGCAGCTGCAGATATGTGTGACCTGCCCTGTACGTTACGATTCGAAAACAATATCACTTTGTTCACAGTACTTGTAGCAGCACTTGTGTGCTGAGAGATTTGCTTCGTATTGTCACTGATGGCAATGAACGCCTGGGCTATTGCTATGGCCTTACCCAAGATTGGGGTCTCTACAGTCAAAAGTTAGCGAAGTATAGTTTCATGGCCAATGCCAAATACGAATAAGTCTCTGAGCATGTGCTCCAAATGTCCTTCAAATTCGCAATGTCCTGCAAGGCGTCTTAGCTCGGCGACATAACTCACCACTTCCTGGCCTTCAGATCTTTTGTAGATATAGAACCGGTACCTCACCATCAGAATGCTATCCTTCGGGTTCAAATGCTCTCGGACCAGTGTGCACAAATCATCGTACGATTTCTCCGTGGGTTTCGCTGGAGTGAGCAGATTCTTCATGAGGCCATACTTTGGTGCCCCACAGACGGTGAGGAGGATCGTCCTTCGTTTGGCAGCGCTCTCTTCCCCATCTAGCTCGTTGGCCACGAAGAATTGGTCGAGTCGCTCCACAAAAGTTTCCCAATCATCTCCCTCCGAGAATTTCTCCAGATGCCCAATGTTCTCTGCATCTTTAGGTTCGCTATCTGTATCTCGTCGCCAGTTGTTGTGTATGGAGAAAGAGTCAGACTCAATACTGTGAGCTCAAAGTAAAGTGTAATCTTAGTCTTTAATTGCAGGTCTCCAGAGTGCCTCTCCAACCTGTGAAGCCTCCTTAAATACCTGTGCTCCCAAGGGATTACAGGATCCCTTGGAACTCCAGGGGATGAGCCCTCTGGTGGCTGTACAGAGTAACTACAAGTCCACATATATAACAAAAAGCACCTCAAAAGATCGGCTATTCCAAAGGACAACAACAACAACGTGTATTCATATAGCACTTTTAACGTAGTGAAATATCCCAAGGCGCTTCACCCGTGGTATTATGAAATTTAAAAAAATTGACACCGAGCCACATAAGGAGAAATGAGGGCAGGTGACCAAACGCTTGATCAAAGACATAGGTTTTAAGAAGCGTCTTGAAGGGGGAAAGAGAAGTATAGAGGCGGAGATGTTTCACCAGGGAATTCCAGAGCTTGGGGCCTAGGCAAGAGAAGTCACGGCCGCCAATGGTTGAGTGATTATAATCAGAGATACAGTAAAGTATGGGTGCGATTTAAGGGACTGAATTGTTATTATTTAATCTGCTGATTTATCCTTATTTCTGGAGCACATAGTGGGTAGACGATCTGACTTCTGGTGCCGAAAAAATGGCCAACAGAATTTTGTTTTTCATAAATAAGAACATAGGGTACAAACAAAGAATTAGGGACACATTTATACAAAACATTGGTTGGGCCACGGCTAGATACTGTTGCAGAGTTGTGGGCCCTATAGAAAGGACATTAAAGTCATAGAGAACATGCCGCATCAATTTGCCAGGATGATTCCATGGATGGAATGCAAAAGTTACAAGGAGTGACCTGAGATACTGGAACTGTTTCCACTGGAGCAGAGAAGGCTACATGGAGATTTAATAGAGGTTTTAAAATAAATTCTGCACAGAGTTTTTCACGGGCAAGACTATTTTTTCTGCTTGGAGAATGAGCCACCAAGGGGCTGAAATTTGGTCCTGCCGTCTTTGAGGCGGTGTCACTGTCTGATCGGAAATTTTACCGCCAGGCGGCAGTTGCCGCCACCAACTGCAAAATTCAATTTTGCCACCTGAAAAGGGGATTGCAGCGTTAATCACGTGTTGCACGCTACTCTGGAGGCGGTAAGTGAGACGACAACATCCAGGCGGCAATCACCATTTGTAACTGCGCCACAGAGATACTGCCGCCACCTGCATTCAATTGAGGCGGTGATTGGGTGCGGAACTGCCTCGTGCCTATCTTCCCTTCCTATGCACTCACTGACAGGGTGAAGATGGCAGATGCAGCAGCATGCTCCCGCTTCTCCGACACTGCCGTCGAGGCACTGCTTGGTGCCCTGGACAGGAATCGGGAATTACTCAGGACGGAGGATGGAAGGAGGCCCCAGGCCCAAACATTTCTAAGGTTCTGGCGGGAAGTCACTGAAATAGTGTCAGCAAGTGACACTGTGCACAGGATAGCGACCCAATGTTGCAACAAGAGGATCGATATGACTTGGTTGCTGAGGGGGAGTACATTTTACATTAACCTGAGCATGCCATGCTCTGAGCTCAATGTGCAGTGTCTCCTCAATGTGAATGTGTCTGACCCCGAGCTCTACGTGGGTGAGGCCAGATGCAAGGTTCGTATTTGCAACCTGACCCACTCCAAGAGCCTGCATGCGCTGTTAACCTTCCTGACCTGTTGTGGGGACCAACCCATCATCATGTTACCTCCTCAGTCTTCATATGTGGCTGGAAAATGCTATCCTTACCAGAGAAGGAGACTCTGAGGTGCAACCCCTAACTCCTGTGGAGGAACACGTATCGGCACGGATGGGCGCACAAGTGGGTGCGGTGGCAGTGGGCGAGGCCGAGCCCCCTCGGGACAGTGACGGTATGTTGAGTTCCTTTGCATCCTCTAGCAGGCCACTTAGCCCTGACACCACAATCCTTCCCCACTTTCCATGAGACTGTCATTTGTGAACGCCTTTCCCAGTCCTGGTCCCATCCCTTGCAGGTAATCACACTTCTTTAGCTTTGTGCTTTCGGGATGATGACTCAGACGGTCAGGGGCCTGCACGTCAGCCTTCCACTGCAGGTGACGGTGGGGAGGAGGAGGAGGACACCTCTCTAGAAGGTGACAGAGAATCCTGCATCCTCAGTGAGTGGGGCCAGAAGCTTTTTGGTAGAAGGTGGAGTCGGGGGGATGGAGGTGGGTGATGCTTCAGGACCCAGTGGCCTGCAGCAATGCTACCGGGGGAGGGGAGATCAGGGGGTCAGCTCCCCGGAGGGTGAGTGCACGCCTGAGTGATGCTCAGCAGCACTCTGATGATGTCCAAATTAGAGGATCTCGCAAGAAAGTCATTGCAGATGTACAGCGATCTGCTGGGTGCATTGTCAAGGGTGCCCGAGAGTGTAGATGCACTAGCTGTGAGGATGGAGGAGTCCATCGCAACCTTTGCATTTGTGTCTCAGCAGTCCATCGAGCCCATCCTTGGTAGATATCAACGGATGTTGGATGCTTCAAGTGACCATGGGGTCCCATGGGGTCCCAGACATGGTGGCACGGGCTATGGCTGACGTGGCAGTAGCTATTGAGCACCAGGCTGATGCTATGGTAGATCTTCAGATTGATGCCACCACGCACTGATGACATGACAATCAGCTCTATGGTATGCTGCAGGCACAGTCGGCCACACAGGCACTGACTGCTGCCGTTGTGTCTGGGGTCCCATCAGTTCTACGGGGGCCTAACCTTGCCGAAGCAGGGCAGCAATCTGTGCTCAGCCAGATAGCTCTAGATGCTGAGGTTCTGCCCCGAGCGAGTAGCAGCGTGTCGAGCCTGTTGGAACGTGATGTCCTCTCTCAGGATAACATAATTTTGCCCTTGCCCCTGCTGCTCTCTGCAACCCATCCACCAGAGTGCTGCTGCCCAGGCTGAGGTGATGCTGTCTGCAGCCGGGCCTTCCAGGGCTTGAGCTGGTGCAGACAACTTGCTAGGCCATCAGCTGTGGCAGCGGCGTCAACAGTGCGACCTTCTACCAGCCTTACTGCAGGCACTGAAACCCCATTGAGGAGGAGCAGTAGGCGTGAGAGAGTGGAGAAGGGGAGGGGTGGGAAAGCACTGAGAAAGACCTGCTAAAGTGGCCGCAGATGGTGATATTACTGGAATATGAACCCGTGAATAGTTGCACTTGGATGAGCCACGAAAGAATTATATGATCGTGGCCAGAGATGGTGACCTTGCTTGAATATGAACTCATGTAATAGTTGCAGTTGCATGAGCCACTAAAGAATTGTGTGATCGTGCCCAGAGATGCTGTCCTTGTTCGAATATGAACTAATGTAAATAGTTGCATGTGGATGTGGGTGAGAATGTTTCAAGAGGTCTGCTTTCAATTATTGTTTGCTGTGGATGATGTTGGCCTTTAGTACTTCTTTATAGCACATAATGGTTTTTGTTGTCAATAAAAATTATTTTCATTTGTCACATTGTTGTCTTGCCATTTATATACACGGAGCCTTGGAGGATGGGACGTGATATCTTCAGGACATCGGCAGGTGAACAGTCTGCCCATCCGGTATATTGCATCATTCACTGGAATCGATGCGCGATGAGTCTCTGACGAGCAGCCCTTGTAGCCGCAGCAGTGTCAGGCTACCTCTTCCTCGGCTGAAGCTCCTTGTCTTCCTCCTCATCGTCATCCTCATCCTGAGATGGAGCTACTAACCCTGCTGGTAATGATTGGCCTACATGATGGCCAGATTGTGCAGCTTGCAGTGCACAATGGTGAAGCTGAACACTCTATCAGGTGAGTACTGAAATGCCCCTCCAGAGCGGGCAAGACAGCGGAAATGCTGCTTCAGAACCCCGATAGTTTGCTCTATAATGGTCCTGGTTGCGATATGGCTGGTGTTGTAGCGCTGCTCGGTAGGGGTGGTGGGATTGCGGAGGGGTGTCATCAGCCAGGTGGCGAGACCATATCCTTTGTCGTCGATGAGCCAGCCACGCCCTTCATGCAGTGGCTGGAACAGTTGTGGCACAGTGCTCTCCCGCAGGATGAAGGCATCGTGGCAGCTGCCAGGATAGCGGGCATTGACAGCGAGGATCATCTGCCTGTGATCGCAGACCAGCTGAACGTTGAGGGAGTGGTAGCCCTTTCGATTGTGGAACACCTCTCCATTATGGGGCGGGGCACTCAGTGCCAAATGCGTATAATCAATGGCCCCCTGTAACCATAGGGAAGCCCGCTATCCTGGCGAAGCCACGGGAGCGCTCATCCTGGCTCTCCCTGGACATGCTGAACTTTATGTAGTCCATGCATCGGCTGTAGAGAGCGTCGGTCACCTGGCAAATGCAGCAATGTACTGCAAACTGCGAGATGTTGCCGATATCGCCTACTGGAGACTGGAAGGAGCCGGTAGCATAGAAGTTGAGGGTAACTGTCACTTTCACTGCCACAGACAGTGAGGTCTGGTGCTGATGCCAGCTGTGAGTCCTGTCTGTAGGTGGTGGCAGAGCTCGGTGAGCACCCCCTTGCAGAACCGCAGCCTTCTTATGTATTGCTCCTCGGGCATATCAAGGTAAGAGTAAGGTGCACGGTAAACCCTGCATCTGTACGGCCTCCTGCCCCGAGGTCTGGGGCCTCTCCTCTGGCGTGAACCCACATTGGCCTGAAGCCATCTCTGTAGCCAGCGCCTTTGAAGTCTTCGCTGCAGAACGCCATGGTGTGCCATCACTGCCCCCATTAAGTTGCAGAAGGTAGCCGCTTTATGGCAGTCGCCAATGGATGTGACCTGAAACCCGCCGATGTTTGCGAAATGCTAGTTGTGAAGCTGAGTAGTTGCCGCACGCCAACACCTCCGCACTCTGCGAGGTTAAAACACAGCACTGACCACGACCTTTGTGACACGGCTGCAACTCCCTGTAAATACCGCCCCAGAATTGTTACCTCGACTTGTGAATGGCAACTTTTTGTGGCGTGCTCCCTGCCAGCCCGTAAGTGAGGCGGCAAAAGTGAATTTGGCAAGACCGGCGCCAAGGAGGCGTTGCACGCGTACTGACGTCAGGATTTCCATGGCGGTAGTTGGCTAGGCAGCAAATCTTTACGCCCTTGAAAAAAGCAAAACCGAATTTCCCATCAGGTGGCACCCCCAACTAACGCTGCAGCCCAGATGTTTATGCCTCATTGCCGTCTCTCCCAAGCGGTATTAGCTGGCGGTAGCAACTGAATTTCGACTCCTAAAAGAGTGAGCAGGAAGGTTAGGAGGAACTTCTTCATGGAGCTGTTGCAGCATGAAATGTCTTGCCACAAGGAATGGCTGAGGTAGAAACCTGCATCTTTTAAAGGAGAGTTGGAAAAAATTAATGAAATCACAAAATGTATTTGAAATAACTGTTTGCTATTTGTGGGAAAATCCTAACTGTGTTCAGGGGAATTCCTCTTTACACCATTTGTAGCAAGATCATTAACATGTTCTTTATTTTGGTTTTCATAGAATCATACAATCTTATAGCACAGAAGGAGGCCATTCGGCCCATCGTGCCAGTTGCCAGTTCTTTGAAATTGCTATTGAGTGGGTCCCACTTCCCTGCTCTACCCTATGCTCCTGCAGATTTTCCCTTTCAAGTATTTATCCAATTCCTTTTTGAAAGTTACTATTGAATCTGCTTCCATCACACATTCAGCCAGTGCATTCTGGGTCATAACAACTTTTAACTATATCACTTGACCGAATATCAGGAGGCATTTTCCTCTAAGCCTAGAAGTTCCATAGACTGAAATGGGAAATGGATGGCAACACTTTCCCGCCTTTTAGTTTACATTTTCCCCACCCTAATTTTAGCTTCCTCTCAGTCATGCACTATCCCCTATCTGAGAGAGTAAGCTAGGGTCATGTCTGAGGCCTCTACCAATGCCGTCTCTTGAAAGAGCTCCACTTTAAGGAACAGGACCAGGGAAGACAATGCACCACCTGCTTTATATGGTGCTGCGCTCCAGTAGTGCTGTTCTGGCACTGAGGCAGCATTATGGGCAGTAACTTAATTCAGATATTTTTGAGACCCTTGTGATTGTAGCACATGCCTGGTGCACAGGCTCTCATTGCCACACTCATCGTCTATACTATGTATAGGAGGCCTTATGCCTCAAGAAATTACAATAGGGGTTACCTGCATCCACTGTGCATCAGCGCTATATGGTGCTATTTCTTATAAGAAATAGGAGCAGGAGTAGGCCATTTGGCCCTCAAGCCTACTCCGCCATTCAATAAGATCATAGCTGATCTGATCTTGGCCTCAACTCAACTTCCCTGCCCACTTCCCATAATCCTTGACTCCCTTATCATTCAAAAATCTGTCTATCTCCACCTTAAATATTTTCAGTGACTCAGCCTCCACAACTCTCTGGGGTAGAGAATTCCAAAGATTCACGACCCTCAGAGAAGAAATTCTTCCTCATTTCCGTTTTAAATGGGTGACCCCTTATTCTGAAACAATACCTCTAGTTCTAGATTCCCCCACGAAATATACTCTCTGTATCTACCCTGTTAAGCCTCCTCAGAATTTTATACGTTTCAATAAGATCACCTCTCATTCTTCTAAACTTCAATGAGTATAGACCCAACCTGCTCAACCTTCATATGACAACCCCTTAGCTCAGGAATCAACCTAGTGAACCTTCTCTGAACTGCCTTCAATGCAAGTATATCCTTCCTTAAATAAGGAGACTAAAACTGTACGCAGTACTCCAGGTGTGGTCTCACCAACGCCCTGTACAGTTGTAGTAGGATGTCCCTCCTTTTATACTCCATCCCCTTTCAATAAAGACCAACATCCCATTTGCCTTCCTAATTATTTGTACAAGGAACCCCAGATCCCTCTGTACCTCAGCATTTTGTAATCTCTCCACATTTAAATAATAATTTGCTTTCTTATTTTTCCTACCAAAATGGATGGCCTCACATTTTCCCATATCATACACCTGCCAAATGTTTTCCCACTTACTTAGCCTATCTATATCCCTTTGCAGATTCTTTGCATCCTCCTCACAACTTGCTTTCCCACCTATCTTTGTATCATCAGCAAATTTGGCTACATTACATTTGATCCCTTCATCCAAGTCATTAATATAGTTTGTAAATAGTTGAGGCCCCAGCACTGATCCCCATGGCATCCCACTGGTTACAGTTTGCCAACCAGAAAATGACCCACTTATCCCGACTCTCAGTTTTCTGTTAGTTATCCATTCTAATATATTACCCCCAACCCCGTGAGCTCTTATCTTGTGTAGTAACCTTTTATGTGGCACCTTATCGAATGCCTTCTGGAAATCCAGATACACGGCATCTACTGATTCCCCTTTATCCACCCTCAAAAAACTCCAACAAATTTGACAAACATGATTTCCCTTTCATAAAACCATGCTGACTCTGCTTGACTGTGTTATGATTTTCTAAATGTCCTGCTACTACTTCCTTAATAATGGACTCCAGCATTTTCCCAATGACAGATGTCGTGCTAAGTGGTCTATAGTTTCCTGCTTTCTGTTTCCCTCCTTTTTTAAATAAGGGTGTTAAATTTGCGATTTTCCAATCCGCTGGGACCGCTCCAGAATCCAGGGAATTTTGGTAGATAGTGCATCCACTATCTCTGCAGCCACTTCTTTTAAGACCTTAGGATGCAGGCCATCAGGTCCAGGGGACCTGTCCACCTTTAGTCCCATTAGTTTCTTAGTACTTTTTATCTAGTGATTGTTTTAATTCCTCCCTCCCAATAGCCCCTTGATTATCAATTTTTGGGGTGCTTTTAGTGTCTTCTACCGTGAAGATCAATACAAAATATTTGTTCAAAGTCTCTGCCATTTCCCAGTTTCCCATTATAAATTCCACAGTCTCATCCTCCAAGGGACCAATGTTTACTTTAGCTATGCTTTCCTTTTTGTATATCTGTAAAATCTCTTACTGCCTGTTTTTATATTTCTTGCTAGTTTACTCTCGTAAGCTATGTTCTCTCTCTTTATTATTTTTTTAGTTGTCCTTTGCTAGTTTCTTAAAATTTCCCAATCCTCTGGCCTTCCACTATTCTTTGCAACATTGTATGCCTTTGTTTTAAATTTGATACCATCCTTTACTTCCTTAGTTAGTCACGGATCCTTCTTTTAGAGTCTTTCTTTCTCACTGGAATATATATTTGCTTAGAATTATGAAATATCTCCTTAAATGTTTGCCACTGCTCATCTACCATCTTACCCTTCAATCTATTTTCCCAGTCCATTTTAGCCAACTCTGCCTTCATACCTTTGTAATTACCTTTATTTAAGTTCAGGAAACTAGATTGAGACCTAGCTTTATCAGTCTTAAACTGAATTTGAAATTCTACCATGTCATGATCACTCTTCCTAAGATGATCCTTTACTATGAGGTCTTTAATCCAGTCTCATTACACATTACCAGATCTAAATAGGTTGCTTCCTGGTTGGTTCCACAAGGTATTGTTCTAAGAAACCATCCCGGATACACTCTATGAAATCTTCCTCAAGGCTACCTTTGCCAATTTGATTTGTCCAATCAATATGAAGATTAAAATCGGCCATGATTATTGCCGTACCTTTCTTACAAGCTTCCGTTATTTCTTGTTTTATACTCTGTCCTACAGTGCAGCTACTGTTAGGGGGCCTATAGACTAATCCCACCAGTGACTTCTTTCCCTTATTATTTCTTATCTCCACCCAAACTGATTCTACAACTTCTGAGCCAATATCATTTCTCACTACTGCACTGATCTGATACTTTATTAACAGAGCTACCCCACCTCCGTTTCATTTTTGCCTATCCTTCAGAAATGACAAATACCCCTGAATATTCAGTTCCCAGCCTTGGTCATCTTGCAACCACATCTCTGTAATGGCTATCAGATCATACCCATTTATTTCTATTTGTGCCATCAACTCATCTATCGTGTTACGAATGCTGCGTGCATTCAGCTTTTAATGTTGTCTTTTTACTATTTTCCCCTACTCTGACCCCACATTCTGATGCACTCATATGTTTATTTGCTCTGTCCCTCCTGTCACACTCTGGTTACCATTACCCCTGTCGCTACCCTGCACTATTGCCTTCTCCTTTTTGGCTTTTTAAATTTCCGCTCACCTGGTCCCTCTGCGCCACCCCCCCACCCCCCACTATTTAGTTTAAAGCTTTATCTATAGCCCTAGTTATTCGATTCACCAGGACACTGGTGCCAGCCTGGTTCAAGTGAAGCCCGTTCTGATGGAACAGCTCCCTCTTACCCCAGTACTGGTGCCAGTGCACCAGGAATCGAAACCCATTTCTCCCACACCAATCTTTGAGCCAAGTGTTCATCTCTGAACATATTTACCCTATGCAAATTTGCTCGTGGCTCATACTCCCTCTGCAGAATCTCTTTCTTTGTCCTACCTATGTCATTGGTACCCATGTGGACCACGACAACTTGATCTTTCCCCTCCCACTCCAAGTTCCTCTCCAGCCCAGAGGAGATGTCCTTAACTCTGGCACTGGGCAGGCAACACAGCCTTCGGGACTCATGCACTCGGCTGCAGAGAACAGTATCTATCCCCCTAACTATACTGACCCCCTACCACTACTACATTTCTTTTTACTCTCCCAACTTGAATGGCCCCCTGTATCACAGTGCTGCGGTCAGTTTGCTCATCCTCCCTGCAGAACCTGCTCTCGTCAACACAGGGAGCAAGAACCTTGTACCTGTTAGACAAGAGCAAGGGCTGAGGCTCCTCTAACACTACATCCTGGGTCCCCATACCTGCCTCACTTGTAGTCACACCCGCCTGTACCTGACTATGGACCAAATTTGAATGATTTAACTTAAGGGGTGTGACTTTCCGCTGGAACACAGCATCTAGGTAACTCTCCACCGCCCTGATGTGTCACAATGTCTGAAGCTCAGACTCCAGCTCATCAACTCAGAGCCAAAGTTCCTCGAGCAACCAACACTTACTGCAGATGTGGTCACCATGGATCAAACTGGTGTCCACCAGCTCCCTGCCCTGCCATCTCTAATGTATTTTATTTAATGAATTAAGTTTTCAAGTTTGGAAATACCAATTATCTATCTTTAGTTTTTAATCCCAGCTCTTAATTTAAAGCTATGCCCAAGTTTAAAAAAAAAGAGTGAGAAATACTGACCAACCAATCCTTGCCTGCTTTCCTGTGACGTCACCCTTTGATTTCTTTGTACTTCTCTCTCCTTCTCAGGTCCGTTGGTGCTGCTCCTAGCTAGCTCTTTTATCCCCCTGCTCCGGTCTGCTGGTCTCGCGCTGAGCGTCGCTTTATGTGCCTCTGGGTGAGGCAGGACTGAGTGAGGCAGGATACAACTCAGTTGTGCTGCCCATCACGTTCGAACAGACTATTAACACTGACTATCTCAGTTCATACAGAGAGAACGGTGACTTGCATAAGGGACCTGAGACTTCCCTGTACCTATAGAATAGTGCCTCAGTACCTTCAGGAGAGAAAGGCAGCAAAAAGGGGGAAAAATTACCAATATTAAAAAGAGCACCTCTGTGCATGCTTTCCTCAGTAATTTTCCTCAATATTAGGGCAGGTGATAATGCACCCATTGCTATCCTTGATGGAGGGTCGCATCTGGCAACTTTGTGTGCGTCTGTTTTCCTGGCAGTCTAGCGCATGTATATTTATGTGTGCGATTGAACAGGTTGTCCAAATTCTATTGATCAAAATCATGAGGGTTCTAGACAGAGTAGATAGAGAGAAATGCTTCCCATTGGCAGAATGGTTGAGAACCAGAGGACACAGATTTTAGATGATTGGCAGAAGAACCAAAGACGACATGAGGAAATACTTTTTTACGTAGCAAGTGGTTATGATCTGGAATGCACTGCTGATTCAATCACGGCTTTGAAAAAAGAATTGTCTAAGTACCTGAAGGAAACAAAATTGCAGGGCTATGGGGAAAGGGCTGGGTAGTGGGACTAGCTTGAAGTGCTCTTGCACAGAGCCGGCACAGGCTCGACGGGCCGAATGGCCTCCTTCTGTGCTGTAACCATGTTCTGATTCTAGAGGTAGAGAACGTATTATAATTGGTCTTTGTGTTGTTGGAGGAGAAAGAGTATCTAAGCCCTGTGTAATGTGCATTTTTGGTGTACATCCATTTCTCCTTGCAATACCATGCAGGCATGTATCCGAGTTCCCTACTAGTCTCGAAATAAAAATAGAATGGCATCTGAACCTTGGATCCTGCTTCGTGATGACCTGACTTTTGGACCTTTTAAAGTTGAATTCGTTGCAGACAAATCCGAAGAAACTCAAAATTCTCAGCCCTAATATAACGAAAAATATAATCTTCAAAATTCTTAAATGGCTCTTTTTTTTATTGAGGTAGAGTGGATAGAAACATCAAGAGCTATTTTACTGCTCGCACAAATGCGATGTAAATAAGACATAAGGTAATAAGTTTTAGCTGCAGTCTTATTACAGAAACAGCATTGTATTAGCTTACTTCATTTCATGCGTCCATCAAGTTTATAGAAAAAAAGAGCACGCTGATCAATTGAAAGTGGTATCTCAGGCTACAGCTGTAGTCATTTTTCATCTTTAGTGCATTTCCCCTGGTATATATCAATGGCATGAAATATGCTGAGTTCATGTTTATAAACATAACTCTACGGCTTGTAGTGGCAGGTAAAACCACACACACACTGCAGGGAGGATACTTGAACTTATTCATTGCACCAGGAGTCTAAGGAAAATAACCCAACAAAATATTGCTCGGTGGATTGTTTTTTAGCCTTTGAACTTCAGGACTTGGGTTCAAATCCACCCCCGACTAAAGAAAGTTAAGATGCCCTTTTTTGTTGTCAATTTGCCTGTCTCTTCTCTGCTGTCTTGAAGGTTTGACCTTACTGGTGTAGGAACCAGATTTGTTTGGAACTAGTCCATGGACACCAGAGGTCCTCGGGTACCTTCTCCAAATGCTGATCCCTCGCGTGAGGCTAGACACTGAGTGTTGGGAGATTATTTGTCAATGTGAGATACAGCAGCCAAATGTGATCCTTGTAATATAGAGCTCTCCCTAGTGAACTATTGCTCCACCTAGTGGACTACTGTGGTAATGCAACTAATACTGTAGATAATAAGAGGATCATGTGACAAGGTCACATGACAAGATCCTTTAGAGCCATCTTGTGTATGTGTGTGTTTGTGATGTCTTAAAAAATATATCACAATCCTGTTCACACCTAAAGCACAGATGAACAGGGGAATTCAAACTGATTGTCTCCTCCCGACTCCAGGCATTTTTACTTTCACTCAGACTGAAATCAACTGACTCACCACGGATTGGAAACCGCTGTAATGTTTGTCCATTCCCACAATGGCCATCCGAATTGGGACAATATTGTTCAGTGGGCCCAGGCCCATTCTAAACTGTACTCTAGCTGACTTGATGGCTTAGTTTCTAAAGAAAGAATGTAATTGAGCCCTATGGATGTGCCCTCAAGTTAACCATTATTCATCCTAATGATATAATAGGACCCACCTTTGCATAAATTCATGAGGGCCCCGCAGGCTTTAGGCGGGTGTCTCTTCTGTCTGCAGGACTGAGCAGGTTTAAATCGGAGAAAGCGGAAAGGGTTGAGTTCCAAACAGATAAGTAACCTGCTCATATATAATGTTAAAATCCACTCCATAGATTTTTGATTGCTATTAGAGGGATACTCCAGTATAAAGCTGTAATATATTTCCATATTTAAGCTTTTGTTATTTTAATTATTCATATTGTATCTATAACTGCAATCCAGTAGTCAGTTTCCAGTTTGAACGAGGCTGGGCTGTCACGTCTAAATCACCAGTTGAATGCTCTCAGTACCTCCTTGGCCAATTTCCTGTTATTATGAATGGAGAATCTCTCAACCACTTGAGAAAAGTCTAGTGCAACTTTCGAGATAATTTAGTGATTCCCTTCATTTTATAAACAGCACCTTTCACGTCCTTAAGCTATCAAAGAAGTACTTTTGAAGTGGAATCGCCATCACTTATGTAGGCCAATGGAGCAGCCAATTTCTGTACAGCAAGGCTGCAGAAACAGAAAATGAGGTCAATTGATAATTTTGTTGGTGCTGTAAGTGGATTAAATGTTGGCCAGATATTCAGGAGAACTACTTTTCTTCGAATAGGGTCATGGGACATCTGAACAGGTGGACAGGGCCTTGGTTTTGTGTCTCGTCCAAAAGACCCTGAGTAACGTCGCACTCCCTCAGTACTAAATTATGTGTGCTTGTCTAACTCAGAGCATGAGTGCCACCACTGAGCCAAGCCAATGTGTTTGCAGGAAGGGGAACTGAGGCAACGGGATGGATTTAAACTTGTGGACGGGGAAAGTAAAAGCAGAAGAGACTGTAGGTTAAGAATAATTAGGAAATAGGGAGTAAGTATATTAAAAGATAACTTGCATTGTGCTTATATAAATGCAAGGATTATAAAGAAGAAAATGGCTGAGTTAGACATGCCAGTTCATAATGAGTAAATAGTTGTAGGAGTGACTGAAATCACACGATGATTGGGTGTTCACTTGCAGAGTTTTGCCTGTTTTAGAAAAGACCTTGAAGGCAAGAAGTTCGTCAGCATTATTTGTTAGAGAGGGAATAATTACAATGGAATTAGATGCTGGAGTCATTTTGACATGGTTGACCACACCATCTTCCAACACCTTTACTCCTTTGTCATGTGGGACCGCTCTCGCCTGGTTCCTTTCTTATCTATTCTGTCGTAGCCAAAAAATCTCAAGCAATGGCTTCTATTCCCACACCTCTGGAGTCCCCCTAGGAGCTATCCTTGGCCCCCTCCTATTTCTCATCTGCACGTTGCCTCTCTGCGACATCATCCTAAAACATAATGTTAGATTCCACATGTATGCTGACGACACCCAGCTCTAACTCACCACCACCTCTCTCGACCCCTCCACAGTATTTGATTTGTCAGACTGTTTGTCCGACATCCAGCAGAGGATGAGCAAAGATTTCCTCCAATTAAATACTGGGGAAACCAAAGCCATTGTCTTCAGTGCCTGTACAAACTCTGTTCCCCAGGTCACTGATTTCATCCATCTCCCTAGGGGGCCACTATCTGAGGCTGATCCACACTGTTCGCAACCTCGGCATCTTATTTGTCCCTGAACTGAGCTTCCAATGCTATTTCCTCTCTGCCCATCTCCACCCATTCCGCCCCTCCCATCTACTGCTGAAACCCTCATCTATGTTTTTATCACCTCCAGACTTGAGTATACTAATGCTCTGCTGGCTGGTCTTCCATCTACCAACTTCTGTAAACTTTATCCCATCCAAAGCTCAGCTGCCCATATCCTGACTCGCCATCACGAAGAAGGCACAAGATGGCTCTAAACTGTCATCATGTGATTTTGCCACATGACCCTTTTATTATTTGCATCAGTCGTTGCTTTACCACAGTAGTCCACTAGATGGAGCAGTAGTCCACCAGGGGAGCTCAATTACAATTGGGGCTGCCCATTTAAAACTGAGATGAGGAGGAATTTCTTTTCCCAGAGGGTTGTAAACCTGTGGAATTCTCTGCCCTGGAGAGTTGTGGAGGCTGGGTCATTGAATATATTTAAGGTGGAGATAGACAAATTTTCGAGTGATAAGGGAATAAAGGGTTATGGGGAGCGGACAAGGAAATGGAGTTGAGTCCATGATCAGATCAGCCATGATCGTATTAAATGGCGGAGCAGGCTCGAGGGGCCAAATGGCCTACTCCTGCTCCTATTTATTATGTTCTTATGTTCTTACACTTCTCCTTCCTTATTGAAGAAGTAATTATAATAAAATAATCATCATACATAACTTGCATGGTATTCACAATAAAAGATATGGACTTGTTTCCAGTACATCTGATGTAGGATTTGCTACTGGTACTTTACTTTTAACAAGACTATCTGACTCATCAGAAATAATCGAATCATTCCAACTTTCAACTCCTTCCACATCTGTAGTTAAAATATGATCAATGTGAACAAACCTAACCTTTTGATGATCAAAGATCTTGACCAAATATGTGCAAGGACCACATATTTTCACTACTCTTCCTGGTAACCACTTTAAGCATTTATGGTAATGGCTCTTCACTCTAACCTTCTGATTCGATGTCCCACTTCTCTCTCTCTAACTGTATCTCTATCATGACTCCCTTTCTGTCTTAATTGTTGCTCTTCTACTGACTATGCTAAGTTTAGCTTTAACAATGAGAACCTGGTTTGTGGCTGTGGTTTGAGAAACAGCTCTGCTGGTGTTCTACCAGTAGTTGTATGAGGAGTATTTTGATAAGTAATCAGAAAATTTGCTAGTTTGTGGTCCAACAACAACTGCCATTTCCTTGGATTTGGATCCAACGTTTGCTTGATGAGTTTTACAATTTGTACTGTGTGCTCTGCTGCACCATTTGAAGCAGGGTGGTATGGTGGAACTTTGGTATGTTTCACACCTTTCTGCTCGTGAACTGTGCAAATTTTTCTGAACAAAATTGCTGCCCATTATCAGACACAATTTCTTCTGGGAGGCCAGATAAAGAAAACAATCTTCGCAAATTGTCTAGTGTTTTACTTGTTATTTTCCGTATCAGAAACACCTCTACCCACTTTGAATGACTATCAATCATAATGAATAATTGCTGTCCTTCTAGCTCAGCAAAATCTACATGTAAACTTTGCCACACCCTGGGAGACCATTTCCATGGCTGTAATAGTACTGATGGTGGTTTCTTGCTTACCAATTGACATGTTGTACACTGACTAACAATGTACTCGATTAGCTAGATTTTGTGCAGATCGTCCATCCTGCGTGCATGCAGGGCTTCAGTGACCTGTCTAATGCAGCAATGTGTGGCATGCTGAGACAGACTGCAAATGTTGCCAACTGAGGCCTGGAAAGAACCCGACGCGTAGAATGACAGTGCCGAGGTGACTTTGACCTCGACGGGCAGTGCAGTAATGATGGTGCTGGCAGGCTGCACATCTCCCCTTTTGAGCTTGCATACCTCAGTGATAACCTCTTTGTGGAAGCGCAGACTGCGAAGGCCGTTGGTGTCGGGCAAGTTGCGGTAAGACTGCTTCTCCCTGTACTTGCGGTGGGTGTAACGTCTGGTCTCCTCATCAGTCTGGCACGACTTACATTGGGCACAAAATGCTGTGGAGGATACATTCTGCCCTCTCCAGTCTGCAGCATGTAATTGGTCATCAAGAGAGGGTGAGAAAGGACAGGCCCTATTGCAATAACTCTCTGTTTTCCACCGATTGGTCACAAAGAATGAAAGTCCCGATGAAGACACCTTTTAAATTCCAATCGTTCACAGTATGATAAAGAAGTTTGTTCAGATGTTCACATCACCTCCAAATATCTCCAGACTACATCCGAACTCCCCCTGAGGTTGAAGCAGAGCAGGCTTTTGAATGATGCAACGTGTGATTTAGGACATGGCATCCATAACGCTGTGATTCGTTCAGAACAGTGCCACTTTTTCTAAGCGGTGTTTTGGGCGAGCGATATTGTGGACGAGATGTGTGCGAAGTGGTGAAAGTGACGCTGGGCGATCTCCTGGGCGTTAGTTTTGGCAAATGTGATCTTTACGACAAAAGAAAGTGTGCGGTCGATATTATTGAATCTCGGCGTTAATTACATGCGCTGCGCAATATTATGGGCGTTGATTTCGCCCATTCTGATGATTCCACCCCAAAAAAGTGGACGGGGGTATTATTTTTTCCTGGCGTTACGCACATGGAGAAAGTAATGTCCGAAAAATGGGCCTCAGTTTCCATTTTGTGGCTAAATGGGCAATATCTTGGCGTTATACGTCATTTCAGCGGTAAAATGGACGTTAAGTGGGCATTATGCATGCAAAAAAGTGGAAAATCTAGCCCTATAACTTTACCTAAAACTGGCTACCATAAGTAACTGCATGCAAAACTCTTGGTCAAGCACATTCCCAGGTGCTGGTCATGAAGATGATCTAACAATTTGGACCTGAACTTATTTGGAATAACTATTCTTGCACCTCACATGATATAATCTTTATCCGCTGATAATTCATTCCTACAAACAATATATGGATGAATATATTCCTCTGACACATGGTTTGGCCAGTCATTTGCTATGTAATCACACAGCTTTGGCATAACTGGGCCATGTTTGGTTGCTCTACCAATCTCTTCAGCTGTGACTGGCAGTTTAGCAATGTAAAAAATAAAACAGTTCTTCTACATTTGTCAATGTATTGGGTAGATTACCCACTAGGAGCTGGTTTACGGTTACTTTATAATTACCTTACAACATTACCTTACCATCTGACTTAGGCACAACAACAATGGGTGTAGCCCAATTACTTAGATCTACCCTAGAGATAATGTTCTCAGTTTCTAGTCTTTTGAGTTCTTGCTCAACTTTCTCCTATATTGTATATTTTACGGGATGTGACTTGCAGTAAACTGGTCTAATGTCATTATGTACTCTGACACTCACCTTGAAGCCTTGGATCAGACTGTCTTGTTTCACGGAACATCTTTGGATACTGCTTGATGACATCATCTTTCAATGCAAATTTTGTTTCCACACGAAAAATCTCATTCCAATTCAGCTTCAGTGATCCCAACCAATTTCTACCTATCAAGGCAGGCTTGTCTCATGCCACTACTATGAGAGGCAAGCTCTGAAACTGATCCTTGTATTTCGCCGGTATGGTATTGCATCCTACAACAGGGATTTGCTCTCCTGAGTAGCCTCGCAGCTCTATCTTTGATTTCTCCAGTGGAAAATCACGCAACGATTTGAGATACAGCGATTCCGGTACTACACTCACGGATTCCCCAGTGTCAATTTCCATGGGCATCTTGGTTCCTGCAACATCTATTTGGATGACGATACTTCGAGAATCGCTGTTAGATACCCTCATGCTCCTGCTGATGTGTATCTTCAGAACCTCCTCGTCTTGTTGCTTCTCTTCAATGCATTGTAGAGTCTAGCGATTTCTACTGATAGCATTGAAAGTTGGTTTACTCTTCAGTCAGCATGCCTTTGCAAGATGCCCAGTTTTCTTGCAGTAGAAACACTTTGCCTTCACATATGGACAGCTTTGAGCAATGTGTTCTCCCAGGCACTGATAGCATGACTTCAATGCGGTTACCTTGGCCAGTTGCTCAGGCCTTGGGGCCCAACTGCCTTTTACTTTTAATCTGCAGGCGATTCACCTCAGCTATCTTACAACTCAAAATGGCACAAAATTCTCGGGAGTATTAGTCGGCCCTATTCATCGACATAGCTGTCTGACAAGCTAACTCAAAAGTCAAGTTAGGGGTTGTCAACAGTTTTCTTCTGATTGCTTCATTTTTCATCCTACAAACAAAGCGACCATGCAATGCTTGGTCCTGAAAGTTTCCGAAATGACAGTGAATGGATAGCTTTTTTAACGCTACAATGTACTTACTGATCCCCTCATCGGTTAATTGATTTTGTGTTCCAAAACGATAACTTTCAGCAATTTCCAGGGGCTCAGGACTGTAATCTCCATCAGTGACATGTCCTTTGGCTTGACGGGAACAAACAAATTTTTCAAGGTTTCATACACCTGGCCTGCTTCACTCAAGAAAACAGCCCGTTTTCTTTCCAACACCACCTGGTTACGGTTTTCATCATCGGGACTTCAACAATACTATTTGCGGTGAAAAACATTTCTAGCCGCTCCATATACGCTCCGAAAGTCTCTCGGTTGCGATGTAACTCACCCAAGTGCCCTATTATTCCTATAGGTGCGGCCATCTGGACTCTGGCAATGTCAACAGTTCAGCCCAGTGTGCTTGTAGTTTACCTTGGACTGTTAGCTGTTCTTCAAAACAACGAACCTCTCAAAGTCTCTCCGGTGGGCAGGAACACCCACCAACAAAAGATTCAGCTAGGGAATCTAGAAATCCCATCCTCATCGCCAATGTGCTAAATTCTTATGACATCACTAAGAAGTACACTACACAAGATGGCTCTAAACTGTCATCATGTAACCTTCCCACATGACCCTTTTATTATTTACATCAGTATTTGCATTACCACGGTAGTCCACTAGGTGGAGCAGTAGTCAACTAGGGGGAGCTCTATTACAGCATCAATTCCTGTTCACTCATCACCCCTGACCGACATTAGCTTCTGGTCCAGCAATGTCTCAAATTTAAAATTCTCATCCTTGTTTTCCAATCCCGCCATGGCCTTGCCCTGCTCTATCTCTGTAATCTCTTCCAGCCCTACAAACCCCCCAAAACTCTTGTGTGTCAGCCGTGGCTCAGGTTTTAGCACCCTCACCTCTGAGTCATAAGGTTGTGGGTTCAAGACCCACTCCAGAGACTTTAGCATAAAAAATCTAGACTGACACTCCAGTGCGGTAGTGAGGGAGTGCTCCACTGTCGGAGGTGCCGTCTTTTAGATGAGATGTTAAACTGTCTGCTCTCTCAGGTGGAAGTGAAAGATCCCATGGGACTATTTTAAAGAAAAGGAGTTATCCCTGTTGTCCTGGCCAATATTTATCTCTCAATCGACATCACTAATACAGATCATCTGGTCATTATCACATTGCTGTTTGTGGGAGCTTGCTGTGCGTAAATTGGCTGCTGCATTACAACAGTGACTCCACTTCAAAAAGTACTTCATTGGCTGTACTTCTTTGGAATGATCCATGGCCGTGAAAGACGCGATATAAATGCACATATTTCATTCTTTTGCATACCTGATTTCCTTCAAGCCTCCATTGGCAAATATGCTTTCAGCTGTCTAGGCCCCAAGCTCTGGAATTCCCCCGAAATCTCTTTGCCTCTCCACCTCGCTGTCCTCCTTTAAGACGCTCCTTAAAACCCGCCTCTTTGTCACCTGTCCTACTATCTCCTTCTGTGGCTCAGTGTCAAACTTTTGTTGATAACAATCTTGTGAAGCACCTTGGGACGTTTCACTACATTAAAGATGATATATAAATGCAAGTTGTTGTTGTAGAGTAGAATTAAAGGACAGTAATGGGGAAAAGTTAGCAATAGCCCATGGAATAAAAAAGGGAGACAGGTTTGTGGGAGACAGCACCTTGCATTTATAATTAAAATGTACATACCGCCTTTAACGTAGAAAAATGTCCCAAGTCGCTCATATAAAATAGTGCTCTTGATTTAGTTTTTACATCTTGCTTTGTAATGTCGGTATGGTCCCATGCAATACTCTGTAAGGTCTCCTCTTATTTGCCTCATTTTACGCATGAACAGTCCAAGTTTTTATAATCCTTCCACATATCTCAGGGATACCAGGAATAGCCTTGTGGTTCTTCGCTGTACTACCTCCAGGTTGCGAATGCTTCCCTTGTATATCAGTAGCTAGACCTGAACACAATACTCAAGGGGTGGTCTGACCACTGTTCACTTTCAGCACGGTGGCCTCAAATTTGCACTGTACTGATCCAGCAATATTGCTCAGCCTTCTGTTAGCTTTAGTTTGCTGCTTTGCATTGACTGGATATGTTGAGCGTTGAGCCTACTATCAGTTCCCAATCTCTTTCTCCCTTAATTAGTTTAGCACCTTTTATTGAGTATTGTGTCTGCTATCCTCGCTTCCAATATGTTATACATTTATTCATATTGAATTTCATCTGACGTAGTTCTGCGTATTTACAAATTTGATGTAGGTTCTCCTGTAGTTCTTGGCTGCCTTCTCAGACCCGACCTTTAGCCTTATGCAGCTTTACATTATCTGCGAGTTTCACTGAATTGCAATTTGCTTCTGAATCCAGGTTGTTTATGTAGATTAAAAGCAGCAAGGGCTTCAGCAGTGATCTATGGAGCATTCCACTCAGTACACTTCCCGAGCTCAACATCACTTCTATAACTAATCACCCTAGCATCAAGAAGATAAAAGAAAAAGGTAATTGGACAATCAAGAGACTGAACGATTAAATTCTGTGTGGACTTTTAATGACTATATTGCATGTATTGTACTTGTATGTGGAGTTAATTTTTAGGGGGGATTTATATTGCGCCTTTCGCAACCTCTGACGTCCCAAAACACTTGACAGATAATGAAATACTCTTTGAAGTGTTGTCACTGTTGCAATGTACGAAACGCAGCAGCCAATTTGCAGACAGCAAGCTCCCACAAACAGCAATGTGATCATCTGTTTTAGTTGTGTAATTGAGGGATAAATATTTGTCAGGGTACCGGGGAGAACTTTCCCGCTCTTCTTCGAAATAGTGCAATGGGATCTTTAACGTCCACCTCAGAGAGCAGATGGGGCCTCGGTTTAACGTCTTAGCATGGATTTCTTGTGCTCGAGTCTTTGGAGTGGGACTTGAACCCACAACATTCGGACTCAGAGGTGAGAGAGTTGCCACCTGAGCCACAGCTGACCACTTAAAGACTATGTTGTATGTATTACCTATATGTGGACTTTTAATGAGTATGTTGCCTGTACTTTACCTGTATGTGGATTTTCAGTTTCACGATAAATCTAATAACAGGTGTTAAACTGCTTCTTCAGCCGTAGTGTGCTGAAAGTTGGTTGTGGTTTTCTTCAGTATTTTAAGCTGAAGTGTTTTTTGATTAGTTTTCTGCCTTTATTACTTTCTCAGGACAATGGAAACAAGAGTCACATCTGTTTTCTGCAATATAACATTTGCCTGTTGGTGCAGATTTAATCATTCTAGAGATTTCCTGTATTGGGACACATTTCTTAATGACTTATTGAGGGGATTTTCAACACCCCTGCCCCCCGGACGGGCGGGACAGTGTTGGGGGTGGGCGGGACAGGCGACAGTGTCGGGGGTGGGTGGGTGGGAGGGGGGACAGTGTCGGGGGTGGGCGGGGAGCAGGGGGTGGGGGGGAGGGGGGTTAAATTGTTAAAAATAAGAATCTGTCCGCATTCCGCTTCGAACATGCCTACTTCTGGTTTAACTGGGTTTGGGGTCAGCCAAGCATCTCGCTCTGAACGGTCAGTAATTATAACATTTAAATGAGGCTCCATGCCTCGGAGTTTGTCAGCGATTCCATCAGGGTTTCCTGGGGCTCTGGGAAAAGCAGCAGCTAAAGAGAGGTGGGAGCTGTGAGCAGGTAAGTGATTTGCCAACACTGCTTGTGGGCCAGGAGGAGCAGGTGTGCTTTCCCCCCCCCCAAGTAAACCTGCCACAATCTCCCTCCCGCCCTGTGATATGATCTTCCCCCTCTGCGATCTCCTGCCCCCCCCCCTCCGCTCCCCACAATCTGCCTCCCTCTCCACAATCCAATCTCTCCTCACAATCGCTCGCCTTGCAATCTCTCCCCGCGCTCTTTTGCCCCGAACTCTCCCCGAATTCCCTCGCCCCGCATTCCCTTGCGCCGCGATCTCTCCCCGTGATCTTTCCCCACAATCTCTCCCCGTGATCTTTCCCCACAATCTCTCCCCGTGATCTTTCCCCATGATCTCCCTCCCTGCAATCCGATCTCCCTCCCATCCGATCTCCCACCCACCTTCCTATTTGGTCACAATGTCATTTTAGCACCGATTTTAATTTAATCCGCCCCGCAGGAACGGGATGGGTTAGAGTCGGGAGGGGGTCATCAACGGCGAGTAAAATGGGCGTCTGACTCAATCCCGTCCCATTCCTACCGATCGGGTTAAATTAAGATCGCTTTTCTTTCTGATTTTACATCCAACTTGTTCCCCCTCCTTCGTGAGGGTTGGAGAGTCTGGCAGTTGGTTTCCGCTGTTGTTTGCTGTGCTCGAATCCAGGCAGTGAGTGTCAGTGGGCCATTTGATGATAGGGATGATCACAGTGAGTCCAGCCTTGCTGTCAGCAGACATCCTGGATATCCATCACATGAAGAGAGCTTGACTGATTTCATCACGCCCCAGCTCAGCGATGTCAAAGCCAATCATTCTTCAGAGAGTGAGCTGGTCATGGACTGAGATGGAAACAGAGTGAGAGTCAGGACTTATAAAGTGGGAATTCAATAGAGGGAAGAGGTCAGCAGTGTGGAAGTAGTTCAGAGCTGGTGCCGCTCACTCAACTGAAATTTAAGCTTCGATTTTAACTTGGGTTAACAGTTAGTTGTCAGCCAGCTGTAAGCAGGTCACTGGCCAGCTTTTAGCTAGATATTGTGAGTTTGATTTTAACCTGCTGAAATCAACAACAACCTGCAGTTATTTAGCGCTTCACAGGAGTGTTATCAAAACAAAATTTGAGACTGAGCCATGTAAGGAGATATTGGGATAGGTGAAAATTTTGGTTTTAAGGAGGGAGAGAGAAAACAGGGAACTACAGGCCAGTTGTTGGGAAAATACTGGAATCCATTGTTAAGGAAGTGGTCTCAGGGCACTTAGAAAATCATAACATGATTAGGCAGAGTCAACATGGTTTTATGAAAAAGAAATTGTGTTTGACAAATTTATTAGTTTTTTGAGGATGTAACTGCACTAGAGCTCCCCCTAGTGGACTACTGCTCCACCTAGAGGACTACTGATGTACTGCAACTAATGATGTAAATAATAAAGGATCATATAGCAAGGTCACATGATGACAGTTTTCTGTGTAAGAGCCATCTTGTGTAGTGTGCTTCTTAGTGATGTTGTAAGAATATATCACATCGGCAAAGTAGGATAGGATTTCTGGATTCCCTAGCTGAAATTTTTGTTGGTGGATGTTCCTACCAAACAACAGAAAGACTTTGAGAGGTTCTTTGTTTTGCAGAACAGCTAAAAATCCAAGGTAAACTACAAGTACACTTGTCTGAATTGTTGACATTGCAAGATTCCAGATGGCTGCACCTATGTGAATAATAGGGCACTTGGGTAAGTTCCATCATGACCGAGAGACTTTCGGGGCATATGTGGGGTGGCTAGAAATGTTTTTCACGGCGAATAGTATCGTCGAAGTCCCCGATGATGAAATCGTATTCGGGTGGTTTTAGAAATGAAATGGTCTACTCTCTTGACTGAAGCAGGTCCCGAGGTGCATGAAACCTTGAAAAATGTGCTTGTTCCCATCAAGCCAAAGGACACGCCACTGACGGAAATTCCAGCATTACAGTCCTGAGCCTCTGGAAATTGCTGAAAGTTATCATTTACATGACGAGGGTATCAGTGAGTACATTGTAGCTTTAAAAAAGCTATCCATTCACTGTCATTTCGGAAACTTTCAGGACCGAGCATTGCGTGACCGCTTTGTTTGTAGATTGAAAACTGAACAAATCAGAAGGAAGTTGTTGACAACCCCTAACTTGAATTTTGATTTAGCTTGTCAGTCAGCTATGTTGATAGATATGGCCAACCAATACTCCCTAGAATTTTGCACTATTTCCAATCTACAGACAACTGAGGTGAATCACCTACATGTTAAAAGTAAAAGGCAGTTGGGTCCCAAGCCATGAATAACTGACCAAGGTAACATCGCATAGGAAGTCATGCTATTGGTGTCTGGGACAACACATTGCTCAAAGCTGTCCATATGTGAAGGCAGAGTGTTTCTGCTGCAAGAAAACTGGGCATCTGGCGAAGGCATGCCGACTAAAGAGTAAACCAACTTTCAATGCTATAAGTAGAAATTGCCAGAGACTACACGACATTAAAGAGAAGCAATAGGACGAAGATATTTTAGAGCTACACATTATCAGGGGCTTGAGGGTATCTAACAATGATTCGCGATGTATCGTCATCCAAGTAGATGTTGCAGGAACCAAGATACCCATGGAAATCCACACTGGTGCATCCGGAATCACTATATCTCGACAAGCTGAGTGATTTTCCATTGGAGAAATCGAAGATAGAGCTGCGAGACTACTCAGGAGAGCAAATACCTGTTATAGGCTGTATCACCATACCAGTGAAATACAAGGATCAGTTTCAGAACTTGCCTCTCATCGTAGTAACAGGAGATAAACCTGCTTGATAGGTAGAAATTGGTTGGAATCACTGAAGCTGAGGCGTGGTCGCTGAGGCGTGAGTCCGGGGAGCGTCCGAGGCCTATAAAGGCCGCGAGAGGCAGCGGGAGTTCGTGGTGGCTGAGGTGTGAGTCCGGGGAGTGTCCGAGGCCTATAAAGGCTGCGAGAGGCAGCGGGAGTTCGTGGTGGCTGAGGCGTGAGTCCGGGGAGTGTCCGAGGCCTATAAAGGCTGCGAGAGGCAGCGGGAGTTCGTGGTCGCTGAGGCGTGAGTCTGGGGAGTGTCCGAGGCCTATAAAAGGCCGTGAGGGGCAGCGGGAGTTCGTGGTCGCTGAGGCGTGAGTCTGGGGATCGGCAGAGGCCTATAAAGGCCGCAAGAGGCAATGGGAGTTCGTGGTCGCTGAGGTGTGAGTCTGGGGATCGGCAGAGGCCTATAAAGGCCACGAGAGGCAGCGGGAGTTCGCGGTCGCTGAGACGTGAGTTTGGGGATCGGCAGAGGCCTATAAAGGCCACGAGAGGCAGCGGGAGTTTGTGGTCGCGGAGGCGTGAGTCTGGGGATCGGCAGAGGCCTATAAAGGCTGCGAGAGGCAGCGGGAGTTCATGGTCGCTGAGGCATGAGTCCGGGGAGCGTCCGAGGCCTATAAAGGCCAGCCGGTGCAGCTGCAGGGAGGGAAGGCAAAGAAGTAGTAGAAAGAAAACGAAAGGTGACGTCACAGCCAAGGGGATAAGTGATTGGCTGGTGATTGGTAAGTAGTTTTTCATTTTCTTTTCTTTATCAGTAAGTAACATTTAGCATTGTTCTTGCCAAATTAAGTTTATCTTAGGGTTAAGTCATGGCAGGAGAGCTCGGACACGTGTTGTGCTCCTCCTGTACGATGTGGGAACTCAGGGACGCTTCCAGTGTCCCTGATGACTACGTGTGCGGGAAGTGTATCCGCCTCCAGCTCCTGACAGACCGCATTGCGGCACTGGATCTGCGGGTGGATTCACTCTGGAGCATGCACGATGCTGAGAATGACGTTTAGCGAGTTGGTCTCACCGCAGGTAAAGGGTACACAGCCAGATAGTAAATGGGTGACCAACAGGAAGAGCAGTGTAAGGAAGGTAGTGCAGGGGTCCCCTGCGATCATCCCCCTGCAAAACAGATACACCGCTTTGGGTACTGTTGAGGGGGATGACTCATCAGGGGAGGGTAGCAGCAGCCAAGTTCATGGCACCGTGGGTGGCTCTGCTGCACAGGAGGGCAGGAAAAAGAGTGGGAGAGCTATAGTGATAGGGGATTCAATTGTAAGGGGAATAGATAGGCGTTTCTGCGGCCACAACCGAGACTCCAGGATGGTATGTTGCCTCCCTAGTGCAAGGGTCAAGGATGTCTCTGAGCGGGTGCAGGACATTCTGAAAAGGGAGGGTGAACAGCCAGTTGTCATGGTGCACATAGGTATCAATGATACCGGTAAAAAATGAGATGAGGTCTTACGAGACGAATTTAGGGAGCTAGGAGCTAAATTAAAAAGTAGGACCTCAAAAGTAGTAATCTCAGGATTGCTACCAGTGCCACGTGCTAGTCAGAGTCGGAATCGCAGGATAGCTCAGATGAATATGTGGCTTGAGGAGGGATTCAAATTCCTGGGGCATTGGAACCGGTTCTGGGGGAGGTGGGACCAGTACAAACAGGACGGTCTGCACCTGGGCAGGACCGGAACCAATGTCCGAGGGGGAGTGTTTGCTAGTGCTGTTGGGGAGGAGTTAAACTAATATGGCAGGGGGACGGGAACCTATGCAGGGAGGCAGAGGGAAATAAAAGGGAGACAGAGGCAAAAGATAGAAAGGAGAATAGTAAAAGTGGAGGGCAGGGAATCCCAAGGCAAAAAACAAAAAGGGCCACATTACAGCAAAATTCTAAAGGGGCAAGGTGTGTTAAAAAGACAAGCCTGAAGGCTCTGTGCCTCAATGCGAGGAGTATTCGGAATAAGGTGGACGAATTAACTGCACAGATAGCAGTTAATGGATATGATGTAATTGGCATCACAGAGACATGGCTCCAGGGTGACCAAGGCTGGGAACTCAACATCCAAGGGTATTCAGCATTTAGGAAGGATAGACAGAGAGGAAAAGGAGGCGGGGTGGCGTTGCTGGTTAAAGAGGAAATTAAAGCAATTGTAAGGAAGAACATTGGCTTGGATGATGTGGAATCGGTATGGGTGGAGCTGCGGAATACCAAAGGGCAGAAAACGCTAGTGGGAGTTGTGTGCAGGCCACCAATTAGTAGTAGGGAGGTTGGGGACAGCATCAAACAAGAACTAAAGGATGTGTGCAATAAAGGTACAGCAGTTATCATGGGCGACTTTAATTTACATATTGATTGGGCTAACCAAACTGGTAGCAATGCGGTAGAGGAGGATTTCCTGGAGTGTATTCGGGATGGTTTTCTTGACCAATATGTCGAGGAACCAACTAGAGAGCTGGCCACCCTAGACTGGGTGATGTGTAATGAGAAGGGACTAATTAGCAATCATGTTGTGCGAGGCCCCTTGGGGAAGAATGACCACAATATGATGGAGAGTGACACAGTTAATTCTGAAACTAGTGTCCTAAACTTAAGGAAATCTAACTTCGACAGCATGAGGCGTGAATTGGCTAGAATAGACTAGCAAATGATACTTATAGGGTTGACGGTGGATAGGCAATGGCAAACATTTATAGATCACATGGATGAACTTCAACAGTTGTACATCCCTGTTTGGAGTAAAAATAAAACAGGGAAGGTGGCTCAACCATGGCTAACAAGGGAAATTAAGAATAGTGTTAAATCCAAGTAAAAGGCATATAAATTGACCAGAAAAAGCAGCAAACCTGAGGACTGGGAGAAATTTAGAATTCAGCAGAGGAGGACAAAGGGTTTAATTTGGAGAGGGAAAATAGAGTACGAGAGGAAGCTTGCCGGGAACATAAAAACTGACTGCAAAAGCTTTTATAGATATGTGAAGAGAAAAAGATTAGTGAAGACAAACGTAGGTCCCTTGCACTCAGACTCAGGTGAATTAATAATGGGGAAGAAAGAAATGGCAGACCAATTGAACAAATACTTTGGTTCTGTCTTCACAAAGGAAGACACAAATGACCTCACGGATGTACTAGGGGACCAAGGGTCCAGTGAGAAGGAGGAACAGAAGGATATTCTTATTAGGCGGGAAATTGTGTTGGGGAAATTGATGGGATTGAAGGCCGACAAATCCCCAGGGCCTGATTGTCTGCATTCCAGAGTACTTAAGGAGGTGGCCCTAGAAATAGTGGATGCATTGGTGATCATTTTCCAACAGTCTATCGACTCTGGATCAGTTCCTATGGACTGGAGGGTAGCTAATGTTACACCACTTTTAAAAAAAGGAGGGAGAGAGAAAACCCGAAATTATAGACCGGTTAGCCTGACATCAGTAGTGGGGAAAATGTTGGAATCAATTATTAAAGATGAAATAGCAGCGCATTTGGAAAGCAGTGACAGGATCTGTCCAAGTCAGCATGGATTTGTGAAAGGGAAATCATGCTTGACAAATCTTCTGGAATTTCTTGAGGATGTAACTAGTAGAGTGGACAAGGGAGAACCAGTGGATGTGGTGTATTTGGACTTTCAAAAGGCTTTTGACAAGGTCCCACATAAGAGATTGGTGTGCAAAATCAAAGCACATGGTATTGGGGGTAATGTACTGACTTGGATGGAGAATTGGTTGGCAGACAGGAAGCAGAGAGTCGGGATAAACGGGTCCTTTTCGGAATGGGAGGCAGTGACTAGTGGAGTGCCACAGGGCTCAGTGCTTGGACCCCAGCTCTTTACAATATACATTCATGATTTAGATGAAGGAATTGAGTGTAATATCTCCAGGTTTGCGGATGACACTAAACTGAGTAGCGGTGTGAGCTGTGAGGTGGATGCTAAGAGGCTGCAGGTTGATTTGGACAGGTTAGGTGAGTGAGCAAATGCATGGCAGATGCAGTATAATGTGGATAAATGTGAGGTTATCCACTTTGGGGGCAAAAACACGAAGGCAGAATATTATCTGAATGGTGGCAGATTAGGAAAAGGGGAGGTGCAACGAGACCTGGTTGTCATGGTTCATCAGTCATTGAAAGTTGGCATGCAGGTACAGCAGGCGGTGAAGAAGGCAAATGGCATGTTGGCCTTCATAGCTAAGGGATTTGAGTATAGGAGCAGGGAGGTCTTACTGCAGTTGCACAGGGCCTTGGTGAGGCCTTACCTGGAATATTGTGTTCAGTTTTGGTCTCCTAATCTGAGGAAGGACGTTCTTGCTATTGAGGGAGTGCAGCGAAGGTTCACCAGACTGATTCCAGGGATGACTGGACTGACATATGAGGAGAGACTGGATCAACTGGGCCTTTATACACTGGAGTTTAGAAGGATGAGAGGGGATCTCATAGAAATATGTAAGATGCTGATGGGGCGTGACAGGTTAGATGCGGGAAGAATGTTCCCGATGTTGGGGAAGTCCAGAACCACGGGACACAGTCTTAGGATAAGGGGTAGGCCATTTAGGACTGAGATGAGGAGAAACTTCTTCACTCAGAGAGTTGTTAACCTGTGGAATTCCCTGCCACAGAGAGTCGTTAATGCCAGTTCATTGGATATATTCAAGAGGGAGTTAGATATGGCCCTTACGGCTAAAGGGATCAAGGGGTATGGAGAAAAAGCAGGAATGAGGTACTGAGGTGAATGATCAGCCATGATCATATTGAATGATGGTGCAGGCTCGAAGGGCCGAATGGCCTACTCCTGCACCTATTTTCGATGTTTCTATGTTTCTAAGCTGGATTGGAATGAGATTCTTTGCGTGGAAACAAAATTTGCATCGAAAGATGGCCTCATCAAATAGTATCCGAAGGTGTTCCGTGATACAGGCAGTCCAATCCAAGGCTTCAAGGTGAGTGTCAGAGTGCAGGAGGACGCAAAACCAGTTTACTGCAAGCCACGTCCCATAGCAGACACACTCAAGGAGAAAGTTGAGCAAGATCTCAAAAGACTAGAAACTGAGAACATTATCTCTAAGGTAGAAGTGATCTATTTTTCATATATTGATCAACTGCCAGTTGCAGTTGAAAAGAATGTTACTGACCATAAGCCCCTGACAGCAATCGTCCATCCAAAGTCCGCAGTTCCAACCTTAGCTGCAACCCGAAAGCAGAGATGGGCTTTGATTTTGTCAGCATATAAGTATGACATTGAGTACAGATGATCAGCTGATCACAGTTATGCTGATGCAATGTCTAGGTTGCCATCCCCATCACAAGTTACAACCAATAGGGAAGATGTGTTCTATTTTTCATACATTGATGAACTGCCAGCACAACAGAAGAGATTGATAGAGCAACCAAGCGTGACCCAGTTATGTCAAAGGTGTATGATTACATAACAAATGGCTGGCCAAACCAGATATCAGAGAAAGATATTCATCCATACTTCGTTCATAGGAATGAATTATGAGTGGATAAAGATTGTATCATGTTGGGTGCAAGAGTAGTTATTCCAAATAAATTCAAGTCCAAATTGTTCGGAGAGCTTCGTGACCAGCCTCTGGGAATGTGCTTTACCAAGAATTTTGCACATAGTTACATATGGTGGCCAGGTTTAGATAAATATATAGAGTACATCATTAATCAGTGTACAACATTTCAATCGGTAAGCAAGAAACTACCAACAGTACCATTGCAGCCATAGAAATGGCCACACAGGGTGTGGCAAAGGTTGCAAGTAGATTTTGCTGAGCTAGAAGGACAACAGTTGTTCATTATGATTGATAGTCATTCAAAGTGGGTAGAGGTGTTTCCAATGCAGAAAATAACAACAAGTAAAACGCTAGACAATTTGTGAAGATTGATTTCTTCATATGGCCGCCCAGAAGAAATTGTGTCTGATAATAGGCTGCAATTTTGTTCAGAAGAATTTGCACAATTCATGAGCAGAAACAGTGTGAAACATACCAAAGTTCCACATTACCACCCTGCTTCAAATGGTGCAGCAGAGCGCACAGTACAAATTTAAAACGTGCCCTCATCAAGCAAATCACAATGATGATGATGATGTTGGATCCAAATCCAAAGAAATGGCAGTTGTCGTTGGACCACAAATTGGCAAATTTTCTGATTACTTAGAATAAAATTCCTCATACAACTACTAGTAGAATTCCAGCAGAGTTGTTTCTCAAATGACCCAGGTTCTCGTTAAAGCCAAACTTGGCACAGTCAGTCGAAGAGAAACAATTAAGACAGAAAGGGAGTCATGATAGAGGTAGAGTAAGAGAGGTGTCAAATTTAATCAGAAGGTTAGAGTGAAGAACCATCACAATAAATGGTTAAAGTGGTTACCAGGAAGAGTGGTGAAGATCATGGCAAGGTTAGTTTTCTTCACATTGATCATATTTTACCTACAGATGTGGAAGGAGTGAAAGCTGGAATGATTCGATTATTTCTAGTGAGTCAGATAGTCTTGTTACAAGTAGAGTACCAGTAGCAAATCCTAGAGCCAAGTCCAAGAGAATGTCAGAATTTAAGTCTGAGTCAGAGTCAGGCAGACATACAGGCTGAAGTTGTAGAGAGTCCAAATGTAGATCAAGGGCTACCCTTGGAGAAAAAACTCTCCTCAGGCTCAGCCTAGAATGAATCTAAGTTATACAACAAGTTTGGAAAGTTGTGTCGAGAACGAAGGTATTCTCTTTGACACAGAAAACCAGTGGTTAAGTTTGATTTGTAAATATGGAAAAAACAAGAACATCTTTTGTTGTGTATAACCATGCAAGTTATGTATAATAATTATTTTGTTATGATTACTTCTTCAATAAGGAGGGAGAAGTGGAATAGTGCTCCCCCTAGTGGACTACTGATGTATTGGAACTACTTATGTAAACAATAAAGGATCTTGTGGCAAAGTCACACGATGACAGTTTTCTGTGTAAGAGCCAACTTGTGTAGTGTACCTCTTAGTGATGTCGTAAGAATATATCACAGTAACTAGGAGGATAGATAAAGTGGAACCAGTGGATGTAGTATATTTGGATTTCCAAAAGACATTTGATGGTGCCACATAAAAGATTATTACACAAGATAAGGGCTCATGGGAAAGGAGGTAGTGCATTAGCATGGCTAGAGGATTGGTTAACAGACAGAAATCAGAGAGTAGGGATAAACGCGTCTTTTTCAGGTTGGCAGGCTGTAACTAGTGGGATGCCGCAAGGATCAGTGTTGGGGCCTCAGCTATTTACAATCTATATTAATGACCTAGATGAAAGGACCAAATGTAATGTATCCAAATTTGCTGATGATACAAAGCTAGGTGGGACAGTAAGCTGTGAGGAGAACACAAAGTGACTGCAAAGGTATATAGATAGAATAAGTGACTATAAGGAGTATAATGTAGGGAAATGTGAGGTTATTCAATTTGGTAGGAAGAGATATAGATCTGTGGACTCTAGGGGAATCGAGGAATTTTGGAGATCGGGTGGGAAAGTGGAGTTGTGGTCGATGTTCAGCCATGTTAAATGGTGGAGCAGGCTCGAAGGGCCGAATGGCCGACTCCTGCTCCTATTTCTTATGCTCTTATGTTTTTGAGAAGTGGCTTAAAGTAGCAGAGAGAGGTACAGATATGCAGAGGTTTAGGGAGGGAATTGTAAAACTTGGGGCCAAGGCAGCTGAAGGCATGAGCACCAATGGGGGAGTGATGAAAATTGGAGATGTGCAAGAGCCCAGAATTGGAGGAGTGTAGAGTGCTTGGAGGGTTGTACGGCTGAAGGAAATTACAGAGATAGGGAGGGGCAAGGCCATGAAGGGATTTGAAAACAAGCAAGAGAATTTTAAAAGCAAGGAATTGACATACCGGGAGTCAATGTAGGTCGTCGAGCACAGGGGTGATGGGTGAACGGCACTTGGTGTGAGTTAGGATGTGCGTAGCAGAGTTTTGGATGAGCTAGTTTATGGAGAATGCAAAGTAGGAGGCCGGCCAGGTGGACATTATTGCGGCAGTAATAGCCTCAAAATAGGGTCGGCAGACTTACTGCTCTATTAACACTGGCGATTGGACCGCTGTGACTTTCAGTGGGCCCTACTGCAGGGTGGCCAAAGTGCCTGCCCTTTTCAAGCTGTGGGGTCCTTTTAACATGAAAATCAGGGTCCTCTGACATACATAGGATGCCGATTGCTGATTACACAGGGATGATAGGTGAACTGGAATTGGTGCGAGTTAGGACACTAGCAGCCGAGCTTTGGATCACCTCTAGTTTATGTAGGGTAGAATGTGGGAGGCCAGCCAGGAGTGTGTTGGAACAGTCAAGTCTAGAGGTAACAAAGGCATGCATAAGGCTTCGGCGGTGGATGAGCTGAGGCAGGGGCGGAGATGGGTGATGCTACGGAGCTGGAAATAGGTGGTCTTAGTTATGCTGCAGATTTGTAGTCGGAAGCTCATTTCAGAGTCAAGTGTGACATCAAGGTTGCGAACAGTGTGGTTCAGCCCAAGACAGATATTAGGGAGAGGGTTAGAGTCAGTGGCTAAGGAACGGAGTTTGCGGCGGGGACCGAAAACAATGGCTTTGGTCTTCCCAATATATAATGGGAAAAAATTTCTGCTCATCCAGAACTGGATGTTGGATATGAAGTCTGACAATTTAGAAACCATGGAGGGGTTGAGAGAAGTGATAGTGAGGTAGAGCTGGGTGTCATCAGTGTACATGTGGAAACTGATGCTGTGTTTTTGGATGATGTCACCAAGGGGCAACATGTAGATGCGAAATAGGAGGGGGCCAAGGATAGATCCTTGGAGGACACCAGAGATAACGATGCCAGAGTGGGAAGAGAAGCCATTGCAGGTTACGATTAGATAGATAAGATTGAAACCAGATGAGTGCCGTCCCACCCAGCTGGATGACAGTGGAGCGGATTTGGAGAAGGATAGAGTGGTCAACCGCGTCAAAGGCTGGAGACAAGTCAAGAAGGACGAGGAGGGATAGTTTGCCTTTGTCACAGTCACGGTTACGTGGCATACGTATGTCCCATCTTGGAAAGGTGGGACATTTCATTATCATATTTAAAGCAGGCTCTCACAGTGCAGTAACAGCTGCTGGTTGAGTTTCCCAGGGCTCGGGAAACCCGGCTGCCGAATGGAGGTGAGAGCTGCCGGCTCCAGAAAACAAGTGCTTTTTACAGTACTCCTTGTGGGCCTGGAGGAGCAGAAGTGCAGAGATGCTGCTCCCGACCCCTCAAGGGAGCCTTCAGCTTGTCCCGGTGTCACCCTAGCTGTGCACAACGTGTGCTGCACTTGGATCGCGCTCCTGTTGGGCGCAATCCAAATTTCTCAGCCGAGGTGTTGCTATGCACCTACAGCCCTTGTCTTTCTAGCTGGTGGAAGTCGCAGGTTTGGGAAGTGCTGCCAAAGCAGCCTTGGTTAGTTGCTACGGTGCATTCTGTAGATGGGTTGAGAAGGCTATAAAAAAACTAAGGGAATTCTAGCTTTTATCACTAGAGGTATGGGATATAAAAGCTGAGAGGTAATGATGAACCTATATAAAACCTTAATAAGACCTCAGTTAGAGTACTGTGTGGACTATTGGGCTCCACTCTATAAGAAGCATATTGAGGCTTCAGAAAGAGTAAATGCCTGGTACACTAGGATGCGGCCTGGTAGGAAGAAGGAAGACGTGAAAAATTGGGACATGTTCTATTAAAACAGCGTAGATTACAGGGCGATATGATAGAAGTATTTAAAATTATGAAATGTGGGACAGTGTTGATAGAAGAAATTTGTTTCCAATAGCAAGAACGAAAAGTAAATGGAAGAGATTTGGAACAGACGGCAGCAGAAACTGCTTTTACATAGAGTTGTGAGACGGTAGAATTCATTTTCAGTATGTCAGAATTCAAGATTAGACTGGATTGGTGAATGATGGAAATAAAGCTAAAGGGATAAAGGGGACGGGGTGGGTAAATGTGATGAGGGCTATTTGTTCACATGGAGGGTAACCGCCGACACAGACTAGTTGGGTGGAATGGCCTGTTCCCTTGCTGTATCTTCCACATGTTTCTCACTCCACTGCTCCACCTTAGAATGGCTGACAGAGCCAATCAGGGAGCAAACAATGGGATGTTCCCTATCTCAATGGCTCAATAGCACACTAAATGGGGCATCTACTACTAACCCAGATTGAGGGAAGTGAATCATCATAAGGAACTTCACAAGAATTTCACTTATTGCACTTAAAGCCATTTTTTTGATTTTGCATTTTGCTGTTGCACAAATTGTAAATGGTGAGAGTGTTTACATTTGGGTAGGCTGATGTTAACGGAATGTAGGCTTAGAACCCTTAGCAGCCTTCAGGGAGTTGGGAGACTTTTGTTGCATTTTCTCAGGTAGGATGGCAAGCAGGAATTTCTGTAATCAGGCATTTATTTGTTCCCATTTTTCAAACTTTCTCCACCATCCTGTTACACTCACAGCAGCCGTGAAGTTAATGATACAGCCCATGGACATTTTCGCAGATTAATGTCACTTTGCCTTCTCAGTAAGCTCCTCGGGAAAGATACTGGAACGTTCTCTGTCTCCCCGTTCACCCATCCCTCTTTATCTTTTCCTCCCACAGTTGAGTCGGGGAAAATGTGCCTCTTAAGGAAACCTGAGTACAATTGCGAATTGAGACCCATGCAGAGAAACAATTAAAAAAAATTTGTTCCTGGGATGTGGGTGTCAATGGCAAGGCCAGCATTTATTGTCAATCCTTAATTGCCCTCGAGAAGATGGTGGTGAGCCACCTTCTTGAACCACTGCAGTCCGTGTGGTGAAGGAACTCCCACAGTGCTGCAAGGGAGGGAATTCCAGTGATGATGAAGGAACGGCGATTATATTTCCAAGTCAGGATGGTGTGTGACTTGGAGGGGAACTTGCAGGTGGTGGTGCTCCCATGCATCTGCTGTACTTGTCCTTCTAGGTGGCAGAGGTCGCAGGTTTGGGAGGTGCTGCCGAAGAAGCCTTGGAGAGTTGCTGCAGTGCATCTTGTAGATGGTGCACACTGCAGCCACGATGCGTCGGTGGTGGAGGGAGTGATTGTTGAAGGTGCTGGATGGGCTGCCAATCAAGCGGGCTGCTTTGCCCTGGATGGTGTTGAGCTTCTTGAGTGTTGTTGGAGCTGCACTCATCCAGGCAAGTGGAGAGTATTCCATCACATACCTGACTTGTGCCTTGTAGATGGTGGAAAGGTTTTGGAGAGTCAGGAGGTGAGACACTTGCCACAGAATACCCAGCCTCTGACCTGCTCTTGTTGCCATGGTATTTATGTGGTTGGTCCAATTAAGTGTCTGGTCAATGGTGACCTCCGGGATGTTGATGATGGGGGATGCGGGGATGGTAATGCCATTGACTATTAAGGAGAGGAGTTTAGACTCTCGTTTGTTGGAAATAGTCATGGACTGGCACTTGTGTGGCGTGAATGTTACTTGCCACTTATCAGGCAAAACCTGAATGTCGACCAGTTCTTGCTTCATGCTGGCATGGACTGCTTCATTTTCTGAGGAGTTGTTCAATCTGTTGTGTATCTGTAAAGCATGCACTCCCATGTTCCGCCACCAGGGAGCTCATCCCCTGAAGTCCCAAGGGATCCCAGCATCCCTTGGGAACACTGTATATAAGCCGGCCCCTAAGGCCTGTTCCTCACTCTGGAGTATCTTAATAAAGACTGAGGTTATTGTTACTTTAACCTCCTTGTGTGCAGTCTCATCTGTGTTAGGATCACAATAACTGGCGACGAGTATACAAATCCAATGCAAAGATGCAGCAAACTGCAGGCCTCCTGGAGAAGTTCTCGGAGGGTGAGGACTGGGAAGCCTACATTGAATGGCTAGACTAGTATTTTGTAACCAACGAGCTGGACGGAGAAGGAAGCACTGCAAAAAGGAGAGCGGTCCTCCTCACGGTCTGCGGGGCACCGACCTACAGCCTCATGAAGAATCTTCTGGCTCCGGTGAAATCCGCAGATAAGTCATATGAGGAGCTGTGTACACTGGTTTGGGAGCATCTTAACCCGAGGGAGAGCGTGCTGATGGCAAGGTATCTGTTCGACACAGCCAGTGATCTGAAGGTCAGGAAGTGGCGAGCTATGTCGCCGAGCTAAGGCAACTTGCAGGACAATGTGAGTTTGATGGTTACCTGGAGCAGATGTTCAGAGACTTTTTTGTACTGGCATTGGCCACAAGACCATCCTACGAAAACTTTTGACTGTAGAGACACTGACCCTCAGTAAGGCCATTGCGATAGCACAGACGTTTATGTCCACCAGTGATAACACTAAACAAATCTCTCAGCACACAAGTGCTAGCAATGTTCATAAACTAACTGGAACTGTGTTTACGAGCAGAAATGTACAGGGCAGAACCCACGAGTCTGCAACTGCCAGCAGGCCTCAGGTGACCCAGATGACCCAGAGTCCGCAACAAAGGATGAATGCAAGGCAATTCACACCTTGTTGACGTTGTGGAGGTTTCCATTCAGCCGATTCATGCCGCTTCAAAGGGTATGTTTGCTAGAGCTGTGGAACAATGGGGCACCTCCAACGAGCTTGCAGACGAGCTGCAAGCTCTGCAAAACCTGCTAACCACCATGTGGCAGAGGAAGATCGGTTTATACTGGATCAAAGCAATTTTGAGCATCAGAGAGAGGAAGCAGATGCTGAAGTACACGGGGTGCACACATTTTCGATGAAATGTCCACCTATAATGCTAAACGTAAAATTGAATGGCTTACCCGTAGCCATGGAACTGGACACTGGCGCGAGCCAATCCATCATGAGTAAAAAGATGTTTGAGAGACTGTGATGCAACAAGGCACTCAGACCAGCCCTGAGCCCCATCCACACAGAACTGAGAAAGTACACCAAAGAGTTCATTTCTGTCCTGGGCAGCGCCATGGTCAAGGTCACCTACGAGGGCACGGTGCACGAACTGTCATTCTGGATTGTCCCGGGCGATGTCCCCACACTGCTTGGAAGGAGCTGGCTGGGCAAAATCCGCTGGAACTGGGATGACATCCGAGCACTATCACATGTCGATGAGGCCTCATCTACCCAGATTCTTAACAACTTTCCTTCCCTTTTTGAGCCAGGCATTGGAAACTTTTCCGGGCGAAGGTGCGGATCCACTTGGTCTCAGAGGCACGACCCATTCACGATAAGGCACGAGCGGTACCTCACATCATGAGGGAGAGAGTGGAAATCGAGCTGGATGGGCTGCAACGCGAGGGCATCATCTCCCCAGTGGAATTCAGCGAGTGGGCCAGCCCGATTGTTCCAGTACTCAAAAGTGATGGCACGGTCAGGATTTGTGGCGATTATAAAGTAACTATTAATCGTTTCTCGCTACAGGACCAATACCCGCTGCCCAAGGCAGACGACCTATTTGCGACGCTGGCAGGAGGCAAGATGTTCACCAAGCTCGACCTGACTTCGACCTACATGACTCAGGGACTGGAGGAGTCTTCGAAGGGCCTCAACTGCATCAACACACACAAGGGACTGTTCATCTACAACAGATGCATGTTTGGAATTAGGTCGGCTGCAACGATCTTCCAGAGAAACATGGAGAGCCTACTCAAGTCGATACCACGCACGGTAGTTTTTCAGGACGACATATTGGTCATGGGTCGGGACACCGTCGAGCACCTACAAAACCTGGAGGAGGTCCTCCAGTGACTGGATCGTGTAGGGCTGTAGCTGAAGAGGTCAAAATGCGTCTTCATGGCAACAGAAGTGGAGTTTTTGGGGAGAAAGATCGCGGCGGACGGCATTCGGCCCACAGACGCCAAGACAGAGGCTATCAGGAACGCGCCCACGCCACAGAATGTCACGGAGCTGTGGTCGTTCCTGGGACTCCTCAACTATTTTGGTAACTTCCTACCGGGGTTAAGCACCCTCTTAGAGCCCCTACATGTGTTATTGCGTAAAGGTGAGAACTGGGTATGGGGAAAAAAAACAAGTAATTGCTTTTGAGAAAACCAGAAACATTTTATGCTCCAACAAGCTGCTTGTATTGTATAACCCGTGTAAAAGACTTGTGCTAGCATGTGACGCGTCGTTGTATGGAGTCGGGTGTGTATTACAACAAGCTAACGTTGCGGGGAAGTTGCAACCTGTCGCCTATGCCTCCAGGAGCTTGTCTAAGGCCGAGAGGGCCTACAGCATGATTGAGAAAGAGGCATTAGCGTGTGTGTTCGGGGTAAGGAAAATGCATCAGTGCCTGTTTGGCCTCAAATTTGAGCTGGAAACCGATCACAAGCCCCTCATATCCCTGTTCGCTGAAAACAAGGGGATAAATACTAATGCCTCAGCCTGCATAAAAAGGTGGGCACTCGCGCTATTGTAAGGGGTTTTCACAGGGTTGTTGTGCCTTGGGTGTCTCTCTCTGGACTTCTGCCCTCACAGCTCATGCCTGGCCTGTGAGGTACCCTGAGTGCTGCAAGACACCCCTGGAGAGACTGTGTCCACAGCTTATGAAGAGGGTTTTGAGATTCGTGCGTCCCCACAGCTTATGCCTAGCCTGTGAGAAACCTGTGAGTGTCAAACACTCCTAACCCCTTCTTCCCTAGCCTGTGACACACAGTTGAGTGTTTTCGAGGTGCTCCTAGCTTCCCTTACACGGTTCTGACATAAGACTCACGATCAGGAGATGTAATACAATAGAACTGAGACAAGGTGATTCCAAGAGGAACTTTAGGCTTCCAATTTATTTGACAAGGTGTAACTCAACAACCAGCAATACACCCCTAAATCCCACTAAAACGGACCCAACGAAAATCTTTACACCAGTTTAGCAGTACAATGCCCAACCTCCCACCTTTCCTGGCCTAACTGAGTTGGGAGTTCTGGGGACCAGAGGTTATACTCACTACTGTGCCTTCCGCAGTCTGGTGATTTGTTTCTTCTATCTTCGGTGTCTTCGAACACTGGTTTTCCTTCAGTGTCGAGAGGCTTGCTGGTTGTGGTTGTTGGATGACGAGGGCAGGGAAAATCATCACTTCTTTTTCACTACGTCAGAAACCCCTTTTTTATAGCCAGATTATCCAGTCCGCCTCTCCTGCTGAAGTCGATTCTTCTCATTGGTGGACTTTTTGATTTTGAAAAATGCAGCAGTTTTAGATTGTTTTTTTTTTCCACTGATGTTAACCTACTCAAGGTTTGAGTGGGTGTTGATTGCATTGGCCTCCTGTAGCCATTGTGCTAGTCTGGCCTGAGCCAGATATTTCTATGCCTGATGAAAAAGGTGTTGGAATATGTATGTGGCATTGTTTAAATGCTTAATGTTTTCAAGGGGCAAGTTTCGAGGGTATACAGTTCCCAGACAATTTGATTAGTTCCAATGTCCAAACTGGCCCTTTAGATATTGACCCCACCCCATTTCTTGCAGACCAAACATACAGCTTTTAAAAATCCCAAATTCGATTAAAGTTCGTAGTTTCTTCCATGTGCACTTTAGGATTTAAAATTTTCTGGTAGATAGTTCCAAATTAAATTCCCTTTCCTATGAGTCCAAACACTGGGGGGGGGGGGTCTCCATTTGTGTCCCAAAGTTTTCCTTCCATCGGTTTCAATTCACAGCACAGACTGATCCCACAGCCCTTTTCCTTCTGGGTAAAATGAGGGGGTTTTCGTCCTACCCTACATAATCCCCCATCTGACACAGTCAGACACCACTCGAGTGTGTCAAAGTTCAGGGTGGTGAGAAAACCCTAGGTCTCCCAAATTGCCCAACTTTCCCCAGTTTAACTCTAAACTGATCCCGTCGATATATATCGTAATTCCTTTTAACGCGGTACTAAACACAGAAATCTAACAGGTTACAATACACGACAGCAACATACATATATGTACTTAAGGTTACAGCAGTAATTGTACATTGAGTCTCATTTCGGTCTCAAACGTTAAACAAAGAAACCTGCCCTGCAAACTCCCCAGGAGCCATGTATGAAAACGCAGTCATCCCTAGAAATAACAAAACCGCCAAAGTGTCGCGGTCAAGCTTTGTTTACACACCTTGAGTGTTTAGCAACGGCTCTCCTGGCTGTGTAGTAGCCTGAGGAACTGTGTTCTTTTTCTTTTTCTCCTGAGCTTACAGCTTGTAACTAGCAGATAAGCTACAATCAGGAGTTGGCCGATTACTAAGGCATGCGATCCCACTCGGATCCATGCAGGTATGTCTGCCCGTATTCCCAAATCCCACCATGCTGGGGGTATAATCTGGGCAATCTCCCCTGCTAGAATTTCAGTTTTCTGCTCCATGGTGTAAAAATGTTTTTGAGACAAATCCACTGCCTGGAGGAGGGCTGTAAGTTTCTCAGGTAGTGGGGCAATGGGATAGCCAAACTGGGCGACATATTGTTGTAGATGGCTGAGGTTGTTTTGTACCGTGAGGTGAATCGTGGAAGGTTCGGGGATAGGTGTGATTCTGGTGTGTGCCACTTGAACCTCTGCCCTGGGTTTAAAGCAAAAGCTGCTGTACAGTATTGGACAGCACCTTCCCGGTCCGTGTTCATACTGTTGGGCACTTGTGGTGACACAATATGTCCCACCGCCTACATATGCTATCTGTGGAGGCATGTGGTTAGGGGCCATTACCTCCATTGTGCAATTGATAGGCTCTGCCCCAGCAGTGCTGAACCCGCATTGTGGCCTTGCAAAAGCGTTCAAGTGCTGGGGGAACAGGATTACCTGTGCTCCCCTGCTCCGACAACCCGAGAGGTCTGTACCTGTCACAGTGTGCTCCCACATTGTGACATAAGGTGGGACCTCTTGGAATCGAACATGCACCCCTCCACGAATGACTCCCACATTCTCCACTCGGTACAGGGTTGCTGGTCGTGGGGACGCCCCCATCACGGGCATCCTGACCACCACACCCATGATGGTATGATTTGACTTTCCACAGTCCACCAGTACCGGGTAGGCTTCCGACGCTACACGAAGTTGGCAAGGACTCTAAACATTATCATAAGGGTGCAGTGCTGCTAAGTGCTGGTCGCTGATCCAGGAGGGGACCTATCCCTGTCTCAGATCCTCGAGGTTACTCCGTCTCTCTCCCAGCAACCAGGCCCCATAGAGCACGCACACCTCTTTTTGGGCGGCTTGATCGGAGGCGTTTCTATCCTCCCGAATCAAGGCGTTTACAACCCTGGCCTGCGCCTCCAATTGAGAGATAATCTCCTTTAAGTGAACTGTCATTGCCACCTCTTCGTGGAGCGCGGATCCCACTACGGTATTCTCGTCCCCCAGGACTTTGCGCAGCTGATTCTTTAACCCATTTATCTGGAGGGCCAGCTGCATGTTATCCAAACTGTTTATGGCGGACGCCCCGGTGTTAAACCCTGTAAGAATGTCATTTAAAGTGCCACGCCTCTGCCTGCCCGGTTCGGCCCTATCCCACTGTTTATACAAGTCTGTCACTTTGACATCCCCGAAGTCCAGTTCATAGAACTTCCGGAACATCTCCCGCAGCAGAACCTGGTATAACAGCTCGGTTTCCCAGGGACACCACGTAGGTAGGCGGACTTCTGTCAGATTTAGCACCACTGATGCCACTGCGTAGTGTACCCCCTGATAAAGTAGTTTCTCGGTAGGGACCAACACTAAACCATTCCCCGGCCCCCTGGTTGTTGTCGGGCACTCGTGTGGGACGGTGGGCTTGGCCGTGGGTGGGGGTTTTCTTTCCCGAACTACAAGTTCGGTGGCGTTTACTGGTACCCGGGGATTGGGGATCACACACGCCTCCCCGCTGCGATCCCATACCACCCCATCCCCGACATCCTGCCACCACCTATAAAAAGCAATGGAGACCCCCTCTGAACACACGCGACTGGATCCCCACATACACAAATAAATTCCTTGGTCGTATGCCCACCATTTCTCCCAGCACACCGTTACCCCGCCAGATGACCCCATGATGGTTCGGTAGGTATCATTATCCAGACGTTCCCAGTCCGAGTGTCGGTCTCCCATGTCCCTCTTGAGCTTTCTGAGCCACCACCACCGTCCCAGAGGTATGTCCCCTTGGCAAGTTTGGCATACCTTCCTGCCTTCTGTCACTCTCACTCTGCAAGTGGCCACAGTGATCTCCGGGCAGGGGATGGAGGCCTCTCCGTAGGTAAAGTCCTTATGGTTGGAGTACTTGGTGGAGTTCGATCCCAACCACCCAGGCCATTTCCCCTCGTGGGAGTAGGTGACCCGGCCATCCGCTGCCGGAGTCCCTTCTCCTGTGGTCACTGTCGGCGCTCTGCCCCCGGAGCATCGGAAAACAAGGGAGTCCTCGGTGTCCCCTCGATGCCCGGTGCAGATCCTTAGCGATACCAGCATCACTAACGTCCAGTGGGGAGGTGTTGACATCTGAAAGGCAAGAAGAACATGGCCTTGCCTTGAGAGACCTCTCCAGGCTCGGCCCACTTAACATGTTCCAAACACAAAAATGCTGTACCCAACCGTCACTGCCTTACCTAAACACATATACTCACAACACATTTGAGGTAGACCCCACCGAGAGAACACCTCCCTCACCAGGATTTTTGCAGTCTCCACCGCGGTAGCTGTTCGGCAAGGGAAGGCTTCCACCCACTTGGAAAACACATCCACCAGAACGAGGCAGTATTTATAACCTCCCTGGGCGGCCGGTAGGGGTCCGATGTAGTCGATCTGGATCGACTGCCATGGTCCCTCTACCTGCCTGACGTGTCCCATAGACGCCTTCCTTTTCTGAGGGTCTGGGTTGTTTGCAGCGCAAACCAGACAGCCTGCACAGAAGTCGTGGACGTCTTCCTGGAGGTCTGGCCACCACCCTGCCTTTTCTACCCGTTGCCAGGTAGATTCCGGCCCGGGGTGTCCCGCACCTGGACCCTCATGGGCCAGCTGAAGGAATTCCCTCCGGTGTTGTGGCGGCACTACCCATTTGTCCCCTTTAAACAACATGCCTTCACACACAGCAATATCTACAGCACTGTATGGGCCCTCCGCCTTTTCCCCCCTTTTTATAGCAGCCAAGGCAGCCTTCAGGATCGGATCCTGCATCTGGACTACTTTAAGGTCCGAGGCCGTAGCCGCCCCTACGCTCCCTTGTGTCCCTGGCTTGCTTCTTGCTGCTGCTATCCTGCCTGCCTTGTATGGGTCCCATGGGTGACCTGTGCGAGCACCTTCCCTTGCCAGCAGGTCTGCCTGCTGGTTACCTTCCCCCCGTGGCTCAGTTTTGGAGTGGGCCTTTACCTTATGGATATATACATCCCCGGTTTCTCCCATTGCAGCCACGATCTTTTCTAGCAGGGGTTTGGTCACAAGGGGCTTCCCATCCGCAGAGGTGTACTCCCGGCGTGACCAAATCGCCAGATACTCTGTACACGAATTGCAAGTGAACATGCTGCCCGAGAAAATCGTGTATGGGGTAGGGAATTCCTCGGGGTGTGTGACCACATACATCACCGCCGAGAGTTCCGCCTGCTGGGCGCTCAGGGTGCATGGGAGCTTAAGAGCCAAGGCAATTCCTGCCTTGGGATCCCAAACTCTGCAGCCCGTGAGTCTTGTACCCGCGGACACTGAACTGGAGCCATCAACGTAGATCTCGCGGCCTGTGGGGTGTATCCCTGCCTGAAATCCAAAGTTAATGTCCCATACCCACTCCACAGAGCATCGATGCGGCTGCCCTGGATAGATTAAATTTGCTGCGAGCCTGGGCTCGCAGAGGCCCTTGACCTTTAAAGTCATTTGGGAGAGGAGGACGGTCCAGCGAGTGATTCTAGCACTGCTCACTGTCCCGTCCTTAATCCTCCCGTCCAACAGCATCTGCGTCGGGGTATGATGGGTGAGGAGTGTAATGGGGGATATTCCGGTAAAGATCTGAGCTCTCTTTACTGCCCAGTGGGTGGCAAGCAAGTGCCTCTCACAATTGGAGTATCCCTTTTCTACTTCCGTGAGGACCCTGGAGGAGTACACCACTGGTCTCAGCTGACCGTTTCGCCCCTGGAGCAACACTGCACTTAAGCTGTCGCCACTGGCTGCCACCTCCAGGAAGAATTCCTCCCCCCTAGGGCTGGTGCTACCTGCAGGTCTCTCTTAAGACGGACAAATGCTGCCTCACAGCCCTTGTCCCATTCCCACTCGACCCCCTTATGTAGGAGTCTGAGCAGAGGGACGGCAGTGGCTGCATAGTCCTCGATGAAGTCCCTACAGTAGCCAGTGATTCCCAGGAAAGACCTTACCCCCGACACATCCCTAGGGACAGGGAGTTCCTGCACTGCCTTTCTTCTAGCCTCATCAATGGCCCTTTCTCCTGCCCTTATCGTCAGGCCCAGGAACTTTACCTCTCCTAGACCTATCTGGGCTTTCTTGGGGTTAACTTTAAAACCCCCTTCCTTCAGTAAGACCAGCAGTTCGGCCAGCAGTGGACCGTGTTCCTCACTGCTGTCTGTGAACAACAACAGGTCGTCCCCATACTGGACCAGCTGGTGTGGCTGGCTGAAGCCTTTTAAGCAGTTCGCCATGCATTGGTGAAAAATGCTGGGACTATTATGAAAGCCCTGTGGGAGGCAGCTCCATGTATACTGCTGTCCCCGGAAGGTGAAGGCAAACTTGTACTGGTCTTCCCTCCGTACCGGGACAGACCAGAACCTGTTGGATATGTCCAACACTGTGAACGTAGTTGCGGATGCAGGGATTTCCCCTATCAGATCTGCAACTGCCGCTACTGTGGGGGCACAAGCTGGGATGTTTTTATTGAGCACCCTATAATCCACCGTAGCCCTCCAAGAATTTTCCGGTTTCCTAACCGGCCAAAGCGGCGAGTTGACATGGGTGGCTATGGGTCTCAAAACACCCTGCTCGACAAGCGAGCTTAAAGCTGTTTCCAAGTCTGCTCTGCCTCTCGGGGAAAGCCATACTGCTTTTGCGGGCAGGACATGGGATCCCCATCTATTCTAACCTCCATTCCTGTGACTCTCCCATAGTCATCTTTATGGGTGGCAAATGCTGCAAGATTTGCTTGCACATAGGCCCGGTACTCGGCCGGGGTGTTACCGACCAGAACCTCCAGGTCGTAACCCCCTTTTGGCTTCATTGTACACAGAGTCCCTTTTCCCTGTTTCTTATCAATAACCATGACTTCTCCCTCTGCTCCCGTGCCCACTGTGCCCCATAGACAGTGATTCCTCAAGTCTACTAGGATCTGGCGAGCGATGATAAAATCAGCCCTCAAAATCCCTTTTCCCATCTGCTCCCAGTTCATCAGGATGCACTTCCATTGTGTTTGGAGTGCTCCTAAATGAACTGCGAGCGGGACTGAGAAAAACCCAGCCTTCTCATTACCTGTGAACCCAACTAGTTGATATGGCACCCCGTTTGATAGAGGTGAGGTTGCGGGGTCCTCCGAATGGACTATCGTGCTGGAAGTACCAGTGTCCAAAAGGTAAGTACCCAATACACCCTCAACCTCCATCTTGACCCAGGGTCATCCCCAGGGGTTGTATTCTAGTGGGCACAGGTATACAGGCTGGGTCTGGGCTAGTCACGGCCTCTGTACTGGCAGGGTTGCTGGTGCTTCCCTGCCTGTTGCCGTGGCTACCTTCCCAGTCCCCTCCAGTGCTGTCCTCACTGCAGCTACTATCTCGTCAAGGGATGGTGAGGAGCTCGCTCCACTTCCTCCACTCTGGGCGGCACCTAAAGAACTTCTCCCCCCATATCTCTTTACTGGGCTCCTGCAATCCCTTTTAAAATGCCCAGCTTTCCCGCACCCATAGCACACTCCCTCCTTATCAATCGAGCGGCCACCCTCCTGGTGCCATTCCCTTTTGGGAATCGGGTTGGATTTTACTTCATTTACCCGACTTTTGGAGGTTTTCTCCTCCTCCCCTCCTCCATTCCGTTGGACCAGTGCCAGTTGCCTGACCACTGCTTCCTCGGTGAGGTTGGGGTCCCAGGAATCGAACCACAGTTCTGCCCTGGCCTTGAGCCGGGGCAAGCAGTTTGCCACCAGCATCCTCAGCCCGGTCGAGGAGCTCCCCACAGGCTGCGTGGTATACCACCCACAGTCTGTCCGCAAACGCCTGCGGGGTTTCCCCTGTGAGCTGCCTTGTCCTTTCGACCCGTTCGAAAGGACTGCCGTCATCGAAGCCCATAGCCTCAAGGACGGCCCTCTGGACCTCAGTAAATGTATGCTGTCCCCTCCGGCATTCTGCTGGTAGGGCCTGGTACAATTTGCTGTCCAGAGAGAAGAGCAGCAGCTTGGCTGTCTCTTCCTCGTCACACCCATTAATTTCCCCTGCCTGCATCACCTCCATGAAGTGGATAGACGGGTCCCCGCTGCGAGTGAGTTTGGCCAAATGGGCCACCATGGCCCTGAGTGATTGAACTCCATGGGGAATAATAAAGTCGCTCTCCAGTGCTCCCCGACCTTGGCCACCTCCCTGTGGAGGACCGTACTTGCGCTGCCTGACTGGGCACATCCGCCCTGGTTCAGGATCTTTCTGCGCTGGTCCCTCTACCTCCGGCTGTCCCACCATACCCAGTGCAGCAGACAGTGCCTGGTCACCTGATCCAGCCTTTAACTGACCCTCGGCTGGAGCCTCACATCCCTGCTGCCGAGCGGGACACATTGGTCCTGCCCCCAGCCCTGGGTATGCTACTACCTGCGTGCCCCGCTCCTCCTGGTACCCCACCGGACAAACCACCGGTGCCTCAGGAGGTGGTCGGGCGTCTCTTGCCTTTGGATTCTCCTCTACCCCCCAATACTCTCCTTTGTCCCCTGTGGACCCTCCAGGTCCTATCAGGGCGACCATCCCCTTTGCCTGGGATAGAGCGTGGGTGAGAGTTTTAATCCTCTCCTGGCAGGGACCGTGATCTGCAAACTCACTGCTACTGGACACTTTATAGGCTGCCTGTACGTCTTTTAATTTATTCTCCAGTTCCCAAATTTTCTGGGTGCACCGAGAGTTCTGTTCCCGGAGGGACCCCTCACTACCCTTGGCCTCAGTGACCTGACACTGAAGATAGTCCCGGCTATTTCGGAAGGTCTCCTCCAACTGCCGGTTCCTTTGCTGCTCCCCAGCTAATTCGGCTAGCAGGTTGTCCCCAACCACAGCCCGGATAGCAGAGAGCTCCTCTGATTTCTGAAGACTCTGTTCCAAATCCTTTACCCGCTGGTCGAGCTTTCGGACTTGGCGGGTGAAGCAGATAAGCCAGATGGCCTTTTCCACCCTGTGGTTGTGGTCCTTCCCTGCTGTCCACTGAGCAGCAGCATCCACTGGGCGCTCTGCCCGAGTGAGGGCTTGCACCCAAGGTTTGGTGAGGTTCACCTTGCCAAAAATGTATGAGGAAATTCTCTCCTCCATTTTAGTTTCCTCTCTTATCACCTCATCTGTTATATTAACATCTCCTGTTTGCATATGTCCCTTCGTGGTCGCCATGTTCTGTAAGGGGTTTTCACAGGGTTGTTGTGCCTTGGTTGTCTCTCTCTGGGCTTCTGCCCTCACAGCTTATGCCTGGCCTGTGAGGTACCCTGAGTGCTGCAAGAGCACCCCTGGAGAGACTGTGTCCACAGCTTATGAAGGGGGTTTTGAGACTCATGCGTCCCCACAGCTTATGCCTAGCCTGTGAGGCACCTGTGAGTGTCAAACACTCCTAACCCCTTCTTCCCTAGCCTGTGACACACGGTTGAGCGTTTTCGAGGCGCTCCTAGCTTCCCTTACACGGTTCTGACATAAGACTCACGATCAGGATATGTAATACAATAGAACTGAGACAAGGTGATTCCAAGAGGCACTTTAGACTTCCAATTTATTTGACAAGGTGTAACTCAACAAATAGCAATACACCAACAAAACAATCCCCCTAAATCCCACTAAAATGGACCCAACGAAAATCTTTACACCAGTTTAGCAGTACAATGCCCAACCTCCCACCTTTCCTGGCCTAACTGAGTTGGGAGTTCTGGGGACCAGAGGTTATACTCACTACTGTGCCTTCCGCAGTCTGGTGCTTTGTTTCTTCTCTCTTCGGTGTCTTCGGACACTGGTTTTTCTACAGTGTCGAGAGGCTTGCTGGTTGTGGTTGTTGGATGACGAGGGCAGGGAAAATCATCACTTCTTTTTCACTACGTCAGAAACCCCTTTTTTATAGCCAGATTATCCAGTCCGCCTCTCCTGCTGAAGTCGATTCTTCTCATTGGTGGACTTTTTGATTTTGAAAAATGCAGCAGTTTTAGATTGTTTTTTTTTTCTCCACTGATGTTAACCTACTCAAGGTTTGAGTGGGTGTTATTTGCATTGGCCTCCTGTAGCCATTGTGCTAGTCTGGCCTGAGCCAGATATTTCTATGCCTGATGAAAAAGGTGTTGGAATATGTATGTGGCATTGTTTAAATGCTAATGTTTTCAAGGGGCAAGTTTCGAGGGTATACAGTTCCCAGACAATTTGATTAGTTCCAATGTCCAAACTGGCCCTTTAGATATTGACCCCACCCCTTTTCTTGCAAACCCAACATACACCTTTTAAAAATCCCAAATTCGATTAAAGTTCGTAGTTTCTTCCATGTGCACTTTAGGATTTAAAATTTTCTGGTAGATAGTTCCAAATTAAATTCCCTTTCCTATGAGTCCAAACACTGGGGGGGTCTCCATTCATTTGTGTCCCAAAGTTTTCCTTCCATCGGTTTCAATTCACAGCACAGACTGATCCCACAGCCCTTTTCCTTCTGGGTAAAATGAGGGGGTTTTCATCCTCCCCTACACTATCAGCGTTTAACTATACCATCCGACCATCCGCCACAGGCCAGGCACCGAGAACTGTGCGGCTACCATTGGCTACCATTGCCCACCACGGGGGTAGAAATGGTGCAGCCTGCAAACTTGTAGATGGTGGCGCAGCCCACAGACTTGTTGATGGCCATGGCCGATATGGCTCATCCACTTGGCACATAAGAACATATAAGAACATAAGAAATAAGAGCAGGAGTAGGCCACTTGGTCCTTCAAGCCTGCTCCGCCATTTAGTAAGATCATGGCTGATCTGATCATGGACTCAGCTCCACTTCCCCGCCCGCTCCCCATAACCCTTTACTCCTGTATCGCTCAAAAATCTATTTCCACCTTAAATATATTAAATGTTCCAGCCTCCACAGCTCTCTGGAGCAGAGAATTCCACAAATTTACAACCCTCTGAGAAGACATTCCTCCTCATCTCAGTTTTAAATGGGTGGCCACTTATTCTGAGACTATGTCCCTCTAGTCTTAGTTTCCCCTATGAGTGGAAATATCCTCTCTGCATCCACCTTGTCGAGCTCCCTCATTATCTTCTATATTTTGATAAGATCACCTCTCATTCTTCTGAACTCCAATACGTATAGGCCCAACCTACTAAATCTCTCTTCATGTCAATCTTCTTATCTCCTGAATCAACCTAGTGAAACTTCTCTGAACAGCCTCCAATGCAAGTATATCCTTCTTTAAATATGGAGAACAAAACTAGACACAATACTCTAGGTGTGGCCTCACCATACAAACATAGAAAATAGATGCAGGAGTAGGCCATTCGGCCCTTCAAGTCTGCACCGCCATTCAATGAGTTCATGGCTGAACATGCAACTTCAGTACCCCATTCCTGCTTTCTCGCCATACCCCTTGATCCCCCTAGTAGTAAGGACTTCATCTAACTCCTTTTTGAATATATTTAGTGAATTGGCCTCAACAACTTTCTGTGGTAGAGAATTCCACAGGTTCACCACTCTCTGGGTGAAGAAGTTTCTCCTCATCTCAGTCCTAAATGGCTTACCGCTTATCCTTAGACTGTGACCCCTGGTTCTGGACTTCCCCAACATTGGGAACATTCTTCCTGCATCTAACCTGTCTAAACCCGTCAGAATTTTAAATGTTTCTATGACGTCCCTTCTCATTCTTCTGAACTGCAGTGAATACAAGCCCAGTTGATCCAGTCTTTCTTGATAGGTCAGTCCCGCCATCCCGGGAATCAGTCTGGTGAACCTTCGCTGCACTCCCTCAATAGCAAGAATGTCCTTCCTCAAGTTAGGAGACCAAAACTGTACACAATACTCCAGGTGTGGCCTCACCAAGGCCCTGTACAACTGTAGCAACACCTCCCTGCCCCTGTACTCAAATCCCCTCGCTATGAAGGCCAACATGCCATTTGCTTTCTTAACCGCCTGCTGTTCCTGCATGTCAACCTTCAATGACTGATGTACCATGACACCCAGGTCTCGTTGCACCTCCCCTTTTCCTATTCTGTCACCATTCAGATAATAGTCTGTCTCTCTGTTTTTACCGCCAAAGTGGATAACCTCACATTTATCCACATTATACTTCATCTGCCATGCATTTGCCCACTCACCTAACCTATCCAAGTCACTCTGCAGCCTCATAGCATCCTCCTCGCAGCTCACACTGCCACCCAACTTAGTGTCATCCGCAAATTTGGAGATACTACATTTAATCCCCTCGTCTAAATCATTAATGTACAGTGTAAATAGCTGGGGCCCCAGCACAGAATCTTGCGGTACCCCACTAGTCACTGCCTGCCATTCTGAAAAGTGCCCATTTACTCCTACTCTTTGCTTCCTGTCTGACAACCAGTTCTCAATCCATGTCAGTACACTACCCCCAATCCCATGTGCTTTAACTTTGCACATTAATCTCTTGTGTGGGACCTTGTCGAAAGCCTTCTGAAAGTCCAAATATACCACATCAACTGGTTCTCCCTTATCCACTCTACTGGAAACATCCTCAAAAAATTCCTGAAGATTTGTCAAACATCATTTCCCTTTCACAAATCCATGCTGACTTGGACCTATCATGTCACCTCTTTCCAAATGCGCTGCTATGACATCCTTAATAATTGATTCCATCATTTTACCCACTACTGAGGTCAGGCTGACCGGTCTATAATTCCCTGTTTTCTCTCTCCCTCCTTTTTGAAAAAATAGGGTTACATTGGCTATCCTCCACTCGATAGGAACTGATCCAGATTCAATAGAATGTTGGAAAATGACTGTCAATGCATCCGCTATTTCCAAGGTCACCTCCTTAAGTACTCTGGGATGCAGACCATCAGGCCCTGGGAATTTATCGGCCTTCAATCCCATCAATTTCCCCAACACAATTTCCCAACTAATAAGGATTTCCCTCAGTTCCTCCTCCTTACTAGACCCTCTGACCCCTTTTATATCTGGAAGGTTGTTTGTGTCCTCCTTAGTGAATACCGAACTAAAGTACTTGTTCAATTGGTCTGCCATTTCTTTGTTCCCCATTATGACTTCCCCTGATTCTGACTGCAGGGGACCTACGTTTGTCTTTACTAACCTTTTTCTCTTTACATATCTATAGAAACTTTTGCAATCCGTCTTAATGTTCCCTGCAAGCTTCTTCTCGTACTCCATTTTCCCTGCCCTAATCAAACCCTTTGTCCTCCTCTGCTGAGTTCTAAATTTCTCCCAGTCCCTGGGTTCGCTGCTATTTCTGGCCAATTTGTATGCCACTTCCTTGGCTTTAATACTATCCCTGATTTCCCTTGATAGCCACGGTTGAGGCCACCTTCCCTTTTTTATTTTTACGCCAGACAGGAATGTACAATTGTTGTAGTTCATCCATGCGGTCTCTAAATGTCTGCCATTGCCCATCCACAGTCAACCCCTTAAGTATCATTCGCCAATCTATCCTAGCCAATTCACGCCTCATACCTTTAAAGTTACCCTTCTTTAAGTTCTGGACCATGGTCTCTGAATTAACTGTTTCATTCTCCATCCTAATGCAGAATTATGGTCACTCTTCCCCAAGGGGCCTTGCACAACGAGATTGCTAATTAATCCTCTCTCATTACACAACACCCAGTCTAAGATGGTCTCCCCCCAGTTGGTTCCTCAACATATTGGTCTAGAAAACCATCCCTTATGCACTCCAGGAAATCCTCCTCTACAGTATTGCTTCTAGTTTGGTTAGCCCAATCTATGTGCATATTAAAGTCACCCATTATAACTGCTGCACCTTTATTGCATGCACCCCTAATTTCCTGTTTGATGCCCTCCCCAACATCACTACTACTGTTTGGAGGTCTGTACACAACTCCCACTAACGTTTTTTGCCCTTTGGTGTTCTGCAGCTCTACCCATATAGATTCCACATCATCCAAGCTAATGTCCTTCCGAACTATTGCATTAATCTCCTCCTTAACCTGCAATGCTACCCCACCTCCTTTTCCTTTTATTCTATCCTTCCTGAATGTTGAATACCCCTGGATGTTGAGTTCCCAGCCCTGATCATCCTGGAGCCACGTCTCTGTAATCCCAATCACATCATATTTGTTAACATCTATTTGCACAGTTAATTCATCCACCTTATTACGGATACTCCTTTCATTAAGACACAAAGTCTTCAGGCTTGTTTTTTTTAACACCCTTTGTCCTTTTAGAATTTTGCTGTACAGTGGCCCTTTTTGTTCTTTGCCTTGGGTTTCTCTACCCTCCATTTTTCCTCATCTCCTTTCTGTTTTTTGCTTTTGTCTCCTTTTTGTTTCCCTCTGTCTCCCTGCATTGGTTCCCATCCCCCTGCCATATTAGTTTAACTCCTCCCCAACAGCACTAGCAAACATTCCCCCTAGGACATTGGTTCCGGTCCTGCCCAGGTGCAGACCGTTTGTACTGGTCCCACCTCCCCCAGAACCGGTTCCAATACCCCAGGAATTTGAATCTCTCCCTGCTGCACCACTGCTCAAGCCACGTATTCATCTGCGCTATCCTGCGATTCATACTCTGACTAGTTCATGGCACTGGTAGCAATCCCGAGATTACTACTTTTGAGGTCCTACTTTTTAATTTAGCTCCTAGCTCCTTAAATTCATTTCGTAGGACCTCATCCCTTTTTTTTACCTATGTCGTTGGTACCAATGTGCACCACGACAACTGGCTGTTCTCCCTCCCTTTTTAGAATGTCCTGCACCCGCTCCGAGACATCCTTGACCCTTGCACCAGGGAGGCAACATACCATCCTGGAGTCTCGGTTGCGGCTGCAGAAACGCCTATCTATTCCCCTTACAATTGAATCCCCTATCACTATCGCTCTCCAAATCTTTTTCCTGCCCTCCTGTGCAACAGAGCCAGCCACGGTGCCATGAACTTGGCTGCTGCTGCCCTCCCCTGATGAGTCATCCCCCTCAACAGTACTCAAAGCAGTGTATCTGTTTTGCAGGGGGATGACCACCGGGGACCCCTGCACTACCTTCCTTGCACTGCTCTTCCTGCTGGTCTTCCATTCCCTAGCTGGCTGTGGACCCTTCTCCTGCGGTAAGACCAACTCGCTACACGTGATACTCACGTCATTCTCAGCATCGTGGATGCTCCAGAGTGAATCCACCCTCAGCTCCAATTACACAACGCGGTCCATCAGGAGCTGGAGGCAGATACACTTCCTGCAGATGTAGTCGTCAGGGACACCGGAAGTGTCCCTGAATTCCCACATGGTACAGCAGGAGCATATCACGTGGCCGAGCTCCCCTGCCATGCCTTCACCCTTAGATACACTTAATTTGGCAACAACAATGTTAAAAGTTACTGACTGATATAAAAAAGAAATAAAAAGGAAATCTACTCACCAATCACCAGCCAATCACTTACCCCCTTGGCTGTGACGTCACCTTTTGATTTCTTTCTACTTCTTTTTTGCCTTCTCTCCCAGCTGGAGCTGTACAAGCCCCTCCTCTCTCCCCGGACTGCCCGATTACTGAGCCTTTATAGGCCGCTCACCGACTCCCGCCTCTCTCCCCGGACTGCCCGACTGCTGGGCCTTTATAGGCCGCTGCCTCTCGCGGACTCCCGCCTCTCTCGACGCTCCCCGGATTGCTGAGCCTTTATAGGCCGCTGCCTCTCGCGGACTCCCGCCTCTCTCGACGCTCCCCGGATTGCTGAGCCTTTATAGGCCGCTGCCTCTCGCGGACTCCCGCCTCTCTCGACGCTCCCCGGATTACTGAGCCTTTATAGGCCGCTGCCTCTCGCCGACTCCCGCCTCTCTCTACGCTCCCCGGACCACCCGATTACTGAGCCTTTATAGGCCGCTGCCTCTCGCCGACTCCCGCCTCTCTCGACGCTCCCCGGATTGCTGAGCCTTTATAGGCCGCTGCTTCTCGCCGACTCCCGCCTCTCTCGACGCTCCCCGGATTGCTGAGCCTTTATAGGCCGCTGCTTCTCGCCGACTCCCACCTCTCTCGACGCTCCCCGGACTGCCCGACTGCTGAGCCTTTATAGGCTGCTGCCTCTCGCCAACTCCCGCCTCTCTCGACGCACTTCTGGCTGAAGATGGTTGCAAAGGCTTCAGCCTTGTCTTTTGCACTTGCGTGCTGGGCTCCGCCATCCTTGAGGATGGGGATATTCATGGAGTCTCCGCCTCCCGTTAGTTGTTTAATTTTCCACCATCATTCAAGATTGGATGTGGCAGGTCTGCAGAGCTTTGCTCTGATCCATTGATTGTGGGATCACTTAGCTCTGACTATACCATGCTGCTTCTGCTGCTTAGCATGCATGTAGTCCTGTGTTGCAGCTGCCCCAGGTTGGTACCTCATTTTTAGGTATGCCTGGTGCTCTAGGGAATAATAGCATAGTGTTACGGGACTAGTAATCCAGAGGCCTGGGCTAATAATCCACAGACGTGAGTTCAAATCCCACCTCGGCAGCTGTGGAATTTAAATTCAGTTAAATTAAAAAATAAAATCTAGAATAAAAAGTTAGTGCCATAATGGAGACCATGAAACTACTGCATTATTTTAAAACCAGCTGGTTCACTAATGTCCTTTCGGGAAGGAAATCTGCCGTCCTTACCCGGTCTGGCCTATACGTGACTCCAGATCCACAGCAATGTGGTTGACTCTTAATTGCCTTCTGAAATGGCCTGGCAAGCTACCCAGTTGTAACAAAGCGCTACAGAAAATAATCAAATGTTGTTGTTATTTTGTCTTTCAGATGAGACATTAAACTACGGCTCTCAGGTGTACGTTAAAGATCCCATGACTCTATTTTGAAGAAGACCAGAAGAGTTCTCCTTGGTGTCCTGGCCAATATTTATCCCTCAATCAACTTCACTAAAAAACAGATTATCTGGTCATTATCACATTGCTGTTTGTGGAAACTTGCTGTATGCAAATTGGCTGCTGCATTTCCTACATTACAGCAGTGACTACACTTCAAAAGTACTTAATTGGCTATAAAATGCTTTGGGACATCCTGAGGTTGTGAAAGATGATATTAAAATGCAAGTCTTTCTTTCTTTAATTTGTCTCGTACTTTATAACCTAAACCATGGTGTGTATGTTAGGGAGGGGCAATAAATGCTGGTTTTGCCAGCGACGCCCACATCCCATGAACAAATTTTTAAAAAGTCTGTCTTTCCTTTCTTTATTGGATGCTGATTTTATAGTGAGCATTGGAGGCTAGGTGTTACTTTCTGACTCACACTGAACATGGAGCACATGTCCACCTATCTATATGACAAAGGAAATAATACATTTCTTCTCTTCATAATAACTAGTAATAAGAAATGCAAGAAGTAATTTAGCGGACTTAAACTCTTAAATATATTTAATGGCTGTCCCCTTTTAATCACGAATGGCTCAAGATATAATTATGGAGAGACATGTTTCCACAATTAAATGCTATCCTTTGGCTGTTTTTTGTTCAGATCATTTTACAGTGTATGTGTGTGTGTGTGAAATGCAATCAGCAGAGTGTAACCGAAGTGCATGAGTTTTAGCACAGATAATTAAAACAAGATGTTCTTCAGTCTAACAATTGTATTTGCTCGAAAAAACTGACAAGGTCATCCTTCTGAATAAGGCTCTCAATCAGTTCTGCCTGCTCAGTAAAACAACACAATCAATCCATGAAATAGTTAAAATCTGAATGATGTGAAGTCCCGTGTCTGCTGTTGCTGCCGATTGCAGGTCTCAAAGCCAATTTGCCGAAAATATTGGAGTGTTTTGTTTTCACTCTGATCCCAGTTCAGAGTATTGGATCGATGTTTGCGGCTAAACCATAAACGCACTTTTTAAGAATACATTTACATTGTCACTAAAAACCGAGAACAGAAGGAAGCTTCTTTAATGACCTTACGATGCCACTACACATAGAATCGTAGAATCATATAGGGCAGAAGGAGGCCATTCGGCCCATTTGTCTGTGCCAGCTCTTCGAAAGATCTATCTAATAATCCTACTCCCCTTGTCTTTCTCCATAGCCCTGCAAATGTTTCTAATTGGTCATATATTGAGCAAAGGAACCAATACTCCACAGGGTTGGTACAAGTGCCTGCTATGAATGTCCTGCTGGTTTTCTGTGTGATGGCAGTGGGTCGAGCAACCCAGCAGATGTGCTGGGTTAGTATTTTCATGTCACCAGCTGCACAGATAGGTGTAGGGTAACAGTTATTTACCAGTCCTGCTTGGGCCATGCTGACGTAAACTTAACGTGATTTTAATATTTAGTATTATAAATATTGCCGTAATGGATCATCCGAGGATATGGTTATTTTATTTCTCTTTCCCTACCAATTTTCTCCCTGTCCACTTTTCTTGAAGGCATTGCCTCATTGCCGAAGTAGAGTTCCGTGGGCATTGGCCCTCTTCAGCTACCTTGCCGCTCCCCATGCAGTTTATTGGTGGGGTCGTGACCACGATCGCTCAGCCCGGCACTCTGCTTGAGTGCTGGGCTGATCGCGTGTCACCCCACTCTCCCCAGTGGTCCAGGTAGGTGCCTTTTTCTGTTGCAGAGTCAGCAGTGTCTTAAATTGAGGGAAGAGGCCCTCGGACGCAGCAGTGCTAGGCGGCCAAGTGCGTAGCGCTGCCGAGGCGTCCGCCCCATTAGCGCCCCAGGAAGGAAGTGGAGCACTTGATTTATCACCCCCAGACAGGGCGATAATGAATTTCGCCCCCATAATCTTTTAGATGGAACCAACCCTTGCAAATTGGGTATTGGTGAAATTCTATCAACTCTCACTGCCGCATTCATTACACAGCCTTGGGAGCATAACAAGAGCTCAGCCAACCAACAGTCAATCCCAGCCCATGGTCTTCATGGAGCCCTCGTATTATAAAACAACAGGTGAAATTTAACACTGGAGATAGAGAGTCATATTTGCTATTGTAAAATTGTCTGCTCTACTCAGAAAATGAACACTGCAGATGAACAGAACTCTTAAACTGGGACAGTGACAGCTCTGCATTAATACATTATTCCAATTGGGCTGGCTGGTGGATTGATAATTAGTTAAACCGCTCGGTCTCCCCACATACCCCCACCTTTCACTCTGTAAATTTAAAAAAACAGAAACAACCCAACCCCTCTGCTCAACTATCTGTAGGCAATCCGTCATTGCTTGACTGATAGAGTCTCTGCCAATTCTACTGTTGAGGCTATTGTTAGAACATGTAAGAGAAAGTCCAAAGGTTGATTCATCTTTTGAATTTCCTGTATTCCCTATTGGGGAGGTGGTTGGCATCTGCTGGCTGCCTCTCCTGAGAGCACACTGCTTGGCTACTGCCTTCCAAATGATGCACCACAAACACGAAGGTAAGTTCCTCTGCCCAAAACATTTTTAGGAATGTAGGAAGCGAAAGCCATTCAGCCCAGGAATCCTCTTCCAGCATCTTGTTACCTATGGCAGCTTGATCTTTTTAATCCCAATTCCTTGCCTTTTGAACATAGAGGTAATTCCTCAATCCCACACTAATACAAAAGCAAAATGCTGCAGATGCTGGAATCTGGAATAAAAACAGAAAATGCTGGCAATCTCAGCAGGTCAGGCAGCATCTGTGGAGAGGAAGCAGAGTTAATGTTTCGGGTCGATAACTCCCACACTCCCAGCAGGGGAGGTCATGAAGTTAGATGAAGTAGGGTGGGAGGAGGCTTGTTTGGAGCATCAGTATGGAATTATTGAGATCATGGGTGGGAGAATTGGTGCTGCAATGGTGTAGCCCTATCTTCAGCTCACATTTCCTTTGAATGCATGCTCCTCACTGGAAGCATGAGAATGTGGAATTATTCTTCATACCCCTTGATACTCTTTCATCCCAAGTATCTAGCTACCTCCCTTTTAAGCATCTCAGTTGACTTTGCATCTGTGTGTTTCTGAGCAATATATTCTACATTCTCACAATATTTTGCGGGAAAAGGTTTCTCTTGGAAACACTTAGTTTGAATTCTAAGATTATGTCCCCTTGTTCTGGTTTCCTTACTAGAGGGATGTATCATTTCCCTATCTACCCTGCCAACTCTGTTCCTAGATAGTATAACAGTGCCACAATCTTTTCATACCGGTTTGACTTTATAAAAGTTGAGGCCTGAAAAATGTGCTTTTAAAGTTTATTAATAGAGGCACTGGAGAGGGTGCAGAGATAATTTCCAAGGATGATACCAGAAATGCGAGGATATACTTATCAGGAAAGAATGAACAGGCTGGGTCTTTTTACTCTTGAAAAAAAAAGGTTGAAGAGTGACCTAATAGAAGTCTTTAAAATTATGAAAGGTTTTGATAGAGTGGATACAGAGAGAATGTTTCCACTTGTGGAGACAAGCATAACCAGAGGCCATCAATATAAGATAGTCACCAAGGAATCCAAAAGAAAATTCAGAAGAAATTTCTTTACCCAGAGTGTGGTGAGAATGTGGAACTTGCTACTACAGGGAGTGGTTGAAGCGAATAGTATAAATGCATTTAAGGGGAGGCTAGACAAGCATATGCGGAAGAAGGGAACAGAGGGTTACACTGATAGAGTTAGATGAGGAAAGATGAGGAGCAAAAACACCGGCATGGACTGATTGGTCCGAATGGCCTGTTTCTGTGCCGTATATCCCATGTAATCCTATGCCCAACCCACCAACGTTTGAAACATAAAACATAACCCAAGACTCTCCAGAGCAACGCTTACATAAAGTGCTAATATTATCAAGCGTAATTTCAAGGCTTTATTTTCATAAACTCTCTTTTGTTCTATTATCATTTCCAACTTCCATCAGAACAACGCATGTTTGTATTTTTCCCTGATAAAGAAAAAGGTTTGAGATTAATTATATAGAATTTACAGCACAGAAACAGGCCATTCAGCCGAACCGGTCCATGCTCCAAACGAGCCTTCTCCCACCCTACTTCATCTAACCCCATCAACATATCCCTTTATTCCTTGCTCCCTCATGTGTTTACCTAGCTTCCCTGTAAATTCATCTATGCTATTCACCTCATACTCCTTGTGGTAGTGTCTAGGTGAATAAGTTTCTCCTGAATTCTTTATTGGATTTCTTCGTGACTATCTTATATTTAAGTCCCCTAGTTTTGGGCTTTCTCACATTCTCTCTACATCTACCCTATCAAATGCCTTCATAATTTTAAAAACGTCTGTTAGGTCACCTTAATATAGTGAAAGGAGTAATTAAAAAATAAATTGCTCATTGTATTGTTTGGAAATATACCAAACAGTTTAAAAGATTTAATTTGATCTTTTTATTGAACCTGTGATAGTTGAGTTGTAGTGATAATAGCTTGAACACCTTTGAGTAAGAGCATCACTGGATGAATATCTTCAGGTTGAAGAATGGAAGAAGTAATCATGTACTGTACATAAAACCATGCTGTTATTCCCGCTGAACACCTCTGTTTATATAGTTAACAACTCTGAGGTCCATTCATGGGGCACTGCTCTCTCCTGCAGAATCATTGTTAATTAAGAATCCCTCCATAAAAGGCCAATTAAAAATTAGCATCAACATAATTAGCTAACGCTGATATTTCATTTACTACATTGTTTAAATAATTTTCCTGAAATTACCCTTACAGGCACTCTGTCTAATTTAAATAATAGTAGTAGTATGTCAAATAAATGAAGTGACAGTTTTGTGGTTTTTTTTCAAATTACAAATTAATAGTATTATTTTTTGAGAATTGCTTATGCCAGGAAAATTTCAGTTATTCTCTAATCCTCTAAACCCTCCTCATCCAACGTAACAGAACAAATATTGGACATTAAAAAAATCTTCTATACCAATTTTCTTTCCCTTTCCCTATAAGGTCAGGTCTATATGACCTCCTCCAGGTACAAGGGCACAGAGGCACTGCAGTCCAGGCCACTGCATTACTTTCAAGGAGTACGCTCAAAGCAGGATCAGCAGCTGAGAATATGCTCGAGAGCATTTTATGGGATGCTGTCAATGTTCATCTAAAGAGCACGGAGGCCATAAGGAGTCGTCGACATGGTTTTAGAAGCAATAGGTCATGCCTGATGAACCTACTACAATTCTTTGAGGAGGTGACTAAATTAGCTGACAAGAGCTGTCCAACAGATATGATTTATTATAAAGTTCCACATAAGAAGACAAGAAAGCATTGGAACATAGGAACAAGAATAAGCCATTCAACCCCTCAAGCCTGTTCCGTCAATCAATTGGATCCTGGCTGATATGTATCTTAACTCCACCTACCTGCCTTGGACCCGTATCCTTTAATACCCTTGCCTAATAAAAATGTATCAATCTCAATTCTGAAATTTTCAATTGACCTAGCTTGGAATGAAAAGAGGTATTCGGCCCATCAGCCCATTTCCTCCACAGACCATGTGCTCTAATGACCACTTGATCTCTTAAAGGAGGTAACCAACCCTACATAGAACATCTAAGAAAGTAAAGTGTTGACTTTTCAAGTAAAATTCCAGAATATTAATCAATTCTCATAACTCACATTATTCAACTCTGACCAACTGTATTCAACAGATGGCACATCAAGTGTCCCAGCAGTGCATAAATGTTATTATCTACATATGTGTCTCTCCTCATTTGTATAATTTCCAGTCATGTTATTAAACAGATATTTATTCAGTTCTGTTCTGTGGGAGTTCATGAATACAGAATTAAATACTTTTGCTGTAGGTCTATTCTAAATATTTACTTCTCTGTCAGTAAAAAATAATTCCTCACTTCTCTAGTCTAGCTTGAGACTTGTTAATTGTGTATCCATTTCTTCCAACTCTTCAAACAGGGCTGAAGTTACATAAGCTGGTCAAATCTACACTATCTCTAAATTTTCTTATTTCAGACCTGAATTATCTATTTTGTTTTAGTGTTTTTATCTCACAAGTTCAGTTCTGAAAGTGTGTCTTCATAACCTAGACCCCTATCTCCCAGAATCCCCCTGCACTCTTCCCTGAACACTGCCCAGTGTACCAATGCCCTTCTAAAGAGATGCGGCCCAAAATGGCACACAACAGGGAGGAAATTGGTCTTTAGTAGTAGTACAAAACAGGCGATAATGAATCGGTGGCCTGTTATACATCTCGCCTTGTTCAATAGAAAAGAAAATCAGACAGGGTGTAAAATAGGCTGCCGATTTGCAAGCACACATTTCACACTAATGCCAATATTCCAAATGTGACTGTACTAATCGGTCGCATGTCTTTTGGATGTGACGTTAAACCGAGGCACCGTCTACTCTCTCAGGTGGATGTAAAAGATCTCACGGCACTATTTCGAAGAAGAGCAGGAGAGTTATACCCGGTGTCCTGACCAATATTTATTCCTCAATCAACATCATAAAAACAGATTATCTGATCATTATCACATTGCTGTATGTGGGAGCTTGCTGTGTGCAAATTGGCTGCCTAGTTTCCCACATTACAATAGTGACTATACTCCAAAAAGTACTTCATTGGCTGTAAGTGGTCGTGAAAGGCGCTCTATAAATGCAAGTCTTTCTTTCTTTCACATACAATGTGAAGAGGTACAATATAAATGCAATTCTTTTTCTATAATGGTGCAAATTTGCTGATGATCTGACCCTATAATGGTCTCTACCAGCTGGGCACGCAGCAACACCCAACTGTAGTATACTTTGCCAGGTTTATGTCCCTACAAACAGTTACCTAGAAGTGTTAGTCTCCATTGAAATTAATAGTCTTACTATTTACATGTGCAATAGAATCATAGAATGATGCAGCACAGAAGGAGACCTTTAGGCCCATCTCGTCTGTGTCTCCTCTTTGAAAGAATTATCCAATTACTGACACTCCCTTGCCCTTTCCCCCATAGCCCTGCACTTTTATTTTCCTTTTCAAGTATATATGCATTTCCCTTTTGAAAGTTACTATTGGATCTGCTTCCACCACCCTTGGAGCTATGGCCTTCAGCTGCAGTCAACATGTGTATCATACACAACAGACACCTGCTGCTTTTTTTTTTATCATTCTCTCCAGCGAGTTCTTGGTTTATCTTCGTTTTTAATTACGTCTTTACAATTACAGGACCGACACAGAGTCAAAAACGTTGCAGGAATCCTTGATAGAAAACAGAACGGATCTGACCCCCATTTAAATTGATGTAATTGTTTAAGTGTAGCAGTCATACATTTATTAATATACAAAATATCTGCCAATCCCGCTTGCAGTACTTTGGGCTTATGCATGTACTGACAGTGGGGCTTTGGTTTCACAGGGATCTTCGGTTAGTTGGCTTTGAAGGGATGAAATTGACAGGTCAATCATTGGAAAAGTAATACTGTGGCCTTAAAAATAACAACTTGCCACGCTCATGTACAGCGTCCCTTTACGTATACTTCAGCCAGTCTATTTTTCTCATCTTTGTTGACATTTCGTTTAGCATTCATTTGTTTGATGCAGGGGGCGGGGGACAGAAGAAATTCACATCTTATCGGGGGGAAAAATCAGCAAATTGAAATCTATATGTTTAGAAATGGATGAATGTCATTTTCTTCCAACTCTGAAAACAAAATTGACTGGCAGCGTCAGGCTGAAATGGCCAAATCAAATGTCCGAGAGAATTGTTCAGAACTGATTTTGGCTGTTAAGTGCTTGTCAGAGCTGCGCGCTCCCTCTCACGACTCTGTAAAATTCAAAAGAATTATAGGAGCTCGGGGGTCACATAATTCATTGCACAGTAGATTTAACCTGCCGGCGAGTAATTCATATTTGTGGGAATAATATTGTTTTCCACTTTCCGAGAGTTATCGCTGTGTCTCGCTTCCAGGTCACTATGGATATCAAAAATCAATTTGGAAAGATGGATGGTGTCAAAGAATAAAGCGTGAAGTCAGTGGTGCTTTCACTCTTTCTTTTTTTAAATGGATAGGTTGAGTCAGTTATACTTTAGTTGAAAGCTGGGCGAGAGCTCTGATTACCCTCTTATGTACAGGCAGCACCTCAGATAAACCCAGCATTAGCGCCGTATTCTATGGCTCACAAACAGCAGACATTTGCTCCATCCACCAGGCACACAATAAATGGGATATCTTAATGCTGCTGTTTACGTCACACTATGCAGTTATCGTTTTTATATATATATATAGTTGTCAGCAGTGGCCCAGTGGGTAACACTTCCCTCTCTGAGTCAGAAGACCTGAGTTCAAGCCCTGTTCCCTGAAACTTGAACATAACATCTAGGCTGACACTCCAGTGCAGTACTGAAGGAGTGCTGCACTGCTGTCTTTTGGATATGAAGTTAATCCGAAGCCCCGTCTGCGCTCTCAGGTGGATGTAAAATATCCCAAGGCATTATTTTGAAGAAGAGCGGGCGAGTTCTCCCTGGTGTCCTGGCCAATATTTATCCCTCAACCAATGTCATCAAAACAGATTATCTGGTTATTATCATACATTTCGTGGGAGCTTGCTGTGCGCAAATTGGCTGCCGTGTTTCCTACATTACAACAGTGACTACACTCCAAAAATACTTTATGGGTTGTAAAGTGCTTTGGGACATCCTGAGGCCCACTATGTAAATTCAAGTCCTAATTTTAATATATCAAGCTATATTTTCAAGCCATCACCTTTCACAAACAAGCACAAAATCGGCCTGTGTTTAGAGACAGTGAGAATTCATATGAACATTATGGCCTAGTTCTGATAGTACTTTGTCAGGATCACTGTTCATGCAGTTTTTTTTTTACTGAATTGTCCAATTCACATTGTGTATCTGACTTAAGTGCCAAACCTAAAGGTTCAGGGATTGGCTTCTGTTATATATGCAGACTATAGATATACTCTCTGTGTAGTCACTGTATAGTTGCATAAGATGGAGACTTGTTACCTGATGTACTATTAATAAGGTTTACACTGTGTATATACTATGCTGGCACCACTAGAGGGTGCAACTGGTGGAGACCAGGGTTTCCTGCCCCTGTGGCAGAGGCTGTCCACCAGAGGGCACTGTGGTGGGAGACCTGAGGGTCACCTACATAGTTGTGCAGGGCCCAGTATAAAAGGCTTACAGACATAACAGCTGGCGACGAGAATACGGACTTTCATACGATTATCTTTGGCACACTAAAAGACTTTGCAGAGGGTGACGATTGGGATGTCTTCACAGAAAGGCTCGAGCAATATTTCATGGCAAACGACCTGGCAGGGGAGATGGACACATTGGCAGAGAAGCGCAAGGCTATACTGCTGACCAGTTGTGGACCCGAGATCTACCGCCTCATCAGGGACTTGCTGGCACTCACGAAGGCCAAGGATAAGACATACGATGAGCTGACTGAACTAATTCGCGACCAACTAAAACCAAAAGAGAGCATCCTCACGGCTAGGCACAGATTCTACACTCACCACAGACCTGAGGGTCAGGAGATTGCAAAATATGCTGCTGACCTCAGGAGACTTGTGGCACCGTGTGATTTTGGCACGCACCTCAACGAAGCATTGCGAGACATCTTCGTTATGGGAATTGGCCACAAGGGCCTCCTTCACAAGCTATTATCTGCGGACACCACAGTCAACCTGCAGAAGGCCATCAGCATCAGTCAGGCATTCATGACCTTGACCTGCAGCACCAAGCAAATTATTCATCCTGTGGACTCAAACCCGGAAATACTGTACACAGAATGGTGCCTTTCACAGGCAAGACTGTAGAACGTGGCTCTGCCCAGGGCAGAAAGCACAGACCTCAGGGTTCCAGGACTCAGAGTCTGCCGAGGGGTGCTAATTGAGTAGCACCATGCTGGCGTTGTGGAGGAAACCATAGGGCTCACCAGTGTCGGTTTGCTGAGTACATATGCAAAGCCTGTAACATGAAGGTTCACTTCCAGCTTATGTGTAAAAGAAATATGACTCACCGTCTAGCAGAGGAGTTGGTAGATGACTTTGAATCCAATGGGGAGTATGATGGTTTGGCCAGAGAGGCAGCTCATCCCCAAGAAGAAGTGTATGGAGTGTATACCTGCACCACCGATTGTCCTCCAGTGAAGATGGAGGTCGAGATAAACGGCATTCCAGTCTTCATGGAAGTAGACACGGGAGCGAGTCAGTCAGTGATGAGCCAAGATGCCTTTGAGAGGTTATGGAACGAAAAACGACCTGAGCTGGTTCCAGTTCAGGAAAAGTTGTGCACCTACACCAAGGAGCTAATCCCAGTCCTTGGTAGTGTGGATGTAAGTGTAATCCATAATGGCGTGGTGCACAAGTTACCTCTATGGATTGTTGCAGGTGATGGTCCAACGCTACTCGGAAGAAGGTGGATGGGGAAGATCCAGTGGAAATGGGAAGACCTCTTCACTCCAGCAATTGATGTCCCCCATGCTCAGAAGCAGAGCAAAACCTCATCTTCACTTGGGCCAGGCACCAGAGAATAGACCAGCGCAGCACCTGAGATTCAGACCATCCATAACGACTGCGTGGCAATGATCCGACCAGAACGACGTAAAAGTACCTTCCCGGCTAGTACCTTCCCGGCTCCAGTGGCTGGACTCCTGGGGAGGAAGATCGAATTCACAGGCACTCTTCCAGCTTTTGTGGCAGAATCGTGGGAGAGAAGGATCAAGGCAGTCGACCTCGAGGACAGAGGCAAGATGGCATCTCTGCTGCAGCGAGGTGCAGCGTGGCTGAAAAAAAAGACGGCCGCGGCCATATCACGAGGTGCAACGCTGAGGGACCAACATGTGGTGTCTAACAAAGGATTTGATTGGGGTAAAGCCAGCAGGGTTCTCTTAAAGGAGACCTGCAACCAACTGACCTTATAGAGACATTGTATGCATGGCAATCAATGTAACGAACCGATTAAGCTTAAAAACAAAATGTTGTTGCGAGATGTCGGTACCAGTTCTAGTGTAAAGAACAGAATGTTGTTGCGAGATGTCGGGAATAGAGTGTCCCCAAAAGTAGCAAGTGAGCGAATTCGGGAGGGCAAAGGCACTGGTCCTGATGCCCTGCCCCAGGTGTCCCCACAAGTTATAGGCCAGTGACCTCAGGAGGGTGAAGGCACTGATCCTGATACCCTGCCCCAGGTCTATCCCATGCTGCAGGCACCCGATGGCACTATTCACCACGGACCTGGAAATAAAAATGCCGCCAATTCGTGCAGTCAGCCACCGTTGCCCACCACCCAGGTGGAGATGGTGCAGCCCCCAGACCCAGTCGCTACCTCGGCCATGTCCGGGAGTGAAAGGTCAGAACCAACGAGTTCCCCAAACGGGACCTGGAATAGCCAGGTTCCCAACACCGTTAGAGAGCAGGCAGAAGATTCTGCAGCCCTTGAAGGAGGACTGGGAGGGCACACACTGTGTGGCTCTGCCCACCACTAGGCAATGGCAAAGGTCCCGAGTCCTGGCTAGGTGAGCGAACCAAGCCCACCCCGCTAGCAGGGTGCGCAGCGCTGCTATCAGACGACTAGGACCCTGTCCGGTTGCTCTGGAACCTGCGTCCTCGTATACCTGCACTGCTACCTCATTACTTACCATGACTGAATCATGACTGCAATCTACCCAATCTTAGCGCATGACCGCAAAACGTAACGAATGTAAGTCACTGAACTAAGGTGTCACGATACAAACTATAACTTCCTTTCTTTGTAATTGCACTGTGTTTAATCCTGTATGTTAATGTAATGGACCTGCTGCATGACCTCGCTGTGTGTGGGGGCGTGGGGAGGTGGGGGAATGGATGTATGTAGCCATGGACACACACATGGATCACATCCAGAACCCACTGGAACGTCCACTGCATCATCGAACCATCCAAACTGGTAACCACTACCCAACATTGTGGCAAAAGGACTTGGGGGTGAACAGGGAGAGAGCCAAGCCAAAGCACAGCCAAGGTGCAAGGGCTATTGGCACTTAAGTCTGGGGAGAGCTAAGCCAGAGCACATAGTACAAAGGTAATCGGCACAAAGAACTTGGGGGAGAGTGATGTTATATATGCAGACTATAGATATACTCTCTGTGTAGTCACTGTATAGTTGCATAAGATGGAGACTTGTTACCTGATGTACTATTAATAAGGTTTACACTATGTATATACTATGCTGGCACCACTAGAGGGTGCAACTGGTGGAGACCGGGGTTTCCTGCTCCTGTGGCAGAGGCTGTCCACCAGAGGGCATTGCGGTGGGAGACCTGAGAGTCACCTGCATAGGTGTGCAGAGCCCAGTATAAAAGGCTGCCCACATGCTTGTGCCTCACTCTGGAGTCATGAATAAAGGATCAAGGTCACCACAGATTGAGTACAACACATTGCATCATGGAGTCATTCATAAGTGCATTACAGACATAATTATTTTGGTGGAATTGAGCACATTGAAGCAGAATGAGGGTTTGGATGGACTAGGGAAAAATTGGAAGGATTGAGACTCACTTCAGAGGTGCCAGTAAAATAATATCATTTAATAGAATGTAACCCCACTTTTTAAAAAAGGAGGGAGAGAAAACAGGGAATTATAGACCGGTCAGCCTGACATTGGCAGTGGGTAAAATGATGGAATCAATTATTAAGGATGTCATAGCAGCGCATTTGGAAAGAGGTAATATGATAGGTCCAAGTCAGCATGGATTTGTGAAAGGGAAATCATGCTTGACAAATCTTCTGGAATATTTTGAAGATGTTTCCAGTAGAGTGGACAAGGGAGAACCAGTTGATGTGGTATATTTGGACTTTCAGCAGGCTTTCGACAAGGTCCCACACAAGAGATTAATGTGCAAAGTTAAAGCACATGGGATTAGGGGTAGTGTGCTGACATGGATTGAGAACTGGTTGTCAGACAAGAAGCAAAGAGTAGGAGTAAATGGGGACTTTTCAGAATGGCAGGCAGTGACTAGTGGGATACCGCAAGGTTCTGTGCTGGGGCCCCAGCTGTTTACACTGTACATTAATGATTTAGGCGAGGGGATTAAATGTAGTATCTCCAAATTTGCGGATGACACTAAGTTGGGTGGCAGTGTGAGCTGCGAGGAGGATGCTATGAGGCGGCAGAGCGATTTGGATAGGTTAGGTGAATGGGCAAATGCATGGCAGATGAAGTATAATGTGGATAAATGTGAGGTTATCCACTTTGGTCGTAAAAACAGAGAAACAGACTATTATCTGAATGGTGACAGATTAGGAAAAGGGGAGGTGCAAAGAGACCTGGGTGTCATGGTGCATCAGTCATTGAAGGTTGGCATGCAGGTACAGCAGGCGGTTAAGAAAGCAAATGGCATGTTGGCCTTCATAGCGAGGGGATTTGAGTACAGGGGCAGGGAGGTGTTGCTACAGTTGTACAGGGCCTTGGTGAGGCCACACCTGGAGTATTGTGTACAGTTTTGGTCTCCTAACTTGAGGAAGGACATTCTTGCTATTGAGGGAGTGCAGCGAAGGTTCACCAGACTGATTCCCGGGATGGCGGGACTGACCTATCAAGAAAGACTAGATCAACTGGGCTTGTATTCACTGGAGTTCAGAAGAATGAGAGGGGACCTCATAGAAACGTTTAAAATTCTGATGGGGTTAGACAGGTTAGATGCAGGAAGAATGTTCCCATGTTAGGGAAGTCCAGAACCAGGGGACACAGTCTAAGGATAAGGGGTAAGCCATTTAGGACCGAGATGAGGAGGAATTTCTTCACCCAGAGAGTGGTGAACCTGTGGAATTCTCTACCACAGAAAGTTGTTGAGGCCAGTTCACTGAATATATTCAAAAAGGAGTTAGATGAAGTCCTTACTACTAGGGGAATCAAGGGGTATGGCGAGAAAGCAGGAATGGGGTACTGAAGTTGCATGTTCAGCCATGAACTCATTGAATGGCGGTGCAGGCTAGAAGGGCCGAATGGCCTACTCCTGCACCTATTTTCTATGTTTCTATGTATCTGGGGTTCTGTCCAATGTAGTTAATTGAGAGCTGGGAGTAATCTTTTCCTTAAACCCTTAATATTTCACACTGGAATATATTTCACCTGTAGTCATCTCACCATCTACATGTCACTACATTTCAACACAATTTTTCTCCTACATAACTTCTTACACAGGAGAAGGGAATGAGCAAATCACAGATCATTTTCCTTGCTCGCAGTTGGTAGCAACAGTTAAGGGGTAATATCACTGTGGAATGAGATGATTTGTACCATCATTCTCTATGTTCTGCTGCTGGAATAAGTCCCAGCTAGTGAGCAGTCTGCAAAATATATCATGAACATCACATGACTGGCAAATGCAAGACACAGACTGCACTGCGATTAGGACCCATACTCATAAGATTATGAAGCATGCAACTATCAGGACCTTGACCCAAAGATGCAGTCCCATGAGGTAGGCCTCCAGAAATGTTTTAATTAATTCTCGGGATATAAGCGGCGCTTTTTAGGCCAGCATTTATTGCCCATCCATAGTTGCCATTAAGAATGTGGTGGTGAGCCGCCTTCTTGAACCACTGCAGTCCGTGTGGTGAAGATGCTCCCAAAATGCTGTTAGGGAGGGAGTTCCAGGATTTTGCCCCAGCGACAATGAAGAAACATTGATATATGTCCAAGTTGGAATGGTGTGTGGCTTGGAAGGGAAATTGGAGGTGGTGGTGTTCCCATGCACTTGCTGCTCTCGTCCTTCACAGTGTTGAGTTTGTGGGTTTTGGAGGTGCTGTTGAAGAAGCCTTGGCGAATTGCTATATAATGAAATGGGTTTAGTATACTCTTGTATTATCAGACATCAAGTGTGTTTAGATTTTCCCTACAACAGTTGAGAACTCTGTACACCCAAAAGGAAGCCAAGCAGAATACGGACACGATATATAGAGGAACAAGTTCTGCTTTTTGCTATCTCAGAAAACCCAAGCTGCCCTCTTCCAATTCCATATCTAGAAATTGGCCCAGCAAGATGAGCTTATGTGAGGTTCTGGTCAAAGAAACATGAGGTTGGGGTGCAAGAAGAGAACTGAAGAACAAATCACCCTTGTACTTCTATGTATCCAGTTATATTCTATGCAAGGTGGGGCCTAAGGGGACCAAAAGATGGAGAGACAGTCATTAAATAAACGGGAACAGGGTGATGGCCATTTATCTTTAGTTTTACCATTCCAAAAGGAGGCTAGATTTTCTTTTTAATAAATTAATTTCAGGTGAGCTAAGCATGATTTGCCTTTTTGCTTCTTGTCTACTGATGATCATATTAGAAATAGAGAACTTGCACATTGGTCCGTTGGTCTATTCGTGAATGAATAAGACAAATGCCTTTTCTATTCCATGTAATCATAATATTGGTACTAGTGTTTTATTACAAAGTATTGCAACGTGGTATTTCCAGCACAGATACAGGCCTTTCAGCCCAACTGATCCATGCCGGTGTTTATGCTCCACATGAGTCTCCTCCATCTTACTTCATCTCACCCTATCATTATAGCCTTCTATTCCTTTCTCCCTCAAGTATTTATCTAGCTTCCCCTTAAATGCACCTATGCTATTCTTGTCAACTATTCCTTGTGGTAGGGCGCTCCACATTCTAACCACTGCC